>NC_089581.1:145306772-145936281 GCF_019320115.1 Miscanthus floridulus | reverse complement strand
GACCTAAGACTATCGTGGCTGGTAGATCTGGGTTTGTGTTAGGAATAAATTCCCAGCTGGTAGAAATCGATTCGAATCGCCGTCTCTCCCGGATAGTGAGAAACTTGGCTAGCTCCAACATCGTAGTAACTGTGTTATGAAACATGATGGTTCAGATGAATATGGAGTTACAATACCTGCTATGGTTACTATTGTATGATTCTAAATAATATGCTACATGTTTGGCACAGGGTAGTTGCTAATCTAGAAATGGATAGTTATAATTAACTTGATAACGGAATCACAAGTGTACAAAGATTAATTGCTTTTTCGCAAAATGTTGTCAAGATACGTCCACTTATACAGCCTTGCATGATCCTTGGAGTCATTTTATTTCTGGTTCATGACGGGTAAGTCTAGCTGAGTACCTTCTCGTACTCAGGGTTTATTTTCCCATTGTTGCAGATGGCACTATGTATCATGGTTATTGCAAGAGTTGCTTCTATCCCGCTGTGGATGAGGAGTAAGCCTTGGGCAGGCTTCCTTAGTAATTCCTATCTTTGCTTTTGTGGATCGTGATCTGGCCTGGCACTGTATCAAACTACGTTGGAAACTTATCTTCAAACTTATTTGCTTCCGCTTTAATTATCAAACTCGGTTTGTAATAACTTTCTATTCGTACTCTGATGATGAAAAGTATCTGTGAACTTTATGTAATATGTGGCATGTATGTTGAATCCTGTACGATCTTGGTTGTTGTAAATCGTTTATCGAGACCCGTCGTGGTACTCGACGGACTACCGGGTTTATATGGGTTCAAGTATGACAGTGCGACCGCTTGCGGATTGCCATTGTACTTGTATTCTTATAAATTGGTCGGTTCTGCGACACATGTCCTATCGATGATGAGGTGATGGAGAGTTGGAGGATGTTGGAGCTCATTCGAGCTTACCGGCGTACGTCCTTCGAGTTAAACATAGCTCGGAGACAGTTGGAGCAATTGACAACAGAGTTGGAGGAGTTAGAGGCATCCAACCCGATTCCTGCTCGAGTGACCGAAAAGCCAGTATTCCTCAATCCAGCAGACATAGTAGATGAACCTTACTTGTTTCTGCCGATTGTGGGAGACCTTATTAGGCCACCCCCATGATCGACATAACCACGCGTCCCAGCAAACAATGAGTGGATTAATGGGAGAGCCGGTGAATCTTACCCATCCAGAAGCTCCAGCAGTAGATGATGTGTATGTGACTCATCCTTGGGCAGGATGACCTTTTTGCATGTTGTATAATATGTTAGTATTGCTACCCTACTATGTCTAAGAAGGCAAAAAACATGGTTTGTAATACTTGAATAAATGGCTTGTAAACTTATGGTTTGTAATACTTCCGCACTTTAAAACTGATGTAATATATTCATATCAATTATTGTAATACTACAATGAATTTTGTAATAATCCTAAATGGATGTGAAAAGTGGATGATTCGGGATCCCCCAAGCACACTCAACATACTACCAGAGTTATCTGACTCCATACGTAATGGTCAGAAGTCTGTAAGACAATGACAAATGCATGTGGGCTAGTATAACTTTGGCGGTTCTACCACGGCCGTAGAAGTTGTTCCATCAGAGGTATAGATTGGTTTAAGTTTATCTCTAAGCTCCTTGGTTAGTTGGTTGATGCTATGGATGTCTATGGAGAAATCCAGCTTTTTTTATGGCATCATCGATCAATTGGGGGCTCTCTGATGGTTCCTGTTGGTTGCTCTGCCCCGTTCTGTACTATGATGCTTTTAGAGCTCAAGGTTGGTAATGATCTGGAGCATACTCGACATGAATCTGCCGATCGGCGTATCAAGTTTGAAGCTAAGCTATTTGGATGTGCCCGCAAACAGATAAGGCTTAAAGTTGCTACTATATCGGTGTAGGTGATTTGGTCCACTATTTGACTTCCTGGCGTGCTTTCATGACTAAGTGTTTTGCTGTGTTGTGAATCTTGCGCGGATCTGTACTTAATTACACTTCTTTTTGTGCTGGAACTGAGTATGGTTTAGCCTGAAACCTCATCCCATCTCTTCATGTGTTTCAGTGCACCCAGTTATTGATTTGGTTATGTCTATTCATCTTTGTTGTAAAAAATAAATCATGATAATTTTATAACAATTCGTCTTCATAAACCGAGCTTCAGAAATGAGAGTCCGACAGGAGAAAAGGAAAATTCACATAAGTGCTTATACAAACTGTAACATAGAAGGGCCCATAATGGACCGCAAGTCCAGTGTTTTGTATATAATGGGCCAAAACAAAAGTCAGGATTCATGGTGGTATTCAACATGGACAGGCTGGGCTTACCAAACTTTTATAGAGTCTTTTATGTGATATACGGAGTATACTTTATCCACTTTTGTTTTATTTGTGCACTTCGCCTTTTTGCTAAAAAAAATATTTGTGCACTTCGCCTTTGAAAAGAAAAAAATTAGATGGTGTTCGATTTTTAGACCCATATTTTTTAAAATAATATACCCAACCTAAAAGAAATTAGACATTTTCAATAAAGAATAAAATTTGCGTCCTATGAGACGGTTTTGGAAACCGGTTTGCATTTGGCCCTCTTATGCCCTTTCGCCAAGGCGGTGTGGAACCGGTGGTATGGGAAGATTTCAACCGCCATATTGCCAATACACAACCATAGCCAATGCACATAGATGATTGGTGGGACAAGGTCATGCAAAAGGTGCTCAGACTGATGAAAATGCAGTTCATTGGAGTGGTTACATACACGATATGGAACATTTGAAAGGAAAGAAATAGGTGAATATTCAACGACACTTCAGAGTCACCGATGTAGGTGACCTCTAGAGTAAGGGAGTATATTGTGCAAAGAAAGAGAGCCAGCTTAGAGAGAGGATAAAACCCACTTGTTGAGAATGGGGTCTTGACTATGTTTTGTTTGCCTAGGAAGGCTATTTCCCTTGTACGCAAAACTCTCTTTTCTCTATCTTAATTGAAGGACAGAGCTCCTGCTGTTACGTTAAAAAAATAAAGAATGAAATATGTATAAAAAATTAGGTGCATGATCACACCTTTCACCCAACTAGTTGAGGTAGACTCAGTCGCTCTAAGAACCATCTTTATTTCCTTTGATGACATGTCTCATCATGGATTTATCCCATAAAATTTGGTGGACTAATTAACTTGAGGGCGCGTTTGGTACTTCATCGGTTTCGCTCACCTTATCTCGCTTAGCAAGGCGAGCTTTGCTAGCGTGGGTGAGTCAATCTTGCTCTCCCCCACCAGCAAGCATAAATCTTGCCAGTACAAACTAAAGACAAAACTCACCAAGAAACCAAGCACAAAGTTGTATATCAACTTCTATCAGAGAAGGCGAGACGAAGTTCGCCGGGAGAACCAAACGCACCCTTATTCACTTGTACTAATAAATACTACACAACTTGGTGGTGATAAATTAGCGCATTCCATAAAAAAGAGAGATGTTAGAAAATAACGGACCACTCCATAGCTTAAACCAAACATTCTGAATAGGGATGAAAACGGTCAAAAACGGTCGAAAAACCCCTCAACCGTTTTCTACATTTACATTTGAATACAAAAACGAAAGCGAAAACGGTAAAGCCGGACACGAAAACGAACACAAACTTACGGAATATCGAAAACGAACCAATTCGAGCAGAATTATATCGAACACGGTCGGTATACGAAAATTCAATACGGAATACCGACCCATAGAGTCCATAACAATTAACAAGTGCATGACCAAGCACATAACAATTACCAAGTGCATGATCAAGTTCAAGCGCATATAATAATTAACAAGTGCATGACCCTTGGTCTTAAGTATTAACACAATAGCTGGTAGCTTGACACACAAATACAAGTCTAGAACAAGCAATTAACACTAACATATAACAAAACATCTACAGTTCATCAGCATCATCCATGAGGTCAGGATCACTTTCCATGTCTTTTGCTTCCTCATCCCCCCTCCTTGTCCTTTTCCTACAAGTTTGCAAAGTGAATTCAAATTAGATGTAGCAACTAGCATATTTCAGAGCAAGTAGTCAATAAACATACCTCAATTTTCAGTTTAGCCACAACATTAGCCAAAGCCTCAACCTTAAGATCACTCACAGTTGATCCAACTATTTTTGAAACTAAACAAAAAATGAGAAAGGAAAATAATCAATGCATTATTCTACTGCAATTATAAGTGTGCAACTAAAAAAACAGATAAAATGAGCACCTTTTCTTGATGCAGCAACCCAGTCCTTTGTGCAAATTAATGTTTGTACCATCTTAGGATCAAGACGACTACGATAGGGATCAACAACACGACCAGCAGCACTGAAAGCAGACTCGGATGCTACTGTTGATACATGTATGGCCATTACATCCCGAACAATTTGCGAAAGGATAGGATATTGTTCTCTTTTGTTTTCCACCATGCTAAGATGTCAAATTCACCAACAATTTTCAGAAGTGGTTCTGCAATATACCTCTCCAACTCATTTGACTCAACTATAGCAGGTTCACTTGCATCATATAAGAATTCTTCTAGATCATGGTCTACATTTCCCATTAATATATCAGTTGTGTTACTAGGTCCGGGTGTAGCCCCTTTACTATTTTTCTTTGATGGTGCAGGAGCAGAATTAACATAAAAGTTGTACAGTTTCTTTATCATAGTAACAAACTCATCAAGTTTTAACTTGATAATGATCACCATAGAACTTCTTCATGTAGTACTCTATCAGCCTTTTCTTATACCTAGGATCAAGAAAACAGGCTACAACTAGAGCAATGTTGGACTACTGCCAATATTTGTCAAATTTGTCATTCATAGCAATTGCCATATATCTAATTATAGCATCTCCACTACATCACCAGTAGTCAAGCAAGAGCTTTATATCACAGAAACCTCTATAAAATAAGTTTGCAGTAGGATATGAAGTGCCAGATAGAATTTCAGTGAGATCATAAAATTTCTTCAAGCAACCATAAATTGTCAATGCATTGTCCCATTCAGCAGAAGATGGAGAAATCTTAGCATACCTACGGCGATTTGAAGACTTCAGGCTAATAAATGCATCCTTGTAGTACAAGGCATCCCTCAGCATTAGGTAGGTAGAATTCCACCTGGTTGAAACATCCATCGAGATACCTCTCTTTGTATTCAACCTAGCTTCGATGGCACGCATCATAAGCTCTTCCCACTGCAATGGAGACCCTTTCACAGCTAGTACAGGTGATTTGACCTTGCTGATTGTTCCTGAAATGACTTTCAACCCATCTCTAACAATCAAATTGAGAATATGGCAGGCACATCGAACATGAAAAAACATCCCATCACAAACTAGGGAACTATTAGCATTCTCTTTCAGATCTAAAATTATATCGTTGACAACCACTTTATTTGAACTAGCATTATCCAAAGTCAAAGCAAACAGTCTATTTTTTATGTATCATTTAACCATAACTTCAGTGAATGACTCAGACAACTTTGCACCAGTATGCCTTCCTTTTACATTGAAGAAACCAATAATTCTCTTTTGCATATGCCAATTATCATCTATTTAATGAATAGTAACACACATGTATCCTCTATTTTGGCATGAGGTCCACATATCCATTGTTGCACTAGAGCGGCACTTGATAGTTTTCAAGTGTGCATACAAAGCTTCCTTTTCTTTAAGATATTTGTCCATTATTTTTTTCCTAACAGTGACACGGGACCTTATTGGAAAGCTAGGACGGAGAGATTTTATGAAATCAACAAGATACTCATGCTCAACTATATTGAAAGGATATTCATGCATGATTATTGTCAAATTCAATTTCTTCAAGCTAGCTTCTTGGTCATATTTGAAAGGCTGAACATGAGCATTTTTACTACCAGGGTTCTTACCAACTTTAAGCTGTTGTTGTCCCTCCACAATACTATGCTTTGACTTCAAAAGGTTCTTGAATGCAGTCGTCCCACGTACGCCCTCAGCTGTGTACCTCTGATTGCAGTTAGTGAAATTGCAATATCCCCACAGCTGCTCAAATTGCTTTCCCTCCACCTCTACAACCTCCTTTTTCCTGGTGAAATACTTCTAGACAGACGATGTGCATTTCTTGAACCTCTTGCCAGAAAGGTGAGCAAGCTCTTCATCCTCGTCATCCTGGTCATCATCATCGACATTAATTGGAGTTGTGGTCGCTGGAGTTGTGGTTGTTGCTGGTGCGCCAGCGCCACTGCCACAGCAACTGGTGTCAACATTTGGACCAGAAGAACCCATCACTGATGATGCTATTGATACTGATGTAGCTGGACTTTCACAAGTTCCACTAGAGCTAATACTTTGAGATGAAGGCCTTTTACTCCTTGATCCTGCCAAGAGCCAAATGAAACATTGCTAAATCAGTGCATGTCGGTCCCAAATAATCAAGCAAAAGGTCCCAAATAGCCAAGCTTCATCAATAGCAAAAGCAATAATCAAGCAATCGGTCCCAAATTAGTACCTGCTGCTGGAGAAGCCGTTGCTGCCGGTGCTGATGCCGTTGCCGATGCTGTCGGCGGCGCTAGAAGGTGGTGTACGCTCTTGGTCTTGGACTTGCCCTTGATCTTCGTTCCAGGAGCAGAACCCCCTTCTCCAGCTCCAATGGGTGCCATCGATGGCCGGGGTGGCGGCGCTGCCTCGTGGCTGGGTGGCGGCCGGTGGCGCTGGAGGGCTGTGGACTGGGGAGTGGGCTGGGGACGCGGGCGGCCGGTGGGGTCGGGTGGAGGTGCGGCCGTGGAAGAGGAGGCGCGGCCGTCGCGGACTCGCGTCGCGCGACGTGGATAGGGGATACGAAGGGATTAGGGGCGCCGGCAGGGAGCCAGGGAGGGATAGGGTCCAGGGAGGAGTCGGAGGAGTGGAGGACTGAGGAGATTAGGGTTGTCATTGGGCTGTGCTGTAGAGTGGGCTTTGTTAGAAAATGGTACACTCTGAATTAAACGTAGAAAAGTAGAAAACGGTCGGAAAAAAGCTAAACCGTTTTCGAATTTGATAGTCCGAATTTCGAACCGAATTCGAATTTGTCCGAAAATGCGAAATCGATCGGTTCAAATGTAGAAAACGATGCGGTTCGGTTTGGAATATTTTCGTACCATTTTCATCCCTTATCCCAAATGTTATCCTTCCGCCAAAATATAGCTAGCAACCTTGAAAATATACTCGGCAAAAAGGGTCCTTTTCTTACCAAGACAACGAGACGTAGTTAAGTGGTTGATTACTTTAATGGATTTTTAGGGGTAGCAGCGGCTATTCGCTTCGCTGAAAAGTTAGGTTGAAAAATATTATTCACTAATTTATTATTTGTTGTGAGAGAAAAAATATTATATCATGGTTGATAGGTTAGACTTATAAGTTGAAGTGAACATGCCATGATTCCGGAGAATCGAGGAACCACCACAAATTCCTCTGGTCCTCCCCGTCCCCCACCGGCTGTTTGAAATCTGCAGCAGTCTGTACGTACACCGTATACGTATGGCCGTACCAGATGGATGGGACAGCCGGGCAAGCAAAAAATCCTGAGCCCGGGAGCGAGAGCGATGTGCACCCGTGCCAGCGTCCCAGCAACTGCAGCCGCATGTGAGGATTCACGAGGCACACATGCGGCAAAGGTGTGGCAAGCAGGGGCGCAGCTGTACCACCCCGGTCCACGACCACAAAAAACCCCGCTCGGTCGCTCGGCCCTCGAACGTTCACGAGGGGACTCCACCTTTCCACGTGAGAGACCGGCCAAAACCGCCCGTCCCGCCGCCCCGTCCGCCCGCGCCAAGTGTGTGGGTGCTCGACGGCCGTACGCGCGCGCTTGGCCCATCCCTGCGACCCTGCCTGCCGGTCTGGGGCTGGGAACGGGACCGAATAGGACAGGCGAACGCCGGACGCGACCGTTGCGAGGCGACAGGGTCCGGGCCGCCGGGGCGTACGTGGACGCTGGCGGCGGTTGTTTGCTCGGCATTCAGCGGCGCCACTCGCGTTCCTCCTTCGGCGTCCTTCTCTGCGGATCAGCGGGTCATGCACGCGCGTCCACGCCGCGTTGTTGAATGTTGGTTTGGTTTCCACAGAGGAACCAGTCTAAAGAGGCGTCTGAAACTAGTTCAGGACCTGTAGTTTTTTCATACGCGTGCGATCCAATTCCGCGAGGAGGCGCGTCGAACTTCGGCTGCAGCTCTGCATGGGCGCCGGTGCTCAGCTCCGTCCCGTGCACGTGCAATCGTTTTCTCCGGCCACATGTAAGAACACGCCGCGTGTCAAAATCTTGCTCCCCCATCACCGGGCGGAGGCAGCGTTGATAACTCTGAATCCGGTCCTATCCAAACTTGTGATGATACTTTCATGGGTAATCAAAATCATTTTGTGTTTCGCTATTTGACTAGATTCTCTGGAAGAACTAGAATAAGGAAAAACTACAATATGGCCGTTAATATGTACGCTAGCTAGAAATGGTATGTAAGCGTGTATGACTTCATTTGATAGGGCTTCTACTTAAGAGCTTTTTCATGGATCCTCCGGCTTTTTTTTTTAAATGGCTCCAAATAGCTCCTCATATTGAATCATCTCGTATGACTTCTCTACATGAGTTGGAGCCGGAGCCAAAAAGGAGCCTTATGCCCCTAGTCCCTACCAAATGGGATTAACTCTACCTTTGCAGTTGGTCTTTCTATTGTTCAATTATGTCTCTAGCTAGGTACAGGATCTCTATATTGGGTAGATAATTTAACAATATATTATAAAATACAACAAAAGTATTAGAGTCTGTTTGATCATTGATGGATTATTATAATCTGGAATATGCATAGAATTACTATATTCCGGATTATGGATTATAATAGTCAGGATGTTTAGGTCAATAGAATAGAGTGATTAATTATGATTGATTAAAGTGAGAAAATTCTATGAAATCCTTTATAGTTTGATAAATTAGACAATAAGCTGGGGGCAAGTTCGACTTTTAGTACTCATAGTCCCTATAACATGGTGTCACTTGGATTAAGGGATTATGGTAACGATAGTTCTTTGATCCGAGCGTCCGACTCTTTACTCGAGTATCGGACGGACGCGGGCGTGGGGCCATGTGACATAACTTTTGTTTAATATATCCAGTCAATTCATCCATCGCCCACTCCGTAATATCCAGTCAATTCATCCATCTCCCACTTCGCCGCTTGCCCCGCTCCTCCTACCATAGTTCCTGCCGCCGCTCCCGCGCCCACAGCTCCTGCAGCTGCTCCGTGCGCTCGTCCTTCTGCTCCTGCCGTTGCTCCTGCTACGTCGCCTGCTCCGCCCGACACCGCCGACATGTGCCGCCAGCGCAAAGGAGAAGCGCCGGGCCTTGGCGCAGAAGTCCTCCGGCCTTGCCTCCTGGTATGGCTGATGAAGACGGCGGAGGAGGCCGCATCGGGGTATGATGCATGTTGCAGGTGTACATTTGAAATGTTTTAGATGTTTTAGAGGTATGTTTCAATTGTTTCACATGGATGCTGCAACAATAGATCGGGATGTTCCATATGTTGCAATGGTTGTACATGTGTTGTAAGCGCCTGTCCCCAATGTTTCATTTGTTTTTTGAGACGTATGTTGCAAGCATGTTATCTAGATGTTACATATATTTTACGGTTGTAAGTGTTTTATCTAGATGTTGTGTTTGTTTGCAATGATTTTTAATTGTTTTTGCAAGTGCTTTAGATGCATGTTTCGAATGTTTCATCTGTCTTTTTTTGTATGTTGCAAGTGTTGCATCTGGATGTTTCAAAAGTAGATCGGGTGTTGCACATGAGATTCACGTGGGAAGCGGGAGGAGGCGCAAGCGGTACCACGTGGGCGACACGGCCCCCCGTGTGGGCGTGGGTGATGCAGGCATGGTCGAGCGATGTCTGGGTAGCGCGGGCGGCGAGCTCACGCGTGGGTGCGCGAAATGAAGGGGAAATCGACTATTCGGACGGACGTTCAATCTGGTTTGGATCAAAATTTAATTATATAATCAAAATATTATAGTCGGAGGGGTATCTAAACAGGGTTTTAATTAGGACGTGATAATTATTCTTTTTTTTACTTTACGTGATTGTTGTGAAGATGATTCTTTAAATACTCTGTTCCCCATTTTTCTTACGTGCTAATGGTTTACTCAACACCTTATAGGTATTAATGCTATATTAGAGAATGTTTTTTTAATGAAAATGCACTTTATAATATTTTTCTTATATACCGATACAATTAGCTATAGTATCCAAACTCATGTTTATTTTGTCGATATCTAAAACAACTAGATGTACCATAATAGACTTTTTATGATTATTGTCTTTTGTCACCTTGCCCCTATCATGTAATCCTGGCGCCCTGGCGTTGTGCTAATTAAGTTTAAAAAATATTAGCATTATTTAGTATGCTTTAGAACAAATTTGCACCATTTTCAAATTTGACCTTTCTTCACCTGATATGCACTTGCGTTATATCATGTAACATATTTTTTCCCATATATATACAATATTTGCTTACGATTTGAGCGACAACGATATCTCTCACCCTACACCACACAAAAGGTCTTTATAGGGCATCCAAACATTACGACCCTATTCAGCCAAGAAGTACTTTGATGATATCTACAGCGCACCACTCAAGCCCAATCACGTTGAGGCGCTTCAAGAGCTTTTCCTGACGTCCAGAACAGCGATGCTGAGCTGAGACCGAGGCGCCGAAAGGCCGCCATCGATGTATCTTGGTAATAGAACTAAACTCTTTTCATCATATACAATCTCATTTGAATTACAGAATGAGCTGTACCGCTTTTCATGATACGCCTTCCACTCCTAAGAACCACGGTCACCGTACTACCTTGTTTTAATTCATTTCCCTGCCTTCATTCATGACTACTAATAAGAACCAGTTGAATGAGTACATTTGAAGCAGGAGGTAGCAATGTCATTAACTAATTATGCATGTTCCAATTACTAACCGGTATCTACAAATGAAAGACAGAAAGTACCTCTTTAGTTTTCAGCTTAACGAATACTACGATGTAGTAGAACTGTAGAATAGTAGAGCTACCAAGCAATAAAAAAGCTGGATGAATCAATGTTTTTTTTAGCAGCTCGAAACTTTCAGGCAGCTACACACTCTGGATATTTTACCTGTCAATTTCTGGACCTTTTCTATTTCTCAATAAAAACTATCGCTGTTCCGATTCCTCGGAGGGAGGAAATACGGTGGCTCCATTCATGCACCAATACGTTTGGATAACAACGGCTAGCACCAATTTGAGTGGATCAGAATTGGAATTCGGCAGCGCGCCACGTAGTGGCCTCGCCGTGCAGATATTTCCGATGAGACAAGCCGAAGCCTCCAGAACCAGAAGTGCTCCTTTGGAGAACTAAACACCTGTTGTCACTGACAAGGTACAGTCTTCCAAAGGGGAGATGGAAAACGAAGTCCCAATTCCAAACTCCAGATCTGATTGATAAGATATCATGCACCGCATGGCCAAGAGCGAGTTCTCTTTCAATGCTTCAATGCTGCATGATTGGAGCTGGATCATGCCATGTTCCTCTGAGTTCTACGTCAGCTCAATGGATTTGAGCCCAGAAACATTTACTGTACAATCAGAAGACATCAGTAAAAGATGCAGTTCATCATTGAACAATCCAATTGCCTCAGTAAAAAATAGTAGTTCATCTTTCTTAAAAAAAATAGTAGTTCATCATTGCACAACTCCATTGCCTCAATCAGAATCAGAATTAAACATCATTGCACATGCCAATGTCACTGAAATCAAACAAATTTAACCAAACATATCTAAATTCATCATTTTTTAACAATCATTGTCGTACACATGTTCTCGGTCAGCTCACATCGGGGAAGGGCGGGCGACGGCGGCACACACCTACAATGCTGCCACCCTGCTCACAAAAGAAGGCAGAGAGACAGAGAGCAGCGTCTGCGCATGCCTGCCTACTCGACGAGGGCAGTAGTGGCTGACGGTGGCGCATGCCTGCCAGCCTACCTCCCTGCTCATGGAGGAGGATATGGTGTGGCGGCGGCGCACGCACACCTGCCTGCTCGACGAAGAAATTGATTGTAGTGGTTGATGAATTGAGATCCTATCCTCTATCTTATCCAGTTCAAAAGACGACTGGACCACCTTTATCTAGCTTTATAGAAAGATAAACCAAATCCATACCCGTTCACAAAAAATTGAGCTTTCTAGTTTACAACTACTAATTAAGCCATCTCCACCAATTTCTTCATCACCCGTTCCCTGGCACCGAAAAGGCCAAGGCAGGAAACTAGTCACAAACTAACATTATCACAACAATAATCTCCAAGCACCACAATGTCTGGCACAACATAAAGCATGATTGATTATTCAGTTTTGCGACAGACACCCATACAATATCCTGAGGCTGAAGGAGAAATGAAACAAGAACAACTCATCATCCACATGATCTATAGAATTCGACGAGATAGCATAGCATGCAGACGAATTCATCCATACAACTACCATATCCTGAGGCTGAAGGAGAAATGAAACAAGAACAACTCATCATCCACATGATCTATAGAATTCGACGAGATAGCATAGCATGCAGACGAATTCATCCATACAACTACCATGCGATTTCCTTAAGGCAGAGCTCCACAGCACCACTCATTGCTACTGCTAATACAACCGAACTAAACTACTGGAGGACAGGTGGGCAGGCTTCACATGTAAAAAATCTTAGCCTGCACTCTGCTACCATGAGAAGCTACAACCTGTGCACATAATGAACCACGGAACTGTACAGAATGGAAACATCTGATCATCCTAAAGACAATCATGCATCTCATCTTCCTGATGAGACCAAGGACCTCTCCTCGGACCCCAGCCTGACCAAAGGCTTTGTGGCCGCAGGAAGCTTTGCAGGCTCGGGAGCAATGATCTCCCCAGGAGCATCTCCCCTGGGAATCAGTTCTGGCTCCTTGGTGTAGGTGAACTGCAGGTCCTTGTTTGCGGCCAAGGCTAACAACTCTGATTCCTCTAGCCCCCTGGTTGGACCAAGGCTACATCTATCTGGCTTGTGCTTCGCAAGTGCATCCTTGAACTTCTTAATCTGCATACGGAAATGACAGTCCCATCAGTCCTGATCGGTGACCACAGCCAACAACAATCCTAAGTATAGCTAAAAAATTGTATAATAATAGCCAACAAATCAATCACATAATCATGGTGAGTTGGTGACCTCCAGTTGGGTTCGCAAGGGAAAAGGTTTCTATCCGATCAGTAAAGGTTGCAATGTTGCATGAACTGCTAGGGGAAACTTAAAACCCATCCTTTGCCTGCCAAATTCAACTTAAAATGCCATTCTTTGTTTGTTATATTCTCAAAGTATTCGAACAAAATTAACATTTGGGTCTGTACATTTAGACCCAAGAGGGTAACCGTAATTCTATAGTGTTGAAGAAAGATTGTTGGCGCTATGTTGCATGTTATTCAGGACATAGTAACAAATCATATGAAAAGAAGAAACGTGAACAGCTGATCGGATCAGGAACTTACAGTTGCGTTTGTACAACTGAAGCTGCAGAGTCGTCCCTGTGCTCCGCTGTAGAATCTGAAGAAGGGTAGGACATGGACATGAAGGCTGTAGCACATAGACTTGTGCTCCTCGTAGTTCACTTGCAAGAACAGCACATCTGGGTTCTGCTCCGCAAATTGACAAATCTGCACGAGATAGATTCATCAGAAAACACACAATCTTCTCAAAGGTCTTCGATATATGAAGAATATCATGCAACAGTAAATTCGGTTCTTAGATATATGAAGAATATCATGCAACATGGAATTCGGTATCCTTTTTGCCCCTCACCTTGGGGTGAAGAGCACGGCAGCCGCCGCAGCCAGGGGAGAAGAAGTCGACGATGACGAGCTTGTCGCCCGCGTTGGTCAAGGAATCGACAAGGTCTTGGGCGGACTCGATCTCACGCATGTTGGGCTGCAACCCCTTCTCCCACCACCTCATGGATTTCCCAATCGCAAGGTTCATGTTCATCTGAGTAACCGGACAAACAAAAATCAGATCATATATTAGTGAAAGTCTTTACGTTTCTTTTTTATTCCTAGACAAAAGCTCGCGAATCAAAGATTTTATTTTTGGATGGTCAAACGGACTAGAAACTTCTAAGAGTAAACCTAAGCAAAAGAAAAGAAAAAGAAAACTAAATATGATTTTAGGAAGGGATGAAAGCTAAATTAATCGCAAAAACTTCGATCGAGGAAAAAAAATTACGATACACGTCAACTACGAAAAATGAAAAAAAAAAAGCTTGAAGGGAACGCATGATAACTAGTACTCCTGAATCTATATTCACCTGCGCCGGCGACGCGAAGAGACTCCGGGACGCGGGCCTGGATCTCCTCGTCCCCAACCCCAAGGCTAGCCTCCCGCCAGGAAACGCGTTCTTCCTCCAGGAGCCCCCGATCCGCACCGCCGAAGGCGCCATCCGCGCCCCCACGGCACCCCTCCGCCTGCCAAGGAAGCCCGGCGCCGCTCGATTGCCGCACGGCGCAACCACGCTCCCCTTCGCGACCGCCTGCGCTGCCGCCATCGCCAAACCGCGCTCGAAGAAGGGATGAAGAGCTCGCGAGGAGAGGGAGAGAGAGAGAGAGAGAGGGCACACGGCGCAAGAGAGAAGAGGAATGGAAGATTGCGGAAGCGGCGAAGTAGCTCCTTTTAAAAAGGACGCCCACGGATAAAGGTAAACCGGATTACCGGAGGGAAAAATCGCAGCGTCTTTTCTTTTAATTTAATTTATATTCATTAATCTTCCAGATAATTATCTCTCCAACCCTAACGAGAACCACTGACGGTCGTCGGATGCGCCTCACAGTCTTCCTTTGCTCGCCACGTGGACTGCAAACTCTGGAATTTTCTCCCTCACTGGCTGTAAGAAATTCCGGAATGGATATATTCTGGATAAGAATAAGAAACGGTTGTGGGGCTCACATGTCACGCGGCGGCCGCGGGGATCGGGAGGCGCGCGTGGTGCGCGTAGCTCCGCGGGGACACGTGGCACAAATGTTAATCTTTCGAGGCGGAGGTGGGGCACAGTCGCAGAGAGAGAGAGAGGAAGTGACACGTATTGATCACACGTGAGGCCACCTGTCTGGATATAAAACGAAAAAAAGAAAGATTGTTCATGAGATAAAAGGCTTTTATAGATAACTTTTTTTATTATAGAATGACATCTATTAGTACTATTTAAACTCCTCATAAAAAGATTATTTAAGTTGTTTGTACACGACTCAACAGCGCTACTTTGGATCACATTTACCCATCCTCCCAGAGGCAGCCAAGATTTGAATATAGCGGAGGCTGTTCAAACACCTTGAACCAACCTCCCTTGTATTCAAATCCCCTAGATGTTCTATTTAACTCAAGATGTTCATATCATTCCTCACTAAGTGCTCATTAACTTGTAATTCTTTCATGCAAACTATCCATGTACCCCTTATTTATTACAAAAATTATCCGTGTCATCTTATTATTTTATTATAGGTAAAACAATCATTTTTAATACATAATTTTATTTCTTATTTTATAAATACTTAATTTCTATATTTCATCTTCAGTTAAAAACTGAGCTAGAAAAGTTTTATCACCATAGTATTAAAGAGCCAAAATTTCTTTATCATTTTTTCGTTCACCTCCCTCTAACAATTCGAACTCATAACACGTGCTCATACGAGTTAGAACAACTCGTGTCAAGCGATGATTCGATACAGAGTCCGACTCCAAAATATATTGGGTCACGCTCTCCGTATTTCATATGTAACCCATACTAATGGCTTGTGTTCATACAAGTTAAAACAACTCGCGTCTAGCGATAATATAGAGGTTGATTTCTATACGTATTAAGTTAAGTTGTAAATTACCAACATGTTTACTAGTAAATACTAAATACTTATGTAGCAACTTATTAAACATAGATAAAAATCATTAATAAGACTAGCCTTAGAGCAACTCTAACCAAGCCCTCCAATTTTGCCTTCCTATTCATTCAAATGAGAGACCCTCATCTATATTTCTTCGCTATTTCTCGGCGCACTCCAACCAATCTTCTAAATTATTTCTACTTTATATTGTATTGTCATGGGCCATGTTCATCGATCGAACTTTATGGAAAGAGAGAGAGTAGGAATAGGGGGAAGGATTAGGGGCTTCTATGTCTAGGGTTCAGAAAATAGAAATGAGAGTCCCTCAACTATCGGGGGCTAAATAGGGGCTCGGTTGAATAACTTTTTCATATGTTTGAGCTCTTAAAATAGGATAAGGACTCAAGTAGAATCTTGATTGGATTTGCTCTTAGACTAGAAATCATAGGAGCCCCACATGTTAGATGTTAAACCATGCCTCCCTTAATTTAACGGTGTCTATCGACCGCCAAGGGAGTCCCTAGCTTAGCTGGCGATGCTTGCACGAAGAATCCGAACGCCGAGGAGTCCCCAGCTTAGCTGGCGACGCTTGTACGAAGAATCCAAACGCCGAGGAGTCCCTAGTTTAGCTGGCGAGTGCCCAGCGTGGCTGACGATGAGGCGACGAACAATCCAAACGTCGTGGAGTCCCCAGCTTAGCTGGCGAGCCCCCAGCGTAGCTGACGATGAAGCAACAGACTATCTGACCAGTTGGTTGGCGAAGAATCGAGCACCGAGCAGCCCAGCCAACTGGTCGACGGTGAAGTGAATGTTGAACAGTCCAACCAACTGGTCAGCGACGAAGTCCATGAACCTAGCGGTCCGACCAGTTGATCGGCGGAGAAGTCCAATGGCCAGGTGGTGCGACCACCTAGACGAAGATCCTGTAATAAATATGTAGAATGAGTAGTACATGATGTAAAAATAAATATATGAACTCGGTGATGAAGGCAGCAGAGCGGAATAGATAGACATTATGTTTGTATGAAGTGTTCATATTTTAAATATGAGTAACTTTCTGCCAGTTGGTTCTGTATCGCATCACCAGCCCTGACTAGCCCAAACTCTATAGCGTGGAGTGGCCAGCACTCGTGTACGCGTAAGAGAGAGAGCGTTGCCAAGGAGCCGCTGATGACTGTCCATAACGCAGAGCGTGGCTCGTGCACATGTAGGAGCGAAGTCGAGGATAGGGCCGTCTCTAGGTAACATGAATGAGAACATGACTGGTTGGCGAGTCGACGGAGAATAAATGGAGTGTCTTAAAGACATTACGCATGGAGAACGATCGGAGTATCTTAAGCATGGAGAAATTAATCATGGAGAATGACCGGAGAAATAATAATTGGAGAAACACAGCGAGGAGAAAGTTGTATTAAATGCAGATATAGGAAGGGTACTTATCTTTAGATAGAATGTCTGGTTGGCGGCAGCGATACTGACCAGCTTTAGACCCTTCTGGCCGATCACGGCCACTGTCCTGATGGTGGCCGCGGTCGTCGTAGCGGCGGTCACTGTGGCGTCGTTCATCAGGGCGATCGTCGTTGCGGCGAGTTGAGCGGTGAGTGCCCGCATCCTCGTTGAAGCGAACTTCGGCCTCTTCAGCGTCGGCGTATTGATCAGCGGTCGTGATCATCTCACCAATCCCCCTTGGCGGCTTATGATTGAATTTGGAGCGGAGTTCGCGGTGATGGAGTCCTCGGACAAAGGCGGTGATGACTTCTGCTTCTGTTATGTTGGGAATAGAATTCCTCATCTCGGAAAAATATCTGATGTAGCTACGGAGAAGCTCGAACGGTTTCTGATAAATACGATTCAAATCGTGCTTGGTGCCCGACCAAGTACACGTAGCCATGTAATTATCGGTGAAAACCTTCTTCAACTGTTCCCAAGATTCGATGGAATCTGGGGCGAGGCTCATGAGCCAGTTCATTGCGGTCGGCATGAGCATGACGGGAAGATAGTTCACCATGACACTGGTATCTCCCCGGCAGCACTCACAACGGTGGCATAAGCTTGTAGCCACTATGTGGGATTCATTCACCCCTCGTAGGGCTCGACCCTGGTGATTTTGAAACCATGGGGCCACTAGAGTATTTGGAGTGCTCTCGTGAATGCTCGGGGCCCTTAGGGATCATCACCATTGGGATCGAGAGCATTGCCAACGTTAAGTGGCTGGAGGACTGCATTCGGATTACCGAATTCTTGCTCGTATTCTTGACGCCGGCGTACTTCCTCCTCATGCCGAGAGAAACGGCGCCCATCGATATGATGGCATGCATCCCGGAGATTGTTGATTTGTGCTCGGACATCTTAATCGACTTCTTGGTCGTGTTGGTGAGGGTTATTGATATGGTTCCCCCTAGCTCCCTCTGGAGGGGTTGTCTATCATCACGATGTTGGTTGGCGAAACGGCTTCTACTGGGGCAGTGATTGGATCTTGGCGTGGTGGATCGGTGATTCGAGCTTGTCGAGTAGGAAGGTCCCTGATCTTGGCAGATCACGTTGACCTGGCAGTGCGCAGCTTTAAGCATTACGGCGACCTTGGTGACCTCTGGCATTTGTTTGAGTCGAGCGAGCTCGTTAGCGACCACAGCCAAGTTGGCGCTTGGGGTCTTGTAGACATCGTGGCCATCAACACGGATGAATTCATCGTTGAGGTTGTGGCGGAGTGGGCGTGGCCTCCCTAGCGAGTCGAGTTGTTCTCCATTGCGAACAGCCTCGGCTAACACAATGGCAGCCTCATTTGCTCGGCGATGCGCATGGTTGGTGTTTCTGTTGACACGAGCTGCGCGGTTCTCATCAGTTTCTCCATCCTGTGGAGGGCTATCGATGCTGACATTAAAAATCCTACCTCCTCAGAAGGGTGGAAAAAGAGATTGGACGGCAGCAGTTTTGGCGACAATCTTCGTAGAGCCCTAGGACTCAGAGTCTAGATTTTCCTCCATGATGTTGTGGAGGGATTCTTTGGGACGTTGGTCGATTTGCAGTATGTTGACAATCAGCGAGAGCTGGTCGGTGATCGGGTCGGTGAGAGGATAGATGTCTCCAATCTGGTGGGCGAATTTGTCCCTTAGGGCATCCTGATGGATGGCGGCCGTATCCCCTGGAGTTTTTCGATTGGCTTCTGATAGATCGAAATCAGAAGGTGGTCGGTGGCAAACCAGAGTGGTCAGAGCTGATTCCATGAGGGAGAGGCAGTCGACGAGCTTTTAGCCGACCTGATCGATGGATGCGATCAGATCATCGTTGCCGACCTGCTTTCTCGAGTAGCGGGTGAAAGCTCTAGTTTGGTTTTGGTGAATTGATGAAACCCTAAGTGCTAACCTAGTTTATCAAAGTGATTATGAGATAGGTAGCACTACTCCAAGTGGTGAAACAAATGAAGATCATGACATGATGATGGTGATGCCATGGTGATGATCAAGTGCTTGGACTTGAAAAGAAGAAAAAGAAAAATGAAAGGCTCAAGGCAAAGGTATAAGTGGTAGGAGCCATTTTATTTCGGTGATCAAGACACTTAGCGAGTGTGATCATATTTAGGTTCGATAGTCATACTATTAAGAGAAGTAAAACTTGTATCAAAATATGGTTATCAAAGTGCCACTAGATGCTCTAACTTATTGCATATGCATTTAGGATCTAGTGGAGTGCTAACACCCTTGAAAACATTTGTGAAAATATGCTAACACATGTGCACAAGGAGATACACTTGGTGGTTGGCACATTTGAGCAAGGGTAAAGAAGATAGAGTTGAAAAGGAGTTAGTCGCGCTGGTCACAGAGTGACCGGACGTGTCCGGTATTAATGATCGAACTCTGGCTCAGTGGAGTGACCGGATGCTGAGGAGTTACTGTTCTACGTCCGGTCAATGTGAGTTAGCTCAGTTTAGGTTTGCAGAGAAGAGACCGGACACGTTCGGCCGTGAACCAACCGATCTCGGCTTTCAGCGCTATAATTGATTGGACTCTGAGAGCGTCCAGTCCGGTGTGACCGGACGCGTCCGGTCGGCCCAGAGCGGCTTTGGAAGCTCTCTGGACTCAACCGGATGCTGAGTCTCCTACGTTCGGTCTGGTGTGGCCGAACGCGTCGGGTCGGCCTAGAGTGGCTCTGGGAGCTCTCTAGACTCGACCAGACACTGAGTTTCCTGCATCCGGTCGCAGTTGAGTGTGGTACTCGTGGTAGCAATGGCTACTTCATTTGAATGGGACATGCGGCAGTCAGGCAACGACCGGACATGTCCGGTGCACACGATCGGTGCGTCCGGTCATCCCATAGTCAGCCCAATAATTGAGCCAATGACTCTATTATTTGGAGGTCTCTATAAATATCGTTTGGTCGGCTTTAGCTCACTCTCTTGGCCATTTGCATTGACATAGCAACCTTGTGAGCTTAGCCAAAGCCCTCTCACTCATCTCCATCATTGATTCATCATCTTTGTGAGATTGGGAGTGAATCCAAGTGGATTGCTTAAGTGTTTGCATCTAGAGGCACTTGGTGTTTATGTTTCACTGCGGTATTTGCTTGTTACTCTTGGTGGTTGCCGCCACCTAGATAGCTTGTTGCAGCGAGGATCGTTGAGCAGAGGTTGGTGATTGTCTCCGACTCCGATCGTGGTGATTGTGAAGGGTTCTTGACCTTTCTCCAGTGGAGAGCCAAAAGGTACTCTAGTAAATTACTCATAGCTTGTGTGATCCTCATCTTGTGTTGGTTGTGTGACACCCTATTGAGGGTTTGGCGTGTGATGCCAATTAGTGCGTGAACCTCCAAGTGAGTGAATCGCCACAATGAGGACTAGCTTGCCGGCAAGCAAGTGAACCTCGGTAAAAAAACATTGTGTCATCATTTGATTCCGAGGTGATTGGTCTTCATTGGTATTCATTCTTGTGATTGATTGGTTTATTCCTTGACTCGGCGGTATAACCATCTTGCTCACTCTCTCTTTACTTTATAGTAACCTAGTTGTTAAGCTCTTTAGTGTAGCTAGTCGTGAGAGCTTGTTAGTTTAGTTAGTGTGGCTCTTTAGTTAGCCTTTAAGAGCATACTAACTTCGTGTAGTGACATAGCCATTGTGTGGATAGAGACTATAGAAACTAGAATTATGGTAGGTGGCTTGCAATTTTAGTAGGCTGGCGCAACACTTGCTTCGCCTCGTAATTATCTAATCGGTTTACTAAGTGTTGTTGTAGAGATTTTTAATAGGCTATTCACCCCCCTCTAGCCATTAGGACATTTCAAGTGGTATTAGAGCTGTGGTCACCGTGATTTGTGGCTTAACAACCTTTGGTGTAAAAATGGCTCAAATCAACAACACCAAGAAGCCACCCCAATTTGATGGCTCAAACTATTCCTATTGAAAGGCTAAGATGACAACTTATATCAAGTCAATCAATAGGAAGGTTTAGATGGTGGTGGAGACCAAGATTGAGATTGATGATGAAGAGGCTCCCACCACCACCGAAGAAATGCTTCTCCAAAATAATAGCATTGCTCTTAGTGCCATCCATGATGCTTTGGATGAAAGAACATTTGAGCAAATCAAAAACATTGAGAGAGCTCATGAGGCATGGAAGAAGTTGGAGGAATCATTTGAGGGCACTCAAGCCATGAAGGGTGCAAAGGCATACATACTCAAAGAGAAGTTTATAAGCTTCAAGATGAAGGAGGATGAGAGTGTGTCGGAGATGTTCCATAGGCTTCAAGTGCTTGTCAATGATCTCAAAGCACTTGGAGAAGAGGTGAAGGACAAGGACTTCTCCCATAAGTTCTTGAGATGCTTACCCTCAAGATTTGGCACATTGGTCACTATTCTAGTAAGGAGTGGTTTGGACACCATAACACCAAACCAAGTGTTGGGAGATATAATGACCGATGACACATATAGAGATGATAATGAGAAGAAAGAAAAGAAGGAGAAGAAAGATGAGAAGAAGGATGACAAGGAGAAGAGTGTGGCATTCAAGGCCACATCATCCAAGGGCAAGGCAAAGCAAGATACATCGAGTGAAGATGATGGTTCATGGGATGATGGTGATGATGAGAAGATGGCTCTCTTTGTCAAGAGATTTGGCAAGTTCATGATGAAAAAGGGCTACCATGCTAGAAGGAAGAAATATTCATCCAAGAACAAGGAAGAGTCAAGAAGGTGCTTCAATTATGGAAGCAAGGATCATCTTGTTGCTCAATGCCCATACAATAGTGTCAATAGTGATTACAATAAAAAGAAGGACAAGAAGGAAAAGAAAGAGAAGAAGGACAAAATGACCTTCAAGAAGAAGAAGAAGGGTGGTTCATATGTGGTCACTTGGGATAGTGATGCTTCCTCAAGTGATGATGACAAGACCACCAAGAAGAAGGCACTTGCAAGCATTGCTATCAATGAGAAGCCTTCTCTCTTTGACACTCCCTCATACTTCATGGCTAAGGCCACTAAGGTATAAACTTGTGATGATGGAAGTGATGAGGAATATGATAATAAAAATGAAAGTGATAGTGATGATGATGAACCAACTAAGGATGAATTACCTGACATGCTAGATGATGCTAAGGAACACTTTGACATTAAGAGAAGGGAATGCAAAAGCTTGCATAAGGAACTAAAAGCCCTTAAGCAAGCCTTTGATGAGCTCAATGCATCTCATGAGAGGCTAGAGGAAGCCTATGAGAAGCTTGGCAAGGCTCACAAGAAGCTTGAAAAAGTTCATTCCTCTTTGCTTGATGAGCAAAATAAAAAGAAGCATGTTGAGACATGTAATGTAGGCTTAACTTATGACCTAATTGATGAATCATTATATATGCCTATCATTGTTGCTCCCGCTAACCCTTCTTGTAGCACTTCTACTTCCGCCTCATCTAGTAGTGATGATTTCACTTGTGATGCCTCACTAATGGTTGAGAATGAGACCCTCAAGAAAGAGGTCAATAAGCTCACTCACACCTTGGCTAAGGCCTATGGTGGTGAGGACCGCTTGCTTATATGCTTGGGTAGCCAAAGAGCTTCTCTCTATAAAGAGGAATTGGTCTATATCCCCAAAAAAGGTAAGGCGGCCTTTGCTCCTCACAAGACTAGTTTTATGAAAAACAATGGTCGGTTTTGCACTAGTTGCAAGCAAGTTGGTCATAAAGAGCATGAATGCAAGAACAAGAGGAAAAATACTAATGTATCCTCAATTAAGATTAATTCTTTCTATGTGCTTACCAAGGGTGCAAATGGTGTAAAGGCTAAGTTCATTGGTGCACCTTGGATGGGCTCAAAGAAGAAAACCATTTAGGTACCAAAGAGCTTAGTGACTAACCTTCAAGGACCCAAGCAAGTTTGGGTACCTAAAAAGAATTGATCTTCTTTTGTAGGTCAATTACAAAGCTGGAGGAAGGCATTAGGTTCTTGATAGTGGGTGCACTCAACACATGAGCGGTGATGCAAGAATGTTCAGCTCAATCAACACCAATGGCAATGATGGTTATGATAGTATTACATTTGGTGACAATGGCAAATGCAAAGTCAAGGGGCTTAGTAAGATTGCAATATCCAATGACATGAGCATTTTCAATGTGTTGCTAGTAGAGAGCTTGAACTTCAATTTGCTATCCGTAGCTCAATTGTGTGATCTTGGATTCAAATGCATATTTGGGGTAGATGATGTAGAGATCATAAGTCTAGATGGCTCTAACTTGATCTTCAAAGGCTTTAGATATGAGAATCTATACTTGGTTGATTTCAATACTAGTGAAGCTAAATTGTCTACATATTTGTTCACTAAGTCTAGCATGGGTTGGTTATGGCATAGAAGGCTTGGTCATGTTGGAATGAAACAATTGAATAGATTGGTTAAGCATGACTTGGTTAGAGGCTTGAAACATGTTGTGTTTGAGAAGGATAAGCTTTGTAGCTCTTGTCAAGCCGGCAAACAAATTGAAAACACCCATCCTAAGAAAAGCATGATGAGCACTAGTAAAGCATTTGAGTTGTTGCATATGGATTTGTTTGGGCCAACACAATACAATAGCATTGGTGGAAATAAATATAGCTTTGTGATAGTGGATGATTATACTAGATACACTTGGGTATTCTTTCTAATGGACAAAAGTGATGTGTTTACAACATTCAAATCATTTGTCAAGGGCATTCACGATGAGTTTGAAACAGCCATCAAGAGAGTTAGAAGTGACAATGGTAGTGAATTCAAGAACACTAGAATTGATGAGTTGTGTGATGAATTTGGAATTAGACATCAATTCTCGGCCAAGTACACTCCACAATCAAATGGCCTTGTTGGAAGAAAGAATAGAACACTTATTGATATGGTAAGGTCTATGCTTAGTGAGTACAATGTGAGTCAATCCTTTTGGGCCAAAGCTATCAACACGGCTTGCTATTATAGCAACCGCCTCTATTGTCACCCATTGAAAGAGAAGACACCATATGAGCTCTTGAATGGTAGAAAGCCCAACATTGCATATTTTTAGGTCTTTGGTTGCAAATGCTATATCTTGAAGAAAGGCACTAGATTGGGTAAGTTTGACAAGAAATGTGATGAAGGATTCCTACTTAGATATTCCACTACAGGCAAAGCATATAGAGTTTAGAATTTGGATAGTGGCACTCTTGAGGAAGTTCATGATGTTGAATTTGATGAAACCAAGAGTTCACAAGAAGAGAATGAGAACTTGGAAGATGTTAGAGGCATTCAACTTTCAAATGCCATGAAGAACATGAACATTGGTGAATTGAGGCCTAGGGAAGTGAATGATGATGAAGATGATCAAGTGCAAGTGCTCTCTAACTCAAATGTGCAAGATGATACAAATCAAGCTAGTACAAGTGGCTCTCATGATAATGAACAAGATCAAGTGGCTAGTACATCATCTTAACCCAATGATCAAGCAAGTGCAAGCAATCAAGTTCCAATCCTCCAACCAACCAATATTGCAAGGGATCATCCATTGGACACTATCATTGGTGATATTTCAAGAGGTGTGCAAACTAGATTAAGATTGGCTTCATTTTGTGAGCATTTCTCATTTGTGTCATCCATTGAACCAAAGAAGATAGATGAAGCATTAAAGGATGTTGATTGGGTGAATGCTATGCATGAAGAATTGAATAACTTCACAAGAAATCAAGTATAAGAATTAGTAGAGAGACCAAAGGGACATAATATGATTTGAACCAAATGGGTTTTTAGAAACAAGCAAGATCAAGATGGGATAGTAGTAAGGAACAAAGCAAGATTAGTAGCACAAGGATATACACAAGTTGAAGGTCTTAACTTTGGAGAAACATATGCCCCAGTTGCTAGATTGAAAGCAATTAGAATCTTGCTAGCCTATGCTTGTGCCCATAACATCAAACTCTATCAAATGGATGTTAAGAGTGCATTTCTCAATGGTTACACAAATGAAGAAGTATATGTTGAGCAACCTCCCGGTTTTGAAGATGAAGAGAAGCCTGACCATGTGTACAAGTTGAAGAAGGCATTGTTTGGCTTGAAGCAAGCACCTAGAGCATGGTATGAGAGATTGAGGGACTTCCTACTCTCTAAAGGGTTCATGATGGGCAAGGTTGACACCACTCTTTTCATCAAGAAGATTGGAAAAGATTTATTTGTGTTGCAAATCTATGTTGATGACATCATATTTGGATCAACCAATCAAGACTTTTGTAAAGAATTTGGAAAGATGATGGCTAATGAGTTTGAGATGTCCATGATTGGAGAGTTAAGTTACTTCCTTGGTCTTCAAATCAAGCAATTGAAGAATTGTACATTTGTGAGTCAAGGCAAGTATATCAAGGACATGATCAAGAAGTTTGGCATAAGTGATAGCAAAGCCATTAGTACACCAATGGGAACAAATGGCAACTTGGATAGTGATGCAAGTGGCAATATGGTGGATCAAAAATGGTATTGGTCTATGATTGGAAGCCTACTCTATGTGACCGTATCAAGGCCGGATGTCATGTTTAGTGTATGCATGTGTGCAAGATTTCAAGCCTCACCAAGGGAAAGTCATTTGAAGGCTACAAAGAGAATATTGAGGTACTTGAAGCATACACAAAATGTTGGTTTGTGGTATCCCAAGGGAGCAAGATTTGAGTTGATTGGATATTTGGATTCCAATTATGAGGGATACAAGGTTGAAAGAAAGAGCACCTCGGGCACATGTCAATTATTGGAAAAATCACTTATTTCATGGTCATCAAAGAAGCAAAATAGTGTTGTATTATCAACCGCCGAAGCCGAATATATATCCGCCGGTAGTTGTTGTGCACAAATACTTTGGATGAAGGCCACCTTGAGTGACTTTGGAATCAAGTTCAAGAAAGTATCATTGCTATGTGACAATGAGAGTGCAATCAAGTTAACCAACAATCCGATTCAACATGCAAGAACAAAGCACATTGATGTCCGCCACCATTTCATAAGAGATGATCAATAAAAAGGGGACATTTGCATTGAGAGTGTAGGCACCGAAGATCAACTTGCCGATATATTCACCAAGCCATTGGATGAGAAAAGGTTTTACAAGCTAAGGAATGAGTTGAACATATTGGATTTCTGAAATATGTGTTGATGCACCCCCACTTATATGACATGCCTCTCCTTCGAGCAATCCAAGGTAAAAGTTGATTGGCATGACATACATCCTTAATAAGGACATGTTTAGTGCATCTAGACATTTTTCACATTTAATAGGCTCATTCATAAAAATTAAATAAATTTGATGATTGTATGGTACCACTATTGCTTCTATGCTTAATTTGGTCTAGTGGTAGCATATGACATGTTTGTGGGCTTGTAAACCTAGTGTTTGATCTAGAAAATAAGCTCTAAGTGTTTAACTCAACATGGTACAAGATAACCCTTATTTGGAGGTATGTAGAAGCTTGTCGGTGCAGAAAGTGACCAACACATAAATATTTATAGTTTTGCCGTACGTTGTGATCGGAGGTGGCCTAGCACTCAATGACACAAGATTTATACTGGTTTAGGCAACATGCCCTACGTCCAGTTTGAGTCGGTCGGTGACTTTATTCCTGAGCCTAGGTGCTCGAAGTCTGCAGTGGGGTTACAAACAAGAAGGAGAAAGATGGGGTGCACGAGAGGTTCGGTCAGACTCTGGTCGAAAGGGCTGAGAGCGACAGGAGCTCCGCTATGAGCTAAGTGTTCAAGCGTGTGCTTGAGGTCCAAACCTGACGGTTCTGTGGTTGTGAGCTAGTGAACTTGATCGATCTAATGAATCTAAAGGGACTGAGCTTAAATCAACTTGGTCTATTGAGAGAGAGCGCATCCCCTATTATAGATGAAGGGGATGGCCTTACAAGTGAGAGGGAGAGATTATGAATGCTTCTAGGCCTTGTTGCCCACGCCAACGGGTATAGGATGATGGTAGGCGCCCACAACACTATTGGATGTCAGATGCACATGGGAGGTTTCGTCGTCCTTGTTTGGGTATGGTAGATGTCGGTACCTGCATATATTGTTGATGCCTAGAGGCATGTGAGGAGTTTCACCATGTGCACTCGGTACGGTAAATCTCGGCGCCCACAACACTATTGATGCCTAGAGGCATGTGTGGGGAACCTTACCATATGGGAGTTTAATGGCGCCCACAATACTATAGGGGAAATGTAGGCGCCTACAACACTGTTTGTGTCAGGGCGGTTGTAGAGTACTATTCCGTGTAGGGTACGGTCCCTGGTATCGTGGTTTGACTTGTGCGCCTTGCCTTGCTTTTCTCCGCACGTCTCCTAGTCCCTACTGAGTGAGCGTCCCCGGTCGGTTGATCCTAGTCGGCTCTGATCGTGCCAGTCAGAGAAGAGCGGTGAGCAGGGGCTGGGCGTATCTCCGGTCGGAGAGTGCGGGGTTAGAGTCAAAAGCGGTGCTTTTGGCCAGGCCTTCTGGTCGAAGAGGCCATCCGGAGGTGGGCAAGTGACCGAAGCGAGCGCTCTGGTTGGAGAGGTGGGCTGGAGTCAGAAAACAGGTGTTGTTGCTCCTCGGCCTGACCTTTCGGTCGAAGATTGGATCACTCCTCTGGCCTATCGCTCAGGTATTTGGGCCGGCCCATGAGTTGTGTGCTGTCTGCTTGGGCTAAGCTTTTGTGGGGAAGTTGGTCCCTGAGGGACCCCGGGTTTATGAACACAATCAGAGCCCCCGAGCCCCCGGGTGATTCGGGCAGAATCGTCTGGGGGATTTTTGTCTTGGCGGTGGGTGCGCGCGAGCACACCCATGGGTGTAGCCCTCGAACCCCCAGGCAGTTTGGGGAGTACCATCTAGGGGGGGTTCATATTGCCAGCGGGGGAGGTTTTTGTTTTTGTCAGCGGATGCGCGCGAGCGCACCTACGGGTGTAGCCCCCGAGCCCCCGGGCGGTTCGGGTAGAACCGTCTAGGGGGTGTTCATTAGCGGGCGTGTGTGCGTGTTTTTTTCAGTTGAGGTGGAGTTGCCAACCAAGGCATCGTTGCATAGCCGTGGTGTTTAGTTGCTTTAGAGATTGGGTGAGATGCAGCTTGCGGATCCTGGCATCGATGCGTGCCGTAGGATTGGGTGAGGCAGTTAGTTTGGGAACGAGCAAGCCAGAGCTCGTAGATCCTGATGGGGTGAGATTGGGGTCGTAGACCTAGGTGTTTTGGAGCACAGTCGGAGCGTAGCCAGATGGGGCGAGATCGGGGTCGTAGACCCAGGTTGTTTTGGAGCGTAGTCGGAGCGTAGCTGGATGGGGCGAGCTCGGGGTCGCAGACCCAGGTTGTTTTTTGGAGCGCGGTCGAAGCGTAGTCGGATGGGGCAAGATTGGGGTCACAGACCTAGGTGTTTTGGAGCACAGTCGGAGCGTAGCCGGATGGGGCAAGATCAGGGTCGCAGACCTAGGTGTTTTGGAGTGCAGTCGGAAGGGGCAAGTTTGGGGTCGCAGACCCATGCTTTTTGTGTCTTGAGCCCCCAAGCCTTGTTGGGCCTTAGTAGGGGTTGGTGTGAGTTGTGTGCATTACCCCATCCTCGATTACTCACAACTGGAGGGGCTGAGTTTTGTCATTTGTCCCGATCGCTCGGGCTCGAGTGACGCGCTCGGTGAGTTCGCTAACGGGTATGATCGAGTGGAATTCGGGTCCGTCGTTCATGATGAGGTCAACATAGCCCTCTTGTGGCATTCCACTGCTCCTTTACCTGCAACCCGGTAGATGCTTGGGTCATTCCGGAGACCGACCCAGGTGTCCTAACTGCCTCTCCTCGATGGAGATTATGTGGGCTTGGCAAGAGGTTCAGGATCAAACGAGAAGATTGAGATGACCCTGTCTGCTAGACTGGGCGAGGGCCACACAGGGCTCATCTGCGTTTTTCTCCCCTGGCTCTATTGGTTGCTCATGTCGAATGAGGCAACCACCGCTTCATGACACAACATGGAGCGTTGTGATTCATTTCGCTGCATGTGCGGTGCTTAGTTCCCGAGCCCCCGGGTGGTTTAGGGCCCGAATCGTCCAGTAGGTACGGGCATATGGAATGAATGCACGTATGGATGTATGAAATGATTTATAAAGAAATAGAGGGGGTTGGTAGTTTTTACCTTGATGACTTGAGTGACGGGGTTTTGGAGAGCTTCAGTCGGAGACGTCTGACCAGGACCCATGCTCGTGGTTTGTGACAAAGTTGGCATGGTCTACATGGGGCATCCCTTTGCTTCCTACCTATCTCTCAGTGTGTTTTTCTGAGTCATTCGATCGACTTAGGAAGCCCGATGGTCTCTCCTGGCGGAGATCCCGCTTTGGGTTTTTTCCAAGTCCCGCCTAGGGGTGTGGAGAGCTGCCTACATGTGGTGACATTTTGGTTTTCACGCCCGGTCATGCGATAGTGGTGGGCCATACCCAGGCCACATTTCGTCTCACCAGGCGGCGTTCCGTCTGACCCGGCGTCGTTCCATCGGGCAGCGTGCATCCCATCGGTCAGGGTGTGTCCCATCATTTCCCATCCGCATTGAATGGGGGAAGGGAGAGAGTTTTTTGCTCTGATATTTTGCCCCTCTTCTACTACCGCATTTCTTCCTTAAATAGGGGGAGGGAGAGGGCTCTCCATCGTAGTCTTTTGCCTGTTCTCTAACTATTGTCTCTCCTCCTTCCTCCTCACCGAGAGTGCCTGTATGCCGTGGTGGTTCCTAAGTAAGAGAGATGGTAAGCGAGGGGGAGGACTTATAGATCCTTTCATGAATCTGAAGCGTGATGTCGAGCTAGAGGCTGCCTAGGGCGGTGCTGGCCATCTTTGCCTGAGAAGGGGTGGCTTTCGCCGAAGGGGGTGGCGTACTGGATTCGTCTGTGAGGCCCTCTTTTGGGATGGAGCCATATGCAGAGGGGAAGTTGCCTAGGATTGTGCTGGTGGAGGGTTCCACGCCTACAGCAGCTCAGGTTGGCCAGTTCATAAAGTTTGATGAGATCTCTTCCAGCCATGGTGGCCATACTTTGGTGGTGGCATCCCTGCCCAGGAGCTGCCTCAACTGCATGAGAAGGTCTGGAGCCCCATGCTCTTCTACTGAGCATCTATGGGTGTGGCGCCTTTGAGGTACCTGTTGCGCTCGCCGAAGTCAAGGGAATAGATCTGAGCGGGTCCCTTGAGGTACCCATTGCGCTCGCTGAAGTCGTGAGCAGAACCGGGCAGGGGCCCCTATAGCGGTGGTTATGTCCGGCAACGAGTGTCATTTTCCTTCGACGTCATGCGATGTCATCGAGTGGCCGTAGTAGTATTTGGAATGGAAGTAGTTTTTTAGCAAAAAAAAATGTAATAGCTGAGTTCGTGGATGAGCCCCTGTGTGAATGTTTTTGTATCAATGAATACATCAGTCCTGTTCTTTGTGATAGAAGCACTATCCGTTTCTTGTTTTTATCCTAGCGTAGCTATTGTTTTTGTCCTTTCTTTTTCGCACCTGCTGATTAGTTCCATAGGCTACAGTTTTTTAAGAACCTAGGCATGGGCCACGGGGCTTGGCTACTCGTAACCGTAGGTCGTGGTGGGGTGTGTTCAGTTAGGAGTAAGAACAAAGTTATGTAGGACAGTCAAAGGAAAAGGAATGCGCTTCCATTTGGGCACAAAGTTGTTTACCACATGACAATAAAAAAGAGAGGTAATATTCGGTATTATACCCTCATGTAGGCCCCGAGCGACCTGGGCTAAAACTGTTCAGGCCGGGGTGCTTTATAGGAGCAAGTGTTGACTAAAAAAGTGGTAAGACCAAATTTTAGGGGAAAAACAACGTAGTTGTTTAATGTTCCAAGTATTGGTGAGAACATTGCCGTTGTCGTCCTCTAGTCGGTAGGTGCCCGGTTGGATTACTTCGGTCACTGTATAGGGTTCTTCCCATGGTGGAGAGAGTTTATGTTTTTCCTTTGTCATGTGGGTCCTCCGTAGTACGAGATCACCGACTTCGAGGATTCTCCCCCTAATCTTTCTTTCATGGTACCTACGGAGAGTTTGCTGATAGCGAGCGAAGCGGATGACGGTCGTCTCGTGGGCTTCCTCAAGCAGGTCGACTACGTCTTGCTGAGCCTCCACGGCTCGGTCATGGTTGAAAGCCTTCACACTTGGGGTGCCAAGGTCGAGGTCGGAGGGTAGCACTATCTTAGCTCCATAGGCCAGGAAGAAGGGTGTGAACCCTGTGGATCGGTTTGGGTCGTTCTCAGGCTCTAGAGGATTGCTGGGACCTCTACCACCCATCATCTGGCGTATTTGTTGAGTCAGCCAAAGATGCGTGACTTGAGTCCTTGGAGGATCATGCCATTGGCACGCTCGACTTGACCATTGGTTCATGGATGTCCGATGGAGGCCTAGTCGATCCTGATGCCATATCCATCACTAAAGTCTAGGAACTTTTTTCTGATGAAGTTAGTTCCATGGTCAGTGATGATACAGTTAGGAACGCCGAACAGGTAGATAATGTCAAGGAAGAATTTGACTGCCTCTTCCGAGCGGATGTTGGTGATGGGCTTGGCCTCTATCCACTTGGTGAACTTGTCGACTGCTATGAGTAGGTGAGTGAAATAGTCTAGGCCCTTTTTGAGGGGTCCTACCATGTTGAGGCCCCAGACCATGAATGGTAAGGTGATGGGGATGGTTTGGAGCTCCTGTGCCAGCAAATGTGTTTGTCGAGCGTAGAACTGGCATCCTTCACATCTATGGATGACCTCCTCTGCATCTCGTAGCATGATGGGCCAGTAAAAACCTTAGCGAAAGGCTTTTCTGACCAGCGTCCTTAGGTCCGTGTGATGTCCACAAATTCCGACATGGACCTCGAGGAGGAGCTGCTTCCCCTGGTCAGTGGGGATGCACTTCATGAGCACTCCTGATGGACTCCATTTGTAGAGTATGTCACTGAGCGCGATGAAGGTTTTGGCATGTTGAGCGATCCATTGAGCTTTAGTCCTTTTGGGTGGGAGGACCTCCTCAAGGAGGTAGGCGAGTAGCGACGCTCGCCAGTCGGTTTGATCGAGTGCTAATACAGCAACGTTGGTGGGTGACGCCACCAAGGAGGTACGGGGATCGGAGTCCCCGAGTGCTGGCTTGGCGCCGGGGTCGAAGCCCCTGGGCGCTGGCCTAGCATCGGGGTGTGTCTGGGTTAGACCTTCCCGGATGCGGGTAGATGGCTCATGGAGGTCGTTGATGAAGATCCCGCTTGGGGACGGGTCTCTCCTAGCGGCCAATTTTGCGAGAAAATTGACGGCATCATTGTCCTTTCGAGGGACATGGTGTAGTTCGATCCCCTAGAATTTGTCCTCGAGCTTGCGCACCTCCTGGTAGTATGCTGCTATGAGGGGGCTTTTGCAGGAGGATTCTTTCATGACTTGATCAATGACCAACTCTGAGTCACCACAAACGTAGAGTCGCGTAGCGCCGAGCTCGATGGCGATGCATAGTCCGTTGATGAGGGCCTCGTATTCCATGGTGTTGTTTGAGGCCAAAAAATAAAAGCAGATGGCATAGTGGAGTCTACTCCCATCTGGTGAGATTAGAACCACTCTAGCCCCTGAGCCGGGCACCATTACGGACCCGTCAAAGTACATTGTCCAGTACTCATGGGTGACGTCCGGAGTCGGTAGCTGGACCTCCATCCATTCGATGACAAAATCCATGAGAGCCTAAGACTTAACAGTGGTACGAGGGGTATACCTGATGTCATGGCCCATGAGTTCGAGTGCCCACTTGGAGATCCGCACCATGGCATTGCGGTTGCGAATGATGTCTCTGAGCGGGTATGAAGTGACGACCGCAACTTCATGGTCGATGAAGTAGTGTAGGAGCTTCCTAGTCACCATTAGCACGACATATAGGAGTTTTTGCACCTAGGGGTACTAGACCTTGGGGTCGGTAAGTACCTCCCCGATGAAGTATATGGGTCACTGTACCTTGAGCTGGTGTCCCGGCTCCTCCCTTTCAACGACTAGGGAGGCACTCACCACATGGTTGCTTGTTGTGACGTAAAGGAGGAGGGGTTCTCAATGTTTGGGAGCGATGAGGATTGGGGCCGATGTCAGGGATGCTTTGAGGCTTTCTAGAGCTTGCTGGGCTTCCTCAGTCCAAACAAAGATGTCTGTCTTTTTGAGGAGCTTATAGAGTGGCATCCCCTGTTCATTGAGCCAGGAGATGAAGCGGCTCAGGGCAGCCAGACAGCCAGTGAGCCTTTGTACGCCCTTGACGTTGTGTATGGGGCCCATGTTGGAGATGGCCGTGATCTTTTTGGGGTTGGCCTCGATGCCGTGCTCGGACATGATGTATCCAAGCAGCTTCCCCTTCGGAACCCTAAAAACACAATTTTTGGGATTTAGCTTGATGTTGAACCTTCGGAGGTTCACGAATGTCACGGCCCAGTTTGCGATTAGGTCACAAGCTTGAGCTGTTTTGACCACTATGTCATCAACATAGATGGCGATTGTTGGTTTCAGCCGCTCGGCTTGATTAGACTGATCGAGTGGGTCGATTTGGTCAGCGAAGCATTGCTGCATGCACCTTTGGTAGGTGGCGCCAGCAGTCTTCAGGCCAAAAGGCACGGTCACATAGCAGTATGAACTATATGGGGTGATGAACGAGGTTGCGAGCTAATCGGATTCTTTCATCGTGATCTGGTGATAGCCTAAGTAGGCATCCAGAAAGGAGAGGATCTCGCAACTCGAGGTGGAGTCAACTATCTGGTCTATGCGTGGCAAAGGAAAGTGATCCTTTGGACACGCTTTGTTGAGGCCAGAATAATCAACACACATTCTCCACTTCTCGGTCTTCTTTTTAACAAGAACAGGATTGGCAAGCTAGTCGGAGTGGAATACCTCTCTGATGAATCCAGTTGCCAGGAGTTTGGTGATCTCTTCGCCTATTATCCTACGTCTCTCATCGTCGAAGCGATGCTGGCACTGCTTGGTGGGCTTCAAGCCCAGGATGAGATGCAATGTGTGCTCAGCAACCTCCCGCGGTATGCCCGACATGTTAGAAGGCTACCATGCGAAGACATCGCGATTGGCGCGTAGGAAGTCAATGAGCTCGCATCCTATTTGGCCGGGAGCTAGGTCCCAATCTGCACCATCTTGGTTGGGTCGATGGGGTCAACACCCATCGCCTTGGTTTCCTCGAGTGGGTGGAAGGCTGTTGAGGAGGTCGATTTGTTGCAGTCTGGGACTGTTGGGGTTGACGACTCTCCGAGCCATGGGAGCTCGGATGAGTTGACGACCGCGGTGGCGAGCACAAAATGCTCGTGGTCGTACATGAAGGCATGCGAGAAGGCACTACTTACAGTGATGACATCGTTTGGTCCCGACATCTTTAGCTTGAGGTAGGTGTAGTTGGGGATCGCCATGAATTTGGCGTAGCATGGATGCCCCAAGATAGCGTGGTAGGACCCTAGAAAGTCCACCACTTCGAAGGTGAGGACCTTCGAGCGAAAGTTGGCTCATTTGCCAAACATGACGGGTAGATCGATCTGCCCGAGTGGGTATGCCTACACTCTCGGAATCACCCCGTGGAAGGGAGAACACGCTAGGTAGAGTTCCAACAAGGGAATGTGCATGGCATCGAGGGTGTCGACGTAGAGAATGTTGAGACCACTGCCTCTGTCCATCAACACCTTGGTGAGGCGCTTCTTGCGGATGATAGGGTCGATGACGAGTGGGTAGCGTCCCGGTCTTGTGATGTGGGAGGGATGGTCCCTCTGATCGAAGGTGATCGGAGATTCCGACCAGCCAAGGAAGGAGGGGATGGTCGTTTTGGCGGCGCATGCCTCCTTGTAGCGCACCTTGTGCTGGCGTTTCATCCAGATGGCATCGGACCCACCGAAGATCATGATGCACTCCATAGGTTCAGGGAAGCCATCTCCGTCCTTGCCTATCGCGCCTCCTTTCTTGGTTGCTGCCTCTTCGCCGTCTCCCTCCTTTGGTCCACCGACCTATCGGAGGAAACATTTAAGGAGCTCATAGTCCTTGTAGAGGTGTTTGACGGGGTAGGCGTGGTTGGTGCACGGACTATCCATGAGTTTGTTGAAGTGGTCAGGCAGCCCCTATTGGGGCTGCTTGCCCATGAGATCAGCCGCGGTGACCATCATGGTGTTGTCCGATCAGCGCTGATCCTTTTTGTTCTTCTTGCCCCTCTGTGTGGAGGGGCCCTCGTCTTGGTCCGCGCACTTGGCCTTGCCTTTGTCCCGGCCTCTGCCGAAGACTGCCCCAACCGCCTCCTCACTAGAGACGTGGTTAGTGGCAATGTCGAGCAGGTTGCGAGTGGTACGGGGTTTTAGGCAGCCAAGCTTGTGGATCAGGGACTCGCAGTTCATCCCAGAGAGGAATGCGCTGATGACGTCTGCGTCGACGACATCAGGAAGGGAGTTGCATCATTGGGAGAACCTGTGGATGTAATCCTGCAGGGACTCGCTGGGCTCCTGCTGGTAGCTCTTGAGGTCCTAGGAGTTTCCAGGGTGGACATACGTCCCCTGGAAATTTTCTACAAAGGCCCTCTTGAGGTCCGCCCAGTCGCGGATGCTGTCGTGCGGGAGGAATTCAAGCCATGCTCGAACATGTTCCCCCATGCAAATGGGAAGATACTGAATGATGAAATAGTCATCATCCACTCCTCCCACCCGGCAGGCAAGCCAGAAGTCTTCGAACCAAATGCCTAGGTTTGTCTCCTCGGTGTATTTAGTGATGTTGGTGGGTAGTCGGAAACGCTGTGGGAATGGTGCTCTCTAGATACGCCGACTGAAGGCCCATGGTCCTAGGCCCTCAGGGCTAGCACTACGGTTGTCTGGCCGGCGACCATGCCTGGGGTGTGTTTCACCACTCCCCTCGATGGTTCGGTTGGGATCTGTGTCGCCTGCTCTTGCTGTCGCACGGTGGACATCATCATCGTTGAAAGGATCAAGATGCCCAAGAGGGGGGGTGAATTGGGCTAATTCTAAATTTTCTTGCAATAATCAAATCCTACAGTTAGCCCAATTAACCCCTTGTGCCTAGAAAAGTGTTTCTATTAATCTAACATACAAAGGACTTGCAACATATGTTCCAAACTTACTCTAGCATGGCAATTCTATGAATGTAAAAACAAGTATTGAATTGCTCAAAGTATTTGCTCAAAGTAAATAGAGAGAGAGGAACACGGCGATGTTTTGTCGAGGTATCAGAGAGTCGCCACTCCCCACTAGTCCTCATTGGAGCACCCACGCAAGGGTGTAGCTACCCCTTGATCCACGCAAGGATCAAGTGCTCTCTACGGGTTGATTCTTCGACACTCCATCGTGGTGAATCACCCACAACCGCTCACAACTTGAGTTGGGTCACCCACAAGCTCCACCGGGTGATCACTAAGCTCCCAATCACCACCAAGCCGTCTAGGTGATGGCGATCACCAAGAGTAACAAGCATGAACTCTCACTTGACCATGCGAAGCCTAATGAGAACGGTGGATGCACACTTTGCTACTCTTGATTCACTAATGAGGCTACTCTCTTGGATTCTCAAATCACAATCACCTCACTAGGACCTTGCTCTTCTTGGCACTCACAAATGTGTTTCTCAGCTGTTGGAATGAGCAAAAGTAACTCCACACACGAGTGGAGCTTCTATTTATAAGGCAGCCTGAAAAATGAACCGTTATGTGCGTCTGCGGGGTGACCGGACGCTCCGGTCATGTTGACCGGACGCTCTGGTCAGATCAACCCGTACACTAGTGATTAAGTGTTGACCGGACGCTGGCAGCGTCCAATCATCACTGACCGGATACGTCCGGTCGCATTAAACCCTCACTGGAACCTTACTATACTCGACCGGACGCTGAACCCCTAGGGTCCGGTCAGTAGTGACCGGACGCGTCCGGTCGTAGATATTCTCTTATGGAACCTTACTGGAGTCGACCGAACGCTGGACGACAGCATCCGGTCACTTGACCACTCCAGCGTCCGATCGCACCAAACACAATCTCTTTGGTCAAATGAACTGACTGGACCCTGCGGTCAGCGTCCGGTCACACCGGAGCTAGTGTCCGGTCAGCATTTGACCCTCCATTCACTTCCAACTCTCGATCATATGTGAATAAAGTTTGCTCCAAAGGATCTTAGGCATATGTAGGAGCTACCTAGTGCTAGTTTAAACAAGTGTGCACCACACCTAACTCACTAGACTCACCTAGGTCAAGCTACCCATCCATACCCCCCTTAATAGTACGGCCAAAGGAAAAACAAAGTCCTAAACTTACTCTAAGTGTCTCTCCAACTCCAATCGACACTTAGAACTAGTCATCCTTAACCTTGTCGTCCATCCTTCGAAAACCGAAATGATTTCCATCGTAGGGGCATGACCACCTTGATTGCCCAATTGATCTCCATTACCATGACCTAACTTAATTGCCTCTACAAAACACATGTTAGTCATAGTAATCTTGCATTGTCATTAATCACCGAAACCCAACAAGGGGCCTAGATGCTTTTAATCTCCCCCTTTTTGGTGATTGATGACAATACTACCTCGAGTATGTGAAAGAGTGAGGTTTTTGACATGCTTGGTTCATATAAGCTTTTGTCAATAAGAACAAAATAGTTAGGCAAGCTTATATGACCCAAGCCAACACGATGTACTCAAAGGATATGAAATAAGCATGAGTACAAGTAATAAAGCTCATTTGCATCGGAGTATAAACGCGGAAGCAAAGGCAAGTGAGCATAACACAAGTGATATGACATATAAAGGAATTCAAAGTAGAGAGCACACATGTTGTATATCACAATCATGTAGATAACACTATCACGTAGATATAATAGTATGCATGAAAGTAAACACATGAATGCATAATAGTAATAGTGTATCACACAAATAAAACTCCAAATATATATAATAGACTAATAGCTAACTAGGCTCCCCCTAAAAGTCGCTCCCCTGAGTCTACATACTCGAACCCTCTCCCCCTTTGGCGTCAAACACCAAAACCTAAGGGTCGGTCGGTGGGGCTGCAGCAGACAAGCCGAGCGCTGAGGTACGAGGGGCAAGCTGGAACTGGGCGCCATCATCATCTGACCCTGAGCTCTGTACTGACTGACCCTCTATGACTGGAAGCGTTGCTAAAGTGGTCTGGGTCTAAGCTAGGGCAGGTGCTACCTGTGATGCTGCTGGTATGTCTATCATAGGATCTAAAGATGCGATAGAAGAAGAGAGCCTCTGAGTAGTCATGATGACAGGAGCTGCTATAGAAGGACCGGCGGCATGCATATGTGGTGGTGTAGGCATCCCTGTCAACTCGCTAAAAGATGCTCCAAGACTCCTAGAGACTGACGTGTTAGGCACAAATAGCGAGGGTGACTGATCTGGTGTGAAGCCCGTCTGTAATGGCATGAAATGCGGGGCTACCACTGGGGAGGATAACCACTAGGACACCTGTACAGTCGATGAAGCAAATGGAGCTAGAGGCTATCCCTGACTCTAAAGCCCACTGGGCTATACTGCTGGAGTCATCATAGTGGTAGTAGGCTGACCAATCTAGGGCGAAAGCTGTGGCTGTGGGGCCCCAATGGCTATCACTACATGCTGCATGAATCCCAAAAGCTACTGCTACATGAGTAACTATTGCTGATGCATCTGCTGCTGGCGCTGGAACTCGTCCTAACGAGCCTGAAACTGTGCAAAGTTGGCAGCGGTCTCCTGAGCCTGTCTAGCCTGATCCTGCTGCATCCACTCAAGAATAGCAATCAAAGCGGGGTCCATCTATGGTGTAGGTGGAGCAGAGCTGGAACTACCAAACTCTGCATCATGTCTGCGTGGAGGCATCTGAGGAATAGGCAGGTAGTAGTCATCTAAACTATCACTAGACTCGCTCCTCTCCTCCTGAGCCTCAAGCTGCTCCTCCTCAGTAGCGGCTATGCCTCTGATAATCTCGTCCTGCTGAGCAGTGGACTCTGGTATATCTGGACGACGGTGAGGCTAAGTGGGTGCCTATGGTGTGCTATGCCTGATCCTCTGTACCATGTTATAAGCTGGAAACTCTGTGGTGGCACCTCTGTACTCTGCAACCATCTCTGGTGTCCTAACTTGCACAGCCTTGAGAATAAGGAATGTGATCCAATGTGCATATGGAAGCTGCCTACGACCCTTGAAGCCCTCAGCTATAGTATCCTCCATCTCTGATAGAAGGAGGTCCCATATATCAAACACTGTCTGCAACATCAGGGCGTTGAGGAGCCAAAGCTAGAGGTGAGTCAAGCCCTCTCTGTATCCCATCCTAGGAAGTAGTGTCCTCCTTATGATAGCCTCTAGCACTCTAGCTATAGGAGTAAGGTCACTGGGGTTCCTCCTCGACCCCTCACCAAAGGGGCTCCTTGAAGCAATGGCGCACAAGATCCGTAGGGGGCACCATACCACCATGAGGGCGCCTGGGAGGCTCTTGCTGTCCATAACATACCTCATGTAACCTGACAGGCTGCTCCTATAGCCTCAGTATCTCCCTAGCCCTCTGACTCATCATCCTGTAGTCTCTGCCTCTGAATGCAAAGTGTATAAAGTTATGATGCGGATCAATGTAGAGCGAAGCATAGAACTGTCGAACCCAAGATGGTACATACAATCCTATCCGGCCAATCAGATCTGTCAGCCTTGGTAGATATGCAAGGTAGGGGCGAATGTGCTCTCTAGCTACTGCGACTATAGCCTCTATGTTGCAGACTCTCTGAGATCTGAAGACTACTCCACTGTTCAGATAGGCATTATAGAAATCCTTCTGCAGTGGCGTGTAGAATCCCTCTGCTGCTCTCTCATCCCTCCTAGGTGGAAACCATACATCAAACTCCATGAAGCGAAGCTGCTGAACCTGCTTGGCCGTGGCGGCCCTCAAGTCAAGGTGGGTCACTGGAGGCAGACCCTAGGGTCTAGGCGGTGGGCGTGATCCCCTATGCTGAGTAGCTAGCCTTGGCGAGACTAGAACACGTGAATGACCAGAGCGGCGTAGCTGTGGCTGGGGTGCCTGCTCGGTCTCCTCGGCCTCCTCGGCCTGCTAGCCCTCCTAAGTCTGCTCTATCGGCTCTGCTGGTGGGGGCTGCTGCTGTGACTCCTGTTGTGACTCTCCTTGAGGCTGAGGATCCATAATGGGAAGACGTCGTCCTACCATCATGATAGTCCCGGCTGGACTACCATGAAGACGCTCAATATGCTCAAGTCTACCCTGCGCCTCTAGTGACAGATGATCTGCAATAACCACTCCATTACAAGCTCCTTCTCTCTCAGCACACTCTGTGGCCTCTACAATTGCTGCTGCTCTCGCTGTCTCTGCATCAGGGTACTTGCGCTTCTTTGATGCAACCTACAGGCTTCTTTGATGCAACCTTGCCTTTAGGTCCTGCAGGCTGGCGTGGCAGGGGCCTCCGATCATCATCTCCTAGACCACCACCTACATTCTTGGTGCAAGCCATCTGATCTGACTAAAACCACTGCCGCTGAAAAGACCAACTGTCCACTGACACTTTCGAGGCTTGGCCTCAATCCGTACTCGTGAGCTTGGCTCCGAGTTGACTGTCAACTGCCACTGACACCTCAACGGCACCGACTCGCTGCACGATGGAATAGAAGGATATACAAGTAAACACGATATATCTAATAGATGTGAAACCCTATGAGAGCAAGCAATGTAGGTACAAAATTTAAGTGACTGGCTTGATACTAGACGAACCGACGATCCGAAGAAAATGAGAGAAGCGTCACACGGGGGAACACCGGGACCGCTAGGGTTAGGGTTCGCAATGAATCGATGGCCTTGGTTGCAATTTGAAGTCAATGCTTGTAATATCAGTGCGGGTTAGGGCACGTCGGCGTTAGAGAAGGGCCTTACCAGCGCTGGTGGAGTGCAGCACGGGCGCGGCGGCACAAATCCAGCTGTGGTGGCGCTCAGAGGGGCTGTGGTGCACAGGAGCGGTGGCATGTGGATTTGGCACGATGGAGGCGCTGCAGTGAAGGCACGGTGGCTGTGGAGGCACGCGAGAGAAGCCTAGGAGCGCGGGGAGGTGCTGCGGCGGTGAGCTAGACGGTGGCGTGGGCAGAGAGGAGCGTGGGCAGCTCTTCGGCGGCTAGGGCTTGCGACGGCTTGGGACAAGGGAGGCGCGGCGATGTCGGCGACTCAGTGGTTAGGGTAGGGAGACAGGATAGGTATGGCTGGATTAGTTATAAAGGGGTCCCCCACGTGAGTAGAAAAGGAAACGGATGAGAAGTCCGGAAAACACACGATTTCTACTGACCGAACGCTCCGGTGGTAGCGACCAGACGCTACCACCCAGCATCCGGTCGATTCCAGAGAGGTCCAATTCCTCTGGAATTGCGATCGGATGTGTCCGGTGGACACCGACCGGACACAGCCAGAGTCCAGTCAACTTATCCTTCGTCTTCTTCACACGACCAGACGCTGAGACGCCTTCTGACTGGACGCTGAAAGACAGAGTCCGGTCACTCTTTTCCAGCAAATCTTCAATGTTCCTCCGCGTCGCCTGTTCATAATCAAGTCCTAACTCAAATAAGATCCTAATAAACACCAATTGGGACTGATATGAGTGACCTCTCTTAAACCCTCATATTTTTCAAAATATTTTGCCTTAGGCTATAATTCTTTTTAAGAAAATAGGCAATAAGAGGGCAAATGGAACAAAACGATAAGAACAACATTCATGCATATGCAATACTTGTAAGTAAATCTAGTTGCTTGTCAAGTTTGATCCAAGGTTAAGCTTCTTCACACGCTTTTCGGCGGTTATCTTAACCATGTTAGACAAGCCCTATATGCATTATAAAGCGTTAAACATGTTGTATATTACAATGAATGCAAGGGACAACACAAGCTCATCTTTTAGTGAAGTTACTAAAATCAAGTACATTGAGCTTAGTCCGCAATCTACAAAATGTAGCCTCATCTAGCGGTTTAGTGAAGATATCCGCTAATTGATCTTCGGTTCTTACACCTTCTAGTGATATATCATTTTTAGCAACATGATCTCTTAGAAAGTGATGGCGGATATCTATGTGCTTGTGCGAGAGTATTGAACCGGATTATTTACAAGTTTTACCGCACTTTCATTGTCGCACAAAAGGGGTACCTTTTCTAGAACTACACCATAGTCTAGAAAAGTTTGTTTCATGTATAATATTTGTGCACGACAAGCACCCGTGGCAATGTATTCCGCTTCGGTGCTGGACAAAGCCACACTATTTTGTTTCTTGGAGGACCAAGACACAAGTGATCTACCAAGCAAATGGCACCCTCCGGATGTGCTTTTTCTATCAACTTTGCAACCGGCATAATCCGGATCGGAATAGCCAACTAATTCAAATATAGCTCCTTTGGGATACCATAGGCCAATGTTTGGTGTGTACTTAAGATACCTAAGGATTCTTTTTATGGCAATTAAATGTGTTTCCTTAGGATTAGCTTGAAATCTAGCACACATACACACACTAAACATGATGTCGGGCCTAGATGTGGTTAAATATAACAAGCTACCAATCATGGAACGGTAGAGAGTTTGATCAATCGGGTTATCTCCCTCATCTAGGTCGAGATGTCCATTGGTAGGCATTGGTGTCTTGATTGGCTTACATTCATCCATCTTGAATCTCTTGAGAAGATCTTTTGTGTATTTCTCTTGAGAGATGAAGATGCCTTCTTTCATTTGCTTGACTTGAAAACCAAGAAAGAATGTAAGCTCACCAATCATTGACATCTCAAACTCCTTTGACATCAATTCACTAAATTCTTTGCATGAGTCTTCATTTGATGATCCAAAGATGATATCATCAACATATACTTGACAAATGAAAATATGCCCATCAAGCTTCTTGGTGAATAGTGTGGTGTCGACCTTCCCAATGGTGAAGCCCTTCTCAATGAGAAAGTCCCAAAGGCGCTCATACTAAGCTCTTGGGGCTTGCTTAAGCCCATATAGTGCCTTGGACAACCTATAAACGTGATTAGGATATCTAGGGTCTTCAAACCTGGAAGGTTGATCAATATAGACTAGTTCATTAATAAAGCCATTTAAAAATGCACTTTTCACATCCATTTGATATAGTTTCATTTCATGATGTGATGCATATGCAAGTAGGATACGGATGGCTTCTAATCTTGCAACCGGTGCAAAGGTCTCTCCAAAATCCAAACCTTCAACTTGGGAGAACCCCTTTGCAACTAGTCTTACCTTGTTCCTCAAAACAACACCTTGATCATCTTGCTTGTTGCGGAACACCCACTTTGTTCCAATGACTCTTGCACCTTTTGGTCGCTCTTCAAGAGTCCAAACTTCATTGTGAGTGAAGTTGTTCAACTCTTCATGCATGGCATTGATCCAATCTGGATCTTTAAGAGCTTCTTCTACCTTGGTAGGCTCATAGCAAGAGACAAAAGAGTGATGAGCAACAAATGAAGCAAGTTTTTGAGATCGAGTTATTACACCCTTTGATGGACTCCCTATGATGAGATCTTGTGGATGATCTTGTAGGAGAGGTGTATTTCTTCTATTGACCATTTGAGGAGGAGGTTGTGGAGCATCAACATCTTGTGCTTGTACCACCATTTGCTCATGGGAGACATGAGTATCTTCATTTTCTACTCTCCCATCTTTTTCACCATCTTGTGGCACACTTGATGAAGAAGGTTGATCAATGACTTGTACATCATCTTCATCATCTTTTGGCTTGATGTCTCCCACCAGAATATTCTTCATAGCCTCTCTCAACGGTTCATCACCTACATCATCAAGATTCTCATGTGCTCCTTGGGAGCCGTTAGATTCATCAAATTCCACATCATATGTTTCTTCAACCAAGCCGGTGGCATGATTAAATACTCTATATGCTTTGGACTTTGATGAGTAACCAACAAGAAAACCAATATCACAACATCTTTGGAACTTCCCTAGGTGTTGCCTCTTTTTGTAGATGTAGCATTTGCAACCAAACACACTAAAGAAGGAGACGTCTGGCTTCTTCCCATTGAGCAACTCATACGGTGTCTTGCCAAGGAACTTTTGAAGGAATAGACGGTTGGATGCATAGCATGCGGTGTTGATTGCTTCCGCCCATAGAGCTTCGGGGGTGTTGTACTCATCAAGCATTGTTCTTGCAAGAGTGATCAATGTCCGATTCTTCCTCTCAACTACACCATTTTGTTGAGGAGTATAAGTTGCGGAGACTTCATGTTTGATTCCAACTTCATCACAATAGGCTTCAATGTTTGTGTTGTCAAACTCTGCCATTATCACTTCTAATCTTCTTGAGCTTCACTTCAAATTCATTTTGTGCTCTCTTGGCAAACTTCTTGAAGCAAGATGCAACTTCGGATTTGTCATGAAGAAAGAATACCCATGTATACCTTGAATAGTCATCAACAATCACAAGACAATAGAGATTTCCTCCCAAACTCTTGTATGTTGTTGGTCCAAATAAATCTATGTGAAGGAGTTCTAGCACTCTTGTGGTTGACATGAAAGCTTTGGTTGGATGAGTATTTACAACTTGCTTGCTGGCTTGACATGCACTACAAAGCTTGTCCTTTTCAAACTTCACATCCTTTAACCCTCTCACCAAATCATTCTTCATAAGCTTCTTGAGTGAGCACATCCCAACATGAGCAAGTCTTCTATGCCATAGCCACCCAAGTGTTGTTTTGGTGAATAGACAAGTCTTCAAATTTGCATCTTCGGAGGTGAAGTCCACTAGATATAAGTTGTTGTATCTAAATCCATTGAATATCACTTGATTATCATCTACCTTGGATACAACAACCTCCTTCTTGGTGAACAAACATTGGAAGCCAAGATCACACAATTGTCCAATGGATAGCAAGTTGAAACTCAATGAAGCAACATATAGCACATTGGAGAATGAATGATCATTTGATATTGCCACTTTGCCCAATTCTTTAACCTTGCCCTTTGAGTTATCTCCAAATATTATTTTCTCTTGTCCATCTACCTCTTCATCTAGTGAGGTGAACTGTAACAACCCAAAAATCCATACACTAAAAATACCAACTACAAATTTTTTCTTAAAAACTCCCATGTGTTGATGAGTGTCATGTATAGAAACCCAACCTAAGAGATGCATTAGGTCTAACCCCAACCCAAGTCAACACATAAGCATGGCATGCCATATGTTAAATCCTATTTATTTAAATACTGACAAATAAAGTGTTGCATACATTGTTAACTCAAATTGTGATTTGGATTTCCATTTGCTTTATGTTATGCTTAACAACTCCTTTAAAGAAACACACCATAAAAGTAATTATTACTCAAACCAAGGAATAAGGGATTAAAGAGAAAATTAATTCTATTTTTGTATAACAAAACTACACCTATTTTTGTTATACAAAATAGCTAAATAAATTCCTAATATTTATATAAGTATGTTGTGGGCCTCATATCTAAAACTCCAATGAATATGGTGTACCAATTTGGAATTCAAATTTCAAACCAAATTTGAAATCAAACAAAGGAGAAGAAAATAAAACAGAAAAAGATAAAGAAGGAAAGCAGACCCATAGCAAGCTCGGCCTGCTCGGCCCGCCAGCGCACAGCAGCCGGCCAGCCCCACCCGCGCACAGCAGCAGGCCGGCCCAACTCACGTGGCCAGCCCAGCAAGCAGCCCAGCGCGTGTCGCCCATGCCCGCGTGCCTCCCTGCTTCCCTTGCTGCCGCTGCCACTGGGCCCCACGCGTCAGTCGCACACCGCCATAGTGTCGTCTTCTCCACGCCCATGCCGCAACCGCCCGCACGACCGGGGGCCAACAACATTGGCAGGGGCGGGCCAGGGGGTCACGCTCGGGGCATAGCCTTGCTCCCCCATGCTCTGCGGTCACGCAACCTCGCACCACCGTTAGATGCACCCCACGCCTCTCCATCGCACGATACCAGACGCCATTGGAGGCATGCTGCTTGGCTATAAAGCCATGCTCGGCGCCTTAGCCTCTCCCTCAGCCACTGCCGCTGCTTGGTGGCCCAGCAGCCGCACCGCACCGAGAGTAGAGGGCCGAGAAGGAGTTCGGGAGAGGAGGATCGGAGCCACCCGCGTCATCATCACGGTCGTGGGTCGGCACTGCATGGCTTTTGAAGCTACATGGCCTCAAACCGCCCCTGCATCACCACCCTATCGCCTTTGACACTAATGGTGAGCCCCCTCCTGGTCTCTCCTTGCTCGCTGCTGGACCTCACCGTGTAGGCCATGGCGCTCCACACCGGGAGCGCGTAGGCCAGGGCCGTCTCTGGCCTCTGGGAACACACGCACCCACGCGCACACCCGCGACCATGCCGTGACCACCCCACCGGAGCCCCATAGTGCACCCGCGTGCCTCGCCATCGTCACCATGTCGCCGTGGCCGCTGGGAAGCCCCTACCGGCCACCTGGAAACCCGAAGCCCCGCCTTGAGCCCCGGACGCCCTCGCCGCGTCCCCACAGATCTGTAGAAGCTTACACGCCCCACCGAGACACTTCTCCGAGCCCGTAGCCACCTCACCGCCGCCACCGTCGTGCCCAAAAGACCGCCGCCATGGCTGGCACACCATGGGACCCTGCACGCCGTGTTAACCCCACCAACAAAGACGTCGAGGCTCGGTAGAGCTTCCACCCGCATCAATTGCGCACCAGCGCCACTATCAAGGCTCACCGGGTGCTCGCAGCCAGTGTGTAAGCCGCCTTGGGGAAAAACAGAGGAGAGGGGGTGAGTTGGGCAGCGCGGCCTTGCAATCGGTGCACGTGAGCCGAGCCGAGGGGAAAAGACGGTGGACTCGGTCCACCGTAGGCCTGCAAACGGTCCATGGACCGTGAACCTGAGTCCACCGTGGACCGCAAGCCGTAGACCATAGCCCAGTAGGAGCCCATGACAACGATGTGGCAGCACCACAGCATGCCACGTGTCCAGGTCGGCCCGGCCCAGACCGGCCCAACCCGTGCCCGCCAGAGCCCGTTTGAGACCCGGTCCGTGTTGACCGTTGACCGGTCAACGTTGACTGTTGACCTAGCCCCACATGTTAGTGGCACAAACACTCCGGCCCCACATGTCAGATGGTGACATCACGCTAACGTCACGTGGGACCCACACGTCAGAAGCCAACACAGCCGGGGTGACGTCATGCTGTCATCACGATGACATCAGCTGCTGACGTCAGCAGCCCTGGCCCCACACGTTAGTGACCCTGACCGTTGACCATTGACCGTTGACTCGCCCGTTGACTGACGTTGACTTTGACCAGACCCACATGTCAGTGACCTAAGAGTCCCTGGACCCACCTATCGAAACTGATGACGTCAGCTGGACCCCACCTGTCAGCTCGAAATCGAGATGATGACGTCATGCTAACATCATGCTAGCGTCAGCATGCCACGTGGACCAGTCACAGCGTGACACGTGTCAGCCCAGGATTAATTCGGCCTTTTCCATTTTCAGAAATAAATTAAACTTCAGAAATTAATAACTAATTCATACGACCTCAGAAAAATACGAAACTAGGACCAAAATTCATCTAAAATCGAGCTTTACGCAATGAACCCATGTTTGAGTGTATTTGGCTCTTTTGAATTTTCATTGCTTCTTTGTGCTATTCTATAGACGTCGCTAACATGACTATAATGCGAACGTTGCAGACTCAGAGGAGAACCTGATGGACGAGGACCGTGAGTACCGTGAGGAGAATAGAGATGACTACACTGAAGGTACCACATCCCACCCAATCTCGTAGCACCTATTATGCATGGCTAATATAGAGCTGCTATTGCTTTACTTTACTGCTATGATCAGATTATGATAGGACTTGCATGGTAGTATGCTTACTTGAAGGCCTTTACCTTGACGCAACCTTACCCCTGCATACCCTACTATTAGGCTAGACACACGCTTACTGCTATATATTTCATTACTTATACTTCTACTACGATTATACTACATGCGTGGTGGAAAACTGGTGTTATCTGGACTATGGGGAGAGTGCTGCGTGTGTGACTTGGGCGTGTGGAGAGTGAGGGTTGTGTCGACCAAGTTGGAGTATACGACGAACCTGGGGCAAGTCTTGCCATGTGGTGCTACCTAGGCACCCCTGGAAATGAATACATGTGGTGGGTAAAGGGTATATGAGGTGGTCCCAGGTGTGAACCTGTGATGGGAGGAGCCCGGGGTGGAGGTGCTGTGGTGGCACGGTAAATGGAAACCCTGATGAAGACATTCTAGCTTGGTCATCCCTAAGGACTTACTAGTATTCAGATTCACTGGGAAGCCTTATGTACCACTCACCCTATATGGTGCGGGATGACCGGACTACTTGGTAGGATATTGCCACTACTACTAGGTTGATAGCGGATAGTGTAAAGAGGTACGGGGCGCGAGGATTCCCCCACACCATTCCGAGACTTCATGGAGACCTTGTGGACCCAGCTCATGACGCACAGTTTCAGCCACCCTAGACTAGACTTGGGGTGTACCAGGGCTGAATGGTAGGGTGGCATTATCCTAGGCTAGCAAGCGGCCGGAATCAGCCCAGTTGATGATGGTCAGCAAGGAAGGCGGATCTTGTGGTTATGTAAAACCTCTGTAGAGTGTATGGTTGATCGATCGATACATGTGCCGACTTGTCGGCTATGGACCTTTCCTAGGTTTCGCTTAAACTAGATAATGAGATGAGTCCTTCTCTTCTTCCCCCATGAGAGAGTGTTGGTCGTAGCCAGGGGCTACGGGCCTTGAGGCAGTGCCGAGAGAGAGTTGGCCTGTCGACTGAGCGATGGAATGGTGTTGATGGAGACGGTGGTATATCGATCCCAGGATCGAAACCTTGCTCGGAAAAGGGAATGGGGTGGAATGTGTGTGGGAATGGTGTTAAAACTTGACTATACTATTATATACTTGAAATGCTAAATACATAGGAAACCCCAGCCATATAGGTTCCTTTTGATTATATCCAACTTGCATCCAATTTCCACAAAGCAATGCTCGGTGGGAGTGGCCAGTACAAATCGTACTGATAAATTTTGGCACACAGGTTCTGCTAAGGAGTATAGCTCCGAGGAGTTTGACGGTTGAGGGGTTCGTGCATACGCTCAAGTTTGGCGATCTTATCTTCAAGCTGTTCTGAATGAATGCTACTTTTGATTCCGCCAATGCGGCGATGTAATAAATTATGTAATTCCGCACTATTTATACTCTGATATTATCGTTGTATGGATGTGGTATTCGACTGGAAATTTGGGTAATATGATCTACAACGGTCTTATTACACTTCGACTCTGTGGATTTCCCTTCGCGGAAATCAGGTCGCTTTAGTTGGTATCAGAGCCATACTTGACCATAGGACGAAACCCTTAGAAATGGACGATAGAATAGTATGTGAACAGCCCTTCTTTCGGTTATATACCGACCCTGCATTTACTTTTATGCAAGGCTTACCTATTATTGACCTGCTAACACTTGTTCCTTAAAACATGCAGATGGCAATGAACGTCGACTGACCGCCTCTAGGACCGCTACCTCTGGACCACGCCAAGCTCACCTTCGACCTATGTGAGCTCGGGGGTTTTGCACAGACCCTCTGCTGAGTTCTCGTTACGTTAGGAGTCCCCGACGAGCTTGTCAAGGTCACCTGCACCGGGAAGCTAGCTTAGGAAGGAGGAATCGAAGGACCGATTGTTGCCTCAGTCGAGTTCCCAGCTAGCACTACCTTACCTTATGTCCCAGCTTTCATCGAGTTGACTACAGAGGACACAGTCGAGGAGGGACTGCAAGCTATCTCACACAAGGCACTTCATAGAGTGATGAGGGACCACTATGAGCACCTAAAGACGACAGAGTTCCGTCTACTTCCCCAGGCCCTCGACCTCAGCCTTACTCCTAGTGAGCAGAGCTTCGCAGCTAGCAGAGTTATCTTTACCGAGGAGGACAGATGCCTTTGTGTCTTAGCTATTCACCTACTAGAGTAGGATAGGTATGTGACCCAGCTAGAGCAGAGGAGACGTCAGGACCAGGCCCTTCTATGGGAGTACTAGGAGTGAGACACGCAGGGAGCATAGGAGCGAGCTAGTCTACTTGAGACAGTTGCCAAGCTACAGGACGAGCTAAACCGTCATGAAGAAGTCCATAGAACTGAGGTTGCAGACTTACAGGACAAAGCCGCGGACCTAGGCAACAGGAACTGCTACCTCAACAGTAAGGTCTTGGAGTTACAAAGAGAGTTGGACAATAAGAAGGCCGGGTTCAACCATAGAGGAGACAGAGAGAGATCCAAGGGGATTGATATGTTGAAGATCCAATCTCGGAACAAGACCATGACTCAAGAGCTAGAGGAGTTCAGGAAGAAGGCCGTTTGCAACCAGGGACACCTGATCGAGGCACTCAGGCAGACCAAGTACCTACAGGACAAGTGTGAGAGGACATGGCAGGCTTGGCAGAAGTCTGACAGGAAGCGTCTTAGGGAGATGAAGGGTATGTGGGATCAGCTGCCCAAGGAGATTCGTAGCAAGATGAAGCCTAGGATAGAGGAGTTTGAGCTAGCCCCGACTCGCCTCAACCTAGACACCTGCCCTACTCTACCTGGAGCCAAGCCTATTGAGGAGCTCGCCGAGGCCTTGAAGTACGTGTCCCGACTTCACAAGTCTAACGAGGAGATCGAGATCGAGAACAGTCGCATCCCAGCTGCTGTGTACGAGTTAGAGTAGAATGACCCTGTGTGGTCATGAGTCATGTCAGTAGCTTCCGTAAGTTGTACCCCATGATGTACCCCTTATGAGATGTATTATGAGACATTATGCATAGTATGATTCTCGCACGTCTTCAAGTGTAACTACTGGAGATGATGCTATGTAATAAAACTCATGTAGTGAATGTTTTGGATCTTATTGCATCTTATGGATCTTATTGCTTCTTTGAAATGAGTGTTGGATAGTATAAATGTTTTTCTTTAAATCATCAAAATCATATAATCATATTGAATTATAAGCACTTATGGCACAAACACTAAATTCTCTATGATCCGTGTTGCAGATGCCTAACCACCGATCTAATCGCCTAATGAACCATGGACGTGCGCCCACCCCTGAACCAGTCGAACCAAATGGGGGACGTGGTGGCAACAACCATGGCCATGGCTGTGGCCGTGGACATGGAGGGATACCCTTCAACCTGGAGAATACCCCACCGCCTAAGGAGAACCTTCCTCCACCACCACCACCAAACCTGGCAGAAGTGATGGCACAACAGACCCAACTTCTTGCAGCTCTGGTTAACGGAGCAAACCGTCGCTAGGGAGGTCAGCAGAATGACTTCCAAAGGAAGCTGGAAGGATTCCTGAAGCTAAGGCCACCTACCTATGATGGCACCGACCCTGACCCGCTTGCAACCGATGACTGGCTCAAGGAGATGGAGAAGAAGCTTGACCTCACTACTTTCACCGACGATGAGTGTGTTGGAGCAGCCGCACACCAGCTCATAGGTGCAGCACACGCCTGGTGGGACAGTTTTAGTGATTCCCATGAGGACCCTACCAACATCTCATGGGATGAGTTTGCCAAAGCATTCACCGAGTATCACATTCCCAAGGGTATTATGGAGGCAAAAGCTGAGGAGTTCCGCAACATCAAGATGGGAAAGGATAGGGTGACTGAGTACACTACTCGTTTCACCAATCTTCTACGCTATGCACCTCCCTATGTTGTGAACTCTGAGAAGGAAAAGCTATACTATTACCGCAAGGGACTTAACCAGCACATCAAGCTGAAGTTTGGCAGTATTGAGAGTAACACGTTGCGTGCTCTGGTGGATCACTGCATCTAGATTGAGAAAGACCATGCTGAAGCTAGAGAGGAGTACAGGGAGAGGAAGCATAAGCCTGAGGAGTCCCTCCGTGGCTGTGATCGCAAGAGGTTCCGCAAAGATGCACCACCCAGGGAATGCTCTCACCATAATAGGGATGACAACCTAGGAGCAAGTAGGGGTAGTGGAGGCTACACCGCCAAATACTCCCGCCCTGCTCAGGATCGTTACACCTGGGACCGTTATGCTTAGGACCGCAACACTCAGGACCGTTTCAACCGTCCCCGCTCAGCGAATGACCGCCTAGCATAGAACCACTCCGCACCAAGCACTGGAAACTAGAAGGCACCCACACCAACCTCTACAGGCGGTATGCCTTTCACCTGCTTTGCTTGTGGCCAACCAGGTCACAAAGCCGCTGAGTGCCCATAGAACTCAGCTGCTCAGAAGTCTCAGCTCAAGGGATCTGCTACCCGAGGACGTCTCAACCATCTGGACACTGAGGAAGCACAGGCTGCCCCTGACGTTATGCATGGTATGTTTTTAGTTAATGGCAATACTGCATCAGTTCTATTTGACTCTGGAGCAACTTGTTCATACATATCATCCAAGTTTGCACGGGAGCATGACCTACCTATAACCCCACGTAGAAAGCCTATCATCACCAGCTCACCTTTAGGAGACCTAAAATGCACCCACATCTATAAGGGAGTGAGTCTTACCATTGAGGGTCTTACCTTTAAAGCCAACCTAACCCTGCTACCTTCCACTAACCTAGATGTCATCTTAGGTATGGATTGGTTAACCATTCACTGAGGTATCATATCATGTTCACCTAGATATGTCCAAGTGACCCACCCATCAGGCCAAGTCATTAGATGTGAACCCCAATCCGAAAAGTCCACCTCTATCCTATGTGCCCTTAAAGCCAGTTCAGAATCACAGAAAGAGGAGAAGACAGTACATGATGTGCCTATGGTCAGAGACTATCCCGATGTATTCCCTGAAGAATTACTAGGTATGCCACCAGACCGCGATATAGAGTTCATCATTGATCTTTTGCCGGGAATAGGACCCATTGCCAAGAGACCCTATCGCATGTCAGTTGACGAACTGGCCGAGCTCAAGAAATAGCTTGATGAGCTCATCTCGAAAGGATATATCAGACCCAGTGCTTCACCCTGGGGATCCCCTGTTCTGTTTGTTAAGAAGAAGGATGGCTCAATGAGAATGTGCATTAACTACCGGAACTTGAATGCAGTCACCATCAAGAATAAGTACCCCCTGCCAAGGATTGATGATCTGCTTGATCAACTTCGAGGTGCCAAGTATTTCTCCAAGATTGATCTTAGATCCGGCTATCATCAGATGAAGATTCGAGAGAGTGACATCCCGAAGACAGCTTTTGTGACTAGGTATGGGCAGTTTGAGTTCACCGTGGTGTCCTTTGGACTCACGAATGCTCCCGCCTACTTCATGAACATGATGAATAAGGTTTTCATGGATGATCGGGATAAGTTTGTGGTAGTATTCATTGATGACATCCTCGTCTATTCATCCACCATTGAAGAACACGAACATCATCTAAGAACAGTGCTTGAGAAACTAGCCCAACATCAGCTCTATGCAAAGTTCAGCAAATGCGAATTTTGGCTACAGGAAGTTGCCTTCTTAGGCCATGTATTATCAGCTGAAGGTGTCGCAGTTGACCCGGCCAAGATTGAAGCTGTGAAAGAGTGGGATCAACCCCATAATGTGATAGAAGTCAGAAGCTTCTTAGGATTGGCTGGATATTATCCCTGATTCATTAAGAACTTCTCCAAGATAGCCCGTCCAATGACAAACCTTCTGAAGAAGACTAAGGAGTTTGAATGGACACCCGAGTGCAAACAAAGCTTCCAGAAATTGAAACAGAAGCTTACCACAACTCCTGTGCTAGCATTGCCTGATATCAGTAAAGATTTCATAGTCTATTGTGATGCATCCCGTCAAGGACTTGGTTGTGTACTAATGCAAGATGGAAGAGTGATAGCATATGCGTCTCGACAGTTGAAAGAACACGAGAACCATTACCCAACCCATGATCTTGAGTTAGCAGCAGTCGTGCATGCCTTGAAGATCTGGAGACACTACTTGATAGGCAACAAGTGTGATATCTATACGGATCACAAGAGCTTGAAGTACTTTTTCACTTAGGAAGATCTAAATATGAGGCAATGCCGATGGCTAGAGTTGATCAAAGATTATGACCTGGAAATTCACTATCATCCGGGAAAAGCTAATGTAGCCGCAGATGCTCTCAGTCGCAAGAGCTACTATCACACTTTGATCACTGAATCCGTACCACCTGAGCTCAAGGAAGAGATTGATGTTTTCCAACTAGAGATAATACCACATGGCTTGTTGAATGAGCTCCGCATATAGTATGATCTCACAGATCGCATCCATCAAGCTCAGAAAAGTTGTGAAGAGATCGAATATCTCCGTGGTCTGATGAAACTAGGCTACAAGACCAACCACCAAGAAGATGAACAAGGAACCATCTGGTTCAAGAACAGAATCTGTGTTCCATCTGACCCAGTACTATGAGAGGAAATTCTGTCAGAAGCTCACGATTCCAAGTACTGTATTCACCCTGGAGGTTCAAAGATGTATCAAGACTTGAAGAAACACTTTTGGTGGAAAGGCATGAAGACAGACATTGCGGGACATGTGGCATGATGTGACACCTATAATAGAGTCAAGGCTGAACATCAAAGGCATGCAGGTTTGCTAAAGCCTCTTGACGTTCCCGAGTGGAAATGGGAGAGCATATCCATGGATTTCATAGTTGGATTGCCCCGTTCACAGAAAGGCAATGATTCCATCTGGGTGATTGTTGATCGTTTGACCAAGATTGTTTACTTTGTACCAGTTAAGACCAAGACCAATGCCAAAAAATTAGCAGATCTATATGTTGAGCATATTCTTAGACTACATGGGCCCCCCTCTAATATTGTATCTGATCATGGTTCTCAGTTTGTGTCCCGATTATGGGAAGCCCTGCACAAGTCCATTGGAACCAAACTTGATTTCAGTACCACTTACCACCCATAGACAGATGGACAAACTGAATGAGTAAATCAGATCTTAGAAGATATGCTTCGCGCTAGTGTACTGAATTATGGCTCTGATTGGGAGAAATGCCTACCCTATGCAGAGTTCTCTTACAACAACAGCTACCAAGCCAGTATCAAGATGTCGCCATTTGAAGCTCTGTATGGCAGACCGTGTAAGACACCTTTGATGTGGTCCCAATCGGGAGAAAGATCGTTCTTTGACTCCGCTAAGATTCAAGATGCAGAAGAAGGAGTTGCGCAAGTGAAGGAGAATTTGAGAATTGCTCAAAGTCGATACAAGAGTTATGCTGACAAAAGGAGAAGAGAACTTGAGTTCAAGGTGGGAGATTTCGTCTATCTCAAGGTATCCCCGCTATGTGGAACTGTCAGATTCCATGTGAAAGGAAAGCTTGCCCCTAGATTTGTTGGCCCATACAAGATTTGCAAGAGGATTGGGAAGCTCGCCTACAAACTTGAGCTACCCGAGGAATTGATGGGTGTACATCCCGTATTCCATGTCTCATAGCTACGCAAGTGTTTGAGAGTGCCCGATGAAGTAGTTCCAACTGATACACTTGACATTCAAGATACACTTGAGTATAAAGAACATCCTATCAGAATTCTGGACAGAGATACCAAAGAGACCCGAAGCAAGACTATTCCAATGTGCAAGATCCAATGGAGCAATCACACAGAGAGAGAAGCAACATGGGAGAAAGAGTCTGACCTCCGGCTACACTATCCTTACCTTTTCGAAGAGTACATTACGCTTTAATCTCGGGGACGAGATTCTGTTAAGGGGGTAGGACTGTAACAACCCAAAAATCCATACACTAAAAATACCAACTACAAAATTTTTCTTAAAAACTCCCATGTGTTGATGAGTGTCATGTATAGAAACCCAACATAAGAGATGTATTAGGTCTAACCCCAACCCAAGTCAACACATAAGCATGGCATGCCATATGTTAAATCCTATTTATTTAAATACTGACAAATAAAGTGTTGCATACATTGTTAACCCAAATTGTGATTTGGATTTCCATTTACTTTATGTTATGCTTAACAACTCCTTTAAAGAAACACACCATAAAAGTAATTATTACTCAAACCAAGGAATAAGGGTTTAAAGAGAAAATTAATTCTATTTTTATATAACAAAACTACACCTATTTTTGTTATACAAAATAGCTAAATAAATTCCTAATATTTATATAAGTATGTTGTGGGCCTCATATCTAAAACTCCAATGAATATGGTGCACCAATTTGGAATTCAAATTTCAAACCAAATTTGAAATCAAACAAAGGAGAAGAAAATAAAACAGAAAAAGATAAAGAAGGAAAGCAGACCCATAGCAGGCTCGGCCTGCTCGGCCCGCCAGCGCACAGCAGCCGGCCAGCCCCACCAGCGCGCAGCAGCAGGCCGGCCCAACTCACGCGGCCAACCCAGCAAGTAGCCCAGCGCGCGTCGCCCACGCCCGCATGCCTCCCCGCTTCCCTTGCTGCCGCTGCCACTAGGCCCCACGCGTCAGTCGCACACCGCCACAGTGTCATCTTCTCCACGCCCACGCCGCAACCGCCCGCACGACCGGGGGCCGACAACGTTGGCAGGGGCGGGCCAGGGGGTCATGCCCGGGGCATGGCCTTGCTCCCCCATGCGCCGCGGTCACGCAACCTCACGCCACCGTCGTATGCGCCCCATGCCTCTCCACCGCACGATACCAGACGCCATTGGAGGCATGGTGCTCTGCTATAAAGCCACGCCCGGCGCCTTAGCCTCTCCCTCAGCCACCGCCGCCGCTTGGTGGCCCAGCAGCCGCACCACATCGAGAGTAGAGGGCCGAGAAGGAGTTCGGGAGAGGAGGATCGGAGCCACCCACGTGCTGCCGAAGTCGCTAGAGCCGAGGGCGACGCCGTCATCATCATCACGGTCGCGGGTCGGCACTGCATGGCTTCCGGAGCTACATGGCCTCGAACCGCCACTGCATCACCACCCTATCGCCTTCGACACCAACAGTGTGCCCCCTCCAGGTCTCTCCCTGCTCACCGCCGGACCTCACCGTGTCGGCCATGGCGCTCCACATCGGGAGCACGTAGGCTAGGGCTGTCTCCGGCCTCTGGGAACACACGCACCCACGTGAACACCCACGACCATGCCGTGACCACCCCACTGGAGCCTCGTAGTGCACCCGCGTGCCTCGCCGTCGTCACCATGTCGTCATGGCCGCCGGGGAACCCCTACCGGCCACCTGGAAACCCGAAGCCCCGCCTTGAGCCCTGGACGCCCTCGCCGCGTCCCCACGGATCCGTAGAAGCTTACATGCCCCATCGAGACGCTTCTCCGAGGCCGTAGCCACCTCACCGACGCCACCGTCGTGCCCGGAAGACCGCCGCCATGGCCGGCACACCACGGGACCCCGCACGCCGTGTTAACCCCACCAACGAAGATGCCGAGGCTCGGCGGAGCTTCCACCCGCATCAATTGCGCATCAGCGCCGCTGTCAAGGCTCACCGGGTGCTCGTCGCCGGTGTGTAAGCCACCGTGGGGAAAAACAGAGGAGAGGGGGTGAGTTGAGCAGCGTAGCCCTGCACTCGGTGCACGTGAGCCGAGCCGAGGGGAAAAGACGGTGGACTCGGTCCACCGTAGGCCTGCAAACGGTCCATGGACCGTGAACCTGAGTCCACCGTGGACCGCAAGCCGTAGACCATAGCCTAGTAGGAGCCCATGACAACGACGTGGCAGCGCCACAGCATGCCACGTGTCCGGGTCGGCCCGGCCTAGACCGGCCCAACCCGATCCCGCCAGAGCCCGTTTAAGACCCGGTCCGTGTTGACCGTTGACCGGTCAATGTTGACTATTGACTTGGCCCCACATGTCAGTGGCACAGACACTCTGGCCCCACATGTCAGATGGTGACGTCACGCTAACGTCACGCGGGACCCACATGTCAGAAGCCAACACAACCGGGGTGATGTCATGCTGACGTCACGATGACATCAGCTGCTGACGTCAGCAGCCTAGCCCCACACGTCAGTGACCCTGACCGTTGACCGTTGACTCACCTGTTGACTGACATTAACTTTGATTGGACCCACATGTCAGTGACCCAAGAGTCCCTGGACCCACCTGTCGGAACTGATGACGTTGCTGATGTTAGCTGGACCCCACCTGTCAGCTCGAAACCAAGATGATGACGTCATGCTGATGTCATGCTAGCGTCAGCATGCCATGTGGACCATTCACAGCGTGACACGTGTCAGCCCAGGATTAATTTGGCCTTTTCCATTTTCAGAAATGAATTAAACTTTGGAAATTCATAACTAATTCATACGACCTTAGAAAAATATGAAACCAGGACCAAAATTCATCTAAAATCGAGCTTTACGCAATGAACCCATGTTTGAGTGTATTTGGCTCTTTTGAATTTTCATTGCTTCTTTGTGCTATTCTATAGACGTCACTAACGCGACTATAATGCGAACGTTGCAGACTCAGAGGAGAACCTGACGGACGAGGACCGTGAGTACCATGAGGAGAACGGAGACGACTACACTAAAGGTGCCACATCCCACCCAATCTTGTAGCACCTATTACGCATGGCTAATATAGAGCTGCTATTGCTTTACTTTACTGCTATGATCAGATTATGATAGGACTTGCATGGTAGTATGCTTACTTGAAGGCCTTTACCTTGACGCAACATTACCCCTGCATACCCTGCTATTAGGCTAGACATACGCTTACTGCTATATATTTCATTACTTATACTTTTACTACGCTTATAGTACATGCGTGGTGGAAAACTGGTGTTATCTGGACTATGGGGAGAGTGTTGCGTGTGTGGCTTGGGTGTGTGGAGGGTGAGGGTTGTGTCAACCAAGTTGGAGTATACGATGAGCCTGGGGCAAGTCTTGCCATGTGGTGCTACCTAGGCACCCCTGGAAATGAATACCTGTGGTGGGTAAAGGGTATATGAGGTGGTCCCGGGTGTGAACCTGTGATGGGAGGAGCCCGAGGTGGAGGTGCTGTTGTGGCACGGTAAATGGAAACCCTGATGAAGACATTCTGGCTTGGTCATCCCTAAGGACTTACTAGTACTCAGATTCACCGAGAAGCCTTACGTACCACTCGCCCTATATGGTGTGGGACGGCCGAACTACTTGGTAGGATATTGCCACTACTGCTAGGTTGATAGCGGACAGTGTAAGGAGGTACGGGGCTCGAAGATTCCCCCACACCCTTCTGAGACTTCATGGAGACCTTGTGGACCCGGCTCATGACTCACAGTTTCAGCCACCCCAGACTAGACTTGGGGTGTACCAGGGCTGAATGGTAGGGTGGCATCATCCTAGGCTAATAAGCGGCCGGAATCAGCCCAGTTGACGACGATCAGCGAGGAAGGTGGATCTTGTGGTTATGTAAAACCTCTGCAGAGTGTATGGTTGATCGATCGATACATGTGCCGACTTGTCGGCTATGGACCTTTCCTGGGTTTCGCTTAAACTAGATAATGAGATGAGTCCTTCTCTTCTTCCCCCATGAGAGTGTCGGTCATAGCCAGGGGCTACGGGCCTTGAGGCAGGGCTGAGAGGGAGTTGGCATGTCGACTAAGCGATGGTATGGTGTTGATGGAGACGGTGGTATATCGATCCTAGGATCGAAACCTAGCTCGGAAAAGGGAATGGAGTGGAATGTGTGTGGGAATGGTGTTAAAACTTGACTATACTATTATATACTTGAAATGATAAATACATAGGAAACCCCAGCCATATAGGTTCCTTTTGATTATATCCAACTTGCATCCAATTTCCACAAAGCAATGCTCATAGGGTGGGAGTGGCCAGTACAAATCGTACTGATAAATTTTGGCACACAGGTTCTGCTGAGGAGTATAGCTCCGAGGAGTTTGATGGTTGAGGGGTTCGTGCCTACGCTCGAGTTTGGCGATCTTATCTTCAAGCTGTTCTGAATGAATGCTACTTTTGATTCCGCCAATGCGGCGATGTAATAAATTATGTAATTCTGCACTATTTGTACTCTGATATTATCGTTGTATGGATGTGGTATTCGATTGGAAATTTGGGTAATATGATCTACAACGGTCTTATTACACTTCGACTCTCTAGATTTCCCTTCGTGGAAATTAGGTCGCTTCATGAACATATGAGGATCACCGGTCATATGTTGAGTGCAACCACTATCAATAACCTAATGACTTCCACCAGTCTTGTAGTTCACCTACACATAAGAGATTCAAGCTTTAGGAACCCAAACTTGTTGAGGGCCCTTCACCTTCTCAACAAGTGACTTAGCTACCCAAATCTTCTTAGGCCTATTCTTGTTAGGGGGTCCTAAGAACATGACTTTCATCTTTCCACTAGAATCCTTTCTAAGCATGTAGTGAGCATTGAAGGCAAAGGGTCTAGCATGCTTGGGCAAGGGTTGTGGCGGTGGAGTTTGGCACTCATGAGCAAAGTGGCCTTCTTGTCCATACTCAAAACATCTCTTTGGCTTTGGCTTTGGCTTTGATTGTTGTTGTTGAACTTGAGCCTTCTTCTTCTCTACACTTGCCACATATCCAATGCCACTTCTATCCATCTTCATGATGGTGTTCATGAGTAGCTCACTTTGGAGATGCTTGCCTCTTGCAAACTTGCTCAATCCCATCTTGAGATGCTCTTTCTCCATCTTGAGCTTCTTGTTCTCTTCATTGAGAACATCACCGTTCTTCTCTTTCTTGAGCTTCTTGTTCTCTTCTTTGAGCTTCTCATTCTCAAGGATCAACTCTTTATCATGATCAAGAGTTTCTAGCACAATGGTGTTGTGGCTTTTCATTTCTTCAAGATCTTTCAAGAGCTTTTCATTTGCATTCTTGAGCTTGACATATTCATCATAGTCATTGCACTCAATCACTTTCTTGCCTTTGCCACTAGATCCTTGCTCAATGCTCTCATCAATTAAATCATCACATGATGTAGCCATATCAATCTTAGCAACATGGTTAGTAGCATCATGTGGCTCATTTGGTAAAAATTCTTGAGCAATAACAAGAGTATCATAATTGATCTTTAGAGTTGTATATTCATCTTTTAGCTTGTTGTGGCTAGTGATGAGCTCATTGTGCACCCACTCAAGTTTATCATGTTTATCTTTAAGCTCTTTCTTAGAAGATTTGAGCTCCTTGAGTTTGGATGATATAGCATCATTTGTTTCTTTAAGCTCAACATTAGCCTTTTCCAATGTATCACATTTTGCTAAGAGTGAATCATTTTTAGCATCAAGCTTTTCATTTTTAGCTCTACTCTTTCTAATGATCTTAGTGTATTTTTTTAGTATTTTGACAAGATCATCATATGAAGGTGAATCATCATCATCGCTATCGCTATCATCATCACTAGCTTGCTCATCATCACTACTATCATCATTATTAGTTACCTTGCGTTCACCCTTGGCCATAAGGCATAGGTGTGTAGAGGATGATGGCGATGGTGGCGGTGAAGATGAAAGATCAATAGCAATGGCAGCCACCTTCTCATCTTCACTATCATCATTGGATGATCCACTAGATGAATCAATGTCCGTGAGCCAATCACCGATGATGTAGGCCTTTCCACTCTTCTTCTTATGGAAGTCCCTCTTTTTGCCATCTCTCTTCTTGTATGGCTTGTTCTTCTTCTTCTCATCTTCATCTTTGTTACTTGAGTCATCTTTCTTGCCCTTGTTCTTGTTCTTGAACTTATCTTTCTTGGGCTTGGTGCATTGATGTGCTAGATGACCAAGTTCACCACAATTGAAGCAATCCATTTCGGAGATTGGCTTTCTTCTAGAGCTTGTGAAGAACTTCTTCTTCTTGCCGTCAAACTTGATGCCACTCTTGTTTAGCTTCTTTAGCATCTTGGCGTCTTTCTTCACCATGAGAGCAAGATTTTCATCTTCATCTTCTTCATCACTTGAGCTCTCATACTCAAGTCTTGCTTTGCCCTTATCTTGGCTAGCTTTGAATGGTAAGTCCTTCTCTTTCTTCTTGGTAGTGGATGAGCCATCTTGTGGCGTGATGTGCATGTACATCTCATGAGCATTGATCTTTCCTAAGATTTGTGTCAGTGTAGCGGCGGAAAGATCACCTTGATGTAGCACGGTCACAATATGCCCATATTTGTCAATGGGGAGGACACTCAAGATCTTTCTCACAACGTTGGATGGTGACATTTGAGTAAGTCCAAGCCCATTGACTTCCTCTACAAGAACATTTAAATATGAATACATCTCATTAGCACATTCTTTGGGAAGCATCTCAAATGAATTTAGCTTTTTAATTACAAGATGATAGCATTCCTCATGCTCACTCTTGATTCCCTCATAGAGCGCACAAACGTCCGACCATAGTGCATGGGCGTCTTTGTGGTTCCTTACACGGTTGAACACATCTTTGCAAAGGCCTCTAAAGATGGTGTTTCGAGCCTTTGCATTCCACTTTTCATAATTAACCTCATCGCCTTGTAAGTTAGTAGCATTCCGAGGTTTTGGGAAGCCTTGTGAGGCGGCTCTAAGTATACCAACATCTAGAGCTTCTAAGTACGCCTCCATGCGGATTTTCCAATATGGAAAGTCATCTCCCTCAAAAATAGGAGGAGGCCCATCCCTGTGAGACATCTTGCTCAAAGCGATTAAGCTTAAAAATGTGAGCACGAGGCTCCGATACCAATTGAAAGGATCAAGATGCCCAAGAGGGGGGTGAATTGGGCTAATTCTAAATTTTCTTGCAATAATCAAATCCTACGGTTAGCCTAATTAACCCCTTATGCCTAGAAAAGTGTTTCTATTAATCTAACGCACAAAGGACTTGCAACCTATGTTCCAAACTTACTCTAGCATGGCAATTTTATGAATGTAAAAATAAGTATTAAATTGCTCAAAGTAAATGCTCAAAGTATTTGCTCAAAGTAAATAGAAAGAGAGGAACGCGGCGATGTTTTGCCAAGGTATCGGAGAGTCGTCATTCTCCACTAGTCCTCGTTGGAGCACCCACGCAAGGGTGTAGCTCCCCCTTCATCCGTGCAAGGATCAAGTGCTCTCTATGGGTTGATTCTTCGACACTCTATCGCGGTGAATCACCCACAACCGCTCACAACTTGAGTTGGGTCACCCACAAGCTCCACCGGGTGATCACCAAGCTCCCAATCACCACCAAGCCGTCTAGGTGATGGCGATCACCAAGAGTAATAAGCACAAACTCTCACTTGACCACGCGGAGCCTAATGAGAACGGTGGATGCACACTTTGCTACTCTTGATTCACTAATGAGGCTACTCTCTTGGATTCTCAAATCACAATCACCTCACTAGGACCTTGCTCTTCTTGGCACTCACAAACGTGTTTCTCAGCTATTGGAATGAGCAAAAGTAACTCCACACACGAGTGGAGCTTCTATTTATAAGGCAGACTGAAAAACGAACCGTTATGTGCTTCTGCGGGGTGACCGGACGCTCCGGTCATGTTGATCGGACGCTCCGGTCAGTTCAACCCGCACACCAGTGATTAAGTATTGACTAGATGCTGGCAGCGTCCGATCATCACTGACTGGACGTGTTTGGTCGCATTAAACCCTCACTAGAACCTTACTGTACTTGACCGGATGCTGAACCCCCAGGGTCCAGTCAGTAGTGACCGGACGCGTCCGGTCGCAGATATTCTCTTCTAGAACCTTACTGGAGTCGACCGGACGCTGGATGACAGCGTTCGGTCACTTGACCACTCCAGCGTCCGGTCGTGCCAGACACAATCTCCTTGGTCAAATGAACTGACTGGACCCTGCGGCCAGCGTCCGGTTGCACCAGAGCCAGCGTCCGGTCAACATTTGACCCTCCATTCACTTCCAACTCTCGATCATATGTGAATGAAGTTTGCTCCAAAGGATCTTAGGCATATGTAGGAGCTACCTAGTGCTAGTTTAAACAAGTGTGCAGCACACCTAACTCACTAGACTCACCTAGGTCAAGCTACCCATCCATACCCCCCTTAATAGTACGGCCAAAGGAAAAACTAAGTCCTAAACTGCTCTAAGTGTCTCTCCAACTCCAATCGACGCTTAGAACTAGTCATCCTTAACCTTGTCGTCCATCCTTTAAAAACCGAAACGATTTCCATCGTAGGGGCATGATCACCTTGATTGTCCAATTGATCTCCATTACCATGACCTAACTTAATTGCCTCTGCAAAACATATGTTAGTCATAGTAATCTTGCATTGTCATTAATCACCAAAACCCAACAAGGGGCCTAGATGCTTTCAATCATGTCGGGCCCGATGCCAGTTGCTGATGATGCTACGAGCGTCCTGGTGCGGATTGGGCCACTCGTGTACCGGCAGTCGGTGTGGAGCAGGTGCCAGGTCAGACCATGGCACGGCTGTCGCCCCCCGAGTAGCGCCTGATGGCTGTAGCGATGAGCGAATGGAGCGATCTATCTGGCGCGTCCTCGTTCCCCCAGCGGGGAGAGAGGGCACGTGTTAGGGTCACGACATGGAGCTTTCCGCTTGTTGAACAACGGCGGCTTCTACTAGAACCCAGAGGTTCTGACAGACTGCCCGCTCCTGGGGGTCGACGGGCTCGGGAACGCCACGCAGAAGCATTGGCGCAACGGTGATGTTCTGGACAGCCCGAGCGAATTGTGGGAGATCGTTCCCCTCGTTCATGATGTCGTGTTGGACCTGACGGGCATGACCCCGGGCGCCACCCGCCGGGCCATGCGCATGGGGCGCAACATGCTGTACCGACTACGACGGTGCAGGCGGCGGCTGGTTCTGCCGTCGTTGTCGTAATTCCTCGACGTGCGCTTGCGTAGACATGAGGGCCCCCGCACGCGGGTCTAGAGGGGTGAGAGTCTGCGCAGACTCCACAACCACTAGCGGCTGTCCCGGAGCATCCGCCATAGCGCACTCCCGGGACGGATGGTGGCGGGGTGCCACATCGCCAATGCTGGAACTGTCGCTCTCGCCCTTGTCATCCAGGAGTTCGTGGAAAGCGGCAGGAGCGTAGCCTGCCATTCCCACGAATTTGGATGTGAGGGGGGATGGTGCCAGCATCCTTCGGAGCCCCCTAGCGTACGCATCCATGGAGGATGCGACGTCGTAGGGGAACCGATCGTACGTTGTTTGTGGTGTGGGTGATACGGTCCCTCCAGATGATCGGTGGGAGATAGTAAATAAAGAGTAAATAATAGTATGCATATTACTTACAGTGGGGTTTGAGCAGAGAGTTTGCTTGGAATGAAGCGCAGATGTCGCATCGTTGAAGTCATGCGTCCTAGAGTCGATGGAGGGCGCCCCTCCGATAGGTGCCAAAATGTGAGCCTCCTCACGGAGGTGTAGTACGCCGAGCCGGTCGGCGACGAAGTCCAGGTTTCCAAAGAGGAAGGCCTGGGATGGCTCAAAGATGGGTGGAACCCACATCCCAACAGGTGAGAGTGTGGAAAACTCCAGCGAGCCAAAGCGAATCGTATCACCCGAGCCCGCCGCGGTGAGGGTGGTGGAAAAGTGGGCCATCCGATGACCAAAAAGTGTTGAATGTACAACGTCTTCCCCACGGATGGCGCCAACTGTCGGTGCAGAAAGTGACCAACACGTAAATATTTGTAGTTTTACCGTACGTTGTGATCGGAGGTGGCCTAGCACTCAATGACATAAGGTTTATACTAGTTCAGGCAACGTGCCCTACGTCCAGTTTGAGTCGGTCAATGACTTTATTCGTGAGCCCAGGTGCTCGAAGTCTGCAGTGGGGTTACAAATGAGAAGGAGAAAGATGGGGTGCATGAGAGGTTCGGTCGGACTCCGATTGGAAGGGCCGAGAGCGACAGGAGCTCCGCTATGAGCTAAGTGTTCAAGCGTGTGCTTGAGGTCCGAACCTGGCGGTTCTGTGGTTGTGAGCTAGTGAACTTGATCGATCTAATGAATCTAAAGGGACTGAGCTTGAATCAACTTGGTCTATTGGGAGAGAGCGCATCCCCTTTTATAGATGAAGGGGATGGCCTTACAAGTGAGAGGGAGAGAGTACGAATGCTTCTAAGCCTTGTTGCCCACGCCAACGGGTACAGGATGATGGTAGGCGCCCACAACATTGTTGGATGTTAGATGCGCATGGGAGGTTCCGTCGTCCTTGTTTGGGTATGGCAGATGTCGGTACCTACATATATTGTTGATGCCCAGAGGCATGTGAGAAGTTTCACCATGTGCACTCGGTACGGTAAATCCTAACGCCCACAACACTATCGATTCCCAAAGGCATGTGGGGGGAACCTTACCATATGGGAGTTTAATGACGCCCACAATATTGTAGGGGAAATGTAGGCGCCTACAACACTGTTTGTGTCAAGCCGGTTGCAAAGTATTGTTTCATGCAGGGTACGGTCCCTGGTACCGTGGTTTGACTTGTGCGCCTTGCCTTGCTTTTCTCTACACGTCTCCTAGTCCCTACCGAGCGGGCATCCCCGGTCGATTGATCCCAGTAGGCTCTGATCGTGCCAGTCAGAGAAGAGCGGTGAGCATGGGCTAGGTGTATCCCCGGTCGGAGAGTGCGGGGTCAAAGTTAGAAGCGGTGCTTTTGGCCAGGCCTTCCGGTCGAAGAGGCCATCCGGAGGTGGGTTGGCGACCGAAGCGAGCGCTCCGGTCGGAGAGATGGGCCAGAGTCAGAAAACGGGTGTTGCTCCTCCTCGGCCTGACCTTCCGGTCGGAGATTGGATCACTCCTCTGGCCTGTCGCTCAAGTATTTGGGCTGCCCATGAGTTGCGTGATGTCTGCTTGGGCTGAGCTTTTGCGGGTAAGTCGGTCCCCGAGGGACCCCAGGTTTATGAACCCGACAAAGCTTGTCCTTGGATCAAACTGAGTTAAATGTCTTTGGCAAGTATTCTAGATTGAACCAAATTTGGAAAAATGATCCTCACCCCATTAATTGACATTGATAATCTCAACCTATCTATATTTTGAACCTTTATGGTCATTGATGACAAAGGAGGAGAAAAAATAAAGATATAAGTGTTAAATATTAAGGGGAGAAATAGTGCACTTAGATAGTGAAAAGACTACAAGGGGGAGAATTTGACATAGGGGGAGAGATATGACAAAGAAAGGGGATCAATTAAAATTATGAGCATACAAGTAGGGGGAGCAAGCTCATGAACTTGTATGGTGCATTTCATATATTTGCTTGCATGACATAAGTTTTAAATTTCAATATTCATGCTTGTGTGGTGTATGCTAGTTATAGATTTGGATGATGAAATGAAAAACTAGCATGCATAGGTTTAAGTAACTAGACTCATGCTCATATTATGAAAACTAGACCCTTGCTTCTAATGTTGATCTCACAGGATATTCTAGTTCTTATGTATGTCTAGTTACTCATGGTGCTAAGGATGGTATATTGGTGCACTCCGATTGATATCACGCTTCAAAGGTCCATCTTTTATACCTTAGCATCATTTGGTAGACATTGTCTCCCATATTTCCTATCTAAGCATAATCCAAACTCTTAGCACATATGTAGGGGGAGCAATTGCTACCATTTGGGGTTCATGAAACTTGTCCATATCCTTTTACACATGGTAAATATGCTTGGGCAAGCAATATGGATTCAATTGAATTTCAATTCATATATTTGTGTAAGGGTTGTCATCAATTACCAAAAAGGGGGAGATTGAAAGCTCTAGTTTGGTTGTAGTGAATTGATGAAACCCTAAGTGCTAACCTAGTTTATCAAAGTGATTATGAGATAGGTAGCACTACTCCAAGTGGTGAAACAAATGAAGATCATGACATGATGATGGTGATGCCATGGTGATGATTAAGTGCTTGGACTTGAAAAGAAGAAAGAGAAAAATGAAAGGCTCAAGGCAAAGGTATAAGTGGTAGGAGTCATTTCATTTCGGTGATCAAGACACTTAGCGAGTGTGATCACATTTAGGTTCGATAGCCGTACTATTAAGAGGAGTGAAACTCATATCGAAATACGGTTATCAAAGTGCCACTAGATGCTCTAACTCATTGCATATGTATTTAAGATCTAGTGGAGTGCTAACACCCTTGAAAACATTTGTGAAAATATGCTAACACATATGCATAAGGTGATACACTTGGTGGTTGGCACATTTGAGCAAGGGTAAAGAAGATAGAGTTGAAAAGGAGTTAGTCGCGCTGGTCACAGAGTGACCAGACGCGTCCGGTATTAATGACCGGACTCTGGCTCAGTGGAGTGACCGGACACAGAGGAGTTACTGTTCTACGTCCGATTAATGTGAGTTAGCTCGGTTCAAGTTTGTAGAGAAGCGACCAGACGCGTTCGGTCGGTGTGAACCAGCCGGTCTCGACTTTCAGCGCTATAATTGATCAAACTCTGAGAGCGTCTAGTCCGGTGTGATTGGACACGTCCGGTCAGCCCAAAGCGTCTCTGGGAGCTCTCTGGACTCGACCGAACGCTGAGTCTCCTATGTCCAGTCCGGTGTGACCAGACGCATCGGGTCGGCCTAGAGTGGCTCTGTGAGCTCTCTAGACTTGACCGGACGCTGAGTTTCCTGTGTCTAGTTGTAGTTGAGTGTGGTACTCGTGGCAGCAATGGCTACTTCATTTGAATGGGTCAGGCAGCGATCGGACGCAGGCGATCGGACGCTAAGTCTCCTATGTCTGGTCTGGTGTGACCAGACGCGTCAGGTCGGCCTAGAGTGGCTCTGGGAGCTCTCTAGACTCGACCGGACGCTGAGTTTCCTGTGTCCGGTTGTAGTTGAGTGTGGTACTCATGGCAGCAATGGCTACTTCATTTGAATGGGTCAGGCAGCGATTGGACGCAGGCGACCGGACGACCCACCGGACGCGTCCGGTGCACACGTCTGGTGCGTCCGATCATCCCGTAGTCAGCCCAATAATTGAGCCAACGGCTCTATTGTTTGGGGTATCTATAAATACCATTTGGCTGGCTCTAACTCACTCTCTTGGCCATTTGCATTGACATAGCAACCTTGTGAGCTTAGCCAAAGTTCTCTCACTCATCTCCATCATTGATTCATCATCTTTGTGAGATTGGGAGTGAATCCAAGTGCATTGCTTGAGTGTTTGTATCTAGAGACACTTGATGTTCGTGTTTTGCTGCGGTATTCGCTTGTTACTCTTGGTGGTTGCCGCCACCTAGATAGCTTATTGCAGCGAGGATCGTCGAGCGGAGGTTGGTGATTGTCTCCGGCTCTGATCGTGGTGATTGTGAGAGGTTCTTGACCTTTCCCCGGCGAAGAGCCAAAAGATACTCTAGTAAATTGCTCGTGGTTTGTCTGATCCTCATCTTGTGTTGGTTGTGCGGCACCCTATTGAGGGTTTGGCGTGTGATGCCAATTAGCGCGTGAACCTCCAAGTGAGTGAATTGCCACAACGAGGACTAGCTTGCCGGCAAGCAAGTGAACCTCGGTAAAAAATCATTGTGTCATTATTTGATTCTGAGGTGATTGGTATTTATTATTGTGATTGATTGGTTCATTCCTCGACTCGGCGGTATAACCATCTTGCTCACTCTCTCTTTACTTTACTGCAAACTAGTTGTCAAGCTCTTTAGTGTAGCTAGTCGTGAAAGCTTGTTAGTTTAGTTAGTATGGCTCTTTAGTTAGCCTTTGAGAGCACACTAACTTAGTGTAGTGACATAGTCATTATGTGGATAGAGACTATAGAAACTAGAATTGTGGTAGGTGGCTTGCAATTTTAGTAGGCTAGCGCAACACTTGCTTCGCCTCGTAATTGTCTAATCGGTTTGTTAAGTGTTGTTGTAAAAAAAATTAATAGGCTATTCACCCCCTCTAGCCATTAGGACCTTTCAGCGGGGTAGCAGGCCGCGAGTTGTTGGTGAAGACGACCTCGGAGGCAGTTCCGAGATCGAATTTGCTGTTGCGGGCGTTGGTGTGGTCGGCGCAGAATCGATCTGCACCGGCTTGAAGATCTCTCTGTCTCCGTCAGCATTGATGACCCAAGAGATCGATCCGACCGTAAAGATCTGGCCGGGCTCTGGAGAGGACGAAGGGCTTAAAAGTGTACCATCTTGTTCGTCATGGAAATAGCACGCACACCCCTACTCGACGCGTCAATTGTCGACATAATATCGTCGGCAGTCCTCCGAGGGGTATCCCACGAAGATAGATTGATCGACGGAGGTGCGTGTAATCAAGAACAAGAAGGCAACAGAGACACAAGAGTTAGACAGGTTCGGACCGTCAGCACGACGTAATACCCTACTCCTGTGGTCTGTTGGTTTGTATTGGCTATTGTATGATATTGCGTGTGTTTTGATGGGGTCCCCTACCCACCTTATATAGTCAGGGGTAGGGTTACAAGTCGGTTAGATCTAGAAGATAACCGATAAGCACTAACATATTACAGGAATCACGGTATCGAGCATATCCTAACATATCTCGTAGCATCTTCAGGATATTGCCCATGATGTCTTGCGGTACATAACGAGCAGTACCGTGCATCGTAAGTCTTCGTCTTGTGGGCTGGACCATCCCTGGCGGCGCAGCCCATGTAGTCTATCGAGGGTAATCCGGGATCGTACCCACAGTGTTATATGAGCTAAAAGTCCTCTTCTATATTAAAATGTAAGTCCCATTTATGCCCCTAAATTTCGCTGAATTTAAAAATTATTTTGAATTCCAGACAACGTGCCCTTCTTAACTCACTCTGGAGATGGATGGAGCCACTGCATACAGGGCACCGCGTCACTGATTCTCTGTGACGGCAGGCAGCTAGCAGTCATTGGCCTTTAAACAAAAATATGGAGTAACAGCTCGATCTGCAGCTTAAAACCTCCAGTGTCCGTTTTCATCGAGTAAATTTTTCAATAATCTGCAAATTGAAATGTACAATGTTCTACAAAAATTGCACCATGGGAGGAACCAATCAGCCTAATGTGTAATGTCAAACAGGTTGCACTAACAACAGTCAACAGATACCCACAACCTCTGATTGTCACTTTCCAGTTCCTACCAACTTCTGAAATCTGTCAAAATCTGGAAATAAAAATGTGTCCTGCTTTAGGAAGCTTTGTTAGCAGCAGGATTTCTTCCGAATTGTATGATCATTGGTTTTCCTTTGAACACATAGCCATGCGCTAGACTCTGCAAAACCATAAATGAGATATTTTCAAGCGCTCATGGTTCTCATGGACCCGATAACAAAGAGTCATGTAAACAGCTAAAATTATATAGAATACTCATTGGGTGGCAAAGGAAGATGATGTGTGCTCTTAAGACAAATCATGCAATATATTGATTTTCCTTTTGGCTTTTTGCCACATCTAGCTGTCTAATGCACTCAGGTTGTAGAGCATGTTTGGTTTGTTACCAAACCGCGCCATCTGCCACAACTCTGACGCCGCAGTTTTGAAAGTGTTTGGTTTGTCGCCAGAGTTAAGGCACCACTACAACTCGCCAACGCTATGCAAGTCATTTCTTACGCTATACCTCGCCGAAACTGCTTTAGGAAACTTTTGGCACGGCCGCGACTTCGGCGCGGCATCCGTAGGCGGCGTCCAAACAGAGCCGCAGTCCCAAAATTAGATAAATTAGCAATGAGCTCATACTGTGCAACATTACAAACAAGACATCATGTCAATAACAAAATCACTAGCCAGGGCACGTTGAGCAAGTTCAGCCGTGGGGAATGTGACAAAGGCCTGGCCACGCATCCGTCCTTCCTGCAACAGGATTAAAGAAAAAACAGAATGAGGAGCACAGTGGTAGCAAAAACGCAGAACTTAACAGTAACCAATGACAGCAGCTTTCCACATAATTTTCACTATGAAAAGTAGCTTGTAGATTTTTGTGAAAACAAGTTTATTTTTGGATAACTTTAAGGGACTAAGTCGATAATATACCTGCATTAATTTTATACTTTAGACCCAACCTTGCACTCTCCATGCTTTCAAATACAGAGCCTGAAGAGAGAAGTTAAAAAGAATACATTAGTGACAAATTGAGAAAATACTGCAGTGAATGAACAAATCTACTCTTTTGGAGAGAAAAAAAAAAGTATTAACACCGATGCAAATACAGGATATGCGACAAAACAATACAGGTTACAAAAACGCAGCATCGTCTAGCACTCTAGCTCTTTGTTACTCATGATGTTTCGGCTAGGTGCCTAGGACCTAGAATCTTAAGCACAAATGCAGTTAACATGAAAGCATGTTGACTGAATTAAACCATAGTTCTGATGATGGTGCATGCTTGCAGCCAGCTCTTTCATTCATAGCAGCAATTGATCAAGAACCATTTACTAAGCCAAGGAGCACACAAGCATGGTCATTGATTCCTAGGTAACAGATCTTTGACCTGGCCTATCCGCACAACCTCATAGCACATCTTAATCACCCTCAGCAATACATACAACTCAGTCGTTAAATTTAAGGTATGCCTACAGTCAACAGACAAGATTGCCCGGGTTCCTACTGGGCGTGAGTTGCACAAGTTGGAATAAATCTCAACCTTAGTAGTTAATCATTATATTTACAAACCCTTTAAAGGTAACTATGTGATCCCTAAAATTTTTCATCTGGGACAAATAACAAAGCAAGGCCCTGAAAAAGATTCGGTCTCTTGACGGCCTTACCAAAGACATAGTAGAAGTCATCATGAGTGACATCCTTTGCCAAGTTCTTAATGTACAAAACACTGGCAGGATTTCCTGGAGTGTAATTCTGCAAAATAACATAATATTTGAAGTTGATTCAGCGGTCAGTAAACAACTTATGACCTAAGGAAATATAAATGTTGCTTTACCTATCAACAATATCTATTATTTGAAATTTCAGACTACCATCATCAAGATCAAGGGGAAGGAAACAACTCACCAACTGATGATACATTCATAATAATCAGTTAATCACTTAATTCACAAATATATATGTCTCCGTTAATAGGATGCTTGGTTTGAGTAATCACTCCATTCTAGACGAGGTGGTGCATCATGTCTCCGTTCCTCAAATTTGGTGGAATGACTCCATTCCTCATACTAGTACTAATTGTTAGCTTGTGAGGAATGAGATGATGATGGATCAATCAATTCCATTCCACAAACCAAACAAAAAGTGAGGAATGAAAGATGATGGACTAAGTCATTCGTCACCCTATAAATATCTGTGCAAATGACATGGTAGTACTACATAAGCAATGTGTACCTTGAACATAGGAAGCGATAAAATCTCCTCTGGTGGTAATTTCTCTCTCGACATTTCCTGAGGTGTGACAAAATGTTTCTCTTGAAGTTGTTCATGAGTTGAATCAGGTTCATTTTCAGTCATACTTGGGACAGGTGGTTCCTTCTGTATAGGCTTAGGGACAATTTTTATCTGAAGAGAACCATTGCATCGGCAAAAAAAGATAAGACACTTGACTTTTCATCCAATGAGTAATAATCAACAAACAAAGAATAGTTAACCTGAAGTACTGGATTTTTCTTTTTGATCACTTGAAGCTCTTCATGAGCAACACTTTTATCAACTGCAGGACCAACAATCATTTCATGCTTTGCACGTTTGCTTTTCCGTTTATCAATATCTTCCTGCGATAGATAAAACGTGCATGAATGATTTAATAAAGACACTACAAGGTCAAACTGGAAACACAATAGTAGCAAGTACATCAGATGATTCTAACTCAGACTCATCACTAGACAAATCAGCCGTATGAAGCTCCCCGGTGGTAGTACATTGCGGTAGTGGCTGAGGATGAGGGGTAACAGGCACTTGCGATGGTAGCAGTGGAGTAGGCAATGCCATCCGAAATGGAGCAGGAAGGTTCATCTTGTTCATTAAATGCAGGACCTGTTTGAAGAAAAAATGATTTGATCAAAATGCATATACACACGCAGAATACGAAAAAATAGGCAGAGGCATGCCTTGCAAGTTGTAACAATGGGTGCATAGGGTGGAAATCCTAATAAACCTGGTTATAGAATTGAGGGACGGCAATCAGGGCATTGACAATATTTGTCAATATGTTTCCATCTGGTGGTGGATATGCATACCTAAAAAAATTGTAGGGCACTCAAATCAAGCTCAAGAAGGGCGGGCCTGGTGCAAGCGGTAGAGTCTTACCGCCTGTGACCGGAAGGTCCTGGGTTCGAGTCGCGGTCTCCTCGCATTGCACAGGCGAGGGTAAGGCTTGCCACTGACACCCTTCCCCAGACCCCGCACAGAGCGGGAGCTCTCTGCACTGGGTACGCCCTTTACTCAAATCAAGCTCAAGAAAGTGACGTGTATTAGGATTGCCAACAGTAGAAAAGGCTTCAGCATAGAATGGCAGTCAACAGGTGATTGCAAAACTTTGCAACATAGTAATAGAAGTGAATCAACTAAGTCAGCATACAGTAGCATAGAATTGATGCTAGTTTGATTTTGGTTACTTTCCAGAAAAATGGTAAATGCAAATAGACCATATATACTTTGCATGATAACACATAGGCCTTTTTAGACTGATGAATATTGTTTCAAATAAATCCAACTAGTTCACAATCTGACATAGATAACTCAACCCATAAATCTCAACAACCCAAGAATTCTGTTGAGAGAGAGAGAGAGATTCATGATTAGCAAAAAGAATTATGTGTAGGAATATGCACGTAAGCTTTGTCTTAAATTTTGTAGGAATCTAAATTCTCAGTAGCAGATGGCAAGTCAATCTCTTAACTACTAAATGAATGTTGAGAACAGTAATATATCATTGCAGGACAAGTATTCACAAGAGCTAAGAAACAGCTAAGTATCTTCATGCGAGTATCAAAAGATAATGAAGTGACATAATGATGCAGTGAACTGATAACATATTCAAGGTGCGGAGGGAATGGATAGTCCACACCAAGCTTGGGGGCAATTGGTTCAGCAGTTGATGTGTGATCCTTCTGATTTTGGGAACTAATACTTGGTACCTGGGACGCCCCATGCACTAATTGGTCCTGATGCTTCAGGTGAGAATCATTTGCATTTGGACGGTTAGCTCGCTCAACAGTCAACACTTTCCCCAGAAACCTCAACCTGCAAAGCCGGATAGTGAACAAGGCAATGCTTGACATATGAGTTGAGATGAGCACAATGGGGCATTTGAAAGAGAAGACGTGGTTAGTTCATGCAGCTAAGAAAGAGAGTCTAAGTAACCTAACAGATCGCGTGATTGACGAAGCAAACCTGTTCAAGAGCGAATGTGCGTTATTGGCTGCCGCCTCATCCCTAAAATCTACAAATGCACAATTCCTCAACCTGCAACAGACCAACAAACTGGTTTTAGAAACTAACCAAACATAATATTCCTCAGCCAGCAACAGACCAACAAAATGGTTTTAGCAACCAAATAACATAGGAGACAGCTCGGTATACATACTTGACCAAATATAAATGAGACATATCTATGACACAATAGGCCATTCCAGCATCACCGAAGCAGTTATACTAGACACAACCACGCGCTACTGTAACTAATTCAACATGTGAAGCACCAATCGAAGCATAATTAAGCAACAAGCGACAAGATGAGAGAAGTACTTTCCACCGGAACAGGGGCGGACGGATGTGGCCCCGCAGTGGGAGAAGAGGCGGGATAGCATCTCCAGCGTGATAGCCTCTGGGAGATGCCGCACCAGCAGCGTCGCCTCCCCCGGTGGAGCGGGCCCCTGCTGCTGCTGGTGCAGAGGCGGAGGTGTTGCCGGGTAGGGTGTTGTGGGGGTAGGAGGTAGCGTGTGCGGCGGCGGCGGGAAGGACGCCATCGAAATTGACGTCGGTGACTTCACGACGCTGTATTGGAGTGGGGTTGTTACCGGAGCGGGGCACTCCGGTCGGGGGCTCAAGCGCCGTTTCTGGCGTAAGGAATTCGGGCGCTCCTTGTAGGTGGCGTTCGTGGATGGCGGCCTCGGCCAGAGGGCCACCTCGGGGCTCGGGCGGCGGCCGAGGGCGGCGGTCGCCGGTCCGGAGTCGCGGACTCTTGCGCAGATTCCCCAGTCGTGGGTCGCGGTGGCTCGGTTGCTTCGGACGAGTTGAATGGTGCCGTTTGGGCCAAATTTCTTGCGGGCTGCGAAGTAGTAAATTCTTTTGGACCGGATTCCAGGATAGTGCTGTCGTCCATCTGGACTATCCGCTGGGCCCGCCACTGGCTGTGGCTCGACGGCAGGCAAGCGAAGGCGGCAAGGCGCCGTGTTCTGGCCGGGCCGGAGCCAGGAGGCGGAAGGGGGAGGAGGGCTCCACGCTCCAGACCTGTAACTGATGTATATGAGGCTACGGGCCGGTGTCTTGATGTGAGGAAATGATGCGCTTGTTGGAGGCCCGCCTATCACGTGTGCATTGTGGTCTGTATGCCGGGTTGGATCGAGTCTTCTAACCATCCAATGCACGACGGCCCATTGAGCGCTGGGTCTATTCATAGGCTGGAAGCTGGGCTCAAGTGGTCTAGGATGCGGAGAGGCCGTGGTGGACTTCTTAATTTTTCGCCGACAAGAGGAAGCTGCTATCCGCACGTGCGGGGTGTGCGCTGGTTGCATGCGCTTGGATTGAGATCGCACCGCCGGACGGGCCCTCTCGTTCTCGTATCTGCTGTACAAGGGCAACGATTGGGCCACGGTCAGAAAACCGGGCGCTCGTTTCCAAAATTTTCCAGCTGGATTCCGTTGTCGACTAGTACCTGGGTAAAATTAGAGCTCGTACTAGACCCGGCGCTGCCTCTATGTTTGGACCATGAACCGTGTCAAAACTCAAGAGTCAAGAGTACGTGGCCTACTTTAGTTTATTCGGTTCATAACTGCGGGAAGGAGCTCATTTGGGAATTGCCTTCGCTCCACGAACGGGAGCTGGCTGCGACGATAAACTAGTGCGGGCTCCCGGCCCATTTCGGGGAGTCCCTGCACAGAAGAGAAGTCGTTAACGGCGCATGCCAAATAGGCAACTCTTTGAGTGACTCATCTAAACACCTTCTAAGCTTTGTCCATCCGCAGCCGTGCATGCTGTCTGATCTTAAACTAATCGAACGTTAATCTGACACTCTTCCACTCTTCTCTAGGAATAAATGAGTATAACGTACTGCTAACGAACTTTCTGGAGGAGGAACATGTCATATACCAGATGTATATATTATATTATATTATATTATATTATATTATATTATATTATATTATATTATATTATATTATATTATATTATATTATAAACAGCGGCCTATTGGGCCTAAACCCACACGCTGTGTCTGAAAAACATCTAGCTAGCTAGCCCTTGCTTCTAAAGCTCTCTGAACCGCCGCAACGCGCAATTACAAAACGTGCCGTAATAGCCGCCATCCTGCTGCTGCTGGGCGTCGCAACTGTTGGCCACGACGACAGGGCGGACGACGTCGCCGTCGGAGTTCCCAAGTGTCATGGCATACTCAACGGGGGCACACCTGGCAGCTCCGCTCTCCTCGACGCGACACAACCACACGCCGGAGAGGCCGGAGCCCGAGCTTCTTGGACGAGACGAAGAAAAGGGGCAGACATAATCAAACCAAACATAGTAGAGTACAGAAGAAAAATCGTGGATCCGGTTTCGTCATGACTGATAGCTCCGGGCGATTGGTTGGGCTTTGGAGAAGACAACAAAGAAACGTAGTCCTACTACTAAATACGTTCCAAATTATACACTTGTTTGACTTTAAATTTGACAACTCATCTTATTCAAAAATCGATACGAAATATTACTTATTTTGTTGTGGCTTACTTTATTAACAAAAGTTCTTCAAGAATAACTTATTTTTTTATAATTTTTTTGAATAAGACGAGCGATTAAACATAGGGTAAAAAAAAGTCAAACGAATTATAATTTGGAACGGATGGATTACTAGACATCCCACGCATTAATTGTAGCCGTTGACATGGCAGTTGGCACACAACACTTGTTACCGACCAAGATGCATGGCAACGGTTGGAGTGGTGTAACAACCTAAAAATTCACACACTAAAAATCACAACTACAAAATTTTTGTTGTTACCCTATGCAATGTTGAGTGACATCTGTAGGAGCCAACCCTAGGTGTTGCATTAGATGTAACCCAAACTAGACAATTTCATGAGCATGGCATGTCATTTGTTAATTATGTTTATTTAAATCCTAACAAATAAAATGTAGCATACATTGTTAACTCAAATGGTGATTTCGATTTCCATTTGCTTTATGTGATGCTTAACAACTCCTTTAAAGTAATAAACCATAAAGTAATTATTAATCAAACCAAAGAATAAATGCTTAAAGAGAAAACTATTTCTATTTTTGTATAACAAAACTACACCTATTTTTGTATACAAGATAGCTAAATAAAGTTCCTAATATGTATAAGAGTGTTGTGGGTCTCACATCTAATAATCCAATGGATGAGGTACACCAGATTTGAATTCAAACTCCAAACCAAATTTGAATTCAAATAAAGAAGAAGAAAAACAAAACAGAAAAAGAAAAGAAGAAAGCCCACAGCCGGCTCGGCCCGCTAGCCAGCCCAGCCTGCGCGCGGCAACACCAGGCCTAGCAAGCCGGCCCAAACGCGCCGCTCACGCCCGCGCGCCCTTCTGCTTCCCCTTGCTGCCGCTGCCACCCGGACCCCACACGTCAGCCACTCTCGGCACAGTGTCTTCTTCCTCCCCACGCCGGCACCTCCTCCGATCGAGTCCCGACCAAAACGACAGGCGCGGGCCCGGGGTCACGCGAATCACCTGGCCTGTTCCCTTGGCGCCGCAGCCACGCAACCCTTGCGCCAACCACCCGCGCCCGCGATACCGTCCAATGCAATCAGTGCATCGTCAGCCGTCCGCCCCGTCCGCCATGGGTGAAGCTCGGACCTCGGGGCTATAAAGCAACGCCCAGAGCGCCCTAGGGATTCCTCAGCCCACGACGCCGCCGCTCGGTGGCCCAACTCCCGCACCACTCCGAGAGAAGAGGGCCGAGAAGGAAATTCGGAAGGGGGGAGGCGAGCAGAGAGCTCAGAGACGTTGATCACCGGAGCCCAGGCGCCGCCCTGAGCGCCTACCCCGACGACGCGCCTCGCCACCGCACCACCACCGAACGCCGCCAGCACCACTCGATGAGTCCTTTGCTGAGACCTCCTCCTAGCCCATGGACGCCGTAGCAGTGCACACGCTCGCCGCGCTCACGACGCCGCCGTCATGGCGCGGCCACCCCGTGCGCACCCGGCCGCCTCGCTGGACTAGGACGCGGCCGTAGAGCACTGTCGTGACGTCTGGAGGATAGCCGCGTAGACCGAGACATCGTTAACCAGCCGCAGCGCCTTGGCCACGAGCACCGGACCTCGGCCGGAGCTCCGCCGTGCACCATCACCACGTGCGGACTCCGCCACGCCCTATGGTCGTCGTTGACGCTATATCCTGCTTTCCGCTAACCGTCTGAAAGAGAACGGGGCACCAGGACCCCTGGAACTGCCCCTAGATGTCCCGCCGGCGAGCACCGTCACGTCGAGCCGCCGACCACCGTGGCCGAAGCCCCATGAAGCCCTGGCCGCCACCTTGACCCCACCACCGTACACGCCGAGGCCTGGTGAAGCTTTTCCCCACCTCAATTGGACGCCAGCGCCGCTATGGGAGCTCACCGGTGAGCACACCACCGGCGGGAACACGCCAGGGAAGGAAGCAGAGGATTCCCCTCATCGGCCGCACACGCCTGCACCTGGTGCACATGGACCAGGCCAGAGGGAAGAAGGATAGACTCGGTCCACCGAGGACCCAGCCTACGGTTTATGGACCGTGAACACCAGTCCACCGTGAGCCACGCGATGTGGGCCGACCTGTGGACCAAAGCCCAGTGGAGGCCCTTGGCTACGACGTGGCAGCGCCACAGCATGCCACGTGGTGGGCCAAAGCCCAACCCGTATCCAGGCCCAACCGGCCCAGTTTGGACCCGGTCTGTGTTGACCGTTGACCGGTCAACGTTGACCGATTGACCGGACCCACATGTCAGCGACACAGAGACTCTGGACCCACTTGTCAGTAGGTGACATCATGCTGACATCATGATGACGTCACGCGGGTCCCACCTGTCAGTAACAAACACAGCCGAGGTGACGTCATGATGACGTCATGGTGACGTCGGCTGCTGACGACAGCAACTCTGGCCCACCTGTCAGTGACTATGACCCGTTGACCGTTAACTTGATGTTAACTTTGACCGGACCCACATGTCAGCGACCTAAGAGCCCTGGCCCCACCTGTCGGAACTGATAACGTTGCTGACGTCATGCTGACGTCAAGATGACGTCAGCAGGACCCCCCACTTGTCAGCTCGAAGCTGAGATGATGACGTCATGCTGACATCACGCTGGTCTCAGCATGCCGCGTGGACCAGTCACAGTGTGACACGTGTCAGCCCAGGATTAATTCAGCCTTTTCCATTTTTAGAGATGATTTAAACTTTGGAAATACATAACTAATTTATACGACCTCAGAAAAATACGAAACCAGGACCAAAATTCATCTAAAATCGAACTTTACGCAATGAACCCATGTTTGAGTGCATTTGGCTCTTTTGAATTTGCATTGCTTCTTTGTGCTATTCTATAGACGTCGCTAACGCGACTATAATTCGATCGTATGCAGACTCGGAGGAGAACCAGACGGACGAGGATCGTGAGTACCGTGAGAAGTACGGAGACGACTACACTAAAGGTGCCACATCCCACCCAACCCCGTAGCACCTATTACGCATGGCTCATATAGGACTGCTATTGCTTACTTTATTGTTATATTCATACTATGATAGGACTTGCATGGTAGCAAGCTTACTTGATGGCCTTTACCTTGACGCAACCTTACCCCTGCTTACCCTGCTATTAGGCTAGACACGCGCTTGCTGCTATATTTCATTGCTTATACTTCTGCTACGCTTGTACTACATTGATGCGTAGTGGAAACTAGTGTTATCTGGACTATGGGGAGAGTGTTGCGTGTGTGACTTGGGTGCGTGGAGGGTAAGGGTTGTGTCGACCAAGTTGGAGTATACGACGAGCCTGGGGCAAGTCTTGCCATGGGGTGTTACCTGGGCACCCCTGGAAATGGATACCTGTGGTGGATAAATGGTATATGAGGTGGCCCTGGGTGTGAACCTGTGATGGGAGGAGCCCAGGGTGGAGGTGCTGTGGTGGCACGGTAATTGGAAACCCTGATGAAGACATTCTGGCTTGGTCATCCCTAAGGACTTATTAGTACTCAGATTCACCGGAAAGCCTTACGTACCACTCGCCCTATATGGTGCGGGACGGCCGGACTACTTGGTAGGATATTGCCACTACTGCTAGGTTGATAGCGGATAGTGTAAGGAGGTACGGGGCACGGAGGATTCCCCCACACCCTTCCGAGACTTCATGGAGACCTTGTGGACCCGGCTCATGACTCACAGTTTCAGCCACCCCAGACTAAACTTAGGGTGTACCAGGGCTGAATGGTAGAGTGGCATTATCCTAGGCTAGCAAGCGGCCGGAATCAGCCCAGTTGACGACGGTCAGCGAAGAAGGCAGATCTTGTGGTTATGTAAAACCTCTGCAGAGTGTATGGTTGATCGATCGATACATGTGCCGACTTGTCGGCTATGGACTTTTCCTGGGTTTTGCTTAAACTAGATAGTAAGATGAGTCATTCTCTTCTTCCCTCATGAGAGAGTGTCGGTCGTAGCCAGGGGCTACGGGCCTTGAGACAGTGCCGAGAGGGAGTTGACCTGTCGACTGAGCGATGGTATGGTGATGGTGTGGAGATGGTGGTATATCGATCCCAGGATTGAAACCTGGCTCTGGACGGGAAAGGGGTGGAGTGTGTGTGGAAATGGTGTTAAAACTTGACTATACTATCCTTGATATGCTAATACATAGGAAATCCTCAGCCTTATAGGTTCCTTTTGATTATAACCAACTTGCATCCAATTTTCACAAAGTAATGCTCATAGAGTAGGAGTGGCCAGTACAAACCATATTGATAAATTTTTGGCACACATGTTCTGCTGAGGATTATAGCTCTGAGGAGTTTGACGGATGAGGGGTTCGTTCCTACGTTCGAGTTTGGCGATCTTATCTTCAAGCTGTTCTGAATGAATGCTACTTTTGATTCCGCCAATATAGCGATGTAATAATTTATGTAATTCCGCACTTTATGTACTCTGATAATATCGTTGTATGGATGTGGTATTCGACTGAAATTTGGATAATATGATCTACAACGATCATAATACACTTCGACTCTATAAATTTCCTTTCGCGAAAATCAGGTCGTTTTAATTGGCAGTGGCCAAACGGCAAACATCTTTCGGATATTGCCAAATGCGTCTACCTTCGTTTTCGCGGCACATTTATGGGCGCTTCAAGCCTCCAAAACTCTGTCGCACATATTGCAAAGGACACTCGAAGCATATCGAATATTTTCGCGAGGCTGCGGTGGCGAACCGTATATGATCGAGTCCTGCGAACCGTATGTACTCCTTTTGAATCAGTTGACTGGACTGCTGGTACTGCTACTTTTTCCAAGCGTGCAGTTGAGATGCTGGTACACGGGACGACTGAGACGATGCGTCTGGTACAGCTAGCTCTCACACACGTACTGGTGGACACGCACATCGATCAATTGCAGTCATGACGTCTCTCTTCTCGGGGAGTATACACGAATATATATGGGTGATGGACTTGTCACGAGAACCTAAAGCTACCATGACTATTTGTTTCCGGTGTAGCACGAGTAAAAGCACCACTTGACCGAGGATTCGGTCACTTGAATGAGCGAAGTACGTGCGGAACTCTGTTCGCTAATGCTGAAATTTAACGTATGTCGATGATTATGTTAAAATATTGTGAGAGAAAAATAACATTCTATGACTGAAAAGTTATTGGTCAAGCGAACAGGTCTGCTCCGGCCTCCAATCCGGCCCGGCCCTCATCGTGGACCGTGGACGCCGTACCAAAAGTATATGGCGCGCGGCGTACCACGCCGGAGGGCAACAGCTTGCACGCTTGGGCTGCGGTGGTACGGCCTTGGAGCACATGGACATTTTGTCCACTCTTTTCTGGTGCGCGCACGTACGTACTTGAAACGCTACGGCTCGCCAATGAAGCGGTGCCTCGTAAGGTCAGGTCAGAAAAGGGTGCGTCGATGCATGCGGAGCAAAATACGCCATGTGAACAATGTGGCTGGACACGAAGATGCGTGCCACGGAGGTGAAGCCAAGCATGAGTTGCGGCAATAGTTCGGACTGTTTGGCGGTGATTCTAAGTCAAGGAGTTGCTAGCTCGATGTAGTACGCGATGACGGGTATCTCTGGTCTCTAGGACCCAAGAGCAGCGTACAATCCTTGGTGCCTTTTCATCAACTGAACTGTGGGCGGCCATTTATTGGCAGCCAAGAAATGCTTTTCAGTACGAGTAGTAGCGGAGACGGCGTAATAAATCCATGATCAGATCCTGAGTGCACGAGGTTTTCATCTAGAACATGAGATGGGAGAGATGTGGTGGGGTCCAAGGCCGTTTGGCTTTGGCCTTTTGGGGGATTTTTTTTGCTTTCTTGGACACCAAGACAGACCGGACCAAACCAATCGGAGGAGACCAGTGGGGGCCACGGCGGCAACGACATTTGCCATGGCACGCGCCTGCACGAGCCGAAGCGCGTCACACGTCGTGCCCGAGAGAGCGACGTGGGCGGCAGCGGATTAAACTGGCCCGTCATCACGTGCCGTGACGTACGCCACGGCCAGGCATCCAGGGGGCAATCCAGAACGTTGAGCAAGGAATTGGCAGCCGTTTCTGTGAGAAAATTCAGTACTAGTACTGGTATATACGTACTCCAGTGGCTCGACGATGCCACGTCACTTCTACAGGCCTCCATGTTTGACATGAAACCGTTCGTTTTCATAAAAAACAATGAACTAATAAAAAATATAACGTTTGAATTTATATATGGACTTGACCTCCAAGTCCGTTTAACATTTAGATATTCTAATAAATCTTATTAAAAGCCAGTAAACATATATTCTCTAGTGGGCCTTTAGTAAAGGTGAAGTCTGTAGCATCGATTAATAGAATACCATATTGATATTTAGAGAAATTTTATAATGGTTGAAAAAAATATGAACCATCCGTTGAGTGAAATCAGGCGGTGTAAAAATAGGAGGTACTTATACTCAAAAGTACCAAATTGGCGGGTTTTTTTTTCCTATATTTATTTTTCGGCTAAGGTTAAATCTATAATTTTAGTTTCTTGATTGAAGGGCAAAACTAAGATTTTCCATCCCACTCGGTCTCAATCTCTGAACCCGTCCACACTCTATCTGAACCCGTACTCACTCTCCTTTCTTCTCCCCATGGCTTGGAGGCTGGAGCACCTCGACTGTCGCAGCCACCGCTCCGCCGGCCGCCGGTTGCGCCGCCACCACCGAGCATCTGTCCCTACACACATACAAGCACATAGCAACCAGCACCGCCTCTCACCCTGTCCCTCCATCCGTAGTTGTTTTGTGGGAGAGCTCGGGATTGTGGACAGACCTTGGTGGCGGCGAGACCTTGGACAGGCTGCAGCATGGTCGGACGGTCTCGCGGGTTGGGCTGCTGCACGGCTGGGAGAGGAGCAGCAGGCGGCTGGCCTCGTCGAGGTCGAACTCCGCAGCGATGAGGTTCTGGTCGTGGTCCACGGCGAGGACTGCGTCGCGGCCGTGGAAGTGGACATCACTGCACGTTCAATGTATGATTTGTGCAATGGTGGCGAGCAGTCGGGAGTTCGGGGCGGTAGCGTTCGATAGCGGGAGCAAGAGACGTGAGCTCAATTACCAATATACCCTATAAATAACCATCCTCAATTAATTAGTTAGGAAATAGAAAAAAATAAAAGTACCAAGAGGTACCATGGTACTTTCCGAACCATGGTAAAAGAGCTCTGATATTTATTATGGAGGTGGGGGATTTTCCTCTCATATATATGAACCAGCTCTTCCTATGCACAGGGTGCATGAAAACTACCGAAGGACTCAGCTTATTTGATCCTTGCAACAGAAGTTAGCGCACTGCTACAATATATGATCTATCTATATCTATATAAAAGAAAAATTAACACTTTACGACAGCACAAATCAAGTGGGCAACGATAGAACGTGTGCGCAGACGCAGTTGTCAGCGAGGATTTCAAGCTTTATGAAAAAGGGTCTTCGTTGGATCCCTTTCCAAAAAAAAGTATCTGGGGATCACCACTGGCCAATATATCCATTTAGTTCATTTTCTTTCTTGCTCAAGGAAAATGTAGTAGCGTATGTAATGTAACGGCCACTTGTTGAGCTCTGTGTCTTCTGGAAGAGCACGCGTGTCGCCCTCTGGCGCGGCGCGGAACAAGGGCAGAGGACAAACGGCCACAACCGACGGACGGAAAGACGGCAGTGGGCCGACAGCTAGACTAGACGGAGAGACGGAGGAGAGGACACCTCCGCCCGGCGAATTGTGACGCACATGGGCTGCGCACCTGTGCTATGCTGATCCGTGGTCTTGTGGAGATCTTCGGGCGTGTGAAAGCCACACCACGCTGCGGTCGAATCTGTGGGTCCGAGCTCCTCTTCGCCGGCAGTTGGTGACCGGTCGCCACTCATCAGGCGGACCTCGGCGCAAGACTGCGATTCAGGACCTAATCACGAACAAGTCCTGATACCTTACGAACATGCCATCAGTCACCGGCCAGGGCCAATTAGCCTGCTTGTTCCGATCTACTACTAGTATAATCCATGTCTAGAACCCGGCGAGGAGAGCATGGGAAATTCCGCTGTGATGCAAAAGGTCTGGAGACACCTGCTGTGCGGCCTATGCCGGGTAGTTAGTCGTCACGTCCGCCGAACAGGGCCTGGCATCTTCTACATCCGGTGATGCAGTGCAGAAAATTAAAGAAAGCCGGGAGGAAGGAAGCGTTGTAAAAAACATTATCTGATGCGTGCTGGTGGGCCGTAGACGACGTCAATCGCCGGATAAGCCACTACAAAATCCGCGCCCTAATCACCAGACTGAAAGCAACCTGCATCTGGACAACGTCTACATCCAAATTAATTAACCTAAATCTCCCGTGTCCAATCCGAGAGAATTAGGCGCTGGTCTATAAGCCGCTTGTGCTGATTTGTACGACTGAATTATCGAGAAAGAAAAATATTGTACCATGACTGATAAGTCGGCTTATAATGGTAGCCGAAGAGAGCCTTGATTAGCACAGACACAGGGCGCGCTAGCTAGGCGACATGCGCTCCCGAATCTCTCTGATCCCCTGCCTGCCGCTGATCGAGCAGAGAGAGCAATGCCGATTGATTTTTTAGAGTTCTTTTTCAAGAAATATATTGAGTTTTTAGAGCTAGAGGCTAGAGCCAGCTTCCAAGATGGCGTTCTTTATCGAACGAGAAAGGACGACGAGCACTAGTAGTACTATTGTACTAGTATAATTAGAGGTGAGCGCCAATGAACGGGAGCCTAAAGCTGTGACGTCACACGGTGCAACGACTTGGACAGTTCGATCCGATCCAATCGAATCGGAAACCACCCACCCAACGGCAGAGCCACGGCGCGCGGAGGAGGTGAGGTGCCGGAGTTGTTTTTGCGTCACTCACTCCCTGTCCCGGCGCCCTCGTGTAGCCTTGGGGCCGGCGAGGTTGAGGTGAGAGGAACAGAGAAGAGAATATTCGCGCCAACTCGCCATGCGACAATTATTATCTAGCTGACTAGCTCCTTGTTTATCAGAGCGAATCTCAACGATCCTTCCATTCCATCCCTCTCTGCCTTCACACCGGGTTTTGATGCCCCCCAACCAACGGCCATTCGATTGGCTGGTTCGTGAAAAAGTAGTGCTGACTTGTTTGTGTGAGAGAAAAATACTATTTCGATAAAAAAAATTATGATTATTTACAACAAGCCACAGCCAAACGAACAAGCTGCTGGCCAGCGCGTGGAAACGGCGTGGAAACGGGCGGCGGCCAGCCATCCACCGCCCGGAAACCCGGCGTCCGCTGCCTCCTCCGGCCCTCCGCCGCACAAGCCTTGGAAGCAAGCCATCGTGTGCTGCGCGCACAAGCGAGACCAGACGAAACGCAACAGAACAGCCGCGGCGACGCCGTCCCATGGCCCGCCCCGCCCCGCCCACGCGGTAATTTCACTTCACCCGTCCCCGTCGTCGTCGGCGCAGTGATGGCAAGTTTTTCCTTTCCCCCGTCGGCCGTGGGGGCTAGACGGCTGGGTTGGTTAGGATGGTTGTGCACGGTCGGTTTCTGTTTCCCGTGTCGTCTGTCTGTTCCGCTGGCTTATACGCGCGCGTGGAGAGACGTCGGCGAGGGGCGCGCCGCTGAGGTTTCCCAAAGGAGGATAAGGCTGGAGCCGGCGGTAGGCCACCTTGCGCTAGCCATTGCCGCGGCCGCCGATCCAATTGGGCGTGACGAGGACGACGTCGCCTCCCCAAATAATTGGCCGGATTTGGATCCCAACAGGGGGCGGGCGAGTGCCCCATACCCCTGGCGTCGTCGCGTGCGATGGCGGCGAGGCCCCCACGGATCGAACGATCTATGATCCGCATCCATGAGGCTGTAGCGGCTAGATATCGGAAAGGATGAAGGCGTAACCGCGCGATTCGTTGAAAGGAGCAACAAGTGGAAAGCGGTACCGGTACAAGAGGTTAACTGAAGCATCAAACCCATTCATTAATCCTATCAGTAATCATGCTACTGCTAATGACACAATCAGAGTAGGGTACCACCAGTACTATGTACAGAGACCAAGACTAGGAACCTAGGATGGGTGGGGGGATTAATTAACAAGGCGGAGGCCCTAATCCCCTGGCGGTCTGGACGGATAATAATCTAGTCAGACCCGAGGTCAGTAGAGGCCGGACTTGGCGGAGGTGACGATGCATCATTCAGCTGTCCGTCACCAACCCCAATCCCAGAAGAGACCAAGATAATCAATCAAATCAAGCAATTAACCAACCAAATCATGTGATCGATCGGGCGAGGCGGGTGGGCGGCCCGCCAGCCACCGAACGATAGATCGTCGTTCAGGCTTTCAGTACTTCCAGAGGCCGGCGAGGTTGAGGACCGGGTCGTCGAGCTCGGGCAGGAACTGGTGCGACGACGACGACGGGGTCACCGCCGACGAGATCTCCGCGTAGCCGCCTGCCGCGTTGGGGTCGGTGCTGAGCCCTGTCTCGCGGCACGGGCTGACCACCGACGCCGTCTGCCCCGACGAGACCACCTGCTGCTCCGCCTTGCAGTACCGCCGGATCGCCGGGGGGAGGTCGCCGGAGTTCATCGCCGGCAGCGAGAAGTACTGGCTCGAGTAGAACATCGGGGGCGGCTGCTGGTACTGCATCTGCAGCAGCGCGTGCTCCTCCATCTTGACCGGAAGGTAGCTCGTGCCCGGTGCGCCGGCGTGGCCGGAGGTGGACGCGGGGCCCTTGAAGTCGATCACCTCGTCCACGTCGGCGCCGATGAGGGCCGGCAGCTCCGCGGAGTCGAGGAGCTCGTTGAGAAACCCCAGCGAGCCGACGCGCTCGAGCTCCGCGCCGGCCGCCGCCGCCATTGGCTCGGTCCTCGCCGCCAGCTCCTTGTTGAACACCTTGCACACGGCCCACTCGTCCTGCACGCAACAACAACAACAAAAAGAAGCGGATTTAGCCCACCGGCCGAAAAAGGGAAAGAGATTTCCAAGGCCGAAGGAGTAATTAAACGAGGCGAGGCGAGAACAGGGCCGGACCTTGGCAGAGCGCGGGAGCGGCTGGGGAAGCTTGCCCTCGAGGCGGAACTCGTGCATGACCCAGCCGGTCTTCTCCCCGCGCGGGGCGCGGCCGAGGTAGAAGACGAGCGTCTTCTTCATGCCCACGAGGATGCCGCGGCCCCTGAAGATCTCCTTGTCCTTGCCGGTGGCCTTCCAGTAGCCGGTCTCGGTGGCGCGGTTGGTCCGCGTGCCCGTCGGGTACTTGCGATCCTTGTGGCAGAAGAAGTACCACTCCTTCTCCCCCATCTTGGCCCTGCCTGCAGAAATCAAACGCAAGGTAAGCTTTTCAATTAGGCCATGATTTCCAGCCGAGAAACAAGTACTACTACTAGTACAAGCACAAGTGAGAAAAAGAAAGGTGCAGGTTTTGCTGAGGCGTTGAGGATATCAGGTTGCAGTACTAACCTGGGAGGTCCCATGGCTCGCACTTGTTGAGGTCGACCTCGCCGATGACGCCGGAGATGAAGCGGTGGTTGAGGGCCTTGTGGGTGAGGTAGTGCGAGATGATCTCCTCGTCGGTGGGGTGGAAGCGGAAGCCCGGCGGCAGGTCCAGCTGCCCGGCACCCGCATCCTCCACCTCCGCCTGGTTTATCACCGACACCTCAGACATCTCTCCGCCGCACCGATCGAAAACCAGCAGCTAGCCTCCTTTCCTCCTTCCACTCCAAGCCTCCACGATCGGAAGCGGAAATGGCTACCTCAGGCAGGAAGAGAGAGATAGGGAGAGGCGTGTGTGAAAGAGAGGTGGGTTGAGAAAGAAGGCAAGGGGGTTGGACTGGAGGAGCGGGGAGGCCGCTGGGGCGGCATTATATAGGATCGAGATCGACGCTGTGGACGACGGGCCGGGAGGCGGGAGCGCAGAGCCGTGCGCAGGCGGCTTGTATTGTAGGCGACGGACCCCGTCCGGCGGGGACCGGGGCGGGGGGCCGGGCAGGTTCACGTCTCTCACTTCTTACCGCCAGCGCCACCAGCTGTGACTGGCCCCCTAAGTAAGCAACTTCCAAATTACCTGTCCTAATCCTAACGGCCCTTGTCCAAATCCTGTGCCCCGCTCCCCTCCACTGCCCCGTGGAATATTCACTCGCACTTTAGTTTTGGCTTATTTGGTTTATAAGTCATGACTAAAAGTAATAGTTGGTTTAGTGTAAGAGAAAAATATTATTTATTAGCTGATAAGTCATGGCGTATAAGTCAAATATGACCAAACGAACAGGCTGTAACACGGCAAAGATGTCATCGAGAATTGTTTTGTAAGGAAAAAAAAAAGATGCGGTCGAGAATTGAAAACCAGAGGTCTGCTGCTTTAAAATATCATCATCACGCCCTTTAAATACAGCACAGTAGGAGTTTTGCTTACTTCTCTGACCTTTGAAAACGAGTGGGGAACTGGGCAACAGCCAACAGGGGGAGCCTATCTATCTGTCCCCACATGCCAGCGCGACGAATTCAACCCCGCTGAAAGGATCAAGATGCCAAAGGGGGGTGAATTAGGTTAATTCTAAATTTCTTTATAATAATTAAATCATATGATTAGCCCAATTAACCCCTTGTGCCTAAAAAGTGTATCTAATTGTTCTACCGCACAAAAGACTTGCAACATAAGTTCCAATCCTACTCTAGCATGGCAATTCTATGAATGTAAAGACAAGAATCAAATTGCTCAAAGTAAATAGAGAAGGAAGAACGCGGCGATATTTTGCCGAGGTATCGGAGAGTCGCCACTCCCCACTAGTCCTCGTTGGAGCACCCGTGCAAGGGTGTAGCTCCTCCTTGATCCGCGCAAGGATCAAGTGCTCTCTACGGATTGATTCTTCGACACTCCGTCGCGGTGAATCACCCATAACCGCTCACAACTTGAGTTGGGTCATCCACAAGCTCTCCGGATGATCACCAAGCTCCCAATCACCACCAAGCCGTCTAGGTGATGGCGATCACCAAGAGTAACAAGCACGAACTCTCACTTGACCATGACAAGCCTAATGAGAAGGTGGATGCACACTTTGCTACTCTTGATCTTCACTAATGAGGGCTTTCTTTGGGATTCTCAAATCTCAGTCACCTCACTAGGACCTTGCTCTTCTTGGCACTCTCAAACGTGTTTCTCAGCTGTTGGAATGAGCAAAAGTACCCTCACACACGAGTGGATGTTGTATTTATAACACCGGCTGAAAAACGAACCATTATGTATCTATACGGGGGTCAGTACACCCCGGACTCCAGTGGTTAAGTGTTGACCAGACGCGTCCGGTCACGTTTTCCCCTCACTGGAACCTTACTGATGTCGACCGGATGCTGGACCCCCAGAGTCCAGTCACATGCTGAGCAGCGTCCGGTCAGTAGCCGAAACCTGACCAGCGTCCGGTCAGCATTGACCGGACACGTTCGATCAGGCTTCTCCCTCTCTGGGACCTTACTGGAGTCGACCGGACACTGGTCCTCAGCGTCCGGTCACTTTCAGACGCTTTCACCTTGGTCAAATGAACTGACCGGACTCTGAGCCAGCGTCTGGTCACACCGAAGCCAGCGTCCGGTCAGTATTTGACCCTCCATTCACTTCCAACTCTCAATCATATGTGAATAAAGTTTGCTCCATTGGATCAAAAGGCTATTAAGGAGCTACCTAGTGCTAGATTTAGCAAGTGTGCACCACACCTAACTCACTAGACTCACCTAGGTCAAGCTACCTGTTCATAGCCCCCTTAATAGTACGGCCAAAGAGAAAACAAAGTCCTAAACTACTCTAAGTGGCTCTCCAACTTCAATCGACACTTAGAACTAGTTCATCCTTAACCTTGTCGTTCATCATTTGAAAACCGAAACGATTTCCATCGTAGGGGCATGGCAACCATAATTGCCCAATCGATCTCCATTACCGTGACCTAACTTAATTGCCTCTATAAAACACACGTTAGTCACAGTAAACACGTATTGTCATTAATTACCGAAACATAAGTAGTGGCCTAGATGCTTTCACTAGCGCTACATCCGGGCAGGGGCATGTCGATGCGGGACCCACAGGATACCCCGCAAGGGAGAAAGAAGATCTAGTCCAACTAGGATTCTTCCCATGTAATCTTAGTAGTAGAACTATTAAGTAATCCTACCAGGAAATCTCATTATAAACCGACTAGGACTCTGGCCTCCTGACTATATAAAGGAGGGCAGGGCTCCTGAGGCAAACAGACGACAATTGTACAACACAACACTTGACAATCAATCCAACGCAAAGGCCAAGGCCGACTGGACGTAAGGTTATTACTCGATCTACAATCGAGGGCCTGAACCAGGATAAATTGGCTGTCTCTTGCGTTAACCATCAAGTTCGGCATACGCCGAAGCCCGAACATACTGCCCCGGGTACCCCCGTGGCAGGCTATCGGTGGTAAAACATCGACAGCTGGCGCGCTAGGTAGGGGCTTTCGGCGACTTGGCATCCGAGAACTCGATGGACCTCGACAACATAATCTTCCCGACAGGATCAACTTTCATCTTCGGCTCATGGATCTGCGAGGCAGACGACAACGGCAAGCTTCAGGGCCATCTCCTCAAAGATCCAGATCATCATAAAGAATTTCCTATTTCACCAACTACAACGGATCAACTCACTAGAAGATTCGCGCAGTTCACAGTATCCGATTCAAATCAGATTTCACGGCCACTCGTATCCGATTCGAATTCAAGCACCAAGGCGAAGTTTTATCCGAGTGCTTTCAATAAACCGAGTTCTTTTTTGGCAAGATTCCAGAGCACAACCCAAAACAACTCGGATTACCCTCAGAGTTCTTTCAAGAAGTCGAGTTCTTTTCCATTTGGGCTCGACAACATGGCAAAATCCTATCAGGGACAGTTCGAAAGATCTTTCAATCCAAGATTCGGGATACCACTGACAGGAGCTCAGGAGGGTCTCGTGCTAACGATAACATCCCAAGACTGCATCATCCACTGGCCAGGTTCTGTTCCTGAGGACAGCGGTACCCAACTAGTCGGCACAACGACGACAACAATTCTACCCTACCAAGAAGGAGACTCGATCTACGACACCAAGGCATCCACTAAAGTTATCAGCGACTCCGACAGCATGAAAACTAACGCCAATAACAGAACGACTCATGCGCGAGAAGTGCTCATGGTTCGATGACCGCGGTCACCATTAAATCCCCCGGAAGCACCCGATGTCAGATCATCAGATGAATCAGAATCCAACATATCACCTTTTGCCCAGGGCTACGACGGAGAAACAGATAGTCAGAGACAAGCTAGAGAAAGAAAAAACAAGTTGAAGCAAGGGCGTCAACACCGTGCTAGGCAGCGCAGCGAAGCTTGGATCAGATATGAGTCAGAATTGGCTGAGTACGACAAAAGAAAATCGCAACAAGAAGTCGAGGGGAGACGCACGACGAATACACCTTACGATAAGATTCGAGAAGCATTAGAAGAACTCGGAACAACTTCACATCCCGGTGAGAAGTATGAACAGCTCCAAGACTTGCTCCGATCGACGATCCCGAGAACGCATGAAGAGAGAGCTCGATCAAGACTACCCGCCAGATCAACAACCCACAGGCAAGAAGATCAAAATCAAAGGAAATCCGTTTTCGAAAGACTTGGGCCGGGTGGAAGCCATGACGGAGGAAGTAGGAAGGAACATAATCAAGGCCACCGATTTGAACAACCAAGGAAGACTAGGAGTAGGGTACCTACCCAGACAACCTCGCAAGATTATTCCCATCAAAACGACAGTTGGCCAGAAGAATTTGCCGAATCCGAATTCAAAGAAACCAAGACACACGACAGATTCCCCTGTTTCGCGAACAGGCTTGCATTGGTACGATTACCTCACAAATTCAAACCGTCTAACCACTCCAAGTATGATGGCAAAACTGAACCAAGGCAATGGCTCAGAATATATTCACAATCAATTGAACTAGCCGGAGGAGACGACGATATCAAAACCCTGTTCTTTCCCATGGCACTGGAAGCCATGCCTCTCCAATGGTTCGATAAACTGAACCCAGGATCTATCAGAAATTGGGAGGATTTGCAAAGAGCTTTTTGTGAGAATTTTGCAGGAATCATCACACATCCAATCACTCATGCGGAACTAAAAGGACTCAAGCAAAAGGGAGGTGAAAGTCTCAGAAATTACTATCGACGATTCGGCGAACTACGAGCTCAAGTGCATGACATAACCGAACGAGAAGTAATTGAAGCTTTCTCTCACGGAATCATGGCTAGGTGGCAATTTCAAGACTTCTGCAAAGAAAATCCGAGAAACAATGAAGAATTCAGACGAACAGTAGAAAAGATGATTACTGCAGAAGAAAAAACACGAGAAAGGTTCCCGGACAGAAACAACCAGGACAACTCGGACAAGCAAAATCATCGAAATAGCAGACATCAAGAAAGAAAACGTAGACCAGACAATACTGTGGCAATGGCTGACAAATCAAAGAAGTTTCCCAAACCCAGAAGATATGATGACATTGAAAACATACGTTACCCATTGCACCCTAGTGGGAGGCACACTATCGGAAATTGCTATACTTTCAATGATCGATACACAAGAAAAGATAGTAAGGAAAACACCAAAGAGGACAATCAGAAAAGAGAAGAAGACAACCACGAGGACAAAGGATTCCAAAAACCTAGGGGAACGGTAGCAGTGATTTTCTCAGGGGCTCCGGATTGCAGAAGCAAACATCAAGAAAAACTAGCACTGCGGACCATTATGACAGCAGAACCGGCCACACCAAGATACCTCAATTGGTCACAGTATCCTATCCAATTTACCAGAGAAGACCAATGGACTAGCGTGGGAAATGCAGGCCATTATCCATTGGTTCTGGATCCGACTATTGCTGGTATGACCGTCACCAAAGTACTAATCGATGGGGGAGCTGGACTTAACATCATCTTTTCAGAAACTCTAAGGAAAATGGGACTACAACTCGCCGGAATGATCACGCCAACAAGCACACCTTTTTATGGAATAGTACCCAGCAAAGCAGCCATGCCACTCGGACAAATTACTTTACCTGTTACCTTTGGAACTCCTTCAAACTACCGAACAGAGTTTATCAAATTTGAAGTCGCCGACTTCGATTCATCATATCATGCAATCCTCGGACATCCAGCACTGGTAAAATTCATGGCAATACCACATTATCCGTACTTACTGCTTAAGATGCCAGGACCAACGGTATCCTTTCTCTTCGAAGCGATTTAAAGCGCGCTTTTGACTGCGACGTTCAGGCGATCCAAATTGCAGCTAAAGCACAAGCCGACAATGGAAGAAAAGAAATAGCCGCAATCGCTGCAGAAACAAGCCAAGAAGAATTAGAAATACCGGCTAAAAAACCCAGTATCATCGCACCACCAAAAGAAGCCGACGTCAAGCAAATCGACTTAGGCACAGGCGATACCTCCAAGACAGCAACTATCAGTGCTCACCTCTCGGCAAAATAGGAACTCGCGCTCACCAACTTTCTTCGGGACAACAAAGATATCTTCGCTTGAAAGCCAGCCGACATGCCAGGAGTCCCAAGGGAGTTGGCTGAGCATAGAATTGATGTTAACGAAAGCTCCAAACCTGTAAAACAATGGCTACGACGATTCTCACCCGACAAGAAGGCAGCAATTAAAAAGGAAATAACAAAACTGATGGCAGCCGGATTCATCAAGGAAATCCTTCATCCAGATTGGCTAGCAAACCCGGTCCTTGTACAGAAGAAAAACACGGACGAGTGGCGTATGTGCGTCGATTACACAGATCTCAACAAACATTGCCCAAAAGATCCGTTCGGGCTACCACGCATTGACCAGATAGTTGACTTGACAGCAGGATCTGCGTTATTATCTTTTCTCGATTGCTATTCAGGGTATCACCAGATCGCACTAAAAGAAGAAGACCAGAGCAAGACATCTTTCATCACCCCGTTTGGTGCCTACTGCTACAAGACCATATCGTTTGGACTAAAGAACGCTGGCGCCACGTACCAAAGAGCTATCCAGACTTGCCTTGGGAATCAAATCGGTGAAAATGTGGAGGCATACATGGACGATGTGGTAGTAAAAACAAAGAACCCAGACACTCTAATTGAAGATTTAAAGCAAACCTTCGAAAACTTGAAGAAATGGAGATGGAAATTGAACCCAAATAAATGTGTATTTGGAGTTCCCTCAGGACAACTACTCGGATTTTTGGTCAGTCAGCGTGGGATCGAAGCCAGCACCAAGCAAATTCGAGCTATAACAGAAATGGGCCCACCTAGAAGTGTCAAAGATGTGCAGAAACTAATAGGATGCATGGCGGCCCTCAACCGTTTCATATCAAGACTCGACGAAAAGGGGTTACCTTTCTTTAAACTACTAAAGAAGACAGACAAGTTCGAGTGGACAATAGAAGCCGACGAAGCTTTCAAAAACTTAAAGAATACCTCACTTCATCGCCTATCCTGACACCTCCAAAGAAAGATGAAGATATGATGCTATATATCGCGGCAACTCCCACCGTAATCAGCACAGCAATAGTCATAGAAAGAGAAGAACAAGGGCGCGTGTACAAAGTGCAACGTCCAGTATACTACATCAGCGAAGTACTGTCAGAATCCAAAATCCGGTACCCACATGTACAAAAACTACTCTACGCTCTACTCATTACCTCACGAAAGCTTCGCCACTATTTCAAAAGCCACAAGATTACCGTAGTGACAGATTTTCCACTCGGAGACATCCTACACAATAAAGACACCACAGGGCGCATATCCAAATGGGCAGTTGAAATTGGAGCCCTTGACATCATTTTCACCCCACGGAAAGCAATCAAATCTCAAGCCCTCGCCGATTTCGTGGCTGAATGGACAGAGATTCAACAGCCCTTATCAGATACAATCCTCGACCACTGGAAGATGTACTTTGACGGATCACTCAAACTAGGCGGGGCCGGTGTAGGCGTTCTCCTCATTTCTCCAGAAGGAAAACAACTCAAGTACGTTCTTCAGATATTATGGCAAGCTACAAATAACGAAGCAGAATATGAAGCCCTCATCCACGGGCTACGAGTTGCGATCACCCTCGGAATAAAAAGATTACTCGTATACGGCGATTCAGCCGTGGTCATCAACCAAGTCAACAAAGATTGGGACTACACCAAAGAAAACATGGGTGCTTATTGTGCTGAAATACGGAAACTTGAAAAACACTTCCAAGGATTAGAAATTTTACACGTCCTACGCGATTCCAACATTGCAGCAGATGTCCTTGCCAAGCTCGGATCAGACAGAGCAAAGGTTCCACCCGGCGTATTCATAGAAGAGCTATCAGTTCCCTCTATCAAACAACCTGGTGAAACAACACATGAAATTCAGGCTAAAGGCGTTCAGATCTTGATAATCAACACCTCATGGACCCAAGTTTTCATTGACTATATCAAAGAAAATAAACTGCCAGCAGATAAAGCAGAGGCCACACAAGTTGTTCGCAGAAGCAAAAACTACGTTCTAGTAGGGAATAAACTCTACAGAAGAGCAGCATCATCAAGAATACTACTAAAATGTATCTCACTTGAAGAAGGCAAAGAAATCCTAAATGAAATACACTCAGATTGCTGTAGAAATCATGCCGCCTCAAGGACACTGGTTGGCAAAGCATTTCGCACCGGATTCTACTGGCCAACCGCTTTGAAAGACGCCGAAGAGCTTGTCAGAAAATGCAAAGGTTGCCAAATGTTTGCAAGACAAGCCCATGTACCAGCTCACAATCTTATCTGTATCCCACCCGCTTGGCCTTTTTCCTGCTGGGGACTAGATCAAGTAGGACCCCTGAAAAAAGCAAAAGGCGGCTTCGAGTACATCTTCGTAGCAATCGACAAATTCACCAAGTGGATTGAATACAAACCACTCACGAAGTACAGTGCAACCAAAGCAGTCGAGTTCATCCAAGATATTATGCACCGTTTCGGCATGCCCAATCAAATCATCACAGATCTAGGCTCCCCCTTCACAGCTACAGAATTCAAGAGCTGGGCACAAGACTATGGTTTCAGTATAGACTATGCGTCTGTTGCACATCCAGAAGCCAACGGACAAGTAGAAAGGGCTAATGGACTCATACTAGCCGGATTAAAACCAAGGTTATACGAAGAACTAGTGGACTATGGGTCCAAATGGATTGAAGAATTACCAAAAGTAGTATGGGGGCTACGAACTCAAATAAGCAGAGCAACAGGCCACTCACCCTTCTTCCTAGTTTACGGGTCAGAGGCCGTACTACCCGCCGACTTGATCTGGACATCCCCAAAAATAGAACAATATAATGAAGGAGAAGCAGAACACACAAGAAGATTAGAACTCGACAGCTCAGAAGAAGTCAGAGTAAACACTACCCTCCAATCAGCCAGATACCTACAAGGCTTAAGACGGCACTACAACAAGAGTACCCAACCTCGATCACTACAAGTTGGAGACTTAGTGCTAAGAAGGATACAAAAGACTGATGGACGACATAAGCTACTCAGTCCATGGGAAGGCCCGTTCATTGTCACAAAAGTCACCGGACCAGGCACATACAAGTTAATGACCAAAGATGGAAAAGAAGTCAGCAATACATGGCACATCAGCCAGCTAAGAAGATTCTACGCGTAAAAACAACTCAAAAAAAAGGCAGATATGCAAGCCACAAGGGACCTACGTTCACAATCAACGAAAGACAATACTCTTCAACAACATATGTATTAGTTTATACTCATGATCAATAAAGATGATATTCAGCCGCAGCATGTCTTGTCATGACTTCCAACGAGTTGTTTTCACGAAACAAAAAGCAAAATGGCTGAAAACTTGCCTGAGCATCCCGGCCGAGAGCAAAATAGCTGAAAAAACGCTTGAGCCCGCCGATGAGGGTAGCTAAAAGCTAACACCCGAAACAAAAAGCAAAATGGCTGAAAACATGCCTGAGCGTCCTGGCCGAGAGCAAAATAGCTGAAAAAACGCTTGAGCCCGCCGATGAGGGTAGCTAAAAGCTAACACCCGAAACAAAAAGCAAAATGGCTGAAAACATGCCTGAGCGTCCGGCCAAGAGAAAAATAGCTGAAAAACACTTGAGCCCGCCGATGAGGGTAGCTAAAAGCTAACACCCGAAACAAAAAAGTAAAATGACTGAAAACTTGCCTGAGCATCCCGACCAAGAGCAAAATAGCTGAAAAAACGCTTGAACTTGCTGATGAGGGTAGCTAAAAGCTAACAAAAAGCAAATTGGCTGAGTCGACCGAAATTTAACTTCAAAAGACCCTCCAGCACTTCGTTCCGAAAACCAAGAGGCTCGGGGGTTACATCCAGATAGGAATACTTTTTCCTCACTAAAACACAAGCGCCACTCAAGAAAGCACTCGGATGCCGAAGTTTGTCGAGGCAACATTCTATACCGAGTCGTTTTCACATAGCGCAGGCGAAAGGTTGTTAACGCAAAGATCTACATCTAACAAGCCATAGCACGGACAAAGCACTCGACGGATCACAAGGGAGGAAGAAAAGAAAAGCACTCGACGGATCACAAGGGAGAAAGAAAAGAAAAGTACTCGACAAATCGAGGGGCCTCGTCAGAATAACGCACAGAGTTGTTTTACGGAGCAGAGACGGGAACAGGACAAGGTACTCAGCAAGTCAGATAACTTCAACCGCACCCAGGCAAAGAATACATCAACAAAAATAAAGAATCTTCATTTAAAAAGGAGTGTAATATTACAAGAGGATGCTCAATCGAGTCAGGCATTGTCATTAGAAAGGGAAATGTCAATATTTAGACTATCTACAACCCTACTGGCTAGATCTTCGACCTCAGGCTCCATCCTTTCAACGGCGTCAAGATATTCTTGGCTGTCAGCTTCTTCTGCTATCTTGGAGAGAGGCGCCTCTGGAGCAAGGACCCGGACCTGGGCCAGCACATTCTTGGTACATACTTGGGCACACCTCTTCGCGAACTCTTGGAAACGAGTCGAAATCCGGGGAATGAACTGCGCCCAAGATTGCCCGTCATCCGCCGAAGTCCGAAGGACATCGGCTACTGAACGAAAAGATTTCCACAAAGCGTTCCAATTCTCAGTAGCCGTCGCCAGCTTCCCGGACAAGTTTTCAATAGTTTTTGGGGCCTGCACAAGATCTCTGTCAGCTCCGCGCCTAATCAGCTTAGCAAGGGCGAGTTCTTCCTCAGCGTGAGTAATTACCTCCTCAGCTCTATTATGACTAGAACGGACAAGGGCCCTCATTTCATCAATACTCTCCGAGAGCTTCTGCTTCTCAACTCGGAGAGCTAGACAGGACACCCAAGAACAAGTCAGCAGAAAAAGAAGTCAAAATACAAGAAGAAACAGGCAGAACCCGCGGCACCTTTGCTTTCATTCCTCGCAGACTCCACCGTAGCATCTCTCTGTTTCTCCGTCTCCACTACCCGAGCGCGGAGGGCTTTCTCCTCCTTTTGGTACATTTGACGCTCCGTCTCCAACTCAGCCCGGAGGAGGTCAAGATCGGCTTTCAGAGCGTCCACCTCCGGAGACAACTTCCTCTCATTTTCAGATGAGAAAAAGAAGCCAGAATGATCACGAGAAAAAGACTGAGCAGAAAGAAGCAAAGAGAAACAAGGCGTAAGGATAGAAGAAAAACAAACATGCAAAAGAGGAGTGGCAGTAAAACTTACCTGGAGCTTTTCACCAAAAGAAGTCACGAGGGTCGACAAACTCCCCCAGGCTGCGGTCAGATCCGATAACCGATGAGTGGCATCGAACTGTTGCACCATGTCATCGGACAAGGAGGGGCCGCCGGAGACAAGAGAAGGGGAAAGAGAGGCCGGCTGGGGCGAAGGAGGAACGACCAAAGCAACCTCCAGAGAAGCCGGAGCCAAATCCCCAGAAGGACCCGGCTCGACGGCCATAGTTACCTCCGGAGCGACCAAGTCCGCGACTCCGCCAGGTAGCTCTGAAGCCCCCGCCGCGACTTCATCAACAGAATGTTGTGAGTCTCGAGGCTCAGAACTCGTTGGCACGGCGGGAGGCAGAGAAGAAGTCGATGAAGAAATTAGAGAAGACGAAACACTAAAAAGTGATAAAAGGAAGCACCAATAAGAACCAGAGGAAGGAAGATAAAAGCCAAAAAGATAAAGCTAGAATCTACTCACCCGACTACTTTTTTCTTCGCGAAGCCAAGAGAAAGCCTCGCAGGGGGAACCACGACGGCGAAGACATCCCCGCCACCCGGCGACGGGAGCGGGACAGCCGACAACGGAGCCGCGGAAGAAGCCGGGGCTGGAGCCGTGGAAGAACTCCGCACCGGAGGAGCGGTACAGCTCGGGACAGAGGCAACCAAAGAACTCGACCCCAGAGTTTCAGAAGAAGTCGGCGCGAGAGCCTCGGAAGAACTCACACCCGACCTCCGATTACTTCAAAAAAGTTCAAGACTAAAATTCAAAACAAAGAGGAGAAATTCAATGCAACAAGAATATGAAAAACAACTCACCGTCGCATGATGAGGGGGACTTCATCATCCTCTTCTTCCTCAGCCAACGAAACCAGAGCACCTGCTGAAAAAGAGATGAAAAGTACTCGGTTCAAGAGAGAAACATGAAAATAAAAGAACAAAGAGTATTAAATGTGCTCACCTAAGAGCATGCTAGCAACAACTGGAGTACCTGAGGGAGTACTTGGTTTGCGAGGCTTCTTGGAGACGGGCAAGCCAGATGAAGACCCGTCCATTCGCCCCTCTTCGGGACACTGCGAGGACCGCGAGGGACTAGACGAGGAACATACTCTTCATATACATCAACAAATCTGAAAGAAACCCTAGGAAGGGCTGTAAAAGTTTGAGACTTACTAATTGCAGAAGTACCAGCTAGACGATCCCCAGTCTCCGCCACGGTAGGGAGAACATCAAGGGGGATCGGATCGACAAAGTTCCGCCCAAGCTCCTGCGAAAAAAGACAAAACACCGAGACAAGGAAAAGCTAAGCAAGAACGGACGCAGCAAGAGTACATAAAGAACTCAAATAAAAAAGATAGACAACTCACAGCTGGGGGCGGGTTGATGGCCGAGAACTCAGAGATGGCAGGAGGAATGACGCTCACTCCTTTCAGCATCTTCTGAAGGCGCTCGAGTACCTCCTCACCGGTCAGCTCAAGAGCTGGGACCATGCACGAAGGATCCTCGGCCCCAGAATACTCAAAGCCGAGATGTTCCCGCTCTTTCAGGGGCTGAACCCGGCGACGAAGGAAACTTGAAACAATACCAAAGACGGTCAAACCCTGCTGTTTCAGCATGCTAATCCTATCAAGGAGTGGCTGGATCGCTTGAATCTCAGCAGGTGACTCAAGCTTCTTGTCCCATCGGTCATTCACCACAGGACCGGATCCGGAGTGAACAACAAGAGAAGGGATCAAATTGGCAGCGTAAAACCACTCGGCACGCCAATCTTTGACAGAATCGACCAGGTCATAATCAAAAAACTTAATTTTGAGACCCTGGCAAAACTGAATCCCGCAACCGCCGAGGGCACTGGTTTCCTCACGGCGGGGTTGAGGTTTCAGGCGAAAGAAAAAGCAAAAAAGAGAGAGAGAAGGAGGGATCCCAAGGAAGGCTTCACAAAGGTGAACAAAAACAGAAAGATGGAGAACGGTATTGGGGGTTAGATGGTTCAGACTAACCCCGAAATAACCAAGAAACTGATGAAGGAAGGCGGAAGCAGGAAGACAAAGTCCAGCGCGGACAAAAGAAACAAAAAGGACAATCTCACCAGGACCCGGGGCCAGAACCCGATGCTCGCCCGGAACTCTCCATTCAGCGATGACCTTGCTTTGGATCAAGCCATCACTAACGAGCTTGCGCAGCTGGTCTTCGCTGGTTGTTGGAGCAGGCCAAACCTTCTGAGCTACCCTCATGGCCACGAACTCCTGGTTTTCAATCAAAGACAGGGATGACTCCTCGTCCATGAAGGTCGCCTGAGACTTGCTTGCGGTCTTCTTCTTTCCCATGAACTGGCGGAAGCAAAAAAGGCGCTAAGGAGGACGAAGCTAGAATGATGGTGCTCGGGCAATGGCGACAATGACGGCGGCGGGTTTCTGAGAACTAGGGTTTAAAGGCAAGAGCTGGGCGACAAGGGAAAGGAAGATAAAAGGTCTTTAAATAGATTTCTCAGTGATACAAACGGCCCATAAGGCCCGTTAAAGCACAGCGTGGAAACGCAACGGTCCATTTACCGATGCAGCTAAAACGACGGAGGGCACGAATCCACACAACGGTACAAACCAACGAGCAGATTTCAGACTTATCCGCACAGCACCACAGCAGGGTTATCAAATAACCACAAGAACAACTCGTTAAACCAAGAAGAAAGAAAGGGCTACCTCACGAGGAACAAAAGAACCCGGTTATGTAAGAAAGAACTCGGTAGTCTCATGAACGACAGGGACCACAACAGAAAAGTCAAAGACAACTCAGAAGACAAGATTCGTTACATTACAAGCGACTTCAAAAATAGAAGATTACAAATCTTACAAGACCCAACGAACTCGGCACCACGAAAAGCAAAGTAGCAAAGAGGAACACGGACACGACTAGGCTCTGGAACGACTACGTGTCCCAAATTGCTACTCGGAAGGACAGACCGCCATCAGCTACACTGTTTTCTTCAAAGGACGGACGCAGTGCATCCAAGGCGGAAATCGGCAGCACGACAGGGCAACATGGAGCAGAGAAGGCCGGCGGGCATCTGTCTACCCAAGACCGATGTGATGCTGGATATGGTGTTGATCTGCACCGGACGGTCTCAAGACAGGCGACGAGGATCAACCCAGAACTGCCGGATGAAGGAACGAAGCCCACATCACAAGACTTCCTCCAACTACCACCACGTACATCCTGGAACAATGCTGTCGCGGGATTAGCCTATCTCTAATCCCTATCACAAGACTTCCTCCAGCTACGACAAGACACACAGGAACTACAAAATACGCCCGGGGGCTGCTCTACTTCACAAACTACCATGTTCACAACCGCGAAGGTTTCAACAGAATGTCCAATGGATGAAAACAAGCACCCCGAGACAGTATTTATAGGCCAAAGGATCGGCGCACATGGACCAGGAGTACCAACGAAATAAGCCTAACAAAGGACACAGTGAAAAGACAGGACTCAATAATGGATGACTCAGGCGAGAAGAAACAGTACTCGAAGACGGGCATATTCGGAAGAATATACCAGCACAGTACAACCCGTGAACAAAAGGCATTTACACTCAACCACCACCACACAACTACATCTGACAACAAGCAGACTATCAAAAGAATACGCCAAGACCTCGCATGCCGAGTTCTTCCTGAACAAAACAACACGGATATACGCTCGGGGGCTCGGCCAACATCATAGCTTAATCAACACTAAGCTAGGGAGCTCGGCCTTCATTTTCAACTACTCCCGGAGGCTCGGAACCAAAGACAAAGGACCAAGAATACAAGACACATCAAGACTCTTCATCCAACCTCTTTTCTAAAAGAGAAGAACTCGGAGAAAGCAGGATACATAACCACAGAATTTTTTGAAGACAAGAATCTGGACCCTCCAACTTTTGCAAAGCAAAAGCAAGAGGCTCGGGGGCTACACTCAGTGAGTGCAATTTTTACGAAAAATTGCACCCAACCAAAAAGAACCCGGACATAAGCTCGGAGGCTGCATGCCGCATAACTACTCGGATGATGAAATAATCCAAGTCTCGGGAACTACTTCAGAACACAAATTTTAAAACAACATAAAGGATCAAGACCCTCCAACTTTTTGTTCCAAATAGCAAGAGGCTCGGGGGCTACACTCAGTGAGTGCACTTTTTCTTCGAAAAAGCGCACGTCACCAAAAGACTTCCTCAACGCAGACCACTTCAAGACATTACGACAAAAAGAACCCGGAACGAGCCATATTCGAGTTTTTTTTCATAAAACTTCAACGAACAATCAGAGCAACTTCAAGACAAGATCCTCCAGCTCCTTGTTCCAAATAGCAAGAGGCTCGGGGGCTACAACCAGATGGATGTACTTTTTTCAAAAAGCACTCACCACTCGAAGATCCCAAGAAGCGCTACAAGGTTTCACTCCAGAAAGCACTCGGATGACATTTTGTTCCTACTCAACAAGACTTGAAAGAGCAAAGCGAGACTTTCAGAGCTCAACCATGAAGTGCTCGGGGGCTTGTCGATGCGGGACCCACAGGATACCCCGCAAGGGAGAAAGAAGATCTAGTCCAACTAGGATTCTTCCTATGTAATCTTAGTAGTAGAACTATTAAGTAATCCTACCAGGAAATCTCATTGTAAACCGACTAGGACTCTGGCCTCCTGACTATATAAAGGAGGGCAGGGCTCCTGAGGCAGATAGGCGACAATTGTACAACACAACACTTGACAATCAATCCAACGCAAAGGCCAAGGCCGACTGGACGTAAGGTTATTACTCGATCTACAATCGAGGGCCTGAACCAGGATAAATCGGCTGTCTCTTGCGTTAACCATCGAGTTCGGCATACGCCGAAGCCCGAACATACTGCCCCGGGTACCCCCGTGGCAGGCTATCGGTGGTAAAACATCGACAGGGCAGCAGATATTCTCTCATCCCAGAAAACGGTGAGGAATCCAGATTACCATGATAGAAAACGGTGAGAAAAAATACCGTAGCAATGAATTGAGATGAAAACAACGGCGAGCTGCAGCTGCAGCACTGCACATAAGTGCAGCCGAACAGGCTGAAATATGTGCTCGAGCCAAGCATTAGTAGAGTTTTGCCTGTTACACGCTTCCATTAGCGTTCCACAAATAGAGGGTCCCGTAATACAATTGAAATTATGATAAAAATCGGTTAGATCTAAAATAAAAACTCAAAGAGATTATGCTAAAAAGAGTAAATACAAATTTAGAGAGTAAAACAATTTTTTAGGAGCTACCTCCATGATTATATTATGGCCCGTTTGGTAGCGATTCTTGAGCAGTTTTAGAAGTTATTTTAGGCACAAGGTTGCCAAACGGGCTTATGACAACCAGCTCCACAAGCGAATCTCCTGAAAAAAGCCCTAAGTGATAGCCGCAATAGATGGAGGAGCTGAAAACGGGTAGCTATCACCGGCTCCCTCTTCCTTTCAAACATGGGATGGACGTCGATGTCCCTGGTCCCACGCGCTATGGCTCCTCCTCCCTTCTCACGCACGCAGTCGGCAGCGGAGAAGAAGCTCTAGTGACCAGGAACCACAACGAGAGATGGCGCGCGAAGAGGCGAGCCGTTGGCGGCACAACCAGAGGGGCAGGGTGGTTGTTGGAGGCCGAGCGGGAGGTGTGGGGGCGACAGAGAAGAAGAGTGCACGAGAGCGGTGGGAAGGGAGGTGAGTGATGGGATAAAAAAACAAGGGTATCATTGACATTTCATCCTCTTGTGTACTAGGAGAAGCTATTTACTAAACGCAGCAACAACTCCACTTCTGAAACTGCTCCACGAGCTGAAGGCAAAAAAAACTCCATTAGTGAAGAAGCGTTGTATCAAACGGACCCTATATATATATGTCCATATCCACCATACTGTTGTATATTACAGATGTACTCCCTCCGTTCTAAATTATAAGTCGTTTTGACTTTTTTGGTAGATCTATTTTGCTATGCATCTAGATATAATAATATGTCTAGATACATAGTAAAATGGATAAACCAAAAAGTCAAAGCGACTTATAATTTGGAACGGATGGAGTAGCAATTTGTTCTTTATATTCTTCGGTAGTTAGGTCAGAAGATATGTTAAGAACTATTTACTATTTAGGCCCCGTTCGCTGGTCTGAATCTTGGCTGAAACTGGCTGAAAAACACTGTTTTGACTAAATTGTTGTAGAGAAAAATACTGTTCCGGCTAAAAAAACAAGCCGAACAAGTCGAATATGAGGTAAGCCGAACGAGGCCTTAATATGCTCTAGAATTTTCCTCGGGGGGACTGTTGTGAAGACAGATTCAAGGTCCAACGAATGTTGCATAAGAACCAACTTATTCGTCCTATTTGCTTGGCTTATAAGTCGTATTTTTTTAGCCAACGAATATTATTTTTCTCTCACAACAAAATCAGCCAACAGTACTTTCAGCCATGGCTCATCAGCCAAATGAACAGGACAATTATACCAACCATGGGAAACTTAAACAAACATTTCAAATACTTTTATTATTCTTGCTTTATATCTATATCTTATATCTATTTCTATGGATTGTTTTGACCGGTAGCAGCAGTTAGGGAATCTCAGCCGAAGTCTCCGCACCCTAGTCGTCGAATTCCATTTGCATTATCAGTCAAAAACAGATAAGCATACGACTTCAGTAATCATCTTCCTTCTATGAAGGTATACATTGTATCCTTCAAAAAGATGCACTTGACTCACCGGGAGGATAGATATCTCTCAGGCCTGTTCGCTTCTCTTATAATCCATTTTTTTCAGTTTGTTTTTTTCAGCCGAAACAGTATTTTTCTCTTACAACAAATCAGTCAGAACAATGTTTCGGTTTGTTTTTTTTCAGCCGAAACGATCATGCACTTAAAATTTCGGTCGGTGGTCAGCTCAAACAACCAAACACGCATCTTTCCTGTCTCAAAAGGTCGTGTGTTTCATGTGGGGGAATGGATAGGTCATGTGGACGTGGGCAATGGACGGCATGCCAAAATTCTGGCGCAATGCGAGTATGCGCCAACACCCTCGCCGGAACCGGCGAGATTCCTGCGAACGCGCGCGCCTACAGGCCACGATACCGTGCCGTTCCTGCCTCCACCCGCTTCTGCCGGAGCCATTCTGGTGCTGTTGTCCGGCCGATTGGATAATCGTGCTTGCCGAAGCGTGGCGGTGATTTACACATGGAACTGTTTCTATTACCTGCGTCCGGCCTCATGAGTTACGTGTCGCAATGAGCTCAGCTCCAGCTGATATGCTCTCGCTCTCACAGGATCAAGGTGGTAGTACGTAGTAGTATACTACTACTCGTTTGGGGGAGTTGGGGATAAGAAGATTCATTTTATTAGAGAGATAAGCATCGCATGGAAGATGACACAGAAATCATAGGACATCGTCCTTGCAAACGGCCGAGCCGTAGTTGGTGCTTTAGTGTCCACTACTGTCGCCACCAGATCAAGCCTGTCTTCATTCTTCAGCGGAACGAGAAAACCCGCTCCTTCAGCCTAAAAAAGTTTTGAAGGAACTTGAGGGATACTACTCCAGCAGAATGAGAAAGATATACGTCTCCGATGTCTCCTCTTATGCTAAAATAACTGTGTTTTTTATTTTGTCTTTTATTCAAACCTACGGGCTTGCCATACAATTCTCATAAATAAAAATAAGTAAGGCTTATATGTTTGATCGAATGCCGTAAAAGTCTATGTGTGCAAAACTTGTCTATTGTTCAAGTTCCTGAACGAAACCCTAGCTTCCTTTTTTTTTTTTGAAGACAGCCACAAATATACCAAGTTGTTGAAGGAAGGAAAAGAACCGAACGCCTTCAATGTACAATACAAAGACAGTCAAAAGCCTCACTGAACCGCCGATGATGCATGAACCGCCAATGCAAGGTCATCATCCATGGTTTAAATGCCAGATTTTCACTTTATTAGGGCAGTCCAAACTCAGAAACTACAAAAGTTTTTATACTTGCTAAGTCCTATAGAAACAATACAAAGAAATGATGTTTTCAATAGACAGTTTCTTCTAAAACATATTTGTTATCCAATCACATCTTCTCTCTCCCGTAACCACCTATCATGTCTCTTTTTTGTCTTGATTCTTGTGTAAACCTAGTTTCTTGTATAGGAAACCATTTTTTAGACAAGGGAATAAAGTTCCAAGTAATCATTTCTTTATCTCTCTTTAGCCCTTATTTAGTTGGACCCCAAATTTCAAAAAAAGTGCTACAGTACCTGCCACATCGAATGTTTACGGTCCGTGCATGGAGCATTAAATGTAGATGAAAAAAAACTAATTACACAGTTTGGTGGGAAATTGCGAGACGGACGTTTTGAGCCTAATTGGTCCATGTTTGAACACTAATTACCAAATAAAAACGAATCTGCTACAGTAGCCCCAAATTCCAAATTCCTGGAACTAAATAAGGGCTTAATAAATATGCCAAACTATCATTTGCTTAGTTGGCATCCTAATTAATATGTTTGACGATTGCTTACCATGCCCTTATATTTCCGTAATCACGAAGTCACCGTCCAAGAAAGAGTTGATTATATATATATATATAATTATAAAACTGAGAGCTTGTAAAACGATTGTATGGAAGACACCTAGCAACACATGGATATAAACCATGTGTCTCGATTTTTACTTGGTGTCCACGAAGATACTCAGACGAGAGCAAACACCTCTTTTGACGCCGCTTACAATGCTGGGATTTGGAAGGCTAGGCTCACGGTGTCAGGTTTAGCTACCGAGTACTGACCCCAGCCTGACAGGCGAGGCGACGGCGCGACGCACAACGGGCCCTGCGGTTCGGTCCTCGGATAAACTCTGCGCGCGACGCGCGACGCGCTCGCGTCAGCGGAGCCGGCGGCACCCGGGCGGGTGGGCGGGCCCAACGGAAAAACGAACGCTTTCCGCAGTGCGGCGCGTGCCGCGTCCCATCCGTTCGTCCGCGCTGGTGCACCCAACCGCCCCAGTCCCCACCGCAGCGACCTGCCCGCGCCCCAGCCGCCGCCCAGCGCCCATCCCATCCCCTCGCGCAAGCTGTCTTTCAGAGCACGGCCCTATTCCTAAACTCTGGATCTATAGGAGCAGCAATGGCAAGAGAGTGAGAGAGAGTGCATGATTTCTTTATTCCAGAGAACCGGGTTTGATAGATGGGAGCAGGTTCTCCATCACAGTGTATAGAAGCCGGTACTATCGTTGCATTTATTGTATCAAACCGGCTACGGTCCACCCACTGCGGATGCTCTCACAGCGTTGCGGGCGCTGCGACGTCAACTCGCCGTCCCACTCCCACCGCCAGCGCGCGGGGGCGACAGCGAGCGTGACCGCGCGCAGGCCGGCGACGGGACTGTCCGTGCGGGCCGGCCAGCAGTTCTCATCATCGCCCGGGCTGAAGGCGTACTACGACGCCGCGTACGTGCGCGTCGGGACAATGCGGTGCGTACGCGGCCCAGGTGTTGCGCGCCGAGCCGTTGCGCGATGTGATTGATAAATAAATCAAATATCTAGCCGTTGATCCAGTGGGTGTCGCGGTCATGGCGTCGCCAACGAAGTAGCAGCGACGTGGAGGCACGGTCCAATAGCGACGGTGAAGGCAGTGTGGACTTTCTGTCGCTTATAGCGCGCTCTTCTAGATTGGACTAGGGCTGGGACGTCAGTGGGACGCTGGCGGCTACGGTGAATCTCATACCTTTCGCTCCAACCTCCATCTTTCTCTTTATAGCGCTGCGCGACGGGAGCTCATCAACCAGGAGAACGACTGGGTACCCCCGATCAGGGCGCGGATCAAGAGCCCAATTAGCCATTAGGCTAACTGATGGAGATCAATCTACCATTCTCCCCCCTAATATCACCTTATGACTTAAACTTAACTTACTTTATCTTTTTTTATTTCATCGCACATCAGTGCATAGAGTGTGCCTCATCATCACGGTCAGTTGCCATTATATTAAACAACTATAATGCACCCCTCTGTTTTGAAATAAATTCTCAACTAGGCTCTTAGTATCCAAAAATCATAGGCTTTCCCGTAAACCAATGTCGACTGTGTGTTCCCTGAACGTACTAGGTGGTTAGCCTTTAGTAAGCGGATCCGCAAGTACTTGCTTGGTACTTATATGTTCAATGCTTTCAAAATGATTCTGGATTTTCTCATTTACAACATATAACTTAATGTGTTTGACAACACACTTGACCCGTTGTCTTAGGAGTTAGCTACTTTAAATGGTTATTGTTGTTGACTAACATTGCTAAATCTGGGTACATATCCCCTTAACCATTTTTGTCTGTTTCTGAGGCCTCATGACAAGCTATACTATGGTATGCATCATTGATGACACCACAACTGTTTTATTAGAGCTTTTCCACAATAATACTCCAACTGTGAGTGTTAGCAACTACTGTGGATTTCACTACACATCTCGCTAAAAACTTAACATTTATACCGACAACTATTTGAGAGTAATTGTTCTTTCTTACTCAGCATGAGGCCTATGATACTTTGTAAAAATTACAAGACATTCTTAACTCTATTCAAGTGATCTATATCTGGACTGGACTTCTGTCAAAATATCCCGGATACGTAAGCTACGTCAGGATAAACTCTTACTTGTACATTCATTAAGCTTCCAACAGCTGAAGCATATAAAACCATGTTCATTTGATCGATCTCATATCGGTTCCTGGAACACTGAAAGTTCCCAAATCTATTATCCTTGACTATAGGAGAAGGCGTAGGTTTACTCGTATGCATACTTTATTTTTTTAGAATCTTTTCTAAGTATGTCTTTGTGATAGTCCTAATACCCCTTTTCATCTATCTCGGTGAATTTCAATTTCTAGAAACAATAAGGCCTCACCAAGACCATTCACATTGAAACTTGAGGACAAAGACTTTTTCTTCAATGGCAAATTAATATTACTACTAGTGAGTAGGATGTCATCTATACACAGGATGTGGAAAAAGAATTTTTCATTCTTGAACTTCACATAAACGTTATTGTCCTTCTCATTTTCTTTAAACCTAAACTTTCTTATCGTTTCATCAACTTCAAATACTACTATCTAGAGACTTGTTTTAACCCATAAATGGATTTCTACAGGCGTCATCCCAAATGTTCTTTTTCTTCCACGACAAAAACTTTGGGTTGTGCCATGTAAACATTTTTATATAAATCCCCGCTGAGGAATATCGTCTTTACATCCATCTGATGTAACTCTAAATCGTAATGTGCCAATAACACCATTATGATTCTAAAAGAATCCTTGCATGAGACTGGAGAGAAAACTCTCATCGTAATCTATTTATTCTCTTTGCGTAAAGCCTTTTGCTACAAGTCCTGCTTTATATCTTTCCACATTCCCTTTGGAGTCATCTTTTGTCTTGTGGACCCTTTCATAGCCTACTATTTTGGCTCTATTAGGAATTTCTTTTAAGTCTCAAACATCATTGGTATTCATCGAATTCATTTCACCTTTTATAGCTTCTTGCCATTTAAACAAGTAAACACTTCTCATGTCTTCTTCAAATGAGGTGGAATCACCCTCCATTTGAATTTTTTCACTAACATAGACTTCATAGTCATCAGAAAATTAGTTTACTAATTCTTTGAGGCCATTTGGGCCTCAGCTACTGGCACTTTCATGTGGGGCTATTGTTGCTCTTCATTGCCAAGAGACAATTGATTCTACGGGCTCCTGTATCACAAGATCCTTGTTTACATTATTTATCTTCTTCGAAGAGCCAACAACAGGTGTTGTATAAAATCATACATCATCAACAGGTATCGAGAAATTCGTTGTTTTGAATCAATGAAGGGGGCACGTAATCCTGCTTCTCCTCAAGTCATAGGTCTCTACATACCGTTCTCCCCCAGATCGTCCCATCATTTATAAAGATAGTGTATCTTCCAATTTCTTATTTGGGTTCAATCTGTTAAAACCTTATACGATGCTTTAAGCACCGCTTTAATATCTTTGATGGTGACTAACTATGCTATCTACCTCTCGGAACTTTAAAAAATCTAGAAATTTAGTTGTTTCTCTGCTTAGGGGTATCATTGTTATGACCGACGGTCATATTCATCAAAAACTTTATCTCACTCTTAATGAAGAGTACACATTCATCAACATCTTTATCTCACTCTTAATGAAGAGTACACATTCATCAATATCTTTATCTCACTCTTAATGAAGAGTAGTTTCTTAATTAATCTTAATTCTTACTCTTAATTCATCTCACAATTCTCCCCCTCGAAATATGGCCTAGCACTCAATGACATAGGATTTATACTGGTTCATGCAATATGTCCTACGTCCAGTTTCAGTCGGTCAGTGACTTTATTCCTGAGTCCAGGTGCTCGAAGTTTGTTGTGGGGTTACAAACGAGTGGGAATAAGATGGAGGGTGTTAGAGGTTCAGTTGGACTCTGGACTGAAGAGCCAAGAGTGACGAGAGCTTCTACGTGCGCTAAGTATTGGAACATATGCTCTGTGTAGCTTTAGAGTTCTAGAGCCGTGGTGTTGTTTGAGTGCTCAGAATGTCTAAAGCTTAGCAGAGAGAGAGAGTCGGAATGATCGTTTTTTAGGAGAGAGCGCATCCCCTTTTATAGGTGAAGGGGACGACCTTACAAGTTAGGAGAGAGAGAGTGTGTGTGTTTCCTAGTCTTATTGCCCACGCCGTTGGGTACAAGACAGTTTGTCGGCGCTCACAATACTGTTGACGCTCAGATGCATGTGGCAGGCTCCATTGTGTTCTTTTGGTATGGTAAATGTCGACGCCCATCATACTATAGGACAAATATCGGCGCCTACAACATTGTTTATGTTCTGACATGTCTGAAAGGTTGCAAAGCATCCTTCTAGCATGGCCTGGCGGTACTATCCTGCATGTGTATAGGGTACGGTCCTCGATATTGCGGTTGACTTGAGCGCCTTGCCTTATCTGCTCCGCCTGACTCTTGGGTCCTTACCAAATGGGCGTGCCCGGTCGGTCATTCCTAGTCGGCTCCGACCGCGCCGGTTGGAGAAGTGCCATAAGCAGAGGTTCGGTGTATTACCGGTCGGAAAAGCGGGTCGGAGTCGGAAGCGAGCGTCGTCCCCTCCTTGGCCAGTCCTTCTGGTCGAAAGAAGCGGGTCGGAGTCGGAAGCGAGCGTTGTCCTCTCCTTGGCTAGGTCTTCTGGTCGGAGACTGGATCGCTCTTCCGGCCTATCGTTAGGTATCTGGGCCGGCCTAGGAGTCGTGCGTCATTGTAATGCCGTCTACTGGGCCGAGTTCTTGCTAGGAAGCGGACTCATCGGGGACTCTGGGTTTATGAAGCCGATAGTATGGTTGTGTCAAGTTCCAACACATATTTCCTTGCTTCGGACTGATGTTAAGTTACGTTTCACTGGTGATAGCGGTGCCTCAATGCATATTGCACTTTGGGGTGAGCGGGCAACCACATTTCCAGCTGAACAAGTCCATATAGATGGGCATACCACCCCACAGGTTGTGATATTTGTTAGCACTCTTGTCAAGTGTTTCATAGGTACATGTACTATGTCACCATGCATTGTTTGTCGATACAAATCTTCTCCTATGTGTTTATCTAAGATTTCTACCTTACTGTTACAATGGCTACATTGTGTGTAGGGTGCTCTACATAAAGACAAGAGCCTTGCCTTAACCTCAGCGATGACTATTCTAGATCCTATTGATGCTCCAAACATGCATCTGGTTTCACATATAACTAAGGTAAACACCTCGCTCCTGAATTCATGCCTTTTTGATCTACCTGTTTACTAGGTTATAACGCCTCTGGTTTCTTATGTTGTGTTGTGCTTCCCTGCAGATTCTACCGCTGAGATGAAATGCTCTTGATATAAAAACATGACAAAGAAAAACATTGCAGAAGTAAATTTCTATAATCATTTCGCGTTCTATTGCATGATATCCAGATGTCAAAAAAACAACAAAGAAACTTTTCACTGATGAAGATACTGTAACAGAACCGACCAATTATACGAAATTAAGTAAGAAAATCCTCCACCAGAGCAGATGATTTAGCAAACTTAAGCTCGTATAACCCGGTAGTCCATGAAATCACGAAGGATTTCAAACCAACTTCCATTGTAGCCAAGATTGTAATAAGTCTAGCGGTCACCATCACATATTACATAAAAGTTTGCATCTCAAATATATCAGAGTTTAAACATAGTTATTACAAAACGAGTTCGAATAGAAGTAGCGGAAGCCATTTGTTCAAACCACACACACACTCACACGGAGTTCAAATATAGTGCCAGCGAATGATCATCTCCAACAAAAGCATCAGACGAGACGTAAGGAATGACCATGCCCATGGTTCTAAGCATCACCCATCGCAGGATAAAGGCAGTTGATACAATAGCCGTAATACATCTGCCCATCTACAACAAGTGGGAATAAAACCCTGAGTACGAGAAGGTACTCAGCTAGACTTACCCGACATAACCAAAAATAAGTGACACCAAGGATTATGAAGGGCTTTATAGTAGGGTAGCTGACTCATTTGCAAAAAGAAGCATTTTTAGCATTTCAAGACCCTTTTTAAAAGCATTATTGTCAAGTTAATTGTTATTAACCTGTCGACTAGATTTGCACCTATACTAGAGCAAACACGTGATTAAGCAGATAATGATAACCAATGATCATTAAACAACTTCCATACTGTCATATTCACTATAACTGTCCAAGTGTTCCATAAACATTTACTACGATGAAGTAACTCAAGTCAAGTGCTCACTATCCAGGAGCGATGGCGATTCGAATCGATTCCTAACCAGCTGGTGATTTATTCCTTACACAAACCTCACTCACCCACTAAAGTGAGATATTGATCACCGAGTCAACTATCCAGGAATCTCGAGTTTGCTAGGAACCACATGTACCTGAGGGTCGACCGACTGTACTTTGGTCTTATCATCTCGCCCCCGTGTCCTACCACACCTGCTCCGGCATAGTGCGCTGCGGGTAATCTACTCGGCCCGAATAATCTCCCAGATTCGCGGTCGGAAGGTACTTTATCTGGCCAGCTAAATGTAAGGCATGCGTTCAACATGACTCGAGGCCCAACAATGGTCGGTCCTTAATCGACACAGACGGAAAGCACTACAGTCCAAAACTCTGCAAGTCTCCGTCCGGTCTCGACTTCATTTAACACTTAGTTATACCATGACTTCATAGTCATCCAAGCAGATCCAGGTAACCACCTATAGCTCGCAGGTGACAGGAAATCACCCGACTTCTACCAGTCTAAGCGAGCTAAGCATTGACTCGACTGCGGATACCAGGGTAACAAGGATATAGTATAACAAAGGTAAACAAGGTATAATGCAGCAACGGTTGCAAACAACTCCTGAACGTAATGCATCAATTAAAGTAAAGCATTTAATTAATAATTGCAAACCGGGAGAAAATGCTCCGGGGCTTGCCTCTCTCGAAGGAGCTCGGGCGGTGATTGGGGCACTCCGGAAGTTCCTCAACGTCCTCCTCGTCGGCTTCGGGCATGTGGCAGAACCACCTGAAATAGCGTACTTATGAAGGCGCTCGTCTTCCATCAGACACTAAGCACCTCGAAAGTAACTACAGCGAGCGATGTCCGTCGAGCACACCCCAAGGGAGAACCCGAAAGATCCATATTTTTTCCAAGGATCCAATAATGAAAACGAGTTACAACACAAGTCTATCTCATACATTAGAGTTTCTTGAAAAGTACATTATTACAATACCAAATATAGAGTGCGGAATGATAAACAGCGAAATATTAAAAGATAACATCTAGCGATAAGATAACGAGGATTCTGTCTGAGCCCACCAGATGGATCCTCCACACAAGGAACTCCTCAAGCGTCACCTGCAACAGGAGTAAATAAACCCTGAGTACACAATGTACTCGCAAGACTTATCCGATAGTGGGAATACTTTCCCGACTCCAAGGAATATGCTAGGCTTTATGGTTTGCTGGTTCTCTTTTAGCAAAAAGCAATACTAATAGTGAGTCCTTATTGATACATTATTATCATCAGCCGTATTAAGTTTTCATCTAGTCAATTTATATAAGCCTATTCTACTTTCAAGCAAGAGTTGAGCAATCAGTTCCATTTCTTCTCCTTTCAACTTCCAGTTCTTACTACGGTGCTAAACCGCAGACAAGCCGTACCGGATAACCCGGTGATTCGCGAATCAATGTGCCCAGCTGGGTGCCCCGAAGACACACGCCCCGCTTGTACCCCAGGCACAAGCAGGACTAACCCACCACTCTCCTGTCCTGGGTGTCCAGGTCCCCGTCCAAACTTGGACTCCAAGCCCCCACATCCTGAGTCCCGGACTCAGTGCGGTGCAAGGACCTCCACCACCTCCTCTTCCCATCAGTTGGTCCGGAAAGAGCCGGATCCGCGAGAAGAGAGCAGCAAGCCTTCCCTGTGCCCATACCCAAGTATGTGCTCGGGACAATAATCTGTGACTTGCCTAGAGTCATATGCAACGACCGGTCCTTAATCGACACAGACAGGGAAAAAGTGTAACCGGGCTATGCCCTGTTGGCCGCAGGACACAACCCCTCACACCCACTAGTACCAAATCCACATCCCTGTCCGGTCACCATTTTCCTTTCTATTATTTCATCATGATATCATAGTTTAATCACCTATTTGCTAGTAACGACAGGTTACTCACGCTACCGACATCCTAAGCATAGCAGCTACTCGACCTGTACTAGTAGGACTCATGGTGGATATAGTTATGCATGTAGCTTCCATAAAATGCCTGTAACGTAAATGTATATCATATAAATATATTCAGATCATTTAAAAATAGGGGTTATGCACTGGGGCTTGCCTTGGGCAGGCGCGGTGTCAGCAAAGTCAGTGACGGGTGGCTCCGGAACGTCCTCCTGTACGAGGATCTCCTCGTACTCTTCGATGACTTCGTCGTACTCCTGCTCGCCGAATGTCACGATCTCCAGTGGCTCGTCCTCTATATGCATGCAGTGATGATGATGCAATAATTAATATATAGGCAACCGCAACTCTTAAAATAAGAATACATCTACCAAGCTACTAAGCTAACTCTAATGACTAATACGCAAAGTTACCTATTATTCCCACTAAACAAGTATGAAACATTTCATGTATTATCTTAGCAACTAAAGGCATCCTTATTGTTAATATCAATTTACTATATATATATAATAAAACAAGGTGCACTAGCTACCATGCATCATAAAAATTCATTCTCTAAATAACCATAATAAGCATTTCAAAATAATAAAGTAACCCTAAAGGTATCACTGAACTATACGAACTAATTACACTAACAGATAGATCATGAATTTAGGAATCTAACAAAATTTATTTCACCATCAATAAATAAATTCAAATGAGCTCTAGAGATGAAGAAAATGATATTATTGGAGGAGGCTAATCACGCAATTGAACTTGTTGACTTGCACATGACTGTGGGTCTAGAATTACTAGATGAGACTGCGAGTCAAGAAAATAAGAAGAAGAATGAAGGAATTCTTACAGGCTAGCTACCTCAGAATTGAATGAAGTGCCACCTACGGTGATCGATGTGCGGAGGCAATGCAAGAGGAGAGACACCAGGGAGCTTAGCAAATGCTTACCCTGCGTGGAGCGGAGCAGAACCATATATAGCACTGGTTGTGGGTGGTCATGACAAGCTAAGTATTCTGGAAGCACGAAACGAGTTGGCAGGGTTGTCCTCTGGCTCCGTGCCGTGTGCGGTGGTGTGGTCTTTGGTCATGAGAGAATTAATTCAAGGATTGAACTTTGAGTGGTCTTGGACTTACGAGCACGTCAGGACTGGAGTGGGCTTTGGGGCTGACCGTGCTTGGCGGTGGGGTGCTGGTTCATTTATGCAGGTAAAAGAATTAATGGAGGAGGAGACCACAGGTCAAGGAAACATTAGAGAATAAGATCAATTGTAAACTAGTTACCTCAGCTGATTATTGCAGCACGGGAGAAAATCGATAGACGTAGCTTTCACGGGTAAGAACAGAGAAACTTGATTCGAGAGAAGCAAGTGAGCAGCAGAGCGAAATAGCTCGGCGTATCCTTTTAAAGGCAGGAGACGTAGGAAATGAAGAAGCAAAGGCGCGACAGTGACGCGTCGTAAGATTAGTGGCTAACTAGTTTGCTTAAAGGTAATAAAACACCGCGGGAACGACGTGTTTGCTCGGGTAAACAGTGTTTTCTGCGAAGCTACAGTGTTTTCCACGCACGAACAGTGTTTTCCACTGGTGAACAGTGCTTTCTGCGCTGCTACAGTGCTGCTGTTGGAAAATCTACGCTGCTGCAATTCTAGCGTGTTGAAAATCTACTCTGGTACCGGTTCTGACATGTTTGAAACTCATGCTGCTACAGTGCTGCGTGAGGAAAGGATTCATGCACCGTGTTTGCAGAGTAGTGAGCGAGCGGCATGCTTGCCGATTGAACTTGTGAGTGAGATAAATGCGTAGCGTGTACGACACACTATGGCAGCGACAGCGCGACGTGCGCTGATAATTTTACAAGGCAATTAGCAAGCGAAGTAAAGGCGGGATAATTAGAACAACGAGAGATAACAGTGGCGCGTCGCGAGATTGATGGAGATATAAATCTTGTCAAGTGGTATGCTAATAATTAGTGAATGATAATAATTTATCATTTGACTTTGTGGCTAAGGAGCTCTCACGTGGAGAGAGATGACGTGCTGGAAGGACAACTTGGATAAGGAATAAATTAGAGCTCAATTTGAGAATTAGTGCAATAAAATTTAATTTCTCATTTACCACATGCAATAATACATAAACATGATGCTCATGACATGGTTTAATATTTTGATTAAGGCGTAACACCGAGGGTGTTACAGGGCACTTCCTGCGGCTGCACCTCGAACTGCTCCTCGGGCATGACGACTGGGTTCTCGGTTTGCGATCCTGTATGATGCAATATGCGTAAGTGCTTATGCAATCGGTGCATCGGATGAGATGAATACAAGGGATATGCTTGAATGCAAGGTAGTCAACATCATCCAAGAAAATATACTACAAGCACATGACATCTACTGCATTCTCTTCTACTACTAATATGTTAAGTCAACAAATCTTATTAAATGCTTCAAAGATACACCAAAGCTTCACTAATTTCTTAATCACACTTAAAGCAACACTTACTTAAACCCTAATTAATAATAGGTTTGAATAGCAACCTCTATTTTTCTTGCTTAGAAAAATCTTAGAAAATTACCGTAGCACATTACTACCCTAAGTAGTCTACTATCATATTTTCATGGTATTTGAATGAGTGGATTAGCCTACACAAAAATAACAAGCTATGGCATGATTATGAACATAAAAATACTTTGTACTGTGAAAAGTGTAAAACAACAGAGTTAGTATTTTTCCTATGTTCTTCATAGCATACAATGACTATACAACAATTATCACAAGCATGTTTTATACAAAGTTTGCTCTCTAGCTAAAATAACAAAAATCAGCCATTAAAGGTACTTGAACTACACCTCAAAATTTTCCCACAGCACATGCATGAAATATATTTTTCCTAGGAAGTACATTACATAAGAAGATCAACAAACTTGTAATCATATTTTTCTAAAGCCTATAGGTTTTTTTCTACATATTTTTCAAGTTATCAGCAATATCCATGATTAAATAAAGTTCTACAGAAAAGTATCTCAAAAATGACATGCAATAATTTTCCCAAGTAGATCTGATGATAAGGAACCTAGAAAAATTTATTTCAACAGTTTTGGAGCAAATTTGAGTACCCAAACATTTTCCAAACCATTTCTATTTTTAAATAATAAAGAAAAATTGAAACCGAATCCTCCTATTGCTACTGGGCCAGCCCGCTGGAATCAGCTGGCCCGCGGCCACACTTGGCCTGCGTGGCCCGAGCGAAGGGAAGGGGGAGGCGGCCCGGCAGGGCGTCGGCCCATGGCCTCATTGGCCCAGCTTCGGTCGAGGCGAAGCCACGTCGGCGCCGTGACGTCGCGACGGCGCGTCTCGGCCAACGGGACCGGCGGCCATCACCGGCTGTGCCAGGGCAAGCTAGAGGGAGCATGCGGTTCGCGAGAAGCTGGCGAAGACAGGAAGGTAGCTAGGCAGAGTGGAGAAGAGGAGGAAGGGTGCCTTCCACAGCGGCCGAGCACAGCGGCGCCATGGCCGACGGTGGCAAGGCGCGAGAAGGCGCTACCTGAGCTCGACAGTCGGCACAAGCACGAGCACCATGTGCCGGAGAGCGAGGCGGAGCTGTGGGCGCACGATTGCTAGCCGAGGTGGAGGAGAAGCGGCGAATTTGGCCGGCGGGTGCGGTGGCGCGGCGAGGGGGAGAGTGGGTGAGCTCGGCGCTTGCGGAGAGGAGAGGCAGCGCGGGAGAGAGCAAGCGAGCGCACCGGCTTTAGCAGAAGTAGGCAGGCACGGGCGCAGGCCAGCTGTGACGCGCGGCGGCGTCGACGGCGCATGGCCGCCACGCGGCGGGCGTGCTCTGCCACGGTCGGCGCGTGTGCGAGCGGTGAGCAGGGGAACAGCGCGGGGCTAGGCCGAGGCGAGACGCGCGCTGGATGGCGTGGCGTGTGGGCCGGCGCACGAGGTGGGCTGGCGCGCTGGGCTGGCGAGGCGCGCGGTAGGCGGGGACGCGGGCCAGGCCGGCTTCGGCCGTGGGCCGGGAAGCTGAGCGGCGGCCTGTTAAGCGAAATGAAATTCTTTTCCTTTTATTTCTCAAATAAACAGAATTAAATTCCCATTTTTGAGCCATTTAAAAGCATTTTCACAAATTGGTGCAAAAATGAAATTTGTTCCATTTTTCAATATCTACAACTTTGATTTTATGACCAAAGCCAAATTCTTGATAGATTTTGAATTATAAAATCAAAGTCAATGTTTAACTCAAAACCCTAATTGTTGGGAAATTATTTTTGAAGCAAAATTTTGAATTAATTTGAATACAAACCTTGCCCCAAAAATTGAACTAAATAATCCTAGATGATTTACAAGCATAACCAAACAAGTTCTACTAACCTAGCAAGCAAAATCAGGGCAAAACAACTCTAACAAGTGTATGCAACATTTAGGTTTCACAACATGTTTCATATGTTTCGAAGCAGTGTTTCAGTTGTTATTTACATGATTAGGCATGTATGATTAGGATGCTTGATGATGCATGATATGCATGATTTGTAGTGCCTAAATGCTGGCATAAGACCGGGGTGTTACAGATACCACAGATGGTAACGGTGATGGATGTGCAGATGCTGATACAGATCCTAAGTACCTCCTTGCTCTAGCTTATGATTCAATGCTCATCCAGATGTTGGTTTGATCTCCCAACCACAGTGGCCCAACGGCCACTTGGGCCTTGACCTCGCGCCCTGATCAGAGGCACCCAGTCCATCTATGGCCGGCGGGCCCCCGTCACACTGCGCATTAAATAGAGGTGGGGTCGGTGGCTCTCAGTACGAGGTTCGCCTGAGCCATACCAGAGCCGGTTTCCCTAGGCGTGGATCTTGTCAGGGCGAGAAACCGATTAGAAAAGAAAAGATAGGTTAGATCCGGTTCGGATCAAAAGAAAAGAAATACAGAGGGTTCATCGAACCCTAAACCCTATTCGGGTGATAGAAAGAAAAAGAAGGAAGGGGATTCGAATTCGATTCGGATTACCCTCCTAAAGAATCCTAACCCTAAAGAAATTGGACGGTCCGGGGAAGGTTTCCCTACCGCCGTCACTACCACCTCACTCGGGATGGAGCACCCGCCGCTGGTTTGCTAACGCGCGGGAAGAGATAGATTAGATCTTTTCGGATCTGAGCATACAGACTTGGGTGTTTTCACTAACCCTAACCCTAAATGGGTGATGGAAATAGAGGGCTCGGATTCAAGAAAACGACGAGATCTGAACCCTAACCCACTATAGACTCGGGGAAGAAGAAGAACAAAGTGAATCCTTAACCCTAGATCCAATCCCCATCCCCAAATCCAAACAAGCAGAAACGTAGAAGGGGAAAGGGATGGCTTACCTCGCCGTCGTGCACACCGGCGCGTGGGGGGGGGGGAAAGAAAGGGCCGGCCAGGGCACTGCTCGTCGGGATCCAGCCACAGGGGCGCCGCGGCTAGGCCGCTTGACGGCGGCGCGCTCACCCGCAGGGGAACGTGCACGTCGGCGAGGGGGCCAGCGATGGCGCCGGGGCTCGCTGCTCCATTGTTTCGCCCACTCGCTCGCTCGGTGACTGCTGCGGCGGCACTGAGGAAAGAAGAGAGAGCATGGACCGACGAAGAGAGAGAGAGAGCAGAAGAGAAAATGACTTAGGGTTTTCGGATGGAAGCCGGCGTCGGCGTTTTTCATTCGCCCGAAGACGCCGCGCAGCCGTTCGATTGGATCCAACGGCGCTAGTTGATTGGGCCAGCGTCGCGGCCCAGGTGGGCGAGGGCGCGTGGCCGAATTCCCGGCCCAGGCCCAGGTTGCGGCCTGGGGCGCGGGGGGAGAGCGCGGGAAGCGCGCACGCGGGCGTGGCCCATGGGCCGTTTTGCCGTTCTGGGCCAGAATTCACAGTGATAATTGAGAATTGTTTTATTTTTTCAGAAGCAAATTTTGATGATTTTATTCAAAGAATGATTTAAAATCTCTGATAATTTTTGCACCAACGTGTTAGAATTTTCAAAGAGTAGAAAAGTACAGAAAAATGCTTCTAAAAAGTAGGAAACGAAATTTTGTCAAGTTTCCACTGCAAAGTTAAAGGTTTATTGTCTTCTAATTGAAGAGCAGTTATAGTTATTCAGTAAATGATGAAAAGTTTATCCTCCAGTTAAAATTGGAACCAACTGGAAAAATTTTTAATTGGAGGAATATTCGGTTGATAGTTAAGATAAATTATAATATTGTTATTTTCTAACCAACGTTGATGATAACAATATTATAAGTTTATTTATGAGTTTAAGTTTAAAGTTAAATTATGGTATTGTTATTTTCTGACCAACGTTGATGATAACAATATTATAATTCTATGAGTTTTTATGATTAATGTTTAAATCTCTAATAAATTTTGCATCAAAGTGACCAATTTTTTCAAAGAATAGATAAAGATCAAAGAATGCTCTTAAACTAGAGAAATGTATTTTCTTGTTTCCGCTGCAATGAAGTTGATTATCTTCTAATTAAATTCGAACCAACGGGAGAATTTAATTTTGGGAAACAGTTCTATGTTTTCAACATTATTGAATTTCTATACGTTAATTCCATTTCTACCCAACGGTGATGTGGAATTAATGTAGAAGAATGATGTTTTATTCTATTTCTGCCCAACGGTGATATAGAATAGAACATAAAGATTTCAAAGTTTAATGAGCATTATTGTTGAATATTTTTTCAGACAAAAGACTTCCATGCTTTCATTCTTGAAGGCAGTAAGAGAAATGAGCTGGGTACTTGTGACTCAGATGATGAAATGCCCAAGGGCAAGTTATGTATGAAAGAATGCCATTGCTTAAGGGACTGTGTTCTCTTTAAAGAATGGCTTCAAAAGAAAAGAATTCTAGGATATTTATCCAAGAAAAGAGATAGATCAATGAGAGTCTTCATTGAGAAATGTCTTTTATGTACTCTCTGTGAAGAAGAATTTATATTCAGTTTCACTTATGAGAGTTGTAAAAGTCATCTACATGTTTAATTTGACTAACATTGGATTAAACATGTGTGTTAAAATAATATTCAGATTTATTTCTGAATTTGATGATTGAACACGAGCCAATCCTGGCAATTATGTCCGTTCAAGGGAATTATCTCGCATGACGGGAAATGTTTGTGATAGTACCCGCATAGCGGGAAAAGATTGAGAAAATACCCGCATGGCGGGGTAAAGTTGGCATAGTATATATGTTAACCAATCCTACATGGCGGGAGAGTTTGGCATAGTACTTATCCCGCATGGCGGGAGAAGGATATGATGACTCATGTGCTCTAAGTATATTCCGCACATGGAGAGAAGTTTGGGGTAGCTCTTATGCTATCCTAGAATTGACCGTACACTCTGATTGTGTCATGGTCATTAAGTACTTAATAAGTTTAAGAACAAAAGAAAGTTGCATGTGAACCAAAAGATAAGAATGATATACAAGCATGACTTGCAGAAGTATTGATAATAATAGACTATGTTGAGTTTTGAAGTGTAATGAGAAAAATGTACTCCTATACGAATTTTGTTTGCATGATGTAATCATGTGGATGAAGTAAGTAATCAAAGTTTCCTCATTCACAAGAGTTCTGAATGTTTCGAAATTGTGGTAGAAAAGTTCATACCACATTTCGAGGAGGAGAAATGTAAGATTAATTAAGAAAGACAATTAAGAAAGATACTTCCCCATACTTCAGATAATGCAATGCATACTATGCATTGAAGGTAAAAGTGATCTATAAAAGATGATTGTGATCGTTGAGGGAGTAAGACGATCATAATAACGATACCCCTAAAGTAAAGAAATAGCTAAATTCCTAGACCTTTTTATAGTTCCGATAGGAAGATAGCATAGTCGGCTAGTATTTATACTTGACGAGTTCAGAGTTATCAAGGCGGTGCTAAACGCGCCATATGAGTTTTTAGCAGATTAAACCCAAAATAAAATTTTTGAAGATACACCATCTTTACAGAAGATAGAGTAATCTGGGGGAGCATGGTATGTAGATACCTAAGGCTTGAATAGAAGTGGGATTACATATCCACTACAGTGTTTTTAGAGCAACAAATTGCTTTATACATGCTGATGTTGTATGACATATACAACACCAGATGTTAGCTCTTAAAAAAGATGAATAAGTAAACAAGGATCTTGTGATACAGGAGGCTATAGAACAATTGCCTTTTGGCAATGAAGAGTAACAATAGCCCCATATGAAAGAAGTGCCACGAGGCCTAGAAGGTCTCAAAGAATAAGAAAATCAGATATTTCTGGTGACTAAGAAGTAAAAGTTAAGAAAGAAATTCAAATAGAGAGTGATTCCACCTCATTTGAAGAAGCCATGAGTGGCGTTTACTCGTCTAAATGGCAGGAAGCAAAGGAAGATGAAATGAAATCGATAAATACCAACGATGTTTGGGACTTAGAAGAAAATCCTAATGGAACCAAAACAGTAGGCTATAATGGGTCTACAAGACAAAGGTGACTCTAAAGGGAATATAGAAAGATATCCAAAGGGAATATGGAAAGCTATAAAGCGCCACTTGTGGTGAAATGATTTATATAAAGAGAAGGAATAAATTATAATGAGCATGCAAGGATTCTTTTAGAATCATAATGGTATTAGTGGCACATTACGATTTACAGTTATATCAGAAGGATGTAAAGACACATTCCTCAACGATGATTTGTATGGAAAAGTTTACATGGCATAACTCAAAAGGTTTTGTCATGGAAGGAAAAGAACGTAAAGGGATGTTGCCTAAAGAAATCCATTTATGGATTAAAGCAAGCTTCAAGACAGTGGTTCTTGAAGTTTGACAGTACAATAAGAAAGTTTGGGTTTTAAAGAGAATGTAGAGGACAATTGTATTTATGCAAAGTTTAAACATGGGAAATTTATTTTCCTAATCCTGCATGTGGGTAGCACCTTACTCGCTAGTAGTGGTGTTAATCTACTGTTGGAGAAGAAGTAGTTCTTGTCCTCAAGTTTCAATGAGAATGGTCTTAGTAAAGCATCATTCGTTTCAGGAATTGGAACTTACCGAGATAAAAGGAAAATAGGTATTAGAACTATCTCAAGTGTATACTTAGAGAAGATTCTAAAGAAATAAAGTATATATGTGAATAAACCTGCGCCTGTTCCTATAGTCAAGTGTAATAGTTTTCGGAACTTTCAGTGTTCCAAGAATAAATATGAGATCGATCAAATGGACGTCCTATATGCTTCAGCTGTTGGAAGCTTACTGAATGCTTATAAGCAAGAACTTACCCTTACACAGTTTATGTATCCGAGATGTTTTTGGCAGAAGTCCAGTCTAGATATAGATCACTAGAATGGAGTTGAGAATGTTTTGCAATTGTGCAAAGATTTATAGGCCTCATGGTGAGTAAGAAAGAATAAGTACTCTCAAATAGTTATGGGTACAAATGTTAAATTTTGGCGAGATGTTTAGTGAAACCCACATAGTAGCTAACACTCGTAGTTGGAGTTTTATTGTGGAAAAGCTCCAAAGAAACAGTTATGGTGTCATCAAAGATACATACCCATGGTATAGCTTGTTATGAGGCTTAAGGACAGGCGAAGTAGTTAAAAGAACTTACACCCAGAATTGATAATGGTATACAACAGCAATAACCATTTAAGTAGTTCGCTCCTATAACAACGGGTCAAGTGTGCTGCCAAACACATTGACGTTAAAGTTGTACGTTGTGAAGGAGAAAGTCCGAAATCATACTAAAAGTATTGAACATATAAGTAACAAGCAAGTGTTTGCGGATCCACGTATAAAAGGCTTACCGCCCAGTGTGTTTGGAGAACACACAGTCGACATGGGTTTATGGTATAGCCTATGATTTTCGGACAATAAAGGGCCCAAAGTTAAAGAATCTGTTTCAGAACAGAGATGTGTATTGTAGCTGTTAAGTCTATCGGCGATTGACCGTGACGATGAAGCATGCTCTATGCACCAATCTGTGATGGAACAAATAAAAGTGAAAAGGATTAAAGTCAAAGTTTAAAGTTAAAGTATGAGTTGAGATCAAGGGGGAGAATGTTGGTTTGATCTCCCAACCACAGTGGCCCAACGGCCACTTGGGCCTTGACCTCGCGCCCTGATCGGGGGCGCCCAGTCCATCTATGGCTGGCGGGCCCCCGTCACACTGCGCATTAAATAGAGGTGGGGTCGGTGGCTCTCAGTACGAGGTTCGCCTGAGCCGTACGCCCCACCTAGAAACCCTACTCCGATCTAACAGAGGGGCGCAGCCAGTGACGGGAAGCACCGCCGCCGCCACTGCACTGCGCCACCACAGTCTTCACTGCGTCGCTCTCTCTTCTCCGACCGTCGCTGCCTAGGGCAGAACTTCACCGATGAACCTGATGGCCGGATCCCCTACTCAATGGATGGTCAGTGCTTAACCCTAGCTCTTCCTCTCCCTCTCTGTCCCTCTCCGTTCACACCATTACTACGAGAAACCCAATGAAACCCCACTGGATCCACTCCTAGATGGTCCCAAAGTATCTAACACCAGACACTCATCAAATACGAACCAGCATCAGCTTATAGATAGAAGAAAATTTCCTATAACAACTCACCTTCATGCGTGTCTGATTTAGGTTATCAGCCACCATGGTCGAGTTTGGGTATCAGTTACTTTCATAGGATCTGTTGCCTGATTTAGACCCATTTAATAGTGACTGGTTCTACCATGTGCTCATGTGTGCCTGTTTAGCATATTGCATCGAATAGAGACTATGGTATTGCATACATGAAAAAGGTCTAAAATATATTTATAATCTTCATGCATGTACTTCCTTTTTATGTTCATTGATATGTTCGTTAGGCAGTGCATAGTTCATTCATATAGTTGGAACTCATATTTTTTACACGCTCTCGGTTTTATGGGTACCCTTTCCTTTAATTACAATGAAATATTAACTTTTAAAATAATTTGATGGAGGTAACTATTGACTTTGGCTTTTGTGTTCTACTGTTCTGTACATTAACCCCTGATAAAATCTATAAACATCATGGCTGATGACCTTTCCAGTTTACAGTGCAGTTAAGGATACCTGATCAACGAAGAGGAAGGTCACAATACTTTTGTCTGTCCCAGTTGCAGCCAGATATTTATGTGCTAAGTGCTAGATCCATAATCAGCTATGTCTTTGAAAACCTTATGTCTGCAAACCTGTAGTTCACCACTCTTTTGTCTCTAGCATTATTTACCTACTCTAATGATCTCTATATATTTGGATCGACATTCTAAGCTACCGGCTATGGTGTTCGCCTGTTCGGTAGTCATGAATTTTGATTGTAAACTGTAATGTATGTCTATTAATGTTTGGTTAAATAGAACCATAATAGCTACGATAGCCATGCATGTAATGAATGATCGTGTAATGTATGGTTGAAATGAACCATGAAGGTTGCAATGGCCAATAAACCGTATTATATGCGGATGCTTCTAGATTTGTGCTAAGTATGTGATATCTTTGATATTAGGTACTGATGCTCAGAGAATAGTAATAATGGTTGTGCTTTGTACCTTAGCCATTTCTTTGGCCATAAGTTTTTTTTTCTAGAGTCATTGTAGGGTGCACGAAGGGCGCCTGATGTTCTAGTTAATTTACAGCGGACGGGCACTCTCTAGTCTCTAGTGAAAGCAACTGATGGTAGTAGTGTTACAGGCTCTCATGGTGGAAGAGCCTAAGTGCAGGGCGTAACTCTTGCACATTGTGGCCTTGTTCGGCTAGTCTATAAGTCGTTATTGCTGATTTGTACTGCTGATTTATTGGGAGAGAAAAATACTCGTTATTTCTGGACCACCCCCTCCTCAGGCGACAAGCGGTAAGAATCTCGTTGTACAGTAAGCAGGAGTAGTACTACCAGCAAGGCAGCAATCACGATTGCTGACGGGCCTGCCAATAAAAGCCTATCCGAAGTGATGATTGATCGGAGCAGTAGTACCACAAGTAGAAGTATTTTAACCGCCCACGTTAGCGCTAATAATAGGCTCGTGGCACGGCATAATCCGTAGTTAACCCGCACGCGTGGCGGCGGTAAGTCTCGAGATCCCAGCCCGCCGCGCCGGCAGCGGCAGGGCGGCGGTCTCGCGATGCCCGGCGGCCGCCGCGGCCGTACGCTGCGCGGTGAAATAATAAATTGTTGCGCGCATGCTGAGGCCTGGCAGCTCGCCATCCACGCATGGACTTTTATCGCCTACTCCTAATACGAAGAAAACAACGCCAGACCTTTTCTACTGAAGATGGTTTTAGTCAGGTAAAGAAGGGCTCATTCGTGAGTTGGTAGTTTGGTAGAGATCGTACAAGCCCATGCATGCGTCTCTTTTCTGGGCAAAAAAAAAACAAGGAGCGTACGTCCGCTGTTCGGGGTGCTTTAACAATGGGCGGAGCAAGAGTTGAGTGCGTGGATCATCCGTGTACCCTGCGATGATTAGGCTCGGTCTTACGACCACTCGTATGTACGTTACATTTTTGTAGTGGAGATGACGAGTCATAACATGGCGTTAGGACGCTTCTTAAGATATGGTTAGGTAGCATGGGAATTCAACGCGCCTTGTCAGCACGTATGCACGCGTGCATGCATCGAAGTATACCAGACCAAAGCTTGGAACTCGTCCGGTACCGCGCTAGACGCGAGTATCTGCTATCTCCCGGCGGTCGACCACCCATCATCCTTTTCCTCACTCCTGTTTTCTGATCAGAAATGCAAGCACAGAGCTGGCAGTTCTGGCACTGACGTCACACGTGAGACCTAGCCACTGTGCATGAGATGCGAGAAGGAATGACGAGGATGCCAGAATGCCAGAGCCACATCCCCGCGCCTGCTATGAGGCCTGGTTTAGTTCCACCCCAAAATCCAAAAAGTTGCTACAGTACCTGTCACATCGAATGTTTGCGGCCCGTGCATGGAGCATTAAATGTAGACGAAAAGAAAAACTAATTGCACAGTTTGGTGGGAAATTGCGAGACGAACGTTTTAAGCCTAATTAGTCAATATTTGGACACTATTTGCCAAATAAAAACGAAGGTGCTACAGTAGTCGCAAAATCCAAATTTCGCGAACTAAACAAGGCCTGAGTCTATCTATGACATGTGCGCAAGCGCAGTACAGCTTGATAGGTGGACATCTGTCGAAGAAGTCACAGCGTGCCATTGGCTGCGGTTGCATGACAGCTTGTTTCCTTCAGAGAACCCACGCATCAAGTACATCGCTCTGAGTGCAGCGTGCTGTCAATGCACGCGACTCTGTCAAAAAGGATGCTCGGATGACACATCGAGATGGAAATGCTACGCTGCGTTCTGCTCTAACCAGGGAGAATATCTGGAACCCGAGGATGCTCCGTGCTCGTACCCCAGAAAAACACCGTGTAACAAACTAAAGCAAAGAAGGCACGAGGACACGTACAGTCACGCAGACCGATCGAGTTGCGTGCGCATCAACCCAGGAGAACCTTGCGGCCAGCATGACATAGCCGATCGTCGTCGCCGCCGCCATGTCCGTCGAACACTGTGCGGTGCGATTGCGGCCGCGGACGTGTGCATGCGTATACATGGCCGCGGCCGCACGCCAGACGCGGCGGCATGCACACGCGCCGGCCGCCGTAGCCACATGCCTCGTCGGCCCGTTCGTTGGCCGGGGAAGCGGGGACCCTAAGGCCTAATGAACATGGCTGGCTGGGTAATAATCGTGCGCCATGCTCATGCGGGGTTTGGAGACTAGCGAGCTATTCGTGCTGCTTCACCAACACACCCAAGCAACTCGTTCCCGACGGAGCAAGCCACAGCTAGCGAGCTAGGCCCAGGGGAAATAAGAAAAAAGCACACACAAACGCAGGAATGGATATATACAATGCGAGTTCTAGTGAATCCCGGTTAAGAGCACACGTTGCTAGCTTGTGTGTACGTGCGGGGTTGGTGTTCGCTTATGTTTGCATGGATCATTTCGTGTGGAATTCAATTCGTGCCCCCCCCCCCCCCCCCCCCCCCCCCCCCCCCTCCCCTTGGGGCTCGTTTTGGAAATGGAGGTCTGTGTGCGCTGCGTTACCATTGATCAAAATCAAAGATCAATTTGCAGAATGGCAGAATTAGCAGGATAAGCTCTTGATGGAAATGGGTTTTCCTTTTAAGGGGTCTTGATGTAATGGATGTAGTATAGTACTAACTATTAGTAAGTTCGATTAGTTATTTGGTGGTTCCATGGTGAGTTATATAGCCAAATCACCAGAATCGAACACAAAAGGGGAATCGTAATCTTCGTCATCAGAAAATTGCGTACTATAGAACCCTTAAAGTGGTGGTGCTCAAGCTGCGTTTTCTGACTACCATATATATCGTTGTCAACGGACAACGGGCATACAAAGTTCAATACCTGAAAAAAGTAATGCCGGTGCGCAATTATAGTTCCTCTGTCAGCATCGCACAACTTACCCTAATTTCAACGGCAGAATTTTTTTTTTAAATGCATATGGATATGATAAACGAGAAGGCATAAACAAACTGGTAGATGCAGGATGCGTTGGTGCGTCTCCATCCTCTGATATGATTGTCCCGTGATTTTTATGATAAAGAATAAGCTGTCGAATTCTTTGGGGAGTATATATATCTCCCTTTCTATGGTGCAAAACTATTTGTGCTAGCTGGTTGACTTGCTGGTCAGTTTTGTGTACCTGTACCTGTGGAGCAGTAGTTGGTTGGTGACCGACCTGACCATTTAACACCGATCAAATCCGTCACCGGGATTATAGACGTTTTGTTTACTACACGAGAATGATGAGAAATACATCGTACATGTTTTTATTTTATTTATTTATTTTGAAAAAAAGAAAGAAAGAAAGAAGTGTTCTTCCGTGTCAATGTCATGACTCCTGCGATGTGAAATTGATGTACTACGTACTGTCGAGAGCAACGCGACACGGTTGAAATGGTTCTCTATTCCCTTCAGGTATCTTATGCCAATGCAATCCTGTTGCCTGTTGTTGCTTTAGTTTCTCTGTATACGCCATGGAACTACGAAGTCTTGTTAACGCCCTGCTGCTGCCCCTGCAACCTGACTACCTGTACGTATACCTAGGAGTACTGGCGCGAATCCTACTAGGCGTCGACCTAGCTAATTCCCGTCGGCGACATCCGGGAAGCGATCCCGGAGGACAAACCGGGAGCAAAACGCTCGATCCGGCTGAGGCCCCAGGGTCTCCTGTATCCATCCGCGTCTCCGTGATCACGTAGATGTAGGCTCTTTCTCCGATGGATACCGACGTCAGAAAAGCCGCCGGTCAGATGAGTGGAGCGTGTACATTCACATTCCCCATCACCCGCACAGACGACAAGGACTCGGGATCGCAATCAGTCCAGTCCTACTAGTCGAATGTAGCATTTGACCGCCTCCGGATGGAACACGCACACGCACACGCACACGCACACGCACGGATGCGCACGAAAGCTTTGGACTTCAGATATCCTGGATCCGGCTCTTGACAGCTGAATTGTCTCTTGTGCTCCAGACAGATCGACCCTGTTCTGACTGCGGCTCGCTGTCCGGAGCACCGTGGGGTTTTGGCCGCACTGCCGGCAGGACGCCGGATTCGAGGACGAGGAGGAGGCTGTAAGCATATCACGATTACGGGCATGCGGCGACGCTCATGCCACGCTGCTGCTGATTGCTCTGTTGCCTAGCCTGTTGGCGAAAGGTCTCAATGGAACGGAATTCTATGCGACACCGTCGCATAAAATCGTGCGTGTGCGTGCGGCACCGCAACTGACAGCAGGCTGACGAGCTGCCATCAGAAAACAACCCGTAATTTTTTATTTTTGAGAAAAGAAAACAGCCCGTAAATGGAGCAGTCTAATAGCTCGGGCCACTCCCATATCCTCCAATGGGCTAGCTGGGCCACCCGTAAATGAAGGATTGGATTTCAAGACTAGACAGCACAGGCCCATACCAAGCATAGTCGTGCTGGCAGATCGGGGCAAGGCCCAACCCAGGCATAGACGAGCTGACACCTCGTAAGTATATTGGGTACAAAATACAATACCAGACGCCGGTAGCCTGGTACATCGTTTGGACGGTGCATTTGCCCCATGGCAAGAACCATCAATTACACAGTCTAGACACGGCCAATTACACAGTCTAGTCCATGAACCATCGGGTTACAGCCTTGTAGGGCTTACAATCTTTTCAGACAGGCATTGTAAATTTTTAGATAAATTTAGTGTCCATGACTAATCAAAATTAGTTATCTTCAAATTATCTCAAAAATTCATTTTCAAACACAATACCTAATACTCTAGATAAAATTTTCTATTTCACGCTAGAAAACTTCTGCTTTCATATTTGACTTCTAAACTTAAAATCTCTCCCATTTGTTATGCCTTTATTTTTCCCTTTCATATTTGACACTTCCATGACTTTAGAGTGGTAACAGTGTTAAGTTCTACCTGAAAAGACTGCTTTGCCCCTATTGTTTTTTTTTCAGTCATGATATTTTCCAGAGGTAATGGAACAATTTAAAAAGAGAAACATAACAATTGGAAATAAAAATGCCAAAGAAGACAGCAATAGCCGCCGAAAGCAGTGTCACGACTAAAAAAACATGGACAAAACGATCTTTTCATCTAGAACTTAACACCATCACTACTCTAAAAAACAAAAATGTCAAATATGAAAGAAAAATGAAAGAGGTGACAAATAGGAAAGAATTTTAGTGTGTGTCAAATAGGAAGTAGAAGTTTTTGTTGTGTCAAAAGGAGATTTTCTCGTGGTGTCCATCAGCATGTCTATTTAGGCCATGTTTGGATACCATCTAATTATAATTTATATAATTGGATTTTGATCCAAACAAGATTGACTGAATGAAGGATTGTTACTTGTTAGAATGAAAACCCTTTATTACCACAATCTCATAATCCATGTAAGACCAGGTTATAGGGTTCATAGGTGCTGAAAGTTTAACTTGTCCCCCAACTAATTTTCCAACTCGCCAAACTGAAGGATAAGATATAATTTCTCGCTTTGACCAACCATAATCAATCACCATAATCGAGGAACTCAAACATTCTGATTATTATAAGGAGATATGTCTAGCCAACAACTAGTTGTTTTAGCTTATCTCAACAACTGAATTTTTTCATACACTTATACTGTCTTATAGCTATATTTACACCGCCTTATTACTATATTTACAATGATGTATTCAGTGTAATTTATTGGACAGAGCGATATAATTTGGGGATAACACAAGATCTTAGACAAATATATACCAAATTTTTAAAAAAGAAATTTACAAATTTTTTCTATGGGTTCCAGATACCAGAGAAAAATATATCAAATTGTTTACAAATGTCATCAAATTATTCACAAACTTACAAATTTATAAATGGAAGAAAAGACAGCAGAGAAAAAAAGTGGCTTGTACTATAGGCAGTGCTCTGCTAATAGATGTATACAGTATATAAACTGTTCCTAGCTGCACTGAGGACTGAGGTAGCTAGATATCTTCATTAATCCATGAGTATGTGACCACACATGCGTGTCTGGTTGGAGCCGATCTGGCCGCGGCCGCCAAATTAGCTTATCCAAGCTTGGCAAATAGCCTAGCGACGGGCACGCGCGAGAAAGCACGCGCTGCGTTTTTTATGGACGTGTTGCCGTCGTGTCAATCAGGTGTTTGGCTGGTTACATTTCTAACTTATTTCAATTAATTTCGATTAATTCAATAGTATTCTGTAAAAGAGAATAAACTAAAATAAGTTAAAATTAGACAAGGAGAGCAAGCCAGGTAGTACAGAGATGGATTAGACAGGGCCGTATACGTGCGACGACGACGGCGCCGCGATCGACCGACGACCCAGGCCAGGCCATCGGTGGTTGCGAGCAGCGCGTACAAGGAAAAGCCGGTTGATGGGAAGCCTAAATCAACCGGTTGATGTATAGCGTTTGTGTATTATAATCGACAATCCTAACTATAATCCCTATTCGCTTGAGTTTATTCAGCACTATTTTTCAGCTATAAAACATTATTTTCTCTCATAATATTTCAGCATAAGCAACAACATAAGCTAAATTTTAGATAATTCCACGCATAATCTAGATTATAATAATCCGGATATAATGCAAACTTGCCCTTAAGTGAAACGAAAATAAATTTGAAATTTCCGCTAGCTCTTTGCACATCATGCCAGATGCTCCCGATCACTGAGCTCTACGCCTCCAGCTCGTCATGTCAGGTTCGTTCCTTGCTGGCCGTCGTTACATGCTGCATTTGCCACCATGGCAATAATCCAGCAGCGTCGCAGCGTAATGTTTGAACTTTGATGCTTTGATGAAGGTTTCCTGTCAAGAAAAGCTCGATTGCTTGAAGGTTCACTAGTACAAACTGCGCGCCATCGCGCGCGCTGGCGAGTAAGTACACATGAATATACATTGAAGTTTTGTATGTGACATACAGTGCGCGTCATTGAGCGCGTGGACGAGCAAAGTGTGGGCAGTACAGCTTGAGATTCTGTAAGAACGATACGTAGATATATTCATAGATATACGTTTTTGGGTACATATACAGTACAATTGCTGTTTGAAGGATACTACAGGACGACGTAGGCAGTTGCATGACGAAGAACAAAATTAGGTAGTGTTTAACTATACTGGATGTAATTAGACAATACATAAACACCAAACCTACTAAATTAAAACAGTCTTCTTGTTTGTTGTCATTGCGTGGTCTGGGCAGCGTTCAGAGCACAGCAACCGTAAACCTTTCAATCTTACAAAATCATGAGCCGGCTATCCTGTTCTGCATCCATAAGATCTGAGTAAGAAGTTAGGTGCGTGACGATTCCAAAATGCAGGTATAAAAGCTATTTGTAGATCATGAAGTAAGGCATGGCAAGCAGCGTGAGCTGTTTTGCTGAGTAGTGTCTGATCAAGGTCAAATTCCGGTGGAGGTATCCACAGATGGAACGAAAAGAAGACTGTCAGTGTTTAATTATGTGTTGCAGATGACCTAAATGTAGAAGTGCTAACAGACAGATACACACAGATAGAGGAGACTAAATCGACGTACCGAGACATGAACAGGCCTGATGATATCGGTGGTAGGCTGGTGCACCTGCTGACCTGGTAGTAAGTAACTTAATGGTGTGAGAGAGACATGAAAAGGCAGCGCTGACTAAAATAGGGAATTAAGAAAGCGAAACCAAACTGTTTGAAGCAAAATAGCAGATCTTATTATCCAAAGGAAAAAGCTGACAGAGATGAAGAAATACAAACACGATAGCTTCCTGCATTTGGGTTAATCTAATAGGAACAATGCGGGAAGCACATATGGAAAAATATAAAGCCACGTAGGTGTGTAAGCCAAAAAGAATGGATCATGTGGAAGCTTTTTTGAAGAAGAGATAATTAAGCATATGGCAGGCCACATTGGCTCACGACAGGTTGCAGAATTTAATGCAGGACGTTGGAACAAAGATCATGATATTAGAAACTAAAAGCAGCACATTAAAATGTGAAAAAACAAAGAACGAGAAAACAACTCAATCGCAATAGAGGCAGAGGTGTGTACTGGTAGATTAAGCCATAGGATAAAGAAAGAACTTGGATGTTGAAAAATAAAAAAAAACATGAAGGAAAACAGGAAAAGAACTAAAACTAGATGGAAATGAAAAGGGAATGAGAGAGGGGGTGGATCAGCCCGTCTGACATATTTTGGTAAGTCAATAACTATAATAAGTACATAGGTAAACACACGCTGTTATCATGTACCTTGGACAAACCATAGTAACCATACTCATTCATTTGATCTAATACTTTAGTATGGTATAAGGCATAGAAGCACAGTACATCAACATATAACCATATACGATTATTTAATCTTAACATTTATGAAAACAACACCTAGCTGTAGTCCACAAGATGTATCAGCATTTAGAAACAAACCAAATAAAAATACATACAGAGGTAAGAGGTTACAAATCTGACAGGAGATGACACCGTTCTGCTGATAGTGCACGTGGATCAGGTAGGACCTTACATAATCATTATATCAACTTGCCAGGAATAATAATAGACAAAAGGACGTCATGTCCTAATCATTGTAGCATGAATAAATTCTTATAAGCTAGGGAGCATTGTATTTTGTTGCTTCCTAATCTATTAGCCACACGAAGATTTAGCATATATGGTGTCAATTGCATCCCGAGCCAGAATGCGTAAACATTGCTGACAAATATAATTAATGAAGCTAAGTATTTAGGAAGATTTTCTCACTGAACCATGTTTTTTTCGCCATAATATGAGCCTTACCAATTGGACTACCTTTTTTATCTTTAGTTATAATTTCAAACCATGTGTTAACGTGCAACTTCATGGACTAATTTTCAGTTCACAAAGGAGGTAGCAGATGTCCTTCTCCATTAGTGCATCATGCTGTTTATCTGGCTCGATTTGGTTTCAGACAACATGATAGGAAGGTTTAGGTGAGGCCACTGCATCGGCAGTAAGGACTGAATACTAATTGCAGGCAGACCACACGAACTAACATAATAGATGGAAAACAAAGACATGGCCAGCGGTTAAGACCTAAGAAACTGTATATATGCGCAAAGCTAACTTACAAACATATGATGTGGTAGACAAACCATTCCAACCAGTGAAGGTAGACGAAGAAATCTAACCTGGGAGAGGACTAAGCCTGCCATTGACATGGTTAGAATATAATGGGTAGACCAAAGTAGCAGATAACCATGGAACCACCATTCTGTCAACTATCCTTTAGGCAGCGCTCAACCATTAAATATGCTTCATGTCTATACTAACTGCAAGTATATGACATATGTATCTATATATAAGTGGATCGCAAAAAATATGGCACAAAACTGTATTTTGTAGCTGAAGGACACCTATCACAAGAGACACAGTTGCAGTGCAAGCTTAGAGATGGCATGTAATTATTGCAATAAAATCTGACATGATTTCCAATTGGGTCAACTACGAATAATCCCAATTCTTTTTCTGCCAGAACAGTAAATTTGAACCAATAAAGTAAACTATATTTCATAAAATACCCGATGATAATAGGGATGGGAGTTTTACCATCAATTTAATATTTTCACTTGCTTCAGCACTCTCTTTGTTGGCAAACACTCCTCCAGTGCTTTTTTCAGCAATAAGAATGAAACACGTGGCCCTTTGCCTCATTTTATATAATGTTCTGATGACCTGGTGACCATGAAGAAATTGTAGATGCCAAGGCTGCATGTATAAAACAATATTTTGTGAACAATTAGCAAATTGAAAGTTGATATGGAAGTAGTAGTTGTGATTATTTTAGAAATTAGGGATTAAAGCGTATGGTTAAACATTGAAGTACCTATCTCGAGAACACATGCTGAAGCTGGTCAGGGACTTGGACCAGAGAACCGACATATCTAGCATCCATTCAAATTTGACTATGAGGATGGAACGCCGAATTCTGAAACTACGACAAAGAGAAAACAAAGAACATTTATTTGTCTTGCTTAAGCAGAACAGTTGATGTGATATTGATAAACTGGAGGACATTTTAGTACTCAAGCTTGATAATTTACATGATCCTAATTAGGCGAGATGGAGAGGAAATCGCAAGGAACATGAGGGGTGGTACCTTGAGTAGCACAGGAAGCATATGATGGCAATCCTGACACACACTGCTGCGATAGATAGGGAGAAGATCAATATAACTAAAATCAACAGGCGGAATATACATGGAAGCAGATAGCGCAAACCTAAAACTAATCAATGCAACACAGGATCAATGCACCACATGTTCTATTTTAGGGCTGAGTAAATTCAGACAGCACGGGAAGGAGGCTGAGCAAAAAATCCCCTTTATGTCCTTTCCTACCTTGCCTGGCATCGATGGAGGCCATGCAGCCGGATCTAGTGGAGACGGGGAGGGTCCGCGCTGGATCCGCCTGCTGGCCGCAGATCCATCGCCTCCGTTGCCTGCGCGAGCTCCACGCCGTGCTCCAGCCTCAGATCCGCCGCCGGGATGGGACCCGCGGGCGTCCGCTCCAGATCCACCGTCGATGTTGCTGACGTGACCCCTTCCCATCGTCATCCACGGCCAGCACGGAGTTTCGTCCGCCGCCAGAGCCCTCCGACGCGTCAGGGCCTCCGCTGACTGGCCGCGTGGTCGTGGGGAGGACCGACGACAGAGACGCGAAACCCTAGGCCGTGCGACCCGCTGGCTTGCGCCACAACGAGGAAGTGGCGTGGTGGTGGTGGTGGTGGAGGAGGAGGAGGAGGGACGCCGCCGCCGTGCGGAGGTCGGGCCACCGTCGAGGTCGTCCTGCGCGTTCGCTTGAGCCGCGTCGCGAGTCGGGAGCGAGGGAGGGAGAGAGAGAGAGAGAGCGAGAGAGCGGAGAGGAGGAGGGCGTCGGTGAGACCCGCCGAGGGTTTCGTAGCGGGCCTTGGTATTGTAGCGAGCGGTGGAGAGAGCAAGAGCCGTCGATCGGAAGATCGGACGGGCCGAGAAAATCGGGGCGCCGTGGACACCCCTGAGGAGCGGTCGAAGCTGGGTGCTTTGATAATAAGAAATTCGCACCCGCTGCCGTCTCGAGCATATTCCACCGGATCAACCACACCAATTTTTACCTACTGCATACCGAGGGGCCGGCCGGCACGTGGCACATGGATTGGAGATAGAGCAGAGGACGCCTTTGCGCAGTCCTGCCTGCCACCATCAATGGTGACGCATCAACTCCTGCTCCACAGCCTAGCCTCCACGCCGGTGGCGGTGGGTGGATGAAACGACGAACGTGGCCCCACAGCAGTCCCGTGGTGCGATCAGCGGTCCCTTGCCTGATGCGCCTCGAGGACGCACGGCAAGCCTGACGCGATGCTCTGCTTCTGCATTCAACAGTGAAGGCGTGAACGGGCATCGGGCTTGGATTCAGACCAAAAAACGCAGTACTAGTTGTGCCAAAATGCAACTGGATCGCACTCCAGTTGACAGTGCACGATTATCTTTGGTTGGGAAGCAAGTAACGTCAGAGCAAAACAAGAAGATATGGTTGATAAAACCCACTTAGATAAAAAGGGAAGGATCCGAGTACAGCACAGAGTTACACTCCAGGTCTGAAAACTCTCTCTGCATAACAAGCTCAGATGGGGGAATGCTTAGTGAGATAAGCTCACTGAGGAAGTACCCCCTCTCACTCTCCTCTCTCACGGAAGCAGAACACACGATTGAACTAAACACAGACACAGACGCACCATCACCACAGATCGATCGCACACCAACTTTATTCTAACAACACGGCAGCAGCAGCTGCTGACCACAGGTGGCTATGCTCTCCAACTCCAACTCCAGATCCCGGTGATGACCAATGCATCCCCAGCACAGCACATTTCTGCAGACGCAAGCAACAATATCATCATGCCAGTAATTCAAAAGGGTGACTAATAATAGTGAGATAAAGCTATCGGTTTCTACCGACAATCACTTTATGAAGCTTCTGGTAGTGCGGTTAGGTAAGATGTGCTTTTTTTTCCCTTTGCGTAATAGATGTGCTGATTTTTCTACTCCGAAATCAAGATTCTGGAGGGGGGAAAAGCAGTGTCCTGTGTGAGTGAGGTGAGCCTCGACTTACACCAGGGGACGATCTTCCAGCGCTGGTTGTCGCCCTCGCACCACTTCCACAGCACGACGGCGGTGCCGTCGCGCACCCCGCCGTGGTCCTTGTCGCCGTGGAAGGCGTCGAAGTTGAGGTAGATGTTGTTCACCATGCGGATGCAGCGGAAGCCGTGCCCGACGTCGCGGCTCTCCGTCCACAGCACCGACTCGTCCTGGTAGTTGGGGTTGTACGGCACCAGCTTCACCGGGTGGCCCTCGCCCTGGGAGTGCTTGATGGCCTCGCCGGTGACCCTGTTGACGAGGGCGAACGCGGGGTACCCTTCCTCGTCCTTGATGCTGTTGCTGTGGCGCATGTCCTTGACCCAGTGCTGGTACTCGTCGCGCGGGTTGGTGGGCGCCAGGCACACGCTGCCGTTGCGGACAGTGACGCTGAACCCGTCGTCCGCCTTGCAGTAGATGCGGACGGTGGGCTCGCCGTGGCCGTACGGCGCGTTGGCCGCGCTGCCACCGGCGTAGGCCTCGTCGCCCCAGGGGAGGATCTTCCAGCTCTGGTTGTCGCCCTTGGCCCACTCCCAGAGCACCACGGTGGTGCCGTCGTGCACGCCGCCGTGGCCCTTGTCGCCGTGGAAGGCGTCGAAGTTGAGGCGGATGTTGTTCACCATGCGGATGCAGCGGAAGCCCTTGCCTACGTCGCCGCTCTCCGTCCACAGCACCGACTCGTCCTGGTACTCCGGGTTGAACGGCACCAGCTTCACCTGAAAAAAAAAATCAAATGAAATCAAGAACGCCAACATCCGAAGATCCAACAAGAACTATGCACGCAATCGGATAAACAACGAATCAGACGACCAAACAGGAAAAGAAAAGCAAGATCAGAGAGAGCTAAGGAAAGGAAACAAAAGGAGGGAGTGCCGGAACCGTACCGGGTGGGACTGGCCGAGGGAGTGCTTGATGGCGAGCCCCGTGGCCTTGTTGACGAGGGCGAACGCAGGGTTGCCCTCCTCGTCCTTGATCTGGTTGCTGAAGCGCATGTCCTTGTACCAGTGCTGGTGCTCGTCGCGCGGGTTGGCGGGGGCCAGCACCACGTTGCCGTCGCGGACGGTGAGGCAGTACCCCTCATCGGCCTTGCAGAAGATCTTGAAGGTGGGCTGGTGCACGCCGCCGTGGCCCGGGGGGTGCGCCGGTGGGTTCTGGCCGTGGTGGCCGTGGTGCCCGAAGCCGAACATCTTCTCGCGCTCTTCTCTCCTCGGTGGTTTTCGGGAGGGTTGGGTGGTGGATCGCTTGATCAGAGGGACCAGTAGAGTGGAGTTTCTGGGACGGGGCGATGAGAAGCTGTGCACCTTGGGGTCCCATTTATAGAAGGGAGAAATGGATGGGACTTGGGAGGCGATATCTTCTTCACCAGTGACAGGTGGGGCTATGCTCGTCAGGCCTACCTGCCAGTGACAAAATTAGAGTAGGCAGATGGTCATTTCCAAATTTTACTGCCGGGTGAAAAGAATCCGATGCTATTTTGGCGAACGTGTGGTGTGAACTGTGAACGTTTGGCGTGCTGGATTTTATGACGTGTGGAGCCGATGGACGGTGCGACCGCTAACCTTGCAATCTTGCATGAGCTGAGCCAGGCGTGGTCATCTGTGCCTTCTGGGTTATTAGGCCTGGTTTAGATTGCAAGTTTTTTCACTCTTTTTCTATCACATCAAATCTTTGAACACATATATAGAATATTAAATGTAGATAAAAAATAACTAATTACACAGTTTGATTGTAAATTACGAGACGAATCTTTTGAGCCTAGTTAGGCCATGATTAGACATTAATTGTCAAATACAAACGAAAGTGCTATAGTGCCAAATACTGATCCCTAACATCAATCTAAACAAGGCCTTAGCATCGGAGTTTACTTAGCGTTGTGACACGTTCATATTTGACTCGGTTTGCGTAAAATAAAGTACTCCACCCGGCGTCCGGCGAAACAGAATTTAACCCGTTTGATGATCTCCGACCAATTGAGTCAACGGTTAATTGGACCCTTGAATCCGCGTTTTGATCGGAGACGCCCAACCCTATATGGTTGGTGGGCCACCGTCACACTACACTATAAAAATAGAGGTGGGGCCAGCGGCTTTCTTCACGAGGTTCACCGTGAGTAGCCACAGTCGCCCCACCAACAAACCCTAGCTCGATTTCGAGAGAGTGCGCAGCCGGTGACGAAAAGCTCAATTGAACCACTTCACCGCTGCCTCTACGCCACCGTCTTCACTACACCAACCTCAACGCGCCTCACCTCTCCACCGTCCGGACGCCATCAACCATGGACGACACCAGCTCCTCCACCAAACCCTCCAACGCTCTTATCACGAATAGAAAGGTTGTACCTACTAGATCTATGCCTAGTGTATCCTATAGTTTTATCAATGGTATCAAACGAGCCTAATCTAGACGTAGATCTATACTTTGGGGTGGAAAAGAAGAAGCAATTAGAAGGAGATGACACAAATTTCTTATTCGGAAGAAAAACAAATACCGATCGAACCCTAACCCTAACATTAGAAATGGATTGGACGAAAGGGGAAGGACCTACCTGGACTCTTCCCCGCGCGTCACCACCTCCATCGCGTGGGTTGAATCCTGCTACCACGCAGGAAGGAGCTCTACCGCCGCCTTGCGCGTGAGCCCGGCCGAGGGCACCATCACAAAACCGCTCGACGGCGGCGCGCTCATCGGCGAGGGGACCCGCGGTGGTGCCAGACAAATCTAGGGTTGTGGGTGAGCCCACCGCAGCACGTGTGGGGGTTTAGGGCACCGTCGCCTAATCCGCTCGACGGCAGCGCGCTCTGCTTAGGGCGAGCGCGCTCTACCGATGAGGGGACCGGCGGCGGTGCCACTCCACTGCTCTATTTCTCTACCGGCTGCAGCGCTGAGGAGAAGAGAGGGGCGCGATGGAGAGAGAGAAAGGGAAAATACTAATGGCTAGGGTTTTTGGGGTTGACCACGGCATCGGCCTTTTTGTATCTCCGATCCATGCACGCAGCCGTCAGATGATATTCGACGGTCACCGATCACTAGACTGAAAACGGCATAGACGGGAAGTCAAAATCCCAGCCCAGGCCAGGTTGCGGCCTAGGCGCGAGAAGCGCACGCGTGCGCGAGTTGGGCCTAGGCTACGCTGGCGCTGTGCTGGCTACACGCGTTGCTGGGCTTCAATGCATAGTATCGTTTTTCTTTTTTGTTTTATGATTTTTAGAAGCTTTTTTTGATGAATAATGTTAAGTTTTGATGATTAAATCTCTGTCAAAATTTGAACCAATGGAATAATTTTTTCAGAGAGTAGATGACTTCAGTAAAATGATTTTGAAAAGTAGATAAAGTATTTTTCATGTTTCTACTGCGAATGATGATGTTTATGATGTTCTAATTAAATTCGAACCAACGGGAGGATTTAATTTTAAGGAGTAGTTATAATTTTTAGTAAATTTATGATCTTGCTATTTTCTGACCAAAGTTATTGATAACAATATTATAAATGTTTGATTTATGTGTTTATGCTTTAATTCTATTTTCTGTCCAACGGTGATGTAGAATTAATGTAGAAGAAGTTGTATGTTTTAATTTTGACCAACGTTAAATTAAGGCATGCAATTATTTTGTTACATTTTCTCACTTTATCTGAGACTGTTTTTTAGGACTTAACCCAATGGCTTTTATCTCGCATATTCCGCCTCTTGAAGGGGGCAATTACAAAGTATGGCGAGAGAAGTATGAGCTCGCACTTGTGCTGTCTAAGAATGACTTAGCGCTTACCTCTCCGTGTCCTACTGAGCCAGAGGACCCGGTGAGGGCAGAAAATGAGACTGATGCTGAGTTCAAATGCTCAAAAGCGAGATCATGCAGAAGTTAGAATCAAATATGATCTTGATCGAAAGAAATGGGACATCTCGAACCACAAGCGCTTGATGGTGGCCAAGTCCACTATCTCAGATGCTATAAGGGGATCAATCCCAGATTGTGATACCGTCACCGAGTATCTTAAGAAAGTGGAGAGTCAGTTTACTGACTCTTCAAAGGCTTATGCAAGCACCTTGATAAAGAAATTATTCAATGAGAAATACTCTGGTGGAGGTATAAGAGAACACATATTAAAGATGAGCAACACGGCTTCGAAGCTGAAGTCAATGGATTTGGGGCTCAAGTATGAGTTCATGATTCATTTGGGTTTTGCTTCCTTGCCAAAGGAATATAAAACCTTTGTTGTTAACTACAACATGCAGCCCGATAAGTGGGATATAGAGAAGCTCATCGCAATGTGTGTTCAAGAAGAGGATAGGCTGAAATCCTTATAGGATGACTCTGCTAACCTTGTGAAGGACAAGAAGAAGAAATTCAATAAGAATGCCAAACCTCACGGAAAAGCCCGTCAGACTGAGCATCATTAGAAGAAGAACAATGCTCAAGTTGAAAAAGATCAGTGCAAATAGTGCAAGAAGCATGGACACTGTAACACCCTGGCCTTGGGCTTAACAGGATTAATAGGATACTCATACCAATAAGTTGCAACTTCTTTTCTGGAAGCTCATCTGCAAATAACTCTGAGGTTAAGCGTGCTTGGCCTGGAGCGATGGGTGACCGATCGGGAAGTTCTTCCTGGGTGCGCATGAGTGAGAACAAAGTGCGTAGAAAAGACCTGTGTTGGTCTATGAGGGCAGTCTATATCCTAGAGAAGCTGCTAGATGTAAGCGGGCCCGGTCTCGGAGAGGCGGGACGTTACAGACACTACCAAAGGGACTGTCTAGACTTCCTGAAGAACCTTCTGAAGAGATGTGAGAATTTTATTACATTTATAGATGAATCCTTGTATTTAAGTTATATAAAATCTACTTGGTGGCTTGATTCAGGAGCAACTATTGATGTTGCAAATTCATTACAAGTATTCTGTACGAGAAGGACCCTGCAAAGAGGAGAAAGAAGAATTAAAGTAACAAATGGAGTTGAAGCTGAAGTTGAAGACATTGGAGATCTTTCTCTAGAATTAGTTGATGTTTTTCTACTTAAGCTTTCAGATGTTCTATTTGTACCCTCTTTGCGAAGAAACTTAATAAGTGTTTCATGTTTAGATGACGATGGATATGATTGCCATTTTGATATTCACAAATGTCAGATTGTTTATAATAATAAATGTGTTGGTCTTGCCTTCCGATAAGACAAGCTTTATTTATTATCACTTTCTAAGAATGTGAATGATGTAAGTACTGAGAATGAGAATGCTTCCTTGTCTATGAATGCAACAAATAAGCGGGAGAGAGTGTATGATGTATCTTCAAAATTATGGCACTGTCGTTTAGGCCATATTTCGAGGGAGAGAATAGAGCGATTGATTAAGAAATCAATTCTTTCGCCCTTAGAATTTTTAGATTTAAAACAATGCATAGATTGGATAAAAGGAAAATATGTTAAGAAAATAAAGAAAGATGTCAAACAAAGCATTGGAATTTTAGAAATAGTTCACATAGACATCTGTGGTCCTTTTCCTATGAAGAGTGTGGATGGTTATGATTTATTTATAACATTCACAGATGACTATTCTCATTTTGGCTATATTTATCCAATTAAGGAAAGATTGAAAGCATTGGATAAATTTAAAATATTCAAGGCTGAAGCAAAAAATCAGCACAACTTAAAGATTAAGGTAGTAAGGTCCGACCGTGGGGGAGAGTACTACGGTCGACACACCCCATATAGCCAAGTTCCTGGGCCCTTTTCAAGGTACTTACAGGAAAATGGCATAGTAGTCCCGTATTCTACGTCGGGCGAGCCTTAGTAGAATGAAGTAGCTGAAAGACACAACCGTACCTTAATGGATATGGTGAGAAGCATGATAAGTTACTCTACCCTACGAATAAGTTTATGGTTGGAGGCGTTAAAAACCACCATTCATATACTTAATCAAGTGCTAAGTAAGTCGGTGCCCAAATCACTGTATGAGTTGTGGACAGGAAGAGAACCCTCACTAAACTATTTATGTGTGTGGGGTTGTCCAGCTGAGGCAAAAGTATTTAACCCAAATATAGGGAAGCTGGACTCCAAGACAGTCAGTTGCTATTTCATTGGCTATCTAGAAAAGTTAAAAGGCTATCGCTTCTATTGTCCCGACAGACAAATAAAGTTTGTAGAAATAAGACATGTTGTCTTCTTAGAGGATGATATGATTAGGGGGAGCATGGTATACGTGCCCACTACTATTGTTTAGGAGCTATTCTTCACGCTACATGTTGTTGCTGTACCAACAGTGCAAGACATTATAGTTACAACACCTGTTGTTAGTTCTCCTGTGGCAACAATGAATGAACATGAGGAACCTATCCTTCAGGATCCCCTAGAACCTGTTGTCACATATGAGGAAGAGCAACAATAGCCTCATATAGAATAGGCATAATCTAACAAGGCCCCTAGAAGGTCTCAAAGAGTCAGGAGATCAGCCATTCCTAATGACTACGAAGTTTATGAATGTGAGGAATTTCAAATGGAGGGTGATCCCACCTCATTTAAAGAAGCCATGAGAAGCGCTCACTCATCCAAGTGGCTTAGAACCATGGAAGATGAAATGAAATCAATGAAAACCAACAGTGTTTGGAACTTAGAAACAATTCCTAAAGGAGCCAAGATAATAGACTGTAAATAGGTCTACAAAACTAAATATGACTTCAAAGGGAATATAGAAAGGTTTAAAGCTCGACTTGTGGCGAAAGATTTCATGCAAAGAGAAGACATAGATTACAATAAGACATTTTCTCCAGTCTTATGTAAGGATTCTTTTAGAATCATAATGGCACTTGTAGCACATTATAATTTAGAGTTACATCAGATGGATGTAAAGACGACGTTCCTAAATGGGAATCTAGAGGAAAATATTTACATGGCACGCCCAAAAGGTTTTGTTGTGGAAGGAAAAGAACATATGGGATGTTGCCTGAAGAAATCCATTTATGGATTAAAATAAGCTTCAAGACAGTGGTATTTGAAGTTTGATAGTACAATAAGAAAGTTTGGGTTTCAAGAAAATATAGAGGACAATTGCGTTTATGCAAAGTTCAAGAATGAAAATATATTTTCCTAGTCTTGTATGTGGATGACATCTTGCTCGCTAGCAGTGATGTTAATCTACTACTAGAAACAAAGAAGTTCTTATCCTCGAAGTTTGATATGAAGGATCTCGGTGAAGCTTTGTTCGTCCTAGGAATAGAGATTCACCGAGATAGAGAAAAGGGGGTTTTAGGATTATAGGCATACTTAGAAAAAGTTCTAAAGAAATACATTATACAAAATTATAAGTCTTCACCTGCTCCCATAGTCAAGGACGATAGATATGGAGAATTTCAATGTCCTAGGAACCAATATGAGATCGATCAAATGAAAGTGGTTCCATATAGTTCAGCTGTCGGAAGTTTACAGTATGCTCAAGTGTGTACTCGCCCTGACTTAGCATTTGTTACTGGGTTGCTTGGAAGATATCAGGTAATCCAAGAATAGAACACTGGAAATTAGTAAAGAAAGTTTTGCGTTACCTGCAAGGTACGAAGGGTCTTATGCTAACGTACAGAAGATCTGATTCCCTACACATAGAGGGGTATACAGATTCTGATTATGCGGGAGATGACAGAAAGTCCACGTCATTATACATATTCACTCTCGCAGGAGGAGCTATATCATGAAAAAGCTCAAAACAAACTGTCACTACATCGTCCACAATGTATGTCGAGTGAAAGGATCAAGATGTCCAAGAGAGGGGTCAATTGGGCTAATTCTAAAATTCTTTGCAATAATTAAACCCTACGGTTAGCCCACTTCACCCCTTGTGCCTAGAAAGTGTTTCTATTGATCTAACACACAAAAGTTTAGCAATCTATGTTTCAATCCTACTATAGCATGGCAATTCTATGAATGTAAAGACAAAAATTGAATTTCTCAAAGTAAATGCTCAAAGTAAAGAGAGAAGGAGTAACACGGCGATGTTTCGCCGAGGTATCGGAGAGTCACCACTCCCCACTAGTCCTTGTTGGAGCACCCACGCAAGGGTGTAGCTCCCTCTTGATCCGCACAAGGATCATGTGCTCTCTATGGGTTGATTCTTCGACACCCATCGCGGTGAATCACCCACAACCGCTCACAACTTAAGTTGGGTCATCCACAAGCTCCGCTGGATGATCACCAAGCTCCAAATCACCACAAAGCCGTCTAAGTGATGGTGATCATCAAGAGTAATAAGCACGAACTCTCACTTGACCATGACAAGCCTAATGAGAAGGGTGGATGCATACTTTGCTACTCTTGCTTTCACTAATGAGGACTCTCTCTTGGATTCTCAAATCTCAATCACCTCACTAGGACCTTGCTCTTTTTGGCACTCTCAAGGGTGTTTCTCAGCTGTTGGAATAAGCAAAAGTGATCCCTTGAGTGAATAGATGAAGTATTTATAACCCCTCATTCAAAACGAACCGTTATGTGCCTCTATGAGGTGACCGGACGCTCCGGTCACGGTGACCGGATGCTCTGGTCAATTCACCCATCTCTGTGCAGTTTAAGTTGTGACCAGACACTGGCCTAACTGGACACATCCGGTCATGAAAATTGCCCTCTAAAACCTTACTGATGTTGACCGGACTCTGGCACCCAGCATTCGGTCACTTTGCTGCTCAGCTTCTGGTCAGTAGCCTGAACCTAACCAGCATCCGGTCATAAAAGGTCCTAATGGCTAGAGGGGATGAATAGCCTATTAAGAATTTCTACAACAACACTTAACAAACCGGTTAGATAATTATGAGGTGAAGCAAGTGTTGCGCTAGCCTACTAAAAATACAAGCCACCTACCACAATTCTAGTTTATATAGTTTCTATCCACACAATAGCTATGACACTACACTAAGTTAGTGTGCTCTCAAAAACTAACTAAAGAGCCACACTAACCAAACTAACAAGCTCTCACAACTAGCTACACTAAAAAGCTTTACAACTACTTTACGGTAATATAAAGAGAGTGAGCAATTTGTTTATACCGCCGTGTCGAGGAAGGAGCCAATCAATCACAAGAATGAATAACAATGAAGACCAATCACCTTGGAATTAAATGATGAACACAATGATTTTTTACTGAGGTTCACTTGCTTGCCGGCAAGCTACACCTCGTTGTGGCGATTCACTCGCTTGGAGGTTCACGTGCTAATTGGCATCACACGCCAAACCCTCAATAGGGTGCCGCACAACCAACATAAGATGAGGATCACACAAGCCACAAGCAATTCACTAGAGTACCTTTTGGCTCTCCGCCGGGGAAAGGTCAAGAACCCCTCACAATCACCACGATCGGAGCCAGGACAATCACCACCCTCCACTCAACGATCCTCGCTGCTCCAAGCCATCTAGATGGCGGCAACCACCAAGAGTAACAAGCGAATCCCGTAGCAAAACATAAACACCAAGTGCCTCTAGATGTAAACACTCAGGCAATGTACTTGGATTCTCTCCCAATCTCACAAAGATGATGAATCAATGATGGAGATGAGTGGGAGGGCTTTGGCTAAGCTCACAAGGTTGCTCTATTAATGCAAATGGCCAAGAGAGTGAGCTTGAGCCAGCCATGGAGCTTAAATAGAAGCCCCTATGAAATAGAGCCATTAGGCTCCTCACTGCATAGAACACGGGCTGACCGGACGCACCGTTCAAATTGACCGGATGCTAGACCTCAGCGTCCGGTCGCGCAATGCACGCCATGTGTCCCCTTTCTTCAAATACTGAGCGCCCGATTCCAACGGTTAAGTGATGACCGGATGTGGTGCTGCGAAGTGACCAGACGCTGGACCTCAGCGTCCGGTCATTTTTAGTAAGCATCCAGAGATGATTTTTCACGACCGGACGCGTCCGGTCATGCTCGACCGGACACACCCAGCGTCCGGTCACTCGGTGACTCCCCTATGCACTACCACATCAGTAGGATCGGACGCACCCAATCAGCGTCCGGTCACTAAGTGACCCAGCATCCGGTCAGAGACCGACACTCCGCGCCCTCTGCTGCCACTGACCAGACAAGCCGGTCGAACCAAGACCAGCGTCCGGTCACTTACAGTGACCTCCGTCTTTTCTATCTAGGGCGCCAGTGAAGTTCCTAACCCTTGCTCAACTATGCCAATGACCAAGTGTATCACCTTGTGCACATGCGTTAGCATATTTTCGTAAACATTTTCAAGGGTGTTAGCACTCCACTAGATCCTAAATGCATATACAATGAGTTAGAGCATCTAGTGGCACTTTGACAACCGTATTTCGATACGAGTTTCACTCCTCTTAATAGTATGGCTATCAATCCTAAATGTGATCACACTCACTAAGTGTCTTGATCACCAAAATAAAATGGCTCCTACTATTTATACCTTTGCCTTGAGCCTTTTGTTTTTCTCTTTCTTCTTTTCAATTCCAAGCACTTGATCATCACCATGGCATCACCATCATCATGTTATGGTCTTTATTTGCTTCACTACTTGGAATGTGCTACATATCTCATGATCACTTGATAAACTAGGTTAGCACTTAGGGTTTCATCAATTCACCAAAACCAAACTAGAGCTTTCAATCTCCCCCTTTTTGGTAATTGATGACAACCCTTTCATAAAGATATGAATTAAAATTCAATTGAATCCATGTTGCTTGCCCAAGCATATTTACCATGTGTAAAAGGATATGGACAAGTTTCATGTACCCCAAATGGTAGCAATTGCTCCCCCTACATATGTGCTAAAAGTTTGGATTGTAGCTTGCACATATGTTTAGATAGGAAATATAGGAGACAATGTCTAACAAATGATGCTAAGGTATAAAAGATGGACCTTTGAAGCATGATACCAATCGGAGTGCACCATTATACCATCCTTAGCACCATGGTTGGCTCGATACCACTTGGAAACACATGGAAATAAAATCACTAGATAACCTATGCATGCTAGATTTTTATTTGAACATTCAAATCTACAACAAGCATACACCACAAAGCATGGATATTGAAATTTCAAACTTGTGCCATGCAAGCAAACATATGAAATGCACATTCAAATGCACCATATAAGTTCATGAGCTTGCTCCCCCTACTTGTGTGCTCAAAATTTTAATTGATCCCTTTCCTTTGTCATATTTCTTCCCTTATCTCAAGTTCTCCCCCTATCACTTGTATCTTTATTTCTCTTCTCTTTGTGTTGTCTTTTCACTATTTTTGTGCACTATTTCTCCCTCTTTATCATCAATGACCATAAGGGCTTAAATTATAGATAGGTTGAGATTATCAATGTCAATCAATGGGGTGAGGATCATTTTCCCAAATTTGGTCCAATCTAGATCATTTATCAAAGATATTTAACTCGGTTTGATCCAAGGACAAGCTTCTTCATACTTCCAAATAAGGGTTATCTTGTACCATATTGAGTTAAACACTTAGAGCTTATTTTCTAGATCAAACACTAGGTTTACAAGCCCACAAACATGTCATATGCTACCACTAGATCAAAATAAGCATAGAAGTAATAGTGGTACCATATAATCATTAAATTCATTTGATTTTCATGAATGAGCCTATTAAATGCGAAAGATGTCTAGATACACTAAACATATCCTTAGTAAGGATGTATGCCATGCCAATCAACTTTTACATTGGATTGCTTGAAGGAGGGGCATGTCATATAAGTAGGGGGTGCATCAACATATATTTGAGAAATCCAATATATTCAACTCATTCCTTAGCTTGCAAAACCTTTTCTCATCCAATGACTTGGTGAATATATTGGCAAGTTGATCTTCGGTGCCTACACTCTTAATGCAAATGTCCCATTTTTGTTAGTGATCTCTTATGAAATAATGACAAACATCAATGTGCTTTGTTCTTGCATGTTGAACCGGATTGTTGGTCAATTTGATTGCACTCTCATTGTCACATAGCAATGGCACCTTTTTGAACTAGATTCCAAAGTCACTCAAAGTGGCCTTCATCCAAACTATTTATGCACAACAACTACCAGCAGATATGTATTCGACTTTAGCAGTTGATAATGCAACACTATTTTGCTTCTTTGATGACCATGAAATAAGTGATCTTCCTAACAATTAACATCCAGCCTTGATACAGTCACATAGAGTAGACTTCTAATCATAGACCGATATAATTTTTGATCCACTATATTGCCATTTGCATCATTATCCAAGTTGCCATTTGTTTCTATTGGTGTACTAATGGCTTTGCTATCACTCATGCCAAACTTCTTGATCATATCCTTGATACACTTGCCTTGACTCACAAATGTATCATTCTTCAATTGCTTAATTTAAAGGCCAAGGAAGTAACTTAACTCTCCAATCATGGACATCTTAAAACCAATTGGAATGTGCTACCTATCTCATGATCACTTGATAAACTAGGTTAGCACTTAGGGTTTCATCAATTCACCAAAACCAAACTAGAGCTTTTAGGTCAGCACTGACTGGACGCGTCCGATCAGGATTCTCCCTCTCTGGAACCTTACTGGAGTTGACTAGACTCTAGCACCCAATGTCCGGTCACTCACCTCTCAACGTCCGGTCGCATCCAGATGACTTCACCTTGATCAAATGAACTGACCGGACTCTGTACCAGTGTCCGGTGACATCGGAACCAGCGTTTGGTCAGCATTTGACCCTCCATTCACTTCCAACTCACAATCATATGTGAATGAAGTTTGCTCCAATTGATCTTATGGCTTTTTAAGAGCTACCTAGTGCTAGATTTGACAAGTGTGCACCACACCTAACCCACTAGACTCACCTAGATCAAGCTACTCGTCCATACCCCCCTTAATAGTATGGTCAAAGGAAAAACAAAGTCTTAAACTGCTCTAAGTGTCTCTCTAACTCCAAAAGACACTTAGAATTAGTCCATCCTTAACCTTGTCATCTATCCTTTGAAAACCAAAGCGATTTCCATTGTAGGGGCATGACAACCATGATTGCCCAATCAATTGCTATTACCATGACGTAACTTAATTGCATCGGCAAAACACATGTTGTCACAATAATCACATATTGTCATTAATCACCGAAACCTAACTAGGGGCCTAGATGCTTTCAATCGCCCCCTTTTTGGTGACTGATGACAATACCACCTCAAGTATGTAAAAGAGATGAGGTTTTCAACATGCTTGGTTCATATAAGCTTTTAACAATAAGAACGAAAGAGATAGGCAAGCTTATATGACCCAAGCCAACATGATGTACTCAATAGATATGAAATAAGCATGAGTACAAGTAATAAAGCTCATTTGTATCGGAGTAAAACGCGAAAGCAAAGCAAATGAGCATAACACAAGTGATATGACATATAAATAATTCAAAGTAGAGAGCACACATGTCACATATCACATGAATATCACGATCACGTAGATATCACTATCACATAAATATAGTTCGATGCATGAAAATAAACACATGAATGCATAATAGTGTATCACACATAAAAAACAAATATAATAATAGATAGACTCCCCCTAAATGTATTGCTCCCCCTAAGTCTAACATACTCGATCCCTCTCCCCCTTTGGCATCAAACAACAAAACCTAAGGGTCAGTCAACGGGGCTGCAGCGGATGAGTTGAGCGCTGAGGTGTGAGGAGCGAGCTAGAACTGTGTGCCATCATCATCTGATCCTGAGCTCTGAGCAGTTTGACCCTCTATAGCTCAAAGCGATACTGAAGCAGTCTGGGTTGGATCATGGACTGGTACGGTCTGTGAATCTGTAGGTATAACTATAGCAGGCGGCTCTGATGATGCAACTGAAGAAGGGAGCATCTCTATAGTCCCAGTAATAGGTACAACTATAGAAGGACTAGAGGCTTGTAGATATGGCAGGGTAGGTTGCCCTGTCAACTCACTAAATGTTGCACTGAGGCTCCTAAAGACCGAGGTATATGGCACAAGCAGTGAGGAAGTCTGAGCCAGTCTGAAGCCCATCTAAAGAGGTGTGAATTGTGGGGCTAGCACTGACGAGGCAAACCACTAGGACACCTGCTCTGTAGGTGAAGGAAATTGTGGCGCTTGATGTCCCTAACTCTAAAGCCCACTGGGCTATACAACTGGAGTCTATGAAGTGGTGGTAGGCTGACCAAGCTGGGGAGTAAGCTATGGCGGTGGAGCTCCAATAGCAAAAATGACATGCTGCATAAACCCATGTAACTGCTACTACAATAGGAGCTGTTGTTGCTGCTGTATAGCCTACTGTTGTCACTGAAACTCATCCTATCTGGCCTGAAACTGTGCAAAAGTAGCTGCTGTCTCCTGGGCATGGCGAGCTTGGTCCTGCCTCATCAGCTCAAGGATAGCAAGTAGAGCAGGGTCTGTCTGTGGTGTAGGTGGAGCAAAAATGGAACTACCGGCCTCATGGTCATGTCGCCGTGTAGGCATCTAAGGGATGTCCTAGTAGTCATCATCAGTACTATCACCGGGGTCGCTCTCAACCATACCCTCCTGCTGAGCATCTAACTGCTCCTCCTCTATAGCTACAATGCCCATGATAGTCTCATCCTACTAGGCTGCAGTCTTTGGCACCTCTAGGCAATGGCTGGGTTGACTAGGTGCCCTCGGCCTAGTGTGACGGAGCATCTAGGTCAAGTTATATGTAGAAAACTCAGTAGTAGCACCAGAATACTCTACCAACATCTCTGGAGGCCTCACTATAACTGCCCTGTGAATCAAAAAGGTAATCCAGTGTGCATAAGGGAGCTATCTGTGTCCTCTGAATCCTTTTGCCAGGGTGTCCTCCATACATCAAAGACAGTCTACTACATCAGGGCATTTAGTAGCCACAACTGAATGCGAGTCAAGCCCTCGTGATATCCTATCCTCAAAAGTAGGGTCCTCTTCATGATAGCATCTAGCAATCTAGCTGTAGGAGTAAGATCCCTAGGTGTCCTGCTTGACCCCTCGCTGAATGGCTCTATGAAGCACTGGTGGGCCAAATCTATAGGAGGCATAAGACTATCGTGAGGATGTCTAGGAGGCTCTGTATGCCCATAGCAAACCTCATGAACCCAGATGGGTGAATCCTATAATCTGAGAATCTCTCAGACCCTAAAGCTCATCAGCCTATAGTCACAACCTCCAAATGTAAAGTGTATGAACCTGTGGCCCGAGTCAATATACAGTGAAGCATAGAACTAACGGACCCAAGATGGAATATATCTATCTGTCCATCCAAGTAAATCTATTAGCCCTGACAGGTAAGAAAGGTGTGGATGTATCTGCTCTCCTGCAGCTGCTACAATGGCCTCAATAGAACAAACTCTATAAGACCTTAATGCAACCCCACTGTTAAGATATGCATTATAAAAATCTTCCTACAGTGGTGTATAGAACCCCTTAGAAGCATGCTCATCCCTCCTTGGCGGGAACCACTCCTCAAACTACACAAATCTAAGCTGCTGCACCTACTTGGCCATAGCGGCCCTCAAATCCAGGTGAGTCACTGGTGGCGGACCCTGTGGTCTTGGAGGCGGACGAGAACCCCTCCGTTGTGTCTCTGCCCTCGGTATCACCTGGGTACGGGTATGACCAGAGCGACGTAACTATGGCTAAGGTGCCTGCTTTATCTACTCTGTCTACTCTACCTGCTAGGTGCCCTCTGACTACTCTATTGACTCCCCCTGAGTCTAAGTCTCCTCCAAAGCAACATGACGTCCCTCAAGCATGACAGTCCCAACTGGACCACCATGACGACGCTCAACCTGCTCTATAGCTGTCCTCTGTGCTGGTGAAAGCCGATCTGCAATCTAAACTCCACTCCTAGCACCTCCTCTCTCTACATGCTCTACGGCGACTTCCACTGCTACTGCTCTAGTTGTATCAGCATCTACATACTTTCGCTTCTTTGATATGATCTTCTTAGTTGCCTTGCCTTTCACATCAGTAGGCAAGCGAGGCAGGGGCCTCGGATCCTCATCACCTAGACCACCTTCAGCGTCCTTGACATGTGCCATCTAGAACAATCTACTGCCTCGGACAAGAAACAACTATCACTGAAACTTCTGAGGCTTGGCCTCGATCCGTACTCGCGAGCTTGGCCCCGAGTTGACTGACAACTGCCAATGAGACCTCAACAACACCGACTCGCTGCACAATGGAATAGATAGGATATATATATGAATAATTTAAATATACATCTAAAGATATGAAACCCTAAGAAGCAAGCAATAGGTACAAAATTAGAGACGATGGCTTGCTACCTGATGAATCGACAAACCGAAGAACAAAGAATGGATCACAGAGAACCACTGGGTTAGCACTGTGAAGCTAGGGTTAGGGTTGGCACTACGGTGTGGATTGGCCAATTAGCGCAATGTGACATGGATTGCAGCTAGGGTTCTGGCGAGTCTATGGAGGTAGTGCTATGATGCCAGTGGCGCTAGGGCACGAGCTCGGTGGTGTGGCGGCAGCGCTAGAGTAGTGCTGGCAAGGCGGCCTAGGCACGACGATGTAGGTAGGGCGTGGCGGCGTGGGGCTATGTAGCACAACAGCGTGGGGAGTGGCACGGGCGCTGGAGCTTGCGGCTACGTGGGTGTGGCGAGGGCAGGCGATGTGGTGAGGTTGCGGCGGCTCGGCGATGTCGGCACATTGCGGTGGATGCGGAATAGGTCAAACACCGACGTGATTTATAGTGGCCCCCAACATGACGGGAAAGGAAACAGAGAAGAGTTGGAATCCTGCATGATTACTATTGATCGGACGCTCTGGTGGCATCGATCGGACGGTGCCACCCAGAGTTCGGTCGACTCTAGAGAGGTCCAAAACCCCTGGAGTCATGACCGGATGTGTCTGATCACCACTGACCGGACATAGCCAGAGTCTAGTCGATCATGTCTTCATTGTCTTCGCTTGACCGGACATAGGATCACCGTCTGATCAGACATAGGGAGAACACTGTTCTAGCATCCGGTCACTCCTTCGTAGCAAGGTTCACTTCCTGTGAACTAACCAGACATAGGGGAGTAGAGTCCGGTCTAGCGTCTGGTCACTCCTTTTCAGCAATTCTTCAAAGTCCTTCGAGCTGCCTGTTCCTAATCAAGTCTCAACTTCAATAAGATCCAAATAAACACCAATTAGAACTGATGTGAGTGACCTCTCTGAAACCCTTAAATTTTTTAAAATATTTTGCCTTATGCTATAATTCTTTTTAAGAAAATAGGCAATAAAAGGGTGATTTGAAGAGAAACGACAAAACAACATTTATGCATATGCAATGCAATACTTGAAAGTAATTCTAGTTGCTTGTCAAGTTTGATCTAAGGTTAATCTTCTTCACACGCTTTTCAACAGTTATCTTAACCATGTTAGACAAACTCTATATGCATTACCAAGGATTAAACATGTTGTATATTACAATGCAATGCAAGGGACAACACAAGCTCGTTTTCTAATGAAGTTGCTAAAATCAAGCACATTGAGCTCATTCCTCAATCGACAAAATATTGCCTCATCTAGCGGTTTAGTGAAGATATCCGCCAATTGATCCTCGGTCCTTACACCTTCTAATGAAATATTATTTTTAGCAACATGATCTCTAAAAAAATGATGGCAGATATCTATGTGCTTTGTGCGAGAGTGTTGAACCAGATTATTAGCAAGTTTTACCGCACTCTTATTATCATACAAAAGAGGTACCTTCTTTAGAACTACACCATAGTATAGTAAAGTTTGTTTTATGTAAAGTATTTGTGCACAACAAGCACCCGTGGCAATGTATTCCGCTTCGGCGGTGGACAAAACCACACTATTTTATTTCTTGGAGGACCAAGACACAAGTAATCTACCAAGCAAATGGCACCCTCTAGATGTGCTTTTTCTATCAACTTTGCAACCGGCATAATCCGAATCAGAATAGCCAACTAATTCAAATATAACTTCTTTGGAATACTAAATGCCAATGCTTGGTGTGTGCTTAAAATACCTAAGGATTCTTTTAACGGCAATCGAGTGAGTTTCCTTAGGATTAGCTTGAAATCTAGCACACATACACACACTAAACATGATGTCGAGCCTAGATGCAGTTAAATATAACAAGCTACCAATTATAGAGTGGTAGAGAGTTTGATCAACCGTGTTACCTCCCTCATCTAGGTCGAGATGTCCATTAGTTGGCATTGGTGTCTTGATTGACTTACATTCATCCATTTTGAACCTCTTGAGAAGATCCTTGGTGTACTTTTCTTGAGAGAGAAAAATCCCTTCTCTCGTTTGCTTGACTTGAAAACCAAGAAAGATTGTAAGCTCTCCAATCATTGACATCTCAAACTTCTTCAACATTAATTCACCAAATTCTTTACAAGAATCTTCACTTGATGATCCAAATATGATATCATCAACATACACTTGACAAATAAAGATATGTCCATCAAGCTTCTTGGTGAATGGTGTGGTGTCGACCTTCCTAATGGTGAAGCCCTTCTCAATGAGAAAGTCCCAAATATGCTCATATCAAGCTCTTGGGGCTTACTTAAGCCCATATAGCGCCTTGGACAACCTATAAACATAATTAGGACATCTAGGGTCTTCAAACCTAGAATGTTGATCAACATAGACTAGTTCATTTATAAAGCTATTTAAAAATACATTTTTCACATCCATTTGATATAGTTTCATTTCATGATGTGATGCATATGTAAATAGGATACGAATGGCTTCTAGTTTTGCAACCGGTGCAAAGGTCTCTCCAAAATCCAACCCTTCAACTTGAGAGAACTCCTTTGCAACTAGTCTTGTCTTGCTCCTCACAACAACGCCTTGATCATCTTGCTTGTTGCGGAACACCCACTTTGTTCCAATGACTCTTGCACCTTGTGGTTGCTCTTCAAGAGTCCAAACTTCATTGCGGATGAAGTTGTTCAACTCTTTATGCATGGTATTTATCCAATCCGAATCTTGAAGAGCTTCTTCTACCTTAGTAGGCTCAAAGCAAGAGACAAAAGAGTGATGTTCAATAAACAAAGCAAGCTTTTGAGAGCAAGTCATTACCCCCTTTGATAGACTCCTTATAATGAGATCTTGTGGATGAGCTTGTAGTAGAGGTGAATTTCTTCTATCAACCACTTGAGGGGGAGGTTGTAGAGCATAAACATCTTGTGCTTGTACCACCATTTGCTCATAAGAGACATGAGTGTCTTCATTTTTTACTCACCTATTTTTATCACCATCTTGTGGAACATTTGATGAAGAAGGTGGATTAATCACTTGTACATCATCTTCATCATTATTAGGCTTGATGTCTCCAACCAGAATATTCTTCATGGCTTCCCTCAATGGTTCATCACCTACATCATCAAAATTCTCATATGCTCCTTGGGAGCTATTAGATTCATCAAATTCCACATCATATGTTACTTCAACCAAGCCGATGACATGATTAAATACTCTATATGCTTTGGACTTTGATGAGTAACCAACAAAAAAACCAATATCACAATATCTTTGAAACTTCCATAGGTGTTGCCGCTTCTTGTAGATATAGCATTTGCAACCAAACACCCTAAAGAAGAAGACGGCTAGCTTCTTATCATTGAGCAACTCATAAGGTGTCTTACCAAGGAACTTTTAAAGGAATAGGCGGTTGGATGCATAGCATACGGTGTTGATAGCTTCCACACATAGAGCTTCAGGAGTGTTGTACTCATATAGCATTGTTCTTGCTAGTGTAATAAATGTCTGGTTCTTTCTCTCAACTACACCATTTTATTGAGGAGTATATGTTGTAGAGACATCATGCTTGATTCCAACTTCATCATAATAGGCTTCAAGGTTTGTGTTATCAAACTCTTTGCCATTATAACTTTTAATCTTCTTGAGCTTCACTTCAAACTCATTTTGTGCTCTCTTGGCAAATTTCTTGAAGCATGATGCAACTTTGAATTTGTCATGAAGGAAGAACACCCCTATGTATCTTGAGTAGTCATCAACAATCATAAGATAATAAAGATTTTCTCCCAAACTCTTGTATATTGTTGGTCCAAATAAGTCCATGTGAAGGAGCTCTAGCACTCTTGTGGTTGATATGAAAGCTTTTGTAGGATGAGTGTTTGCAACTTGTTTGCCGGCTTGACATGCACTATAAAGCCTGTCCTTTTCAAACTTCACACACTTCAACCCTCTCACCAAATCATTCTTCATTAGCTTCTTGAGTGAACTCATCTCAACATGAGAAATTCTTCTATGCCATAGCCACCCAAGTGTTGTTTTGGTGAATAGGCAAGTCTTCAAATTAGCATCTTCGGAGGTGAAATCCACTAGATATAGATTGTTGTATCTAAATCCTTTGAATATCACTTGATCATCATCCTTCTTAGATACAACAACTTCCTTCTCGGTAAATAAGCATTGAAAGCCAAGATCACACAATTATCCAACGGATAGCAAGTTGAAATTCAATGAAGCAACATATAGCACATTTGAGATTAAATGATCATTTGATATTGCCACTTTGTCTAATCCTTTAACTTTGCCTTTTGAATTATCTCCAAATGTGATTCTTTATTGTCCATCTACTTCTTCATCTAGTGTGGTGAACATACGAGGATCATTGGTCATATGTTGTGTGCAACCACTATCAATTACCCAATGACTTCCACCGGTCTTGTAGTTCACCTACACACAAGAGATCAAGCTTTAGGAACCCAAACTTATTGAGGGCCCTTGACTTTCTCAATAAGTGACTTTGCAACCCAAATTTTCTTAGGCCTATTCTTGTTGAGAGGTCCTAAGAACATAACTTTCATCTTTCCACTAGAGTTGTTTCTGAGCATGTAATGAGCATTTAAAGCAAAGGATATAACATGCTTGGCAAAGGATTGTGGTGGTGGAGTTTGACACTCATGGGCAAAGTAGCATTTTTGTCCACACTCAAAACACCTCTTTGGCTTTGGCTTTGACATGTGTTGTTGTTGTTGAGCTTAAGCCTTCTTCTCTTGGTTTGCCAAATACCTAATGCCACTTCTATCCATCTTCATGATGATGTTCATTAGTAGCTCACTTTAAAGATGCTTGTCTCTTGTGAACTTGCTCAATCCAATCTTGAGATGCTCTTTCTCCAACTTGAGCTTCTTATTTTCTTCCTTGAGTGTATCATTAATTTTCTCTTCCTTGAGTTTTTTGGTCTCTTCTTTGAGCTTCTTATTCTCAAGAATGAAGTCACCATCATGATCAAGAGTTTCTAGCACTATAGTGTTGGTGATTTTGAGCTCTTCAAGATCTTTCTTGAGCTTTTCATTATCATGCTTGAGCTTGACATACTCATCATAGTTGTTGGTTTCAACCACTTGCTTGCCTTTGCTACTAGATCCTTGCTCAATACTCTCAACAATTAAATCATCGTATGATGTAGCTATATCAATCTTAACAACATTGTTAGTAGCATCATGTGGCTTATTGAATAAAAATTCTTGAGCAATAACAGGATTATCATGATTTATTTTGAGAGTTGTATATTCTTCTTTTAGCATATTATGGCTAGTGATGAGCTCTTTATGCATCCCCTCAAGCTTATCATGTTTATCTCTAAGCTCTTTCTTAGAATATTTGAGCTCCCTGAGTTTGGATGACATAGCTTCATTTGCTTCTCTAAGCTCAACACTAGCCTTTCCGGCTATATCATATTTGGCTAAAAGAGAATCATTCTTAGCTTCTAGCTTGTTATTCTTAGCTCTAGTCCTTCTAATGATCTTAGTGTATTGATTTAGCAATTTAATAAGATCATAATATGAAGGTGATTCATATTCATCATCATCACTATCACTATCACTATCATCATTGTTAGCATGATCATCACCACTACTATCATCATCATTTGATACCTTTCGTTCACCCTTGGCCATAAGGCATAGGTGTGTAGAGGATGATGGCAATGGTGTCGGTGAAGAAGATGAAGAGTTAATCATAATTGCGTCCACCTTCTCATTATCACTATCATCATCGGATGAGCCACTAGATGAATCAATGTCCATAAGCCAATCACCGATGATGTATGCATTCCTATTTTTCTTCTTCTTATGAAAGTCCTTCTTCTTGCCATCTTTCTTCTTGTATGGTTTGTTCTTCTTCTTTTTATCTTCATCACTTGAGTCATCTTTTTTACCCTTGTTCTTATTCTTGTACTTGTCTTTCTTGGGCTTTGTGTATTGATGTGCTAGATGACCAAGTTCTCCATAATTGTAGCAATTCATCTCGAAGATTGGCTTCCTTCTAGAGCTAGTGAAGAACTTCTTTTTCTTGCCATCAAACTTGATGCCACTCTTATTGAGCTTCTTTAGCATCTTTGTGGTTCTTCTCACCATGAGAGCAAGACTTGCATCATCAACTTCATCATCACTTGAGCTCTCATACTCAATTCTTGCTTTGCCCTTCTCTTGGCTAGTCTTGAATGCTAAGTCTTTGTCTTTCTTCTTGGTAGAGGACGAGCCATATTGTGGTGTGATGTGCATATACATCTCATGAGTATTGACCTTTCTCAAGATTTGAGTTGGTGTAGCAGTGGAAAGATCACCTTGATGAAGCACGATCACAAAATGCCCATATTTATCAATGGGGAGGACACTCAAAATTTTTCTCATAACATCGGATGGTTGCATTTGAGTAAGTCTAAGCCCATTGACTTCCTCTACAAGAACATTCAAGCATGAGTACATTTCATTCGAACTCTCTTTAGGAAGCATCTCAAAAGAATTAAGCTTTTCATAACAAGATGATAGCGTTCCTCACGTTTGCTCTTAGTTCCCTCATGGAGCGCACAAGTGTCCAACCATAGTGCATGGGCGTCCTTGTGGTTCCTCACCTGGTTAAACACATCTTTGCAAAGGCCTCTAAAGATGGAGTTTTGAGCCTTTGCATTCCATTTCTCATAGTTCACTTCATCGCCTTGAAGGTGCGTGGGATCCCAAGGTTTTGGGAATCCTTGTGAGGCGACTCTAAGTATTCCAATATCTAGAGCTTCTAAATACGCCTCTATGCGGATTTTCCAATAAGGGAAATCACCCCCCTCAAAGATAGGAGGAGGTCCATCTCTGTGAGACATCTTTCTCTAGGCGGTTAAGCCTAAATACGTGAGCACGAGGCTCCGATACCAATTGAAAGGATCAAGATGCCCAAGAGGGGGTGAATTGGGCTAATTCTAAAATTCTTTGCAATAATTAAACCCTACGGTTAGCCCACTTCACCCATTGTGCCTAAAAAGTATTTCTATTGTTCTAACACACAAAAGTTTAGCAACCTATGTTCCAATCCTACTCTAGCATGGTAATTCTATGAATGTAAAGATAAGAATTGAATTGCTCAAAGTAAATGCTCAAAGTAAAGAGAGAAGGAGGAACACAGCGATGTTTTGCCGATCTATCAGAGAGTCGCCACTCCCCACTAGTCCTCGTTAGAGCACCCGCGCAAGGGTATAGCTCCCCCTTGATCCACACAAAGATCAAGTGCTCTCTATGGGTTGATTCTTCAACACTCCATCGTGGTGAATTACCTACAATCGCTAACAACTTGAGTTGGATCGTCCACAAGCTTCGCCGGATGATCACTAAGCTCCCAATCACCACCAAGCCGTCTAGGTGATGGCGATCACCAAGAGTAACAAGCACAAACTCTCACTTGACCATGACAAGTCTAATGAGAAGGGTGGATGCATACTTTGCTACTCTTGCTTTCACTAATGAGGCCTCTCTCTTGGATTCTCAAATCTCAATCACCTCACTAGGACCTTGCTCTTCTTGGAACTCTCAAGGGTGTTTCTCAGCTGTTGGAATGAGCAAAAGTGATCCCCTAAGTGAATAGAGGAAGTATTTATAACCTCTCATTCAAAATGAACTGTTATGTGCCTCTACGGGGTGACCAGACACTCCAGTCAAGGTGACTGGACGCTCCTGTCAGTTCACCCGCCTCTGTGCAGTTTAAGTTGTGACCGAACACTGGCCAGCGTCTGGTCAGCACTGACCATACGTGTTCGGTCATGAAAACTGCCCTCTAGAACCTTACTGATGTTGACCAAACTCTGGCACCCAGTGTTTGGTCACTTTACTACTCAGCGTCCGGTCAGTAGCTGGAACCTAACCAGCGTCTGGTCAGCACTGACCGGACACGTCCGATCAAGATTCTCCCTCTCTAGAACCTTATTGGAGTTGATCGGACTCTGGCACCCAGCGTCCGGTCACTCACCTCTCAGCGTCCGGTCACATCCAGATGACTTCACCTTGATCAAATGAACTGACCAGACTGTGCGTCAGCGTCTGATCTCACCAGAACCAGCGTCCGGTCAGCATTTGACCCTCCATTCACTTCCAACTCGTAATCATATATGAATGAAGTTTGCTCCAATTGATCTTAGGACTTTTTAGGAGCTACCTAGTGCTAGATTTAACAAGTGTGCACCACACCTAACCGACTAGACTCACCTAGGTCAAGCTACCCGTCTATACCCTCCTTAATAGTATGGCCAAAGGAAAAACAAAGTCCTAAACTACTCTAAGTGTCTCTTCAACTCCAAAAGACACTTAGAACTAGTCCATCCTTAACCTTGTCATCCATCCTTTGAAAATCGAAACGATTTATATCGTAGGGGCATGACAACCATGATTGCTTAATCAATTGCCATTGCCATGACCTAACTTAATTGCATCTGTAAAATACACGTTAGTCACAGTAATCATGTATTGTCATTAATCACTGAAACCCAACTAGGGGCCTAGATGCTTTCATCGAGTTTGTAGCATGTTATGAGGCCACAGGGTAGGTGAATTGGCTAAAGAAATTCATGCCCGGGTTGAAAGTGGTAGACGGCATACATAAACCACTCAAGTTATACTACGATTATAATCCAGCAGTATGTTATGCTCATAATAATAAGTCAAGTGGTGCTGTCAAACACATTGACATAAAGTATTATGTTGTGAAAGACAAAGTTTGGGATCATATAATTAGTCTTGAGCATGTAAGAACAGAAAAGATGCTCACGGATCTGCTTACAAAAGGCTTATCACCCAGCGTGTTCGGAGAACACTTAGTCGATATGGGTTTAAGAAAAGCCTATGATTCCTGGACAATAAGGGCCCATTTGAGAATCTATTTCAAAACAGAGAGGTGTATTGTAGCTATTTAATCTAATGGCAACTGATCGTGATGATGAGGTATGCTCTATGCACTAATCTATGATGAAATGAGAACAAGATAAAGTAAGTAAGTTGAGATTAAGTCATAAGGTGAGATCACGCGGGAGAATGTTAGATGATCTCCAACAGCTAATTGGGCCCTTCGATCCACGCCCTGATTGAGGGCATCCAACCCTACATGGTTGGTGGGCCCCTATCACACTGCGCTATAAAAATAGAGGTGGGGGCCGGTGGCTCTCTTCATAAGGTTCACAGTGAGCAGCCACAGTCGTCCCACCGACAAACCCTAGCATGATCTCGAGAGGGTGTGCAGCTAGTGACGGAAAGCTCCACTAGACCACTTCACCGCTGCCTCTATGCCACTGTCTTCACTACACCAACCTCAACGTGCCTCACCTCTCCACCGCCCGGACGCCATCAAACATGGACAACTCCAGCTCCTCCGCCAAACCCTCCGATGCTTTTATCACGAATAGAAAGGTTGTACCTACTAGATCTATGCCTAGGTTATCCTACAGTTCTATCATAACCTACTCCTTCAAAAAAGGCAGAGACGAACTGGTTGTCCTTTACTGCTGTGCACAACCGTTGATACCAATCTACGTAGCCGGAACGAGTAGAAAGTTATGTTCATTGTCAAAAAAAAGAAAAAGGAAAAAACGAAAGTTTCATTATTAGTTTCTTGTGGTCCGGACAAAGACAAAAAACTTAGGGAAAACCACTATGAATTACTACTCATGGTACTTCAGGGTCATAGTTAGTCCTTATTTTACCACTAAACATGTGTTAATTATGGTTAATAAGAGCTAATGAGGTTAATTGGTGGTTATTGTATTAGCCTACAATTCATTCATGTTTAACTTTCTCACAAGGTAGGTTAATTTTAACCATGGATCAAAACAGGCCCATCACTTCATTTTAGGCCTTGTTTGGATGCATGTGTATCCACTTCAATCCACAAGTGTTGGAGGGGAATGGAATGGAATTTAGGCTTTGTTTAGTTTCTCCCCCTAAAGTGTACTACCTATCACATCGGATGTTTGGACACATGCATGGAGTATTAAATATAGATTAAAAATAGCTAATTGCACAGATTGTGACTAATTTACGAGATGAATTTTTAAGCCTAATTAGTCCATGATTTGATAATATGGTGCTATAGTAAACTTGTGCTAATGGTGGATTAATTAGGCATAATAAATTCGTCTCGTGGATTACTAAGGACTTCTGTAATTTATTTTATTATTACTATCGAATATCTATACCCGGGTATCTGAGCCAAAGGATTAAAGAGCGTCACGTCGCCTCATCTGATGGTTAAAGACGTAACTGTGGCCTCGTCCGACTTTGAGGGTGAAGTTTTCGCCTCGTCCGACTCCCAAGGGCCAGGCCATGCCTCATCCGACGCCGAGGATGAGGTTTTCACCACGTCCAACCCCTAGGGGCCAGACCTCGCCTTGTCTGACGCCGAGGACAAGATTTCCACATCATCCGACCCCTAGGGGCATGGACTTGCCTTGCTTGGTCCCACGGGAAGGGCCTCGCCTCGTCCGACCCCCGTGGGTTAGATTCCATCTCGCCTGGCTCCTAAGGAGAGATTTCTGCCTCGCTTGATCCTTAGGGATCGGATCTGCTACCGGACCAAAGCAGTGGTCTCATGGTAGGGCTCGAACCGCTTCAACCACTACAGCATGGAAGCGCATGCCCAGGAGCATGTCTTGGATGTGTCCTGATGCGACTGGCGGTCGCATTAGGCCATGATGGGAAACTCACATCGCCCATCGCATCAACAGGCCAACATTGTACTGCCAACTCTCTACATGACCACCGTCCAACGTCAGTCAGCCGACGTTCGTTGACTGGCACTGTACCGCTAGCCCCCCACATGGCTTGTGTCAGGGGACCCTCTGACCATTTCGTCCGCTCGAATGGGACGGAAGACAAGAATGACGCATGACACCCGCACATAAGCCACAGCGGCCAACAGGACCCCAGTACGACGCCGCTGCCACCATGATCTACAGAGTCAGCAGGACCCACACAAAGAGGAGAACGGCGCACCTCCCGGAGCCTTATTTCTCTTTCCTTTTTTCTCTTTCCTTCGGTTGTAACCCCTGCTTTCCCTTGATCTATAAAATGGAAAGCAGAGCGTCCCACTAAGAGGATCGAATCGTTGCACATTGATTGATTGAACAAACATACCGTATCACACCAGAGACTTGGGAGCTACCTCCCTCTCTCACCAGTTTGTAACCCCCTACTACAAATCAGTGCTAGTAACACGAGTAGCCCGAAACTGGATGTAGGGACATTTGGCCTGAACCAGTATAATCCTTGTGTCCTCTTAGCTCGCCATCCGGGCCAGACGTGCAATTTACAAATTTACTAGCCGGTGCTTACTCGAAACACCAACAATTACTATACGAACACTCCCATGTGACAACCTGATATAACACCTGACATGACATCTCTAAACTTTACTCTCTAGATTTAAATACCATCTTAGTATAATTTCACTCACCTCCACATCAACTCGTAGATTGAGATAATTACGTGCGCATCAAACAAGCCCTCGGTGCTTTCTAACGAACAAAACAGTGGCGATTCTTGTCATCTTGTGTACGTACCGCATGTGTGTACGAGTAGTGGAGCTAAGGCACACCAACACGGTCCCCATCGTCCTCTGGCAATCGTGGCGCTTCGTGCATGCACGTATGGTCATTTCGCGTCACTGACCTCTGTGGCCTGTGCATCCAGACATCCAGTACACGACATGTCCATGGAAAAGGAGCCGCCCCCGCCCGCCCCCGCCAGGCCAGACTCCCATGTGGTCGTGTGTCATCCTCGAGGCCTACGGCATGTCAGCAACGCGTGTGTCACCTCTGCTACGTGGTCCAGCAGCCTCTTCGCCACCACTTGGGTTGGTTAGCGGCAAAAACATTACCCTAAACAAAGCTGTAGCAAAATTATTGTGATCAGACTGAGGAATTTGGATATGCTTTGGTCTCTCCTCCATACTTTAAACTAAGACTCTGTTCCACCACCTAAAATTTTTAAAAGCTAAAAAGTGACTAAAAAGTGTCTAAAGAACCAAACACATTGACTAAGGGTGTGTTTGGTTGGGCTATGGCTGTGGAAAAAAGCTGCTGTGGGCTGTGAGCTGTGGGAAAGCTGCTGTGAGCTGTGAGCTATAGAAAAGCTGAAAGCTATTTGATTAAACAAGTATAAAATATACCTTCTATCTTTATCTCTCTTAAAACGACTATGGAAGAGCTTTTTATTCCACCAATTTTGAAAAGCAGAAAGCCAAAAGCCAAAAGCAAGGTCAAACTAGCTTTCAAAACTGTACTACGAAAAAGCAGCTGCTTCTGAAAAAGCCGCCTGGAAAAGCAGTCCCTTTGGTTGGGCTTTTGGCTTTTGGGGCCAAAAGGCAAAGCCAAAAGCCCAACCAAACGGACCCTAAAAGCTTCTAAAAATTTTAGGAGGCTTCAATTCCTTCAGGAGCTCCACCCCCTCCTAAAACCTCCTAAAGCCCATCCTAGACCACCACTACCCCTGTCCCGACCACACACGTCGCCCCCATGCCTTACCCGCTCGCCCCTGCGCCTTACCCCGTTCATGTCCACCAACAACCCCGCCGCTGCTAGATCCGCCCACCTCGATGGCATCCGAGGCCAAACAACACCGTCCGCACCCTCCCCCTCTAGTCTGCCTCTCGATCTGCCATTGACGTTGGCCTCCGCGGCCAATAACTATCGTCCGGGCGCTCCCCCACCGGATTCTCCGCCCGTGCCCTTCCCCGCCACATTCGCATCCTGCAATGCCGCCCGTGCCCTTCCCCGTCGCCGCCACCACCCGTCGGGACCTCCTCATCCTGCAACGCCGCCACCACCAGGGGAGGACTGCTGCTCCCTCACGCCATCCTAGGTCCATGACAAACTCTTGGGTCTGCCGGGTAAGTTTCTTCCCTCTCCTTCTCGATGTAGTGTTCTGAGGTTCCCCTTGCTGATCTATTTTTGTGTGCATGTGGATTGTTAGCAGATTCTTCCTTCCCCACGCCATCCCCCACCACCGGCCGTGCCCTCCCCCAACCCGGCCGCGCGCATGCCCCAGCACATCACCTCGCCCATGGACAAATACAATTACAGGGACTTCCTATTTCAAGGATCTTCCTCCGGTGTAGGTAGCTTCCACACATCCCTGGAAGATGTGGACGAAGACAACTTTGGGCTATTCATTTCACAGCAGGCCCCCTCCCTATTCGCTCCCTGCCGCCACATGGAGCATTTGGATCTCAACTCATAGGTGGACGTCTTCCCCAATATTGAGTCCTATCAAGAGTTTCTATAGGATGGTGACACCGGTTTGGAGCAGCCACTATCTCCTCGAGCCCCTGGAGGGAGGGTGCGAGCACCCGCTGGTAGAGGCAAAGGTTTGCTTGGAGGTAAACTTGGTTTTGGACATGGATGAGGCAAAGGTTTGCTTGGAGGGAGTAGTGGCAGCCGTGGTGTAGGAAATTTGGGAGGAGGACGTGGTGCAACTTCCTCTGTAGGCCATGGCTTTCACAATCCAGTGGATGTTGATGCCGGTGACAAAGAAGATGACGTGCCCTCTGAAACACAGTCTCAGGTAATTGCCTATACATGGTCAATGCGTGCCTTCTCATGTATGAAATGTTGTCTGTGATATGGTAGTGAAATGTATGGTTTCCTTGCCATGTATGAAATGTTGTCTCTAATATGGTAGTGAAATGTATGCTAGGGACTTGTGATATGGCTAGTGAGTTGTGAATTGTATGCTTGCCATTTATTTTTCAACTGTTTGATATTGCAATGCTTCGTGTGATAATTTGTTTTCTGCTATAGAATCCTCATGCCAGGGCTAATTGGTCCGAGGAAAACACACATTATTATGGTGAACTTGTTGTTGAGGAAATAAGGGCAGGGAATTGTGTTAAAGGAACAATGGCACGTAGAGGTTGGAATAACATTCAAAAAGGATTTCACTTAAAGACTGGAATCAATCTTTTTATCAAGCAATTGAAGAACAGATGGCCACAGTGCAAGGCTTTGTACACTTTTTGGAATAAGTTGTAAAATGATAGCGGTCTAGAGCGAAGACCTGATGGCACTATCATAGCATCAGCCGCATGGTGGAAAAGGGAGTTAAAGGTAATTTGCTTGTAATGTTATCACATTATAGTATGTCTACATTCATCAGTAGTTGGTCCTGATAATTTGTTTGTTGTTTTACAGGAAAAACTAAATGTAAGAAATTCATGTTTGGTGTGCGTACATATTTTGGATATCTTGAAGAGATGTTTAAAGGAATTATAGTGGACGGTCAAGTTGCTGTCATACCAAGATCATCAACTCAAGACAAGGGAGATGAGGAGGGAGGCTTGGGTGATCAAGAGGGTGAGGAACAAGAGGAAGAGGAGTTCCTAGCAAGTCCTTTGGGTAGTAGCAGTCACAAAGAGAACAAATAGCACTGCAAGCACAGCCACAAGCCCAAGCAAGAAGAGTAAGAGCCCAATGGTCTAGGTGTTCCAGGGGCTGCTTGTTGAGTTGCAAGTATCTAGGAGTAAGGAAGAAACAACACTAGCTGAAATGGTAAAGCAAAGGGAAGACTAGTTGGAAATGAGGCACCAATTTAGGCAGATGGAGTTAGAAAAGAGGCACCATTTGAGAGAGATGGAGAAACAGATGCAGAAACAAAAAGGAGTTGATGAAGAGGACGATGATAGGGATGAATTTGATCAAAGAGTACAATCCTATATATTGAAGTGTAGGAAGAAGAGGAGGAAAATCTTAAGTATTGATGTTGCCATGATGGGTATGTATCACTTTGACACCTATATGAACAAAGCAGAATACAGAATAGCAACAGAAAGTGGATTTGAATGGGTCATGAAGACACTAGGAAATAGCAGTTCTTGTTACAATATGTTTAGAATGAGTCAAGATTTGTTTCTAAGGATACATAGTTTGCTAGTTGAATCACATGGATTAAAATCAACTAGGAGGATCTCATCTATGGAGGCTTTAGGGTTGTTTATATGGATATGTGGTGCACCTCAATCTCTTAGACAAGTTGAAGATCGTTTCACAAGATCACTAGAAACAATATGTAGAAAGTTTGATAAAGTTTTAGAGAGTGTGAACAAGCTAGCAGTTGACATCATTAAGCCAAAGGACCCCGAGTTTAGGAATGTGCATCCTAGGTTGCAAAGCCCTCGGTTCACACCATTCTTTGACAATTGCATTGGAGCTATAGACGGTACTCATATTCCTGTAGTAGTGCCAACTACCAAGGTAGTACAACATATGAGAAGACATGGATATACGAGTCAGAATGTCATGGCCATATGTGATTTCGATATGAGGTTTACTTTTGTGGTGGTTGGTTGGCCTGGGTCATTTCATGATATGAGGTTGTTCAAAGATGCAATTGACAAGTTTGGAGACAAGTTTCTGCATCCACCTGAAGGTAATGACAACTGTTTGTATGCATTATCTCATTATTACAATACTTGGTCTATGACTTAAATAATCCATGTTTTATGAATGTGCAGGCAAGTTCTACCTTGTTGACTCGGGTTACCCAAACCGACCGGGATATCTTGCACCGTACAAAGAAATCAAGTACCACCTGCCGGAGTTTAGACAAGGAACAATGCCGAGAGGTAAAAAAGAACTGTTTAATTACTCACATTCTTCACTCCATAATGTCATTGAACGGTCGTTTGGAGTTCTAAAGATGAAGTGGAGGATATTGCTTGACCTTCCTAGCTATCCAATGCAAAAGCAAAGCCATATAATTATTGCGTGCATGGCACTACACAATTTTAGTAGGGAGAGTTTTTTGAGAGATGTGGACTTTGATTTGGTTGACCATGATGAGAACTATGTTCCATTCGCCGAAGGATCCTCTTCTGACGGTAATGTGTCAAATGTATGTCATAGAGATGAAGATCGAAATATGAACGAGTTCCGTGATTGGATAGCCAATGGTTTGGTTAGTAGATCATAGATGTCAACTTGTAATGGTGATTTTATTAATGTGTTGAATTGTTGTATGGATGATTTATGAACACTTCTTTCCAATTGTATGAGTGTACGAACATTTGTATGGAATTTTTTTATTGAATGGAATAAACATGTGGCAAACAAATGTATTTGGCGCCCGGAGGTAGCTCATTGAGTTGGTGCCAGCAACAAAAAAAATTATGCGTCTCGAAGTACCTAGGCGTAAAGGGAGGGCATCGTGATCCTTTTGCCACAGTATTTATTATCTTTAGTTAGTTTTAGGAGGTAGAATCAAACAACCTTTTAGAAGCTTTTACAAGTCTGTCTAAAATTTTTAGGAGCTAAAATTTTAATCCAATAGGCCCTAAAGCTCCCTCTAATAGCACGACAATGATGCGTGCATGTTAGTGGTCACTAATCTCTGTCCGAGAAGAGATGCGTGCTCCCGACGCTGCATTGTTTCGATTCCCGCGATCTCAAGAATGGGCCGTCCTGTCCCGTCCTGTCCGACAAACGCTTTGCTCTTCTCCGCAAACGACATGCACATCGCACGCACCGAGGCGCGTTGTCGTGTTTGGCTCCCCTCCCCAGTCGATTCGACGATTCCGATCACCGCATGAGCGTCCTGCGGTAAACTCCAGAAATGGAGGGTGCGCTTCTCTGCTCACTCGCATCTCCCGCTTCGCACCTTTCGCATCCGACGTGGACCTGACGCGGACGGTTTAGCCGGTGGTGAAAAAAACAACAAGGTGGTGAGGGCACGAGGGGATAAGATCGCTGTGAACATTGAGATTCTCACCCCCACCGCCCACCCACATCCACGTGGGTGTACGGCCATCACGAGGCGTGTCGGTCCAGTCGAGCACGGAGAGAGCGGACTCGCTTTTTCTTCTCTGATGGCCAACAAAGCGTGATGAATCAGTTGAGCGTGCGAGTGATTTCCTCTCCCGCAGCTACCTCCACGTACTCGCCTTGCTAGGCACACCTAAGGTCCCGTTTGGTTGCACGACTAAAGACTGGAGACAAGAAGAGGAACTAAATAATACTATATTTGGCTTTAAGGACTGAGGCCTGAATAAAGACTAAAATATTATTCTTCTTCTATTAGATAGAGATGAGGAAGGAGAGAGAGGGGAAAGGATAAGAGCTGTAAAATTAATCATTTAGTTCTAAAAAACCTCTCCTAAGGGATTAGTTGATTAGAGACTAAAAATCTCTCTAGTAGTCTTCTTATTTAGTTAAAAGGGACTAAAAAGTAGTCTTTAATCTACAGTGGCATTGTACCATGAAACCTGCCATCCGCGGCGACAGCTGAGCTGACACCATGACTGCTTTTCTAACACCATATACAGTACTCCCTCTGTCTGATTTATTTGTCGTTTTTAGTTTTCGTGCCACAAGTTTGACTTAATTTATAGAAAATACTAGCAACATTTATATCTCCAAATAAATTTATTAAAAAACTAGATTCAAAGATCTTTCCGATGATACTAATTATGTATCATAAATATTAATATTTTTTAATATATATTTTGTTAAAATTATTTTTCGGAAAGCGAAAGCGACAGATATTCTGGGACGGAGGGAGTACTCCATACTGTATGTTTTTCTAAATATAATAAATAATGGTTTCTTTTTTTTAGTAGAAGACCTAAAAGAATGATTATTTCAGCACCAGCAAACTTCAAAGAGTGGGTACGTGTTCGGCCCGAGCGTATCGCGCGGGTCAGACTGTCAGTGCACGTTAGCAAGGAGCCCATCCAGCAGGCCGGACGTGGCATGCTTGCATCCGGGAGAGAAGTGATTGGTGGAGGTCGCTTCTGAAGACCCGGCCCTGATCTGGGCCCGAGTACTCCTATCTCTCAGTCTCAGGTCCAGATGTCCGATGTGGTTTGGTTTTGAGAAAAATCATGAACGTCCTCGAACTTGTAGGGAGTACTCCGTTCTCCGTAGTAGAAAACAAGTAGCCTGCTCGACGGCGCTGTCCTCTCACAGCTTATTGTAGCAAAAGCCAAAAAAGCTGCTGCTATAGATGCAGCGAGTAAAGTGTGGCCTGATTTATACGGTTAATTTATTAATAGAGAAAAATACTATATCATAATTGATAAAGTTGTCTTATATAAGCAGTATATTGTGAAGCTGTATTTTTTTTGTGCTCAGTTCTTGTCACAAGAGTAAAACAATGTAGCAACAGGTTAAAATAGTGGTGAAGAAAAGATATTTTCCATGCTTGATAACCAACCAAATGCTAGATGGACTTAAATTTCCGCAAGAAGATCAGACCACAGTATTTAAAAAAAATTGCCACAGGATTATAACATCATCTTAATTGTCCGGAGATATGAATGGATGTGTACATGGCCTGCCGAACATCCAGAAAGGAAATGACAGTTATTAACATAGTTAAACAGGGGCATTTCATCGAAGAATTAGTGAAACGATTTTGGCTGCCAGAAATCTGCCTATATGAGACGATTGGCTAAAAATGTGCCACAACTCAACAATGAGTTGGAGGAATGCTGGAGGAATCTGTGAGAGAAAAATACTGTTCCGGATGAAAAAATAAGCGAATTAAGCTGGGTTTAAGGGCAGGCCCATTCGCGTGCCCTTAAACCCGGCTTGATCCACTTATTTTTTTATCCGAAACATTGTTTTTCTCACTCAAATTTCTTCAGTATTCTTCTAAACTATTCAAATTTCTCTAGAATTCAGACAAGCGAATAGGTCCGAAAAGGCTTGTACTTCATATGGCATCCACGCACGCTCATGTTCATTTCCACTTAGCCATAGCTCCTTCTGGGCCCCGACACATGCAAAGTGCGAGTACCATTGTGATGCCCAGAATGTAAATTCAGTGTGTGTGTATTGCGAGGAAATGTAAATACAATATAGAAGAATCAGAAGAAGAGGGGAGGAGGGCGTTCCCGTCTCTTAGATCATCTCCAAGAGTATCATAAATCTCCTCATAATCCTTATTTTTTTAGTAAGATAAAAAAAATCCCTCTACAACAACTCCTAATATATTCTTCTAAAATTTATGCACTTGGGAAATTCTCTCCCATCGCGCGTAACTTTACGCAGACTCGGCATCACGCGGAAAGAGGGTTCCTGCGTGGCTTCATCTTCGCGTGCCTTCTTTTGCCGCGATCCACTCCTTCCCGCGCGGGTTCTCCATCGAGCCCAAGTCCGTCGGCAATGTCGTCGTCCCTGCTGCGGATGACTGGGGAGTGGAGAAGGCAAAGAAGCAGGACTTGCCACCGTCGAGCGGTTCGAGGCGGCGTAGGAGTTGTCGGTCACGACCAGCTCGGTGGCCTGGCCGGAGCGGTCACCGAGGAGAAGCCGGCCAGGAGGCGCCCGGTCTCCGCCGATCTGGGGTCAGCGCGGCGCGACCACGCCATCGTGGCCTCGTACGGCGACCGCTCCCTTAGCGCACAGGCATTGGCGTCCCCATCAGAGATACGCTCAATCGTGAGCACGACGAGGATGGCGTGGACCGCGTCGCGGGCGCTCGGGCACTCACCGAACACGCCGATGCGGAAGATCTTCAGCACAGAGGATCTCCTCGATGGAGAAGACGGAGCTTTGGAACTACGGCCGGTGCTGCCTGCTGCTGCCGTGGCCGCCGCTGCATTGCCGGGCTCCGCGAGCACCACTCATGCTCCGGCTCCCGCCTCCTGGATCTGCTTGACCACCCAGATGAACGGTCGCTTGGTCACCTCGACGCCATGTCCGATTTTCGACGAGTTGTGGCAGCAACGAGCGCACCAGGCTGCCGAAGCTCACGAACACCACCGACCGGGGATTCTTGGACTCGAGCCAACTCACGCTGAAAGTTCTAGTTTGGTTTTGGTTAATTGATGAAACCCTAAGTGCTAACCTAGTTTATCAAATTGATTATGAGATAGGTAGCACTACTCTAAGTGATGGAGCAATGGCGAAGATCATGACGATGGTGATGGCTTGGTGATGATCAAATGATTGAACTTGGAAAAGAAGAAAGAGAAAAACAAAAGGCTCAAGGCAAAGGTATAAATAGTAGGAGCCATTTTGTTTCGGTGATCAAGACACTTAGTGAGTGTGATCACATTTAGGTTAGATAGCCGTACTATTAAGAGGGGTGAAACTCGTATTGAAATGCGGTTGTCAAAGTGCCACTAGATGCTCTAACTCATTGCATATGCATTTAGGATCCAGTGAAATTCTAACACCCTTGAAAATGCTTTTGTGAAAATATGCTAACACATGTGCACAAGGTGATACACTTGGTGGTTGGCACATTTGAGCAAGGGTTAGAAACCTCACCGGTGGAGTGTTCGCCCGTAGAGTGCGGACAGTCCGATGGTGCCACCGGCGCCCTAGATAGAAAAGACAGGGGTTCACAGAGTGACCGGACGTTGGTGGTGTAGTGACCGGACGCTGGGTTCAGAGTCCGATCAGTAGCAGCAGTGAGCACGCGTCTCGGTCTTATGACCGGACGCTGGCGCGAAGAGTGACTGGACACTGGTAGGGTGCGTTCGGTCAATGCTGACGTGTGGTGCAAAGTGGAGACATTGTGTGACCAGACGCTGGGTGAGTCCGGTCGAGCATGACCGACACGTCCGGTCATGATTTTGCACGAATGGAACCTTACTGGAAACGACCGGACGCTGAGGTCCAGCGTCCGGTCACCTCGCAGCAACACGTTCGGTCATCACTTAACTGTTTGGATCGGGCGCTCAGTATTTGAAGAGAGGGGACACATGGCGTTTATCGCACGACCGGACGCTGGGGTCCAGCGTCCGGTCAATCTGACCGGAGCGTCCGGTCGGCCCATGTTCAGTGCAGTAAGTAGCCCAACGGCTCTATTTCTAGGGGCTTCTATTTAAGCCCCATGGCCGGCTCAAGCTCTCTCTCTTAGCCATTTGCATTGACATCGCAACCTTGTGAGCTTAGCCAAAGCCCTCCCACTCATCTCCATCATTGTTTCTTCATCATTGTGAGATTGGGAGAGAATCCAAGTGCATTGCTTGAGTGATTGCATCTAGTGGCACTTAGCATTCGTGTTTTGTTGCGGGATTCACTTATTACTCTTGGTGGTTGCCGCCACCTAGATGGCTTGGAGCAGCGAGGATCGTTGAGCGGAGGTTGGTGATTGTCTCCGGCTCCGATCGTGGTGATTGTGAGGGGTCTTGTGCCTTTCCCGGCGGAGAGCCAAAAGGTAAGTCTAGTGGATTGCTTGTGTCATTGAGTTACCTCACTTGTGGGTAGGTTCTTGCGGCGTCCAATTATGTGGACGAGGTTCGTGCAACACCTCTTAGCCGTCGAACCATCAAGTGTTGGTCGACACAACGGGGACTAACGTGCCGACAAGCACGTGAACCTCGGGAGAAAAATTGGTTGTCTCTTGCCCTTTGGTATTCTCCTGGTGATTGATTTAGTATTCATCTTGTGATTGGTTCACTCCTCTACACGGTGGTATAATCACCATACTCACTCATTTATATTCTTGCAAACTAGTTGTGGCAAGCTCTTTAGTGTAATTAGAATTGAGAGCTTGCTTTGTTATTTTAAGTTCATCTAGTGGAGCTCTTTAGAGTAGCAAGATTGAGAGCTCTTAGTGAGCAGTATCATTGCAAGTTGTGTGCCTAGTAATCATTGCAACTAGAATTATTGGATAGGTGGCTTGCAACTCTTGTAGAGCTAGAGCAAGTTTGCATTTCGCTATTTATCATACTAATCAAATTGCTCTAGTTGTTTTGTAGATTTTTAAATAGGCTATTCACCCCCCTCTAGCCATATTAAGACCTTTCAAGTGGTATCAGAGTCGTGGTCACTATTTGATTGAAGGCTTAACAACCTCGGTGTCAAATTATGGCTCAAGTTGTGTTCAACCATATGGGGGCAAACCATCGTTTTTATGGCACATGCTATGATTATTAGAAGAGAAAGATGAGGATATATCTTGGTTCAATCAATGATCAAGTATGGGAGGTGACCGAGAATGACTATGCTATCATTGATCCTGATGACCCCACCAACCAAGACAAGACCAACAAGCAATGCAATACAATGGCTCTCAACACCATATACAATGCCATTGATTCCAAGGTGTTTGAGCAAATGAGGTGTGGAGGAGATTGGAGGAAACATATGAGGGCACACCGGCGGTGAAGAGTGCTAAGTTGTACATTCTTAAGGATAAGTTGACAAACTTCAAGATGAAGGAAGATGAGAGCATTCTAAAAATATTTCATCGGTTGCAAGTGATTGTAAATGACTTGAAGGCCTTGAGAGAGAAGATCAAGGCTGATGATGTCTCTCATTGGTTCTTGATGTGCTTATCTCCAAAATTTGAGATGTTGAGATTGCTTATCATAAGAGGATGATTGAAGGAGATTACCCCTAACCAAATACTAGGTGATGTCATGACCCAAGAGACATACCGTGTGGAAAGAGAGGGGGACGACAAGGATGACAAGAAGGAAGAAGAAGACAAGAAGAAGAGTATAGCATTCAAGGCTAGCTCATCATCATCCAAGAACAAGGGCAAGTCCAAGAAAGAATCAAGTGATGATGATGATCTTAGTGATATTGATGATGAAGCTATGGCCCTCCTTGTACGCAAGATGGGAAAATTCATGAAGAAGAAGGGCTATGGTGCAAGAAAGAGAAGAGATCACACCAAAAGCAAAGAATATGTGAGAAGATGCTACAATTGCAAGAGCCCCGATCACGTGGTAGCAAATAGTCCCTACAATAGTGACAACGATGAGGATGAGAAGAAGAAGCACAAGAAGGATAAGAAAGAAAAGGAGAAGAAGAAAAGAATGACCTTCCAAAAGAAGAAGGGTGGAGGCTATGTGGTCACTTGAGATAGTGATGGCTCTTCGGATAGTGATGACTCTAGTGATGATGATAAGAAATCTATCAAGAAAGCACTAGCAAGCATCGCCATCAACAGCAAGCTCTCCATCTTCAACACTCCATCGACATGCCTCATGACAAAGTCTACCAAGGTAAAATATTATGTGAGTGATGATGATGAATGTAAAAGTGATGCTTGTAGGAGTGATGATGATGACGAAGAGTACTCTAAGGAGGAGCTCATGGACATGTGTGAGCAAGTGCACACTTGCTTTGAGATGAAGAGAAAGGAGTGCAAAGAATTGAACAAGAAAGTCAAATTTCTTGAGCAATCTCTTAATGAGCTCAATGCCACTCATGAGAGGCTAATGGAAGCCCATGAGAAGCTTGGCAAAGCTCACTCTACGCTTGAAAAAGCTCACTCCTCTCTCATCGAGCAAGTCAAGAAGGAGGAGGCCAAGAAGGAGCAAGTGATCGTGTCTTGTGATGTGGGACTAACATGTGATCTTATTGATGAAACTTTTTATAAGCCCATTGTAGTTGCTCCCACTAACACTTCTTGTAGCACTACTACTTCTACTGCACCTTTGAGTGATGGTCTCACTTGCGGTGTCCAATTGTGTGGATGAGGTTCGTGCAACACCTCTTAGCCGCCAAACCACCAAGTGTTGGTCAACACAACAGGGACTAGCGTGCCGGCAAGCACGTGAACCTCGGGAGAAAAATTGGTTGTCTCTTGCCCTTTGGTATTCTCCCGGTGATTGATTTAGTATTCATCTTGTGATTGGTTCACTCCTCTATACGACGGCATAATCACCCTACTCACTCATTTATAGTCTTCCAAACTAGTTGTGGCAAGCTCTTTAGTGTAATTAGAATTGAGAGCTTGCTTTGTTATTTTAAGTTCATCTAGTGGAGCTCTTTAGAGTAGCAAGATTGAGAGCTCTTAGTGAGCAGTATCATTACAAGTTGTGTGCCTAGTAATCATTGCAACTAGAATTATTGGATAGGTGGCTTGCAACCCTTGTAGAGCTAGAGCAAGTTTGTATTTCGCTATTTGTCATACTAATCAAATTGCTCTAGTTAATTTGTAGATTTTTAAATAGGCTATTCATCCGCCCTCTAGCCATATTAGGACCTTTCACACGCACCGGAAGAGAGGCATGGCATGGCGGGGGTCAGGAAGAGGGGCTCGATTGTCCACATCTTCTTGCCGATGGCCGCCTCGTAGGCATCGACAGACATGGGCTCGAGCTCCGCAAAGCTGTTCACCACCAGGCCGTCGGCTCTCGCGCTCTCGACCATGATCTCCTCGCCGAACTCCTTCATGCCGAGACCCGTGAAGTTTCTGGGCAACCGCTCCCTCGATATCTCGACATCGATAGGGAAGCCAGGGACGCGCACGGGGCCCTGCTGGGAGGTGTTGCCGGCGACCTGTGGCTGGGAGATGGTGCCGACCTGCTGGGAGGTGGCCACGGCCGACTGGGAGCTGGCCACGACCGGCTGGGAGTTGGCCACGGCCGGCTGGAACTGCAGGGCTTGGTCACAACGAAGGAAGGAGGAGCGGCGGCGGCGTCGAAGACTTTCGTGGGGAAAAAAGTGCCGCAGAAAAAACCCAAGTGGGACCCAATTTTAATTTTGTAGGAGTCGAATATTGGGTACTATTGGAGATGAACTTCTTTTTCTCTTCTAATATCTTTTTAGGAGTTGAAAAATATGGAGTTTTTGGGAGGAAAATTTAGGATACTCTTGGAGATGCTCTAAGTATGATAGTAAAAGAGAATCAAGGCATCGATATCAAACAAATTAGTTATGCCATAAACATCGTAACTAGGTACACACTTGTCAATACTTGAGGCCAACACATTGCAGACTTATTTGACTCTGTCTAATAATATTTAAATCCTAGATCAGAATGCAAGCCTAGTCATAGGACGGGGACAAAGCTATAAATTATGTGTTATAATGATTTTTTTATCAATTTTCAACTGGAAACATCTGTTAAGATTGACTAAATGTTGTTCGGCTGATGTTTTTTACGGCTAATAAGTCAGCTGATGCTATTTTATTATGAGAGAAAAACACTATACCATGAGTAATAAGTCGGATTGACTAGTTTTAAGTGAACTGGGCTTGGGCTTAGAAGTATATTTATCGATCCATAACTGTGTCAGAGTTGGTAGGCCTGCAAATAAAAGCACCTAGGAATTGGTTATGACTTATGAAATGATGCCATCTTTGTCTTATCGGGAGAGAACTTTACATTTGGTTTTGCTGAAATTTGGCTTAGGCTGATGCTTAGGCTGATTTGTTGTGAGAGGAAAATACTATTTTTTCGCTGAAAAGTACTGTTGAAGTACTTCAAGCAAACATGGTTTTTGCTGAAATTTGAATTATGCTGATGCTTATGCTGATTTGTTGTGAGAGAAAAACACTGTTTTTTCGCCAAAAATTACTGTTGTACATGATATTTTGACAACGGTAGGATGATTAGAAATGAGAACAAACTTAGCGCTAAGTTGTTGCTGATAGAACTGGAAGTATAGGTTAGTGGTAATAAGTAGTAACATTCATGGTATAGGTTGAAACCTTATTTCATTATTATCTAAAAAAAATAAGTAGTAACATTCACGAGCACATGTAGTTGGTATAATTTTAAGAAAGAACAATAAGCACACAACATACCGTCATCGGAGCTCTAGCACCGGTGTAGCTGATGTATTTGTCTCACGCTTTGATGTAAAGTGCTGATGCAACCTTAAACATACGCGCGGTCTCATGACTGGCTCTGGTTCGCGCCTACTCCGTACTGCCTTCGGGCGCTGGGTCCCCTACTAATCACAAGCGGTATCACTCTGCAAACCACAACCTAATACCATCATGGAATGATGAATTTTTCAGATCAACGTGCCATCGCCGCCGCTTGCGTCGCCGTTAAAACCGATGTCTCACGCTAGCAAGTCATTGCCATGCTGTTGGGATCCCTGGTATGGTGGGTAGCTTTTGTCCTTTAAAATGTAAATGGTCATGAATGACCTGACGACCTCTTGCAGTTGTCGTGTGTGATCGCTGATCCTATGCTCCTGGCTTCGGCAGCGTCGGGCTCCTCGATTCGGGAATCCGGGAAAAGGACCTCACAAGTGGTGCTCCCGCTGCGCACTAATTATGGTTAGCACTCGGTGATACTCCTTGTAAATAACTGGCATTTTTAATTTTCGTGCGGTTAGTTTGATTGAATTTATAGAAAATACGTCTTCAAATAAATTTATTATAAAAATATATTTAACGATTGATCTAATGATATTAATTTTATATCATAAATATTAATATATTTTTATATATATTTAGTTATAATTGTTTATCGAAAAACGCAAACGACGGTTATTTAACGACGGATGGGTACATGTAATGCAGGCCAGATATGATTTATTTCACCAAACGACGGTTATTTAACGACGGATGGGTACATGTAATGCAGGCCAGATATGATTTATTTCACCATTTACATATTTACGGTTCTTACTTTTGAATTGTTGCCCAACCGTTTTTTTTTTTTTTTGCAGTACGTGATTTCCCGTTCATGCTCGGACCACCGCTCTCGTCTGCATCTTCTAGTTTAGGCCTCGTTTGGATGGTACTAATTTCACCTCAATCCATGTTGGTTGGTGGATTTAGATGAAATTTAGTTTTAGTTCCACTTCAATCCATTCTAACATATTTGGATTAATACAAATCCGACTACGTACAAACAAGGTCTTATAGTATAAATATAAACACACTATTAATCACTACTCCCTGTGTCTCAGGATAGAAGACGCAACTCTCTTTGGCACCAAGACCAATAAGGAAGTTAACTCCTACACATTAAAGGTGTTTTGGTTCTCCATCCAATTTACTGTGATGCCGCATACGTGCATGTAGAAACGGTCTAGCCAATTAGCTTCAAGCATTCATGCATGCATGCTGCACAAATGCATTCTCGAGGGAGCCCAGGAGTCAGATTTAGTCCTGCATTAGTTGTTGCATGCGGGAGCTAAAGTGCAGGTGCCTTGTATCATGGGACTAAAAAAACAGTTACCCCTTATATCAGCATACATGTCCCTTCGGACTTGGGAGTTCTCTGCCGAAGAGCTGGCACGTGAACTGACGCGGTGGTCTTGGCACGGCCCGCAAAGTCATTGTACAATAATGCGGCCCAACACGCAATACATCGGGTGAGATGCCCATGAAAGCATATGGGCCTTTACGACAGTAATGTTAGCAGAAAATGAAGGAGCCGGATGCTGAAAGGTTTGAAGCCCATGTTCACTTCGGGAACCGGGGAACCAAAAGCAGCAAAAGAACAGCCCCAAAAAAGCCCATTTTGTCCACATCTATCTCTCCATCTTTTTTCCCCCGCTGTTGATAGTCAACAAAAGATAAATGTACAAATCTCAAGATTAATAAAGTCACAGGATGCATTCGCTATCAACCTATGAGCGCCTTGCTTCGCCGTGGACATGACCTCTACTACGGATAAATAAGGGGCCTTGCTAAGATACAACTATTACTCTATAGGAGGCAAGATCTCAAATAAATCTTAGCCCTTGATTTTTGAAGTCCATGCAATAATTAAGTAATTAATAATTAATTAAAATATTTAGAAAAAATAAAATAAAAGGCCAACAAACTAACAAATGTGTACACGATATCTATTTCAGGAATAGCTTGTTTCTCAACATGACATTTTGCTTCTAGGCTGCAACTGTTCATTTGCCATGCATGTCTAACAAGCTAGGACTAACAAGATAGAGTCGAGTTGCTTGCCCTAGCGCCAACGTCGTTGTCGCCTCCGCATCCACCACCGTTGTTCACCCTCCCTTCCCCCTCTGGCATCTCACCGGAGGGCAGAGGGAGTGGGGATCCATCGTTTTTATATATTTTTTAGTAGATCGAGTCATCTAGGGTTAGACTCTCCATGCCTAGTTTCTTAGTACTAGGGATTTATCTCCTCCTCCTCCTCCCTAGTGATGGCGAGGGGGTAGGGTGGATTCGTTTTCTCCATGGCGGCTCTGTTGAAGATTAGGGCGATATTAGCGTCGGCAACTTTATCGGCTTGACAACATGGAGACTTGGCTTTCCGGATGGTGACATCAAGGCGGAGATGATATCGCCGTCATGGAATAATTTTCTCCGGTCTCTTCTTCATTTTGTTGTGGTTAGATCTGACCACAATGAAGGACTAGGGAAAATAAGTTTCAGATCAGTCTTTCTTATTCTTCGGTGGCAGAAAGAAGAAGGAAGACACCAGAAAGAAGAAGTTTCTCCACTTCGTCCGCAAGAATGTTGGCCGTCATTCGTTGGGCATATGTTCTCAGGCCTTTTGTCGAGTGTTTGCCTGTGCTGACATCTATACGAATCGTCATACAGGTTTAGAGTTGAAGGGTCGAGATGGCGGACTAGAGGGGGGGTGAATAGTCTTTTCTAAAACTAATCGCGTCGGCTAACCGATACAAATGCGGAATTAAAACTAACGGTCTAGCCAAGACTATACCCCACTATATATGTTCACTAGCACCTAGCAAAGATAACAATTATGCAACAAAGATGCCGGGCTAGCTAGAGCTCTCCTAAACAATTCTAGGAGCAAGGTCACACAAACCTATGCCACTAGTACTTTAAGCAACAAGGGAGCTCCTACACATGCTAGTAAGCAAAAGCACAAAGCCAACTAAGCTCACTAGCAAAGCTCAATAACAAGGCAACCAATGCCTAATTAGAGAGCGCAAATACTTAGCTACACAAACTAAGCAATGTGACTAACAAGGTTACTAAAACCAAATTAGCCACGCAAGGGAGCTACTTCTATGCTACACAAGCAAGAAGGTAATTAGGAAGCTACACAAGCTATCTAATTACAAGAGCAACTACACAAGCTTAATATGTATAAAAGTAATTGCAAGCTTGTGTAATGGGGATGCAAACCAACGGGAAGAACAAGGTTGACACGATGATTTTTCTCTCGAGGTTCACGTGTTTGCCAACACGCTAGTCCCCGTTGTGTCGACCGCTCACTTGGTGGTTCACGCGCTGATTGGCATCACTCGCCAAACCCTCAATAGGGTGCCGCACAACCTACCCCTTGAGTGAGGGTAGCTCAATGACACGCTTTACTAGAGTTGCTCTTCGCGGCTCCCGCGGGGCGAGCACAATGCCCCTCACAAAGCTCTTCTCCGGAGCACCGCACAAACTTCTTGCGGGCTTCGACGGAGACCACCACCAAGCCATCTAGGAGGTGGCAACCTCCAAGAGTAACAAGCACCACCGGCTTGCAACTCGATCACCTAGTGCCACTCGATGCAACCTCACGATGCAATCGCACTAGAATCGCTCACTCACACAATCGAATGATCACTATCAAGTATATGTGTGATGGAGGGCTCCCAAGCACTCACAAGCATGGACACTAAGTCCCTTGAGGTGCTCAGCCCCAGCCATGGCCGAGGGCCACTTCTATTTATAGCCCCAAGGGCTAAACTAGCCGTTACCCCTTCACTGGGCAACGGTCGGGCCGACCGGACGCTCCGGTCGAGTTGACCGGACGCTGGACCTCAGCGTCCGGTCGCTCGCAGACGACCACGTGTCCCGGTTCCAACGGTCACTTGACCTGACCGGACGCTCCAGCTTCAACTGACCGGACGCTGAACCCCCAGCGTCCGGTCGTTTCCAGTAAGCTCCCGAGCATGACCGGACGCGTCCGGTCGAACGCGATCGGACGCAGCCAGCGTCCGGTCACACTCCATCTACTGCGTCACCGTACGTCAGCCTGACCGAACGCAGCCTTCCAGCGTCCGGTGCATTTGGATCCAGCGTCCGGTCAGTTGACCGACGCTGGCATCTTCGCGACCAACTCGTTTTCACTTCTAACTTCTTCACCCTTGCTCCAATGAGCTAACCACCAGAATTTGCATCTGGCGCAATAGAAAATAGACATTCCATTTTCCCAAAAGCGCCGAATCCTGCCTCATAAGCTTGGCAGAAGGGAGAGAGGGACCCAAACCCATCTCACCCCTGCAAACACCACCTCCTTTGTAAATGTGCCAACACCACCAAGTGTACACCACCATGTGTATGTGTGTTAGCATTTTCACAATCATTTCCCAAAGGATGTTAGCCACTCAACTTGCCACGCCACTCGATCCTAGCGACAATGCAAAGTTAGATCACTCGAGTGGCACTAGATGACCGATATGCAAACAAGTTTGCCTCTCTTGATAGTACGGCCATCTATCCTAAACCCGGTCATAAACTTCTCTACACACCTATGACCGATGAAATGAAATGCCCTAGGTTATACCTTTGCCTTGCGCATTCCATTCCATCTCCTTCAATGTCGATGCAACACATGCACCAACATGATCAACAATGATATGATCCACTTCATATCATCACATGATCATATTGGTTCATCGATCTTGACTCTACTTGCTCTTCACCGTTGCCATCGTCCATCGGCGCCAAGTCTTGCTCAAGCTTCACCGCCACGCGGTCCATCACTCCAAAGCCTTTGACTTGCCCTTCACGCTTGCAACCGGTCCATCAAGCCAAGTCTTGTCTTGATCTTCTCCACCTTGATCACATGACTCAATGTCATGTCTCATGTGCATTTAAGCTCCTTCATCATCACATGTGTGAGCTTTGCAACATCTCCAAGCCATTTTCACCTCCATGGCATATGTTGCTCACACACATGTACCTGTGGACTAATCACCTGTGTATCTCACATAAACACAATTAGTCCACCTAAGTTGTCACTCAATTACCAAAACCAAACAAGGACCTTTCAAGAGTTGAGATTTTGGGCTATACAAAGCGTGGGTACATTTAGATGATTAGGTTCTGGATATACATAGTGTATTCCAGTGTGCTTGTAACATGATGATGTACTCAACTATGATCTAATATAATTCTTCTTTCGTCTAAAAAAAGAATAGCTTGTTTCTTGCCATATATGGGTGCACGCGTGTACAGCATGAGCATATACGCATGCAACAACGCCATTTAGAGCATCTTCAAGAGGGGATATTTTGTTCCCAAAACATGGTGTTTGCCAACTCCCAAATTAGTATGGGGAGAAAAAAAGATGTCGTCTCCAAGAGTTTCCTATATATTTATTCTAAAAGTTTTTTTCTCGGCTTTTTTTCCCACGGCCTGGTCTCATGTTTTGCATTAGGAACCATGAATTTGTTTCTATATGTGTTTAAGCCCTTCCACTATATCCTTCTCTCTTGCGCTTTTGTCACCTGGAACCCTATTTTTCCTCCTTTTCTTTTCCCACCCCTTCTTCTTCTCAGGCTCGCAACACACAATGCACCGACAAGAGCGAGCGGCCGATTCTGGCTGGAAGGGCCACGCTGGCGGCAAGGGGTGGCGCAGAGGCATGCCAGCGACGGGCGTGCCTGCTGCTACCGTGGCCTCCAGGCGGCGGCTACCGAAACCCTAGCAATCAGAAACCCTAGTCGACGTGGAGAGGACGAGTACGTCATTGGCGGCATCGAAGATCGTCTCCCCTGGACGAAACCTGGGCTATGGCGTGAAGGAGATGTCACGTGGGAAGGACTGCGGCGCGCGGGAAGGAGAAGGCAGGCGGGGAAACTCCGGATGCGCGCTCCCAGGCCGCATGTGTATTTGCGCGCAGGTGACGGTGGTTTGCCAAGTGCGAAAAGATGGGGAAGAGATATATAGAGAACTCGTGGAGATGAGTTTTTCTCCTTTTTATCAAAAAAAAAAGATAAATGAGAAAGGGATATAGGGCACTCTTGAAGATGCTCTGACATATTCCAAACTGGTGTGGCGTCCTCGTAGCCGTGCCAGACGTGGCACCGTGGAGGTACATCACGTACATGAACACATCTGATGGTATAAATCTAATAAATAAGTGTCAAAAGCTAATGACTGGTTATAAAAATACCAATGTCGGAATTATAAAAATACTAATGTTAGCAACATACATTTGCAATATACTAAGTCATAAAAATACTAATATCAGGATTATAAAAATGAATAAATAATTAATTTAAATGCCAACAAGTTCTATTTTTTTAAATAAACAACTAAAACACACCTCTACTTTTGTTACATTCGTACCCAAAAAAATACAGCTGACGTTTAGATGCAAATAACCTTGACATCAATTGCAACTACACATGAGTCAATTAATTAAAAAAGCATCACATGTCACGTTAGGACTTCAAAAGAAACGGAACCAACCATACAAACGCATGCCATTGCATGTACGTTAGATCCAATTGATAGATGTTTTACTTAAAATTTTGCTTAGGCCTTGTTTAGATTGCAAATTTTTGCAATATGGACACTGTAGCACGTTTCGTTTGTATTTGACAAACTTTGTCTGATCATGGACTAACTAGGCTCAAAAGATTCGTCTCGTGATTTACAACCAAACTGTGCAATTAGTTATTTTTTTACCTACATTTAATGCTCCATGCATGCGTCTAAAAATTGATGTGATGGAGAGAGAGTGAAAAAACTTAGAATTTTGAGGCAATCTAAACAAGGCCTTACTTTCTTATTTCTCAAAATAAATATATATTTATCTTATTATCTCTTAGGAGGTGATACGTGATTACATCCATCAAGATCGACGGTCTACAGTTATTTAGAGGTAGAGTAGCAAAGCTTATAAATAAATTCAAAAAAAATACGATTACCTACGTCAAGTCAAGACACAGCACGGATAGTCTAAAAGCTCCACAACAGGAACCCAACCACGTCCGGGTCGCCACTCACTCTCCCTCCTCTTTTCAAATAGCAGCGTAGTCCACTGAGAGATCAACAGATGTTAAGTCTTTTCCGGTCTAAAGAAACTCACCAATTCTGGTGCCCCGACAGTTTATTCATTCAACCCAAACAAAGATGGCCAGCTCCTCCGAAGGAGCACCTATGCACGTCACCCCAAAATCTACCGTCTGTTGAATCTGAGAATTTACGATCAGGATTTTGCTACACCAGCTTTTGCCCTGAATCAGCTTCGCTTACCTTTTGTGTCTCAATCAGCTTTCTTCAGCTTCTGTTCTCATCACCCCGCTTAACTTCACTTCAGAATCTAGATATCTCACCTTCCACTTCCCAAAAAAAAAAACGCGTCTCTCCTCTTCCTCTCCGTCTCAATTTCTCCAGAAGCGGCGGCCACAGGGGCGACTGCGCCGGTCGAGACGGCGGGCGCCGCCCTCCTCCTCCCGTGCCTCCTCCTCCTCCTCCGCACAGCCTTGCGTGCCTCTTCTTCCTCGCCGGCGGCCGTGACGAAACCTAGCTGCCTCTTCTTCCTCGCCGGCCCCCCTGCGCTGCATGCGGTCCGCGGCCGCTCGACGAAACCCTAGCTGCGTCTTTCTCGCCGGCAGCAGCGGCGGCCAAGTTCGCCAGCTTTGTATGGCGGTGCATCACCATCTTATTCCCCTACCCCTCTCCTTCTTCCTCTCCCTCTCCGTGTGGTGCCGAAGGCGCGGTACGTAGGCAAGCGTGCGCCCTCCATGCGTGGCCATGGGGCGGTGCAGGGCCGGTGCGCCCTCTGGCGGGCCACGTCGGTGAGCGCGGCTTTGGGGCAACTGGGCAGAGCGCGCGACGGCTCCGACACGACCAGACCAACAAGGACCACCTCGTCGCTTTCCCGGCTAATCCTCTCTCGCCCATCTTCCCCTTCCTCCGTTCCAGATACTTATTGGTGAGGCTCCATTTTTCTCCCTCCCCTCGTGCTCTTCCTACTGCACACCACAGATGAATTTATTTGAGGGGTATTTTTCACCTTTGTCCCTTTCCTGTTTGGTTTCGAGGATTCCATTTGAATCCTCTTCGATTCTTGGTGATTCGAACTGAATCTTCTCCGATTTTTGCGGATTACAGGAGGAACACGCTGATAGAGAAACGAGGTACTGACCAATCAGTTCTTTTGAGGAAACATATAAGCTGATGACTTTCTTGTACTTTTGTCCAATCTGTAATTTTCTATGTATATGGCCAGATACTCCTACAACATGATCAGGTGATGATCTACAATATCTGATGATTACATCATAAATTATGTTTAACTTTTACAGCAATGATCACGGGAGATCTTTCCTTCTTGTGTTTTTCTTTTTCTAGAATTCAGCCTATTTTCGGTGAGTTCCGTTCTTAATGTTTGGCTGATTTGGTGTGTTCGAGGTTTATTAGAATCAAATTGGGTTTGAACCCATTCCTGGTGAATTTTGGACAGCCTCCGTTTGTACACTGCATACTATTGTGCTTTTGAAACAATGGTTTTCACATACACAGCAATAGCAAAAGCAGCACTCTTCTAATTTTCAGAAACGTGACTCCTTCCCAGCAACAGTTACCTACTCATTGTCCTTATCTAATTTTCCCACCTTTTATTGGTTTGATTTTTTTTTGGTGAATTTGAGAGTTGTTTAGTCAGCAGGCTTATGTACTGTTCCGAAACTTATTGAGAAGCAATAGTTGCCAGGCTGCTTTGGTTTCTCAGTCTAGTTGCAATGCAGCGTGTGCTATTCCTCCGACCGCCAGATAGCTGCTGACTGAGTTTGGACAACAAGTTCAATCCGCTGAACCTGGTAGCTGCATCTCCTTTCAGTGTTTTAGTCATCGGGAGTAGTAGGATTTCGGTGGCTGCAATCTACCAGGAAAACATCAGTTGTAGCTAGGCCAATATTATCTATGCACTCCATAGCTTGTGTAACAAATTTGTACTATTCTGGAATTCCGAATACAGGTATCTTATTTGCGTTTGCTTTTTTCAGTTCCTAATTCCCATGACTCTAGACAAAGGAAGTTATCAGTCATGGTTGATCCTATCCGTTTTACCTTGAATCGTTGCATCCATTGTAAAATGCTTATCTACTTTTTCCTGTTTAAAACTGAAAGCTGAGTGCTGATCAGGTACTGCTTTGCATCCATCTAGAATCCACTGTTCTCTATTTTCATACATAAAAATAGATGTATTGTCTTCTATCTCCTGCTTGTTTCAAAGTTCTGCTATACACATATTAGAGTTTCATAGTATGATAGTACAAGTCTTGAATTTCCATTGGTAGTTCTAGATTTGCCTACCACATTAACAAGCAATTTATCCATTGCAAACTTGGGATCAAAAGAACAAAATCAATGATGCTTTGTACATTCACTAAAATATTGTGTTTCTTGTGCTTACTCGCACTTAAATTTGAAGCTCCCTCTTCATGACACTGCTTAACTGCTAATGTCGATTTATTGTACAGAGTATTGCTTCATCTGGTTGATCTGCTATTTTTTTATAATGCCTCTTCTGAGAAGATTACATTTTAAGTTTACATAAGCTAGCCTTGTATCTTGCTTCCAGTAATTTGTTAACATGGTGGTACACTCTATTTTTTCAGAGAAACAAGAGGCAGTGAGGAAGCTGATGGAGACCTCAGGTATCTATGAATTTTTTTCTAGATCTCTGAATGTCTTCCCTCCTAATGCTACAGCTGTCATATCCTCCATTGATTATTATATGCCTTTAATACGTTGGGGCTAAAGAGAATTCAGGGTGTAGCTTTTTTAGAGCAAGGTGGTGCTGGAGGTTTTGTCGGTATCAAATTGAAAAATCCTGAAATGAAACGTGTGTGTGCTTCTATGGAATAATTGCATTATGGTTCTACCTCTGCTTTCTATTAGGTAACTAAAGGTACCTGTACAGATAAAAAGTGGTATGCATTTCCATCAATTTTGTACCATTAAATGGTGCATTAACAACTGTGTTCCCTGGACTAAATATAGTGGCCTGATCCTATTCATGGCTGCTGATATGCAGGTTCTTTCCCTTATCAGGATCTCGGGTTGATGATATTTGTAGCTCATTCTAAGGTATCATGTTTCTTTGATGTTAGGTTCTCATAGTACATGCTTATTTCTTTTTATTAATCTTACATATAGTGCCATGATCCTTTTCATGGACAAGTGCTCTGCCAATTTGAGTTTTTTAATGGTTCTTCCACAAACATACCATGTCACAATTTTTTGAGTGCCTCGTCCAATAAGAGATTGAGAAACATATCATGATCCGTGTTAGGATTCGATTCCTATATTTTTTGAGATTCAACGCTTTTCCTTGTGTTCTATTTTTTAGATTTAAGAGGAATATATATCAACTGAGTTTAGGATAATAGGTACATTTAACTCTGCCCAGCTTTACCCACTGTTAACATGATTTCACCATGATATGATATTTCATTACAATCTAGGTTTACCGTGCACACGTTATTCTTCAATTTAGTTTGCAAACAAATAATAGTACCCAGTCCTATTTTTTGCATTTCAGTATTGGCATCCATTCATCAATAATTTAACGTACCCGCTGATCACAGCTTGCTAAGAGAACTTCCTATTTGCTTTCCTATAGGTCCAGGAGGGAGGACACGAGTGTCTCCTCCACCATGGAAGCCAAGGAGAGGCAGGCCACAGCCAGCAGCTGCATCGCCCAAACATTCTGCTGCGTGTACTCATGGAAAAACACCAAAAAAACAGCACAATAGATATTCTGTACGAACGATCCACGAAACCAGGGACAGATCATACATGTTCGATATTCTTGCATTGCAAGTACCGTACGCCTAAGCCCTAATTGTGTGATATCCAGGCCATTGCACCACCATCTATGGTTAGTTAAAAGACGTAAACTTACTTGCTTCCTTTACAGCCTATTGAATGTATCACGATGAGCATTCTTAAGGTACAACGATGTGGCTGCAGACTAAACTTATGTGGCTATCTATTTCAATACTTAGAATAATACTTATCTACTGTCGTAATGCTACCACACCATGAACCTGATTAAAGTCTTTGCTGTCGCGCCTCAGTTTTCTCAGATTTTTGACCGCACGGGCGCGCAAAAGTGCACGGCCCACCACTAGTAAACTAAATCCTCCAAAGACACATGATATCGTCATGCCCATATCCTTTCCACGGGCTCCTTACACTCACGTGTTTGTCATCCTATCCTATATATTTTATCCCCTGCCAACCGTATCCCGGCTTTCATTCCTAGATGCCAAGTCTAGAACACCATATTATCCGCTAAACAACCACTAAATTCACCATCACAAAAGGCACGTTCGATCAGTCGGCCACTATTACTACTACTACTCTATATATATATATATATATATATATATATATATATATATATATATATATAGAGAGAGAGAGAGAGAGAGAGAGAGAGAGAGAGAGAGAACTATTGTCTGCCGCTGGCCATAAAATAAGTTATTCTGTGGCCACTTTGAGTTATGATAGTTACTATACTAATTTACGAGACTACAGTAACTCCTTACTAAGTGATTTACTATAATATTATGGTAAATATCACCGTGAGTGTAGTAACACGAGCATCATAAATGCATATTCATGTTATCGTAAATCAAATATATATATATATATATATATATATATATATATATAATATATATATATATATATCTATATATATATATATATATATATATATATATATATATATATATATATATATATATATACTATATATATATATATATATATATATATATATAACACGCGCGTGCCTGCCCACTGCCCAGGCTTCTTGATATATAACACTGAACTGAGAAAGGCAAGGTGAACAATCATGAAGCAGATAAATAAGTTCAGCACCAAAGATAACATATCATATGCACCGATGATGCAGTGAGCAAAGCCGCCTGAAGCCAGCGTCAAAGCGGTTACCCTTTCGATCCGCTTCTCGGTCTGCGCTCGGTTTCCTTTCTGGGGCCTGGATGGGCGTGCGCTGGACCAATCCTGGTAGCCACTGGAAGAACTCTCTCCACGCCAGCAGCGTTCCTCGTCACTCTGAAGGCTCCTCAACTGTAAAATACTCAGCTGGTAGCACCTGGTCCGGATGCAAATGCTTGGCTACTAACGGAGCACGAATGGCAGATTACACGTGCACGTCAGCTGGCCCCTCTCTGATATTATATTGTGGCAAGTTCTGATGGCCAGTAGAATGCAGATACGTGAGAGACAGGTAGTCATCTCTCTCAGCTGTGCGATCGCTGCCTGCCGAAACGGGAAAGCAGCGAGGTGAGGCCGCAAGGAATATACCCTGAATCTACGGTGCGAAATGGCTAAACTACTCGGCGAGTTCTCTGTCCTTGTTCGTTCTCTTCCTCTTCGGGAGATTGCTGGGGTTTCGGGATTCTTTTCCACGACTTTTCTAAGCTTATCTGCATGGGAGAGATAAAGCACGAGCTGGAATGGCTATTGTTAATAACTCCGGCTAATTTGGACGGGGAATCAACAGCCAGCGGTAAATTAATTTGACGTGCTACTTCGGTTGCGTGCGCGGCGGGGAAAAATTTACTTGTGGATAAGCATCTTCGTTCGTACGTGCTGATTATTATGCCAGTAAACTAATGAGTTAAAAAGTACAGCACCACGAATCACTGATCTCCGGTAAGAAATGCTTCTTGCTTCAATGCGTGTGCGCCAGGGGCGAAGTCAGAATAAATGGTCGTCGGAGTCAGAGTGGGTACTCAACTACTCGTATAAGTAGCTTATAGGTTGCAACAATATAATACAACACTAATCGATTGTTCGGATTTCAACAATTTATCGCATCTTTTTGTAGCTATTATGAAAACTATTACCCTTGTTGCCTACATGGTCTCTAAGCCTATAAGATATTCCAGTCATCTACTACAAATGTATCATTCCCACCTTATCCCTTATTGCAATGTCTGAACAAGTAACAATAAAAAAAACACCTATCCACGTTTTCACTATACTCTAGGCAATCATATTTAGTGAACTATTTATGTTGAAGTATCTTCATCATTATTCTCATTATCATCTGTTGCGGGTAATATTCTTTTAAAGAATCTTTCCAACGTGCTTTGATTGCCTATGAAATTAGTCACATAATAAAAATTAAAGCAGATAGATACTAAATTACTAATGTGCAAGTAGCCTACTATTAAAAGTTACTAGTATTATTTAAATACAACTATGCAAGCTATACTAAAGTAGATAGGTACATGACATTTCGTCGGAATGAAAGAGCACACTCTTTGGTGGAAAGCCTTAAGACCTCATATTTCGGACTAGATTGTTTTAATTAGCAATTGCAGAATAGGGTATCTAGGGTCCTGGACAGGTAGACAGAAGATGGGCAGAGAGTTTATCGCCGCCGGCCACCAGCAAGTCGTCACTATGATTTGCGCCTAGCGTCTTTGAGACGAGAGACAGAGAACGAACGAGCGGCCGCTGGACGCTGGGCACTGGTGCCGCTTGCCAAATGCTAGAACAATGGAGATCGGAAGATAAAACGACGACTACTCAGTCCAGGGCTCCAGGCTGTAGCGAAGGCTGGAGGCAAACGTTTGGCCTTCTGGGCCGCTGCCGGTACAGTATCTTGTTGCAATTTACATTCACGTAATGTAATCACGTTCTAAATCTAGGAAGCAGAAGATGGGCCGAACTGCTGGGCTGCCAACTCGCTGGGGTCCAATATATTTTCTACCGAGGTCCAACGTGGTGAAAAATCGCTGCGGCAAAGTCATCTGTGTCGGCCGACCCCGATGCCTTCACGTAGCTTCGCCCTGTGTGCTGATTTTGTTCATGCAGCGACTCTGTCAGCAGCTGATAGCCTGATACTACATCTACCACCACCACCAACTTTTTTTCCCCTGGTCGTTAAGTTTCAGTAAAACACCCAAGTCTTAACATTCAAAGCAGAATAGTAGAATAGGAACCTGAACAGAGCCGTGAAAAACTTCAACACATCCGATTGAAAGCCAGCTAACTTAATTCTCCTGCATGCGTGAAGTTCAACGATTTGACTGATTCTTGGCTGACAGAGAATCTCCTGCACTAATTCTCTATCACTTCGCCTCACTACTCAACAACTTGCAGGACTGGCCTGCGTAGGAGTAGTGCATAGACGGTAGACCCCACCCAGAGGCGCCAAACGGACTAGCTGCCAGTTTTGTTGTGTTCGGTGACGCTGACTGGCCGGGACTTGTTGATGTGCCTGAAATTTCCGATGCTTCCGTGGGCGGGCGAGCGAGATTCTGCATGCACACAGCACAGGCAGCCAGGCAGGGGCCTCTTTCACTTTCACCCGGTGATCGAGAGCAGAAAAGGAGGCTTCTCATCCACCGCCTGACCCGAAAACTACAAGCCATCCGCAACTTGACTGCTTTGCATGGCCAATTTATTAAAATATCTGGCGGCCTCCATCATTTTCTCTCTTTTCCTTCCCTTATTTCCTTTTCTTTGCCCTTATTCTGAATGGACTATTATCTTCTCGATCCCATCAGGAATTTCAACTGCCTGCTGGTGGCTATGGTAATTCGTTTTCGCTTTCTCTTTGAGTGACACCTGTGTGGTTGCATTGCTTTGGTTATCCGGGATGTAATCCTGAAAGCGTCGAGGTATATAAGCACGATCTAAGCTTTTTTATTCTCCTACTCTGAGGAATTAAGCATGGCATAATAAGGCTTAATCCTTAATGAATGATGGCTGCCATTGAAGAATTTCACCTGGCCAATGTTTTACATGCAGATATATGAAAAAAAAAATAAAGCCGGTTGGATATTAATTAACACCTTTCTCCTGTTCTTGACTTCCAGTTCATTGATCCCAAAGCCTTATCTAGCTAGCTTTGTAGTAGTAGTAGTAGTAGTAAGCTTGAGTACATAGTATTGTACTATGTACAGGAGAACAAAATGTTTACACACCGCAAACCCAATCAACTATGGCGTCCCTAGCAAATAGCTAGTTGCATTGACACTACTACTGGACTCTACAAGTACAATCCCTTTAATGATTTACCTACTACTAGTGTATATATTCAGCCTGTTCGTTTGTTGGTTTCAGCCAGCCCAAACCAGTCAGCCAACAGTGTTTTTCTCTCATAAAAAACCAGCACCAGCCAACCTAGACCAGCACCAGCCCCAACCAGCGAACAGGCCCATTAACCATTGCTTCATATGGAGTATATTTTAGGCCTATATATATTTGGTGCAATAGATCCCGATGTTCAAATCACAATTGAATGCTCAAGCATAGCTTTCAGTGGAGAACAGCAATCTGTCAGTCAGTTCATCCCCATGTTAGAAGAATGAAGCAGCATCTGTTGGCCCAGCGACGACCCCTGCAGCCCGTTGCCTACTTGGAACGTCGTCGTTGCACCAAAACAGGAGCTGTTCGGTTTCTTGGCTGCAGACGCCTGCTGGCTCGACAGCGCACTGGCACTAGCAGCACTCGCCTCTGATGATCTCTTGCGCTTGCCAGCTGCGCCATCGCCAGCGGCCGACGTCGAGGCAGGCGGATCCATCTGCTGGATCTGCCCCGGGGACATGCTGCTGCCGCTGTTGACCAGCAGTTGGCTCGTGACGGGGCGGCCGAGGAGAGGGGCGTGCTGCTGGTGGTTACCGAGCCGTGCCATGTCCTGATGCATGCCGCCCTCCTCGAAGAAGTGCACCAGCAGCGAGGGGTCATTGAACAGCTCCGAGAAGGACGGGATCCTGGGCATCCTCTGGGCGCCGGCGGACGCGGCATGCAGCGCCGGGAACGACGCGCCCTGCAGGAGCATGGCGGCGCTCGTCGCGGCGTACGGGTTCTCGTCGAAGCCGCAGGGCTCGTCCTGCAGCTCGTGGTCGGAGAGCTGCGGCACCGCCATCGGCGGCGCGTGGCTGGCCTTCTTGTAGATCCGGCACAGCACCCAGTCATCCAGCTGCACAGATAAATTAGGAAGAGAAGATAGGATGGAGATTAAAATAAGGATATGTCTACGTTACATACTGAATTTTTTCCGTACACTTATACTATCTTTTACCTATATTTACATTAAATTATTACTATATTTACAATAACTTATTCAGTGTAATTTAATAGACATAATGGTGTAATTTAAGAATAACACAAATATATGTCAATTTTTTCAGAAAAAATTTTACAAATTATTTCCATGGATTCTAGATATCAGAGAAATATATATCAAATTGTTCACAAATATCATCAAATTGTTCACAAATTATTCACAAACTTTAGAAAAAATACAAATATACATGTGGGCTGGGCGTACACGGTACATACTACTTGTATTCCGCTGGAGCTATACACGGGTGTAGACGCGGGCGTACACGGACCAACCACGGACGTACATGCGTGTATTCTGGACGACCGGGAGTCTGGAACGCTAGAGCACGAGCATGTGGTGGGGACCGGCAGCCCGTCTCACGCGACCAACTAACGGAGCACCGTGACTGGGCGATTCCTGATCTGGCGGCCACAAAATCGCATGTCGTAGAGGGCTAAATCAAACGACTGATTTATAGCAATTCTGTAAAATAATCAATGCTACACAAATCGGGTGCGGATGAATCAATCGTCAACACGTACGCATCGTGGCTATCGTTGTCGGATCAATTGACTAGGTGCAACCATGCCAAGTATGCCTAAAGAACATTTTTTAAAGAAAGAAAGCCGCGCCGCACAGACTAAAGTGGCCCTTGCGTTGCGTCTATTGGCAAGCCACAAAACCGATGCGATAAAGAACATTGACGTGCCGGGAACCCGCATCATCAGAAACATCGCAAAAAAGATAGATCAGGGTGCAAGGGGTTGCATCGGTGATTGCATGCGCAAGCAGTGCAACAACAAACTGAGCATATGGCTGGAACGCATGCAACTGGTGGCTAACATGATACTGACATGCAGAGAGATATATACTACTACTACATGCATGGCAAAAGGCAAAAGCTAGTAGGATCTCATCATTTTGTTCTTTGAACTTAACTCATTTTTTCATGGATTGTAAGTATGCAAAAGGTTCAATGACGAATTAACAACGTATCGTACCCTCATGGAGGCGTTGCGGAACTTCATGGGGCGGTAGGTGTGTGCGGCGTGCGCGTCGGCGGCGAGGCGGTACTCGTGCATGATCCAGTTGGTCTTGGTGCCCTTGGGCGGGCGGCCCTGGTAGAAGACGAGCGCCTTCTTGACGCCGACGCTCTCGCCGGTGGCTCTGCTTTGGATGGGCTTGTCGGTGCCGGTGGCCTTCCAGTAGCCGGAGCCTGCGGCGCGGTTAGGCCGGATCCCGTTTGGGTACTTGCGGTCGCGCGGGCTGAAGAAGTACCACTCCTTGTCCCCGTACGCGGCCCTGGCTGCGATACACACATCAAGGCAAGATCGCTGTTAAAAATTCCCAGCTATATACTATTTGTATATATCACACGGATCAGCTAGCTAGCTAGAGATCGCGAGCGGGGATCTCGATCGATCGTGTGCATGCATGGATGGATCTGGATCACGAGATATATGATGCGAGAGAGTGCAGGCGCGCGCGGGTACAGGGTACTAACATGGCAGGTCCCATGGATCGAACTTGTAGATGTCAACGTCGGCGATGATGGCGACCGGGCACGGCGCGTTGGCGGCGCGGTTGCGGAGGTAGTGGAGGATCAGCTCCTCGTCCGTCGGGTGGAACCGGAACCCCGGAGGCAGCATGTCCGGGTTCGCCATGACCATTGGCCCGGCCGAAGACGCTAGTAAGCAAGCGAGCCTGCGACTGCGAGGAACTAACTACAAAACCCTAGATAGATAGCTGCAGGCGTCGGCTGCTAATCCACCTCCCAACGAATCTGCTGCTGCGTGCGCCACGAGCTTGGGGAGACTAAACTAATAAAACTAACCAAAGCTCTCAGCTCTTGCACCCTGGATCGAAGGAGAGGGAGCGAGAGAAGCTTTAGGTGGCTAGGAGAAACGGAGGAATGCAATTTTTGGGGACGGGAGGGGAGGGTCTGCTTATAAGCACGCGGATGCTTGTCCGCTTTCGTGCGTGACGACGCCCGCAGCAGCTGCAGGCCCACCGGCCCCGGGTGGATTCGGGAGGGTGGCCGATCGAGCCAGACGAGAACGAACGGGGTTAGTTGGGGGCCGGGAGGAGGAATGGCCGGCCTGTGTGGCTATGGTTGGATCGCTCGCTCTCCCCGCGCAAGCACACGTCCGGCCGCGACCGGCGTGATGGCACCGGGGATTGGTGGGCAGGGGGGCCGTGACGGTGCCCGCTGGAACTCGGCCGTGCCGGCACGTGTTGGCGCTGGCGCCCTGGCGGCAGACGCTTTGACGCTTCCAGTCCCGCGGGCGACTGGCCGATTGGGGCCGGGGCCGGTGGTTCCTTGGCAAATCCTTTCGGGCGGAATCCCTCCCACCCCAACCCATGCCTGTGGCCTGCGCAGCAGCAAATCATTCAGTGACAAGAGGGCTTATTAACGAAATATACATACAACGGAGAATAATAAAGTGGCAACTTGGTGGCTCTTTCTAAAAGAAAAACAATATGTGTATGAATTTTATCAATAATATAGGTAGGCTGACGACAAAAAGGACTATATATGTTATTAATAACAGGAAAAGAAAAAGACCAAAGTATAACGTGGAGCGTGGATGTTAACAAATAGTATGTAGGTCCAGCCGTAAGCCCAGGTCATAATTTTTTAAGTAATTATCTCAGCTTTGGTGTGGTGTGGGGATACTATAGGAGGTATAACCCCAGATACCCACGGCAATAGACATGGGCCACACCACCAGGGCCTACGGGGCTTGGCTCTGATCGGTGTGCACCCAGAAGACATCTTGGCGATGAAGGAAGATCTTTTTCGGATATGATAGATATCGTATTTCTTGTAAATACTTACCATATAACCGAATATATCTAGGCCTAAACCAACTTGTAACCCTACCCTCAGACTATATAAGGCGGATAGGGACCCCCTCGAATTCATCTCATATTCAATACAATCCACCGAAGATATAGGACGTAGGATATTACGTCGATCAGACGGCCCAAACCTGTCTAAATCGCTGTCTCTGCGCTTGTGTCACCATGTGGTTCCTATCACGCGCACCTCCACCGATTCATATACTACCATGGATATACCCCTCGTTAGACTGCCGACCAGATTTCGTCGATAGATACAACGACCTAACCAAACAAGGGTTGCTGCAAATATTTCCTTGTTGGAGCTTTTTTGGGCAAGGGGCAATAGGGACAATTGATGAAGGTGCAGAACTGCACAACAGAGAAACCAGCGGCACCACCACTTGGATTCTTAACTTGCCTCTAGCTTTTATTATCACCTAGAGTACCTGAGAACATGCATGCCTCTCACTGTTATCTTGTGTGTCCGCATGAGGATGCAATGCAACGCCTTTTTCTTCTTCTCTGTGATGATTAAGCCTACCGTATTTCGATTGTTGTTTCATTTCTAATCTAGTACAAGATTCTTCTTTATTCCCGCCACTCATTTCAGTAAAAGAAAAACTGGTGTAAAATTTTCCAGCATAAAATGCTTCTGGATTTCTAAACTGAGATATAACTTTTTTGAACGGAAAAAACTGAGATATATAACATCAAAAGGATACGTGTGAACTCGATTGCTTGTCGTATTGTTTTTCGTCGAATAACGACTCGACATATCCAATCTATCATTTTGTTTGACTCTTGATTCTTGACTCAATTGATTAGTTGCAGTGACTTGACATGTAAGGTCCTATCGAAAGGCCAAAATCCCAGGTGCAGCACCACCTTAGCATATCTACTCAATCCTCATGTGGACACTTCAGTCCTCCACGTGTTAACAAGGAATCCAAAGGTATATCACATATTTCATACTGTCGGGTACCGTAAAAAGAGGCTCCCTAAGCAAAAACTAAAAAAATCGCTTAGACCCTGTTAAAATCAAAGCCAAGAGACAACTACCGGCTAACTCCACCTTGTCCGAGGCTACCGATTCTAAGCCTCGCTCGAGGCCTCGCACGTGAGGCCTCGGACGGGGAACCGATTCTCCGTCTCGCTCAAGGCCTTGCACGTAAGGCCTCGGACGGGAAACCGATTCTCCGTCTCGCTCGAGGCCTCGCACGTAAGACCTCGGACGGAGAACCGATTCTCCGTCTCGCTCGAGGCCCCGCACGTAAAGCCTCGGACAAGGTGCCGATTCTCCGCCTCGCTCGAGGCCGGCTCGGCGACAACCCCGTCGCCTCCGCCTCGACCGATTTCCCTGACAGAACGTCACGTCCAACTAACACGACCAACCACTCCCGCGAAGTCAGCCGGACGACGGCTCGACACAGCGGAGCGACCGACGAAATGGGAGTCGCATCAACACCATGCCGTCCGGGACGGGACGTGGCAGGGGTTACCGGCCACTGTGCTCGGCACTGTGCCCACGACTGACACCCGTACTGCACTGTGCTACCTAACCCCTGCTCCTAGGACAGCGCGGCGTGGGAGGTCAAGTCCGGGTCCCTATAACCTCGGAATCAGTGTACAGGACCGACTGCTCCCTCCAAGCCTCGGCAATCCGCTTCAGGGTCTCGATAGCCTCGGGATTCGGGCCCACCGAGCCCCCCACGGTGGTTCGGCCTCTGCACCGACTGAGCCTCGGCTCTCTACGCTATCGACATACAGCGACCGACACGTCGTCCGCCATGCCCTACGTGAAGCCATCACTGGAGCTCCCACGTCGCACAGGATCGGGCGTGACTGGCGCGTCGCTCCAGTGCATCAAGGACAAGACCGCTCCGTCGACCATGCCACCACAGTAACGAGCTACAGGGCTCGGACACACCACTTCCGCTCACAAAGCGTCGTGTAGCGAACACATGTATCGCCCCTGTGCCCCCCTTCAACTATAAAAGGGAGTGACCGGGGCCGTTTCTAGACACGTTGACACAGAGACACGGAAGATAGACACACGATCTCACGAGTTCATGAACTCATGCATAGACGCACGCACACACTCGCAAACCACGCGCAACGCTCTGTAATACGCGCACTCCTCCGTACTGCCTGAGATCAACATCTCAAGCAATTCACACCGCTCCACGCAGAGACCTAGGACTAGCTCTGTCTCTCGCCCTGCCTGTAAACCCCTACTACAAGCACATCGGTGCAAGGAATACAAGATCGCTCTCTCAGACTGGACGTAGGGCACCTATTGCCTGAACCAGTATAAACATTATGTCTCTTTGCATCACCATCCAGGATTAGGGGCATGCAATACATTTTCACTAGTTGGTTGAGGGCCCACCGGTCCAAAACACCGACAGTTGGCGCGCTAGGTAGGGGCTCTACTGCGTGTCAGCCTCGTCACCCCGACAAGTCCCAGATGGCAGACCCCGCGCGTCCACTGTGTATCGGCACGGTGATCTGGTTCGGGAGCCTAGAGTTCATGTCTCTAGGACATGAGTACGATATGGTACTCCTCTCACCTAGAGCCCCACCGACCAACGATGACACCATGCACCGGTAGCCCAGGCGCAGGCGGCACTTGGGTCGCCGCTCTCATCACGCTCGCTAGGCACGACACGAGCAGGACCACCCCAACACCACGCAAGCTCAGGGCAATGCACCGCGCTCCACCGGCATCCCATGCCCGGCTGTTGGCACAGAGTCCCTGGTTGGGGAACTGCCTAGCTTAATCCTAGGCAAGGGAAAAACACCGGTGGTGCGTAGCGACGTCCCGTCATCAAGCTCTGCCCCGCCACCTCCTGAGGAGTTGACTCCGACGGAGCGAAGCCCGGCAATGGCACCATCCCCATACCCCTTTGGGTTGAGAAATGCCGCTGCCTATGCTTCTGCCTACGTTTCCGCTCACGCGGAGCCCTCAGGATGCCACCAACGCTTTGCCCTCGACCTCGACGCCATGACCTCGATCCACACCTGCGCTGACTCCTCAGAGGAGGACAAGGCATAGGAAGGAGCGGACTTCTCCGGGCTCCATGACCATGAAGCCATGCGCCGCTTCTTGGCTGTGAGCGACTACTGCTTCGGCTACTCCGATTCTGATGATGAAGGCACTTACGACCCCACTCGTGAGTGCTTCCACGTCGAGCTCAGGATGCTGAGCACGGGCGATGAGGACGAAGGGGTAGGTTCTCACTCCCCACCTCTTGAGGGGGCGAGCGGCGCCGCACCTCCACGCATTGAGCCCTAGGCAGCGCGGAACAAAGACCTTGCCCCCAAGGAACTTCGACGTCTGGACCTGGAGCAGCTCCATGAGCTTCAGGCCAAAGTTGAACAAGACCGACTCCTTCTGTAGTATCTCTGAGACACTCTCGAGCAAGAGCAGCGGGGTCACAGCGATGGTGGAGCAGCCCGATGGAGGGCTCACGACGTCAACTGCCGCATCAACAATGACGAAGGGGGCGAGCAACACCCTATCTTCAATCGCGCTAGCCAGAACGTCACGGCAGCGGCGATGCTACTCTGGACGATGCCCGAGCCCTCTACCACAGAGGGGCGACGAGCCCACGGTGAGCTTCGAGACCTCCTTGAGACTGCCGTGGTGCAGCAGGCCGAAAGTTTCGCCTCTTGACGGTGTAGAGGCGCCTCAGAACTTCCCACGGCACCGCCTCGGTAGGATAGGGAGGCCTCGGATCGTCCCAAGCCTGCTTGGGCACTGACGGCCAACAGGGTCCCCTCGGTGCATGACCGCCTCGGTGACCGATGCGAGGCGCAAGGCAACCATGATGTGGTCAGCAGGCAACGGCGCCACGACAACAAGGGGCCCGCCCGAGGCTACCACCCACACCGAGGTGGCCGCTACGATAGTGGGGAGGACCACAGTCCTTCTCCTAGGCCATCTGGCCCTCGAGTCTTTAGCAGAGCTCTCCGTGGTGCTCATTTCCTGGCCCGGTTTCGGCAACCGGCCAACCTCACAAAATACAGCGGCGAGACCAACCCCGAGCTCTGGTTGGCCGATTACCGCCTAGCTTGTTAGCTAGGTGGTGCGAACGATGACCTGCTCATCATCTGCAACCTCCTGTTGTTCCTGTCAGACTTGACGCGAGCCTGGCTCGAACACCTCCCTCCCTCCTAAATCCACAACGGGCGTGACTTGGTAAAGGTCTTCATCGGGAATTTTTAGGGCACATATGTGTACCCTGGGAACTCATGGGACCTCAAGAGTTGTCGCTAGGGGCCGAACGAGTCTCTCTGAGACTTCATCCGATGCTTCTCCAAGCAATGCACCGAGTTGCCAAGCGTTGGCGACTCAAAAATTGTCTAGGCTTTCCTCTTCGGCACCACCTGCCGAGACTTGGTCTAGGAGTTAGGCCGGCATGTGTCGACCATGGCTGCCATGCTCCTCGACATCGCCACCAACTTTGCCTCGGGCGAAGAGGCTATCGGAGCCATCTTCCCCGACAACAAAGCCAAGGGGAAGCGGAGGGACGAGGCCCCCGAGGCCTCGGCTCCCTACCTCCCTAAGAAAAAGAAGAAGGGTTGCCAGGGGAAGCAAGAAGTCCTCGAGGCTAGCCTAGTCGTGGCCGCAGAGCGCAAGAATCCTCGAGGCCCCAGAGGCCCCGGGCTCTTTGACAATATGCTTAAGAAACCCTGCCCTTACCACTAGGGCCCCGTGAAGCACACCCTCGAAGAGTGCACCATGCTCCGGTGTTACTACACCAAGCTTGGGCTCCCCAGTGACGATGCCAAGATGAGGGACGCCGGTGATAGGGACAACGACAAGGACGATGGGTTCCCCGAGGTGCATACGCCTTCATGATCTTCGGCGGGCCTTCAGCGTGCCTCACGGCGCGCCAGCGAAAGAGGGAACACTGGGAGGTCTTCTTGGTTAAGGTGGCCACTCCCCAATACCTCAACTGGTCTAGGGAGGCGATCACCTTTGATCGGGATGACCACCCCGATTATGTCTCGAACCCCATGCAGTACCCACTCGTTGTCGACCCCATCATTGGTAACACCCAGCTTACCAAGGTGTTGATGGACAGAGGCAGTGGCCTCAACATCCTCTACGCCAACACCTTGGAGCTCCTGGAGCTCAATCGGTTGTAGCTCTAGGGTGATGCCGTGCCTTTCCATAGCATCATGCCAGGGAAACGCACGCGGTCCCTCAGGCGCATCGACCTGCCTATCTGCTTCGGCACTCCCTCCAACTACCGCAAGGAGGTCCTCACCTTCGAGGTGGTTGGGTTCAAGGGAACGTACCATGCCATCCTAGGGCGGCCGTGCTATGCTAAGTTCATGGCGGTCCCCAACTACACCTACCTCAAGCTCAAGATGCCGGGCCCTAATGGTGTCATCACTATCGATTCCACGTACGATCATGCATACGACTGCAACGTCGAATGCATCGAGTACGCTGAGGCTCTTGTAGAGGCCAAGAACCTCATCGTCAACCTCGACCGACTTGGCAGCGAGGCGCCTGATTCCAAGCGTTGTGCTAGGACTTTCGAGCCCATGGAGGCCATCAAGCTCGTCCTGGTCGACCCCACCTGCCCCAACAATCGGGCGCTGAGGATCAGCGCCACCCTCAACATCAAATAGGAAGCCGTGCTTGTCGACTTCCTTCGCGCAAATGCTGATGTATTCGCGTGGAGTCCCTCGGACATGCTGGGCATACCGAGGGAGGTCACCGAGCACGCCTTGGACATCCAAGCCGGTTCTAGACCGGTGAAGCAGAGCCTGCACCGATTCAATGAGGAGAAGCACAGGGCCATCGGCGAGGAGGTGTAGAAGCTTTTGGCGGCCGGATTCATCAAGGAAGTGTCCCATCCAGAGTGGTTAGCTAATCCAATATTAGTTAAGAAGAAAAATGGGAAGTGGAGGATGTGTGTAGACTACACCGGTTTGAATAAAGCATGCCCAAAAGTCCCTTTCCCATTACCTCGAATCGACCAAATCATCGACTCCACTACGGGATGCGAAACCCTATCTTTCCTTGATGCGTATTCCGGTTACCATCAAATCAAGATGAAAGAATCCGACCAGCTCACGACTTCTTTCATCACACCATTCAGCATGTACTGCTATGTGACTATGCCGTTCAGCCTCAGAAATGCAGGGGCCACATACCAGCGGTGCATGACCTAGGTCTTTGGCGAGCACATCGGGTGAACCATCGAAGCCTACGTGGACAACATCGTGGTCAAGTCTAGGAAGGCTAGTGATCTCATCGGTGACTTGGAAATAGCCTTCAAATGCCTCAGGGAGAAGGGCATCAAGCTCAACCCCGAGAAGTGTCTTCGGGGTCCCCCAAGGCATGCTCTTGGGGTTCATAGTCTCAGAACGCGGCATCGAGGCCAACCCGGAGAAAGTCTCGGCCGTGACCAACATGGGACCAATCCGAGACCTCAAGGGAGTGCAAAGGGTCATGAGATGCCTCATGGCCCTAAGCCACTTCATCTCGCGCCTTGGCGAAAAAGGCTTGCCTCTGTACCGCCTCTTGAGAAAATTCGAATGCTTTTCTTGGACCCCCGAGGCCGAAGAAGCCTCGCCAAGCTTAAGGCATTGCTCACCAATCCACCCATCCTGGTACCCTCAGCCAAGGGCGAGGCCCTCTTACTCTATGTCACCGCAATGACCCAAGTGACCAGCGTAGCCGTGGTAGTCGAGAGGCAGGAAGAGGGGCATGCTCTACCCTTCCAATGACCTGTTTACTTCATCAGCAAAGTGCTCTCCAAAACCAAGACACGCTACCCCCACATCCAAAAACTGATCTACGCCATAGTCTTGGCTCGACACAAGCTGCGTCACTACTTCGAGTCCCACCCGGTGACCGTGGTGTCATCTTTCCCTCTGGGAGAGATAATCCATAACTGAGAGGCCTTGGGTAGGATAGCCAAGTGGGCCATCGAACTCATGGGGGAAGCCCTGTCTTTCACGCCTCGGAAAGCAATTAAATCCCAGGTCTTGGCCGATTTTGTGGCTGAGTGGACCGACACCCAACCGTCACCTGCTCAAGTCCAGGTGGAATGCTAGACCATGTACTTCGATGGGTCCCTGATGAAGACCGGGGCAGGCGTGGGTTTGCTCTTCATCTCACCCCTCGGAGTGCACATGCGCTACATGATTCGGCTCCACTTCACCACCTCCAACAACGCAGCCGAGTACGAAGCCCTCATCAATGGCTTGCAGATCGCCATCAAACTTAGAGTACGGCGCCTTGGCGTATGGGGCGATTCGTAGCTTGTCGTCGATCAAGTGATGAAGGAGTCGAACTGCCATGACCCCAAAATGGAGGCATACTGCAAGCTGGTACAATGCCTTGAGGACAAGTTCGATGGTCTTGAACTCAACCACATCGCGCATAAATTCAACGAGGCCACAGATGAACTAGCAAAGATGGCGTCGGCATAGGCCCTGATCCCCCCGAATATCTTCGCTAGAGACCTCCACAAGCCTTCCATCGACTACGCCTCGACGATAGAAGAGGGCCCACCGGTCGAGCCCACCATAGGGCCCGAGGCCCCCTCTGTCACCGAGACCCCATCGGCCGAGCCTGAGGTCATGGAAGTCAACATGGAGCCTTCCAAGGCCAACCAGGGCATGGACTGGCGAGTCCCATTCCTTGATTGCCTCGTTCGAGGAGAGCTTCCTGCCGATAGGACCAAAGCTCGACGGCTTGCGCGACGAGCCAAAACTTATGTCCTCAGCAACGATGAGTTGTATAGGCGAAGCCCATCTGGCGTCCTCCAACGATGCATCACCACCGAGGTAGGCCAAGCCCTACTTTGAGACTTGCACGCGGGAGCCTGTGGGCACCATGCAGCGCCTTGGACGCTTGTTGGAAACGCCTTCCGCCAAGGGTTTGACTGGCCGACGGCGGTTGCTGACGCCACCAAGCTCGTACGCTCCTGCGAGGGATGCCAATACTACGCGCGGCAGACGCATCTCCTGGCCCAAGCCCTCCAAACCATCCCCATTACATGGCCATTTGCTGTATGGGGGATCAACATGGTTGGGCCTCTGTAGAAGGCCCCCGGAGGCTACACCCATCTGCTGGTAGTGATTGATAAGTTCTCCAAGTGGATCGAGGCTCGTCTGATCAATCAAATCAAATCCAAGCAAGCGGTGCTGTTCTTCACTGATATCATCCATAGGTTCGAGGTTCCGAACACCATCATCACCAACAATGGGACATAGTTCACCGGTTACAAGTTCCCGATGTTTTGCGATGACCACCACATCCATGTGGCCTGGTCAGCCGTAGGACACCCTAGGATGAATGGCCAAGTAGAGCGTGCTAACGGCATGATCCTATAGGGCCTCAAGCCAAGAATATACAACCGATTAAAGAAATTTGGCAAGAAATGGCTTACCGAACTCCCGTCGGTCATCTGGAGCCTGAGGAACACCCCGAACTGAGCCACGGGGTTCGTGCCATTCTTCCTAGTCTTGGAGCCGAGGCCATCCTCCCCACTGACTTGGAGTATGGCTCCCCGAGACTACAGGCCTACAACGAGCAAAGCAACCACACTATCCGCGAAGATGCCCTCGACCAACTGGAGGAAGCACGAGACGTTGCACTACTACATTCGGCCAAATACCAGCAAGCCCTACGACGCTATCAAGCCCGGCGCATTTGAACCCGAGACCTAAAGGTGGGCGACCTGGTGCTGAGACTGAGGCAGAGCAACAAGGGCCACCACAAGCTGACCCCACCATGGGAAGGACCGTACATCGTCGCCTAAGTGCTAAAGCCTAGGACCTTCAAGCTAGCCAACGAGAAGGGCAAAATCCTCACCAACGCTTGGAACATAGAACAACTACATCACTTTTACCCTTTAATTTCCAAGCATTGTATACATTGTTTCTCAAAATACAATAAAGAAGCATTCTTTAGTTGTTCTAATTTTTCGAGAAACCCCCTGAGCCCATCGTGGGCCTCAACGTTACGATAACACCACAAGGGAGACTCGGCTCTACCTCTACAGAGGTGCCCACTGCGGGGCTCGAACAAGACACGACTCTGCCTTTGCAGAACCAAGCCTCCCTCGGGGCTAGAAGGGGGGACTCCCCCCCTAAGTCCCACGCACCATTTTGTAGTCGTTTTTTGAAAAACATTTCTACGCCAAACTCTCTAGCGTGCTTCGACAAATCGATTGTAAAAAACCTAAAGACCGAAAGACTGTCTCAAGGCCAAAAGGCCGGCCGAGTCATGAGATGGCCTACGCCTCCAGGCTATGGCACTCCCTCACCACCTTTTGCCCGAGGGACAGCTTAGGCTCCGAGGAAGTTTTTTGCAAGAGATATGTTCAGAGACGAGACAAAGGGCAGAGGCTCAGAAATACAATAAAAACGATTAAGAAGCAAAGACACATAAGTACTTTAAAAAGGCCTCGACGGCCACAAGCATCATGGTACGATAATACCCTAATCTGTTTACATGGCCCCTTTGGCCCAGGTCAAGGCTTAGGGTCTCCAGCGTCGGTGGACGGCATGGGAGGAACCACCTCCTCTTCGAACAGCTTGGCCAGCGCCGTGCCAGGGCCCTCAGCTGCCTCCATCAGCTTCGTGACCTCCTCATCGGCCTCCTCATCATCCTCAGCCAAGACGTAGCCATCACTGATGGCCTCGAGGTCGATGCCGGCGTAGTGCGAGGAGACAATAGCCAGGGCACACTTAACACCCATGTGCAGCGCCCCTCAGAGTCGCTCATGCACTTGGCCGCTCAACGCGATCAAGCGGCTCCTAAGGGAGCTACCCGACTCGACCCCCTCAACCTCTAGGGCCTCACAGACGGTACAGGTGGCGCTCTGCAGCATGTTGTGCTCTCCGATCTCGGCCTCGAGCACCGCCTGCACTGTGATAGAGGCCTCAGCTGCTCGGGAGACCTCCTTCTCCAACCCTATGCCAAAACAAGCAGGATGGGGTTAAGCGTAAAAGAAAATAAGCCAAACAGGGGCGAAGCCCTATGGGACTCACCCTCGGCTTTCTCTTTCCAGCGCTGGACCTCGACCCGAGAGGCCTCGGCTTTCTCTTTCTAGCACTGGACCTCGACCTGAGAGGCCTCAGCCGCCCTAGAAGCCTCTTTCTCTAGCTCTGCATCACACCAGGGAGTTAGGGGTCGAACGCAAGAAAAACAAATAAAACAAGGGGAACAGGACTCACCCTCGGCCTTTCCCTTCTAGACCAAAGCCTCAGTCTAGGAGGCCTCGGCCACCTTGAGGGCCTCTACCAAGGTGCCTTTCGTCAGTAGGTGCGCACTCTGCTCCACCCCCAGCTGGCCAGCGATGGCCTTGGCAGAGGCCATCGCTTCTTTAGCCTGGGACCAGAAGGTGTCCTGATCATCGGCCACCTGGGTTAGCTCCTCCTCTAGCTCCTTGATCTGTGCCGCCAAATGGGCGGCTTGCTCCAGAGCCGTGGCCGCCTCGGCCTTCATATCAGCACAACGAAGGCGGAGGTCCTCCACCTCCGCGCTCTATGCCGACAGAAGCTCGTTGGCATTGGTGAGCAGGTCCTTCTACTGCCGGAGCTGATCCCAGATGTCCCTCTCCCGCTAGAGGAACAACGACTTCCCGAGGGACTAGGCCTTGAGCTCCTGGATAGGCAGAACAGGGGTCATGCACTGCAAGAAAACTCAAAAAAAGACGACACTGCACGAGAAAAGAAGACACGTACCTAGGCAATGCCCGGCAGATCGTCAGCCATGACGGACAGTGTTGTCCGCAGCGACCGCTCCGCTAGATGGCTATATTGCTCGAAAGAGCTCCAGCACCCCCCTCGGTCGTGTCCTCGAGGGCGAACAGAGGCTCCCCCTCAGGGTCGTCCTGGCTCCGCCACAAGACCCGTGGGTGATCCCACCCACGGGGCTTGGGTTGTACCCGCACGAGGGCCGAGCTTCCCTCGCCAGAGGTCAGAGCTGGCTGCTCCATGGTGCTAGCTGCCTCGGCATCCGCCACCTCCTTCCCGTAGGAAGTATCATCGGAGGAGATCAAATGGACCTCCACTTCCCGGGCGCTCTCCTACGACGGCGACGGGCCTTGGAATGGGGGCGGTATTGAAGCTTGCCCCACCTCCGTCTCCACTTCCTGGGCCACCGGCTTCGCCGTGCTCATGCCGGCTTCGCCGTGCTCACACCGGCCTCCGCCACCTCAGCCTTGGTGGTCCCAGGGGCTCCGGTCCCCACCACCTTGGCCTCGGTGGTCCTAGGTGCCCTGGCCTCCGTCGCCTCGGCCTCAGAAGTCTGGGGGGCCTCGGCCTCACCCTCGGTGGCCTCAGCGACTGAGGGCGCCTCGGCCCTATCTGACTCATGGGCCTCGGCCTCACGGGGCATAGACTCCTCCTCCTCCGCTTGCTTTGTGGCTGCCTCGGTAGCCTCTCCCTAGGCCCTCGCCAACACCGCACCATGTTGTATGGTGGCTTGCGCCTCCACCACCCATTGGGCGGTGGAGCTAGTGCTCACCTTGAGCGCCTTACGTGGCGCAAGGGCAGATACTTCTGCCTGAGGCTTCCTGTTGAAGGCAAAACACCAACAAGGTCAGCATACGACCAAGGAACGAATAGGAGATGCTGCTAACTCCACCGAAAAAACACTCACCTCGAATAGAGACACAACCACTTCGGCACTACGTCCCTCCTCTGCAATGGTGGTGGCGGCGGCGATGGCATGGCCTCCATGTCCACCAGTGACGGTCGGCCCTCGCCGGACTCCGGTGCCCCCTTGACCCTCTACGGGTGTAGTTGTGTCGCCCCCGCCACTACCTGCTCCACCTCTACCATCGAGCCCACCGGGCTAACGATGTGCTTCCCTAACGCCTGTGCCTCAGGCATGTCGGCCTCGGCCCTGTGGCGGGTGATCACCGACCCCGAGGCATCCTCTCCTCCTCCTGGAAACGCCTGGCCGCTCATCGATGCCCTAAGCACCGTCCCCCTGATGTCATGGAGATGGTCCAGGGGACCACGCCCCACCTCGCTCTCATCGCCATCGCTCGAGGAAGCCAACAACGATGGTGACAAAGACGACTCCAACGGGAGACCATCGTGCCTCTGCTGCCGGTGATGCTTCTCCAGCTCTTCATGCTCAAGGATCTTCCTCTTGCGCTTTGCCTCCTCGGCATCCTTCCACTTCTTCTGTGCCTCGATGTGCGCCTGGTTCATCGCCCGCCGCTCTGTGTCCTTAGGAATGGGTGGCGGGGAGTCTTGCACATCCCTCATCCCCTGTAGGAACGATGAACACAAATAAGGGAATAGGAAATAGTGAGGAACGAGGAGGCCTTGGGGGCCACAGCATCGCGTGACTTACCAAAGAAAGGTACCCCCGCGATGGGCACATCACGAATGGGGTTAGACCACCGCTCCTCCGCCACCCCTCCACCGTCTCTCTCACCCAACGTAGAATCTCCTCATCGGAGAGGGCGACGGCAGACATTCGGACACCCTCGATCGGCTCATCTGGTACCATGTCGAATAGGCGCCACCGCCGAGCCATCAGCGGCAGCACCCTCCGATGGTGGAAGGCCACCACGACCACAGCCGTCATAAGGCCACGGCTGCGCAGCCTCTCTAGCCTCTCCAGGAGCGGCTGCAGCTTGGACTGGTCGACCAACGGGACACCATACCTCCACTTCTTCGGCTGGCGCTCCACGACCTACTCGGTGTAGGGGGGAAGTTCATCATCGTCATTGCGGAGGTAGAACCAGCTGTTGTACCAGCGATGGTTGGACGATGTGAGCTAGGCCGAGATGTAGAGGAGATGCCGGTCTTGGCGCACTTTGAGAGTGCAGCCGTCGGCCCTCACCACCTTCCTCATGCCTGTCGTGCCCATCGGCTTGGTGGTATGCCCCGCCCGGAAGAGGCGGAGCCACAGCTCCCAATGGGGAGCAATGCCCAGGTACCCCTCACAGACGGTGATGAAGATGGCCACCTGCGCGATGGAGTTGGGGTTGAAGTTGTGAAGCTCCACGCTGTAATAGTGCGGGAGCGCCCGCATGAACCGGTCTACCGGCAGGCCAAAGCCGCGCTCATGGAAGGACACGAAGCTCACGATGTAGCCATCGCATGGCCTCGGCTCTGGCTCGCCCCCCAGAGCAATCCACTTCGGTCTGTTGGGGTCAGTAACCGGGCGGAGAAGGCCGTCATCGATGAGCGACTGCAGCGTCTCCACGGACACATCAGATGGACTCCAAGGATCCACCTAGAGGACAACAGTGCCGCCAGCCATTGCACGGTGGAGAATGTGGCTACGGCGGTAAGGCTCTCTCTCTCTCTCTCTTCCTCGCCCTTCTCCCTTCTTCTCTCCAGCGCTCTCTGTTCTTAGCAATGGCTCGAAGGTAGAAAAGGCGAATGCTGGCAAGGTAAGGAGGAGAGGGGTGAGGCTCGTCATGTATTTATGCAGGAAGGGGGTGAAACGGACGGGCGATGAAATCGGGGAAGTTTCCCTTAGATCTGGTGTAGTTAATCTAGATCCGATTAAACCGCCCACGCGCCCACCTTTCCCTTATTAATCGCGCACACACAGTAACGTCCCATCCACTGACATCACGTCGCATCCGACCGCAGCAACGGTAGGCACCATTCCATCTCCCCGAGAAACCGCCTCAAAAGGCACACCTGCCGTTGTCAGCCGATGGGAGGGGGATATCCCCCACCCGATTCCTTTCAGACAAAGGAACTGGGCACTAAGCCCGTTACGGTCTAGGGGTTCGAAGGCTAGGCCCCCAAAGGTCTCGACAGCTGCCCTAGGACAATAGTGTTAGGGACGACTATGGGCGAGCCCATACATGGTTGAGGCCCAAGCAAGCGATCGCTCAGGATGCCCTAAGTCGTGTCCAAGACCAGCAGGGAGGTCTCTGAATGGGATCCCATCGCAGGGAGGCACCGAGCCCCTGGGGCCCATTGAACGGCCCTGGGACCCACTAGAGAAGCCCTCTGGTACTTTTGAAGTGCACCTCTGGACCACCAGCCGACCCTTATCGAATGAGGCACGGGCCTCCACTCAGACTTACCCGATAACAGCTCACCAGAGATGTCACTGCTCTCGCCTACCGAGGGTAGCCTGACATACTCCACCCCTCCTTCTGAACGAAAAGGATGCACGAGGGTTGCACAAAAAAGCCAGGGGAACTCTTGATTGCCCTCTCGCTCTGTGTAGAGGCTCGGGGGCTCCTCCTACAACCAAGCCGAGACCCAGTGACCCAAATTCACACTCGAGGGCTCGACAAACAAATCCTCCTTCTGAATGAAAAGGATGCGCGAGGGTCACACAAAAAAGCCAGGGAAACCCCTGATTGCCCTCTCACTTTGTGCGGAGGCTTAGGGGCTCTTCCTGCAACCAAGGCGAGACCCAGCGACCCAAACTCGCACTCGAGGGCTTGGCAAACAAACCCTCCTTCCAAACAAAAAGGATGTGCGAGGGTCGCACAAAAAAGCTAGGGAAACCCCTGATCGCCCTCTCGCTCCGTGCAGAGGCTCAGGGGCTCTTCCTACGACCAAGTCGAGACCCAGCGACCCAAACTTGCACTCAAGGGCTTGGCAAACAACACCTCCTTCTGAACAAAAAGGATGCGCGAGGGTCGCATGAAAAAGACAAGGAAACTTCGGATCGCCCTCTCGCTCCGTACGGAGGCTCGGGGGGCTCTTCCTACAACCAGGTCAAATACCAGCGACCCGAGCTCGCACTCGGAAGCTCGAAAAAAATGTGATAAAGGGCATCGAGCCCGTTACGGTCCAAGGGTTCGAAGGCTAGGCCCCCGAGGGTCTCGACAGCTACCCCAGGACAACAGAGTCAGGGATGACTATGGGCGAGCCCGTACATGGCCAAGGCCTGAGCAAGCGATCGCTCAGGATGCCCTAAGTCGTGTCCGAGACCAGCAGGGAGGTCTCCGAATGGGATCCCACCAAAGGGAGGCATCGAGCCCCTAGGGCCAATCGAACAGCCCTAGGACCCACTAGAGAAGTGCTTTGGTACTTTTGGAGTGCGTCTCTAGACCGCCAGCCGACCCTTATCGAATGGGGCACGGGCCTCCACTCGGACTTACCCGATAACAGCTCACCGGAGGCGTCACTGCTTGCACCCACCGAGGGTAGCCTGGCATACTCCACCCCTCCTTCCGAACGAAAAGGATGCTGTGAGGGCCATACAAAAAAGACAGGGAAACTCCTGATCGCCCTCTTGCTCCGCGTAGAGGCTTGGGGGCTCTTCCTGCAACCAAGCTGAGACCCAACGACCCGAACTCGCACTCATGGGCTCGGCAAACGCGATAAAACCCCTCGCTCAACACGAGAAAAGCCCCTGAAGGAATAAATCCACTCCTCCAGGGCCTCGAGGGCTACACCCGACGGGTGCGCTCGCGCGCACCCACCGAGGCCTCGAGTACAAAACACCATCCCGCCAGGAGCTGCAATGAACCAAGTCTCGTCAAAACCTCAGGGAGAGCGCTTATGCTCTCCCCAAGGCTCGGGGGCTACTATCGGGTACCATAAAAAGGGGTCCCCTAAGCAAAAACCAAAAAAAATTGCTTAGACCCTGTCAAAATCAAAGCCAAGAGACAACTACCGGCTAACCCCCACCTTGTCCGAGGCTACTAATTCTCTGCCTCACACGTGAGGCCTCGGATGGGGAACCGATTCTCTGTCTCGCTCGAGGCCTCGCACGTAAGGCCTCAGACGGGGAACCGATTCTCCATCTCGCTCGAGGCCTCGCACGTAAGGCTTCGGATGGGGAACCGATTCTCCGTCTCACTCGAGGCCCCGCACGTAAAGCCTCGGACGAGGTGCCGATTCTCCGCCTCGCTCGAGGCCGGCTCGACGACAACCCCATCGCCTCTGCCTTGACCGATTTCCCTGACAGAACATCACGTCCAACTAACGAGACCAACCACTCCTACGAAGTCAGCCGGACAACGGCTCAACACAGCGGAGCGACCGACGAAATGGGAGTCGCATCAACACCATGCCATCCGGGACAGGACAGGGCAGGGGTTATCGGCCACTGTGCTCGGCACTGTGTCCACGACTGACACCCGTACTGCACTGTGCTACCTAACCCCTGCTCCGAGGACAGCGCGGCGTGGGAGGTCAAGTCTGGGTCCCTGTAGCCTTGGAATCAGTGTACAGGACCGACTGCTCCCTCCGAGCCTCGGCAATCCTCTTCAGGGTCTCGGCAGCCTCAGGATTCGTGCCCACCGAGCCCCCCATGGTGGTTCGGCCTTTGCACCGACTGAGCCTCGGCTCTCTACGCTATCGACATACAGCGACCGGCATGTCGTCCGCCATGCCCTGCGTGAAGCCATCACTGGAGCTCCCACGTCGCACATGATCGGGCATGACCGGTGCGTCGCTCCAGTGCATCAAGGACAAGACCGCTCTGTCGACCATGCCGCCATAGTAACGAGCTACAGGGCTCGGACACACCACTTCCGCTCACAAAGCGCCGCGTAGCGAACACATGTATCGCCCCTGTCCCCCCCTTCAACTATAAAAGGGAGTGACCGGGGCCGTTTCTAGACACGTTGACACAGAGACACGGAAGATAGACACATGATCTCACGAGTTCACGAACTCACACATAGACGCACGCACAGATGGAGACATCGCTTAGACGCACACACGCGCAAACCACGCACAACGCTCTGTAATACGCGCACTCCTCCGCACTGCCCGAGATCAACATCTCAAGCAATTCACACCGCTCCACGCAGAGACCTGGGACTAGCTCCCTCTCTCGCCCTGCTTGTAAACCCCTACTACAAGCACCTCAGTGCAAGGAATACAAGATCGCTCTCTCAGACTGGACGTAGGGCACCTATTGCCTGAACCAGTATAAACCTTGTGTCTCTTTGCATCACCATCCGAGATTAGGGGCACGCAGTACATTTTCACTAGTTGGTTGAGGGCCCGCCGGTCCAAAACACCGACACATACACACACACTAACCTATAAAAATCCTCATCGTGTCGTCCTGTCATATATAGCTGCGTGCGAAGAGCTAGAGCTATACATGTGCTGTAGTACGATCATTGTTATCGTGGGTTTGGTGTGAATTTAATCCCTATTCGGAACTAGTTATATAGCCAGGTCATATATAGAGACATATATAATCTGATCAGTAGGTATAGCCGGGTCCCGAGTTCACAACATATATATACATGTAATTGTTAACATGTATTTATATCGTGTATGATTAAGCCGTTTGAGAATGTGTGTTAATCAAACATTTTGCTTTCATTCGGTGATTACATGTACAAAGAGTTGTCTAGATTGGCGGATAGCTTTATATATCATGAGGTTGCATAATTTATTTTGATAAACTATATCAAAATTTATTTTTTATTTCAGGCAGACACTCAATACATATGCGTAACTTATCCCTAAACTCTCATCTCTATGAACGCACATACATATACCCTACTCCTATAATCACCTTTGAAAAACTAAGACAGAGTCGGTAGATCTGAATGTTGATGAAGTCATTACAGAAGTCTTATTGTCGACAGGCACGCCATCTATCACTAAAAGAACAATGTCGTTAAATCTAGGAAAAATACAGGAAAATACGAGCACCCGTGTCGGGTTGACAGGTTCCACCACATTCAATCCAACCAACCGAGCTACACTAAATTTTTTCTCTCATTTAAACTTCACAAATGAACAACATATTTGGAAACCACAACATCCCAAACGATTTATATATTTGAATCTGCTCCATCTATCCGAGAATACAATGCATTATGACTTTTAAAATCTATATTGAAATATAAGGCATTTTATGTGGTGTCCATGCTTAGATTCGACGAAGTTTGTCAAAAACATATATAGTTTGAGAAAAAAAAAGTCCTTAGTTGGGTTTACTCCATGAGTAAATGCACCATTTGAATATTCCCATAGGTTCAGCGGCGGAGGGTGAACCAAAAGCAAGCAGGGGCTAATTGCAAAAATTACTATTGTGCTAGCTATCGAAGCTTCTCAAGCATGACTATATATGATGCAGTCTTATAAAGCATCCACGAGGATAAGCTACCAAAACTACTGTTGTCATGTCACACAGGAAGGGGGCGGAGGCTCGTTTTTACCTCCATGAGCCTCACCCTATTTGTGTTAAATGCATTGTATTACTGTACATGTAACATTTCGGTCATGGTTTTGTTTTATTTCTTGGAACGGATACATGCAAAAATTACAAAAATGGCCGGCCAAAAATGGCCGGGCCGGTACCCGGAAGTGCAAAGTTAATTTGAAGCCAAGCGGACACGTGGCGTGGATCGGAGTAGCAAACTGGCCATCACACTACCAAACACCTGCACAAAACTGATCCCAGGAAATCGCAGTTCTTCTGATGCCAATAAGCAAAGTGGTTAATAAAGAAAAGCTACTAATCTTTATCCGAATGCGCCCCGATGGGGCCCAGCACTCCCGGTCGATCCACTGCCTGGTCTCGCGGTGGGGAAACACCGGGGCCCCACCACCCGCACGTTTCAGGCAACCCGTGGCCTGACCCTGATGGCGTGATTATCTTGCCGGCGACGAGCAGATTAGTAGCTTTCCGTGATTCCACGGACGGGATTAGCAGCTGGCCTGGAAATTCGTGTGGCTGCTGGCTTGGTTTAAAAGCGTGGTTATCCTGATCACCATAGGATGGTGGTGGGGGTGGGGGGGGGGGGGGGGGGGGGGGGGGGGTGGGGGGGTGGGGGGGGGGGGTGCGGTCGATTCATCTTTCTGTCAATCCGTCGCTGCCAGTACTGCTGTACTGCTAATGTTAACAGCTAGTCAGTCCAATGATCGGCTCAGTACGCTCATGCATGCAGCTCACTCAATGACGCGCGCTGGCCAGTGACAGAGAAGCAAGAGGGGACTAAAAATGGCAGAGCACCGCACGCCGCCGGCCGGAGTCATGCGTCAGGGACGCGCGCAGCGTGACAGTAACAGCGACCGGATCGGCGGATGGATGCGCGCGCGATCCAGCGGGCGGCCGTCGCCGTAGCGAAAACAGAAAGGAATTCCATATCGAGTAAACTTTGCGGGCGTCGTCACGCGGTTCGCGCCGTCGCTGTCGAGGCACGTGTCGAGCGCGCGCGCCGGGCGCGCTCCATCCATCGTCCCGTCCGGTGAGATTTTTTTTTAATTTTAACACTTTTTTTAAACTAATTTTATATCTAACACGGTCGGTTTTTTTTAAACTAACACTTTTAGCCGCGCCTATTATTCTAGCACGGTCAAATGCCTATGCCGCGCCATTTATGGTGGCGCGGCAGCGGACTGATGTGGCGGCGACCGGAATCGCTGACCGGTGACGTGGCAGGGCTATGCCGCGTCACCGATCTTAGCGCGGCACTGCGCGTCCTGATCCGTGGCGCGGCAGAGCCGAATGAAACCCCTGCGGCCAATCCCGCTACCCGAGCAGCAAGGCCGCCTAATGGAGACGGGGATCCCGATCTTCCGTCAGGTGATGGTAACTATCGTTGTGGCGGAGAGTAACACACCGATCCGGCTTCAGATCGAAAGATCGAACCCTGAAATCTTAGCACCACAGCTCCTCTGGTTATCAACCAAGTCACGGACCAGGTTGACCTCACCAAGAAGGCTAATCCCTGCCTGCGCAACGAAGAACACAAGCAAGAACGAGAAAGAAAGCAACCAAATTGCAGATGAATGATTAATCTCACGAGTTGGGGTCTCACAAACCGAAGAACGGCGAAACTGTTTCTTGACAGAATAATCTAAGCAAAACCCCAAACCCTAATGGAGGGGTGGCGGCTGTTTATGAAGACTCTAGGATCGTGCAAGACCCCTGGACACGCCCCTAATGGGCCCAAACTCGATACGTGGTCCAACAGACCAAAAGACAGTGTCGCAGCACTCTGGCAGATTCTGGATGCTGACTTATTTCGACGATTCCCGTTGATTCCGAGCAGCTTTTGACGCGAAACCACTTGGATTGACTTCCTTATCAAATTAGCTTTCCATCCATATGTGGATCATCGAAAACGGAGTCCAGATGCATCCTGGGCATCCGTTTTATTGCAGCCTGGTCCTAACAGCCGAGGCAGACTCGAACTCGGATTGGACTGGGCCTCTGGCTTGGCTTGAACGTCCTTGCTGGCCTCCTAAGGTGGTGACCAAGGAGGAGGACGTCCAAGGCCATCTCTTAGGTGTTCTCCATCTTTTTGGGGCGTGCTCTAACTTGGGCCTGGGTCCCAAAGATATCTAACAAGTCCATGACGACAGTGTAGCTCCCGCCAAAAATAGCAACAGAATATATTGGTGATTTGGAGGCCTTGCCGATGTGATATTGAGATAGGACCAGATCTATTTGAAAGCTTATCAAACAAACTTTCCATCAAGTGCTCATTGACCTCGATCGCACTCCGGATGGATAAGTTATGGCCTTCCCAATGAGGCACTGTCGGGCTGCCGACGAACCAAAAGTTCAACTTTAATGAACTTCCATTATGAAATACATTTGAACCTACAATCAAATAGTGATATGTACATGTGGAACCAAGTGAATTATAACCAAAGCCACTATACAAATGTAGAAACGAGCGCACCTTATAATCATTGTTCGTATCCGAAGGTGACATGTCCTCATCATCCTCCCCTTCTTGACAACAAACTGTCCTCGGTTTGGGATTAGCTGAAGGAAACGTTGTTGGTAGTAGCCAACATTGCTCTCCTTCTTGAAATTTAATATGTTTCTTTATAACAAAACTAGGGAAACTCGACATGACAAGATTATAGCAATTGCAATTCTTTGGTTGATCATACTTTTGCATAATATAAGGAGATTTCATATTTGAATAAATATAGACACGATGCACCATATACTCTCCTTTACAATTATATTTTCCAATAAAATGATATGTATGTCTAGAGAACCATGGCAAATCAGCATATGCATAAAGTTTCTCCTCTAAAGAACTAAGATTATATGGAACATCAAATTCAATGTAACCCAAAGTATTTAAAGAAGACAACAATTTTAGCTCATCAACTTCACTAGCATTATGAATAACAAGTCTATTTTCAGCATAAGTGCTCATTTTCAGCACACATATAGCGTGATCATTCTTCAATGATTGCATGGGTATAACATAAATATCATCATGCAAGTCATCTTCGTCATAAGAAACATCAAGCAAATCATCTTGTGACAAAGGTAAATCAAGCGAATGTTCCACTAAAATTTACTCTATCATAGCATGATTGGTGGAAAAATTCAGCACATCAAGAGAACTCGCACCTTCTGTGAGTTTAGCATCATAGACATTACCTTTGCTCTCATGTTCAGCAGGGGTAATAGTTGATGGTTCTGAATTTTCACATGAGGCTGTGAGCTTCTCATTTTCTGTCATGTCATCCTTGCTCTTTTCTACATTGTCCTGCAAAAGGTTAGGCATAGTAGGAGGAATAATAACAGACTCTTCCTCTAAATGGTGCATCTCATCATATGAAGTCAAAATAGGAGATGGATTAACAAATGTTTCTCGCATAAGAAGTTTTATATCATTCTAAGTTTGAGGCTTATTAGAAGGATCTAAAGACTCCCACCAAGATAAAGCAGAATATAGCAAAATACTAGCTGCATTTTTTACCTTTCTCCTTGGATACATAAAGTGAGTAGCAAATATATTATCGATGGCAATTTCCCACTCCATGTACTCATCAGCACCTATACCATCATAAGTCGGTGGATACGAACAACCTGTCATTGTAAACACAAAAACAAGAAACAAACGGTGAAAGTTATCCCTATTAAATGACTACGTTGTTGCAGTGGTGTCACTTTTGACAGCAAGTGGAAGCGTCTTACCAAGCTCTTACAAAGTTCTTACCAATGCAAGCTGTGGGTAGTACAACCGGCGGCTGATTCGTGATACCTATGAGGTAGTGGTACCGAGATTGCAAGGACCTTTTTTCTGTACTGATCTGAAGTATATATGTGGAGCTTGGGAGGCACAAAAAAATATATATATGTGGCACACAAGTCAGTGACAGACAACAATATTGAATAAATGTCCAGAGCACTTGTCCTAGTTGCTAGCCTATACGTGTTTCTATCACCAGTTGTGATAAACAAGAGAGGAAATAAGGATGAAAGGAAACAAGTATTAAAGGTAGCAACGGATATGAACAAGGCAAAAGGTACCACAAACAATAGAGCTATTGAGTGTTCCTTATGTGCTCCTTTTTAATATCTTCTATTCTCTTTTACTATTTTTTTCTTTTATTTTTTTGTCCAATCTTTTTTTTCTTGCTTTTGCTCTTTTGATATTTTTTTCTCGGCAAGGAGCACACAAGAATAAACCATAAAAAAATTTGAGCTCAATTGAATAAATGATGTGGCCTATAGAAAATTAGGACTGTGCTCTAAAAAGCATACCAAAACTTATGGGCCCAGAAACTCAATTTTCCTAATCGAATTTCGCAAATCTAATTTTTGCAAACCTAGCAATGCTGGAATGAAATAGATCTAAAATTTTCTGGTGTTCTCCGTAGATATAAAATTTTTCCCGTTTCGAGTTCGGATGCAAAAGTTATGACTGTTTTAAGGAAGCTGCTCGAATCAGGGATTTAGTGGACACAAGATGCAAACCGATGGTGATACGGAATAGCGGCGGGTGAAGGGATCAACATAAACTAGAAAAGAATACAATCTAAACCAGCAACAAGACTTTGACCTAGGACAGAAACTCAACAACAGAATCTGAAACTGAAATATGCAAAGGCTATGGCGCGGAAGATTCTAGGACATGAAATAAAAGTATGGCACTGGACTATGGGACGAATGCGAAACTCTCAAACTAGGAGATAAAAGTGAACCTAACGGTATACCTTAGCTCTGATACCACTTAATGGAGATGGGGATCCCGATCTTCCGTCAGGTAATGGTAACTATCGTTGAGGTGGAGAGTGACACACCGATCTGGCTTCAGATCGAAAGATCGAACCCTGCAATCTTAGCACCACAGCTCCTCTGGTTATAAACCAAGTCACGGACCAGGTTGACCTCGCTAAGAAGGCTAATCCCTGCCTACGCAACGAAGAACACAAGCAAGAACGAGAAAGAAAGCAACCAAATTGCAGATGAATGATTAATCTCATGAGTTGGGGTCTCACAAACCGAAGAACGGCGAAACTATTTCTTGACAGAATAATCTAAGCAAAACCCCAAACCCTAATGGAGGGGTGGTGGCTGTTTATGAAGACTCTAGGGTCGTGCAAGACCCCTGGACGCGCCCCTAATGGGCTCAAACTCGATACATGGTCCAACGGACCAAAAGACGGTGTCGCAGCACCCTGGCAGATTCTGGATGCTGACTTATTTCAACGATTCCTGTTGATTCCGAATAGCTTTTTATGTGAAACCATATGGATTGGCTTCCTTATCAAATTAGTTTTCCATCTATATGTGGATCATCGAAAATGGAGTCCGGATGCGTCCTGGGCATCCATTTTATTGCAGACTAGTCCTGACAGCTGAGGCAGACTCGAACTCGGATTGGACTGGGCCTCTGGCTTGGCTTGGATGTCCTTGCTAGCCTCCTAAGGTGGTGGTCAAGGAGGAGGACGTCCAAGGCCATCTCTTAGGTGTTTTCCATCTTCTTGGGGCGTGCTCCAACTTGGGCCTGGGTCCCAAGAATATCTAACAAGCCCATGACGATAGTGTAGCTCCCGCTAGAAATAGTGACAGAACATATTGGTGATTTGGAGGCCTTGCCGACGTGATATTGAGATGGGACCAGATCTATTTGAAAGCTTATCAAACAAGCTTTCCATCAAGTGCTCATTGACCTCGATCGCACTCCGGATGGATGAGTTATGGCCTTCCCAATGAGGCACTGTCGGACTGCCGACGAACCAAAAGTTCAACTTTGATGAACTTCCATTATGAAACACATTTGAACCTACAATCAAATAGTGACATGTACATGTGGAACCAAGTGAATTATAACCAAAGCCACTATGCAAATGTAGGAACGAGCGCACCTTATAATCATTGTTCGTATCCGAAGGTGCCATGTCCTCATCACCGCCTGGCCGTCGCGCCCGCGTCCGCCCGCGCCAGCCCGCCGCCGAGCACGCCGGCCGCCACGCCACGAACGCCGGTAGCCCGCACCCCGCCTAGCCCTCCATTGCCGCCTCCCTCCCTTCCCCTCTTTTCCCTGGCCACCTCCCTCCCTCCTCGTCCTCGTTCAAGGTAATGACGCATATTTTATTTTTGTTTGAACGGTGGATAGGATATTATGAATGTGAGTTAAGGTTATGAGGAAAATTATGTTTGTGAACTATGGTATACAGTTTGAAAGAAGATATTAGTTTAATTTTGTCAATGTTAAGGTTAATTATTTAGTTAGAAGTATGTTTACCATGTATTTTTTTGTTGCTATAATTGTCGGTTATATTATTTTAGTTGCAATTGCAAATGATTATATTTTACATTAATTTGCGTTGTTTTGATTGATATTTAATTTGAACCATTTTATTAGATGGAAGACATGTTTCGGGAGCAGTTATAGTGAAAACGGGGTCGTCCTAGAGAATTATACCCCGACGAGTCTAGCAAAGATGCCCTCATCCCTTCTGAACTCCATGTCCCTAACTGTGACTGTGGTCGTCTGGCCAATGTGTTTCAATCGAGACATCCGGACACAACAGCTCATTGCTTCTATACATGCAGTCGTTTTAATGTAAGTAATTGTTTCCGTATGTTTTTTTTCTTCATTTGTATTACTAGGTTACTAATATTTTGTTAGAATTTTGTTGTGTAGGCCCATAAGAGGTGTTTTTTCTTTCAGTGGATCGACGGTGCAGACAAGTTTGACTCCAGGTACCTCCTTTTCGACGTTTGGTGGAGATGGTGACATCCACGAGAGCACTTTGAGCGGTGAGTTCCACCTCCCCCTAACCCCCCTCTAATGATGGCTAAGGAGAAGCACTTAGCCGCAGTTAGACGACTCGAGGAACCTCCTCTGTGCCATTGTGGAAACCAAGTCGTGATAAACCCTAACAATAGATTGGAGTTTATGTGTCCAAACAAGCCTGAAGTAAGTGTAAAGTGTATGTGTTGAAATGTTGAGCTATATATGTCATGTACTAATGTCACGTTATTTAGGTGTATTCAATGGTGAAGTATCGTTTCAAGGAGTGGTTGTATGGTCCTAAGAACAAATGGCCCAAAGAACCTCCAAAAGCAAAGCAAAAGAAGAAAGAAATGTTAATTTACAAAGCACCGCTAGTCAAGTGCGAATGTGGTGTTAAATCCAACTACGGTCTAGTCCCTTCGGAGCTTGGAATAGACCATTATTGCTGCCATATGATTGACTATAATAAAGTTGGTTATTTTTTTGGTAACCATGAAAACATATTTTGTTTCTTTTGCTAAGACATATATGGTATAATTTATCATTTGAACAGAGCACTAGAAAAGGCAGGTGGGAATGTTATGATGGTCAAGCTAAGTTCTTGGATAAACTGAAGGGGAAGCAAGTAATTGCATGAAATAGGGGATATGGACCTGACTATGTCAACCTTTTTGTTAAACATCACAAAGTCAAGATTCGTGAGTTTGCTAGACAGCGCGGTATTTGTAACCCGATCGACGTTGGGCTTGTCAAATAGGGATTAGAGAGACGGATGAGATTAGAGGAGGAGAGGGTAAGGAAGGTGGCAAGGAAGGAGACAAGAGTACAGATGCAGGTCTTGAATGAGCATGTTGTTTCATTATGTGCCAGTGAGTGCTTGGAAGCCTTTTTTCGTTGCCTGATTTTAAATGTAATATAGTCGTATTGCTAACTGATTGCATTTTATACATGAAGGGATTTGATGCAGCGAGGACCATGTTGCAAAGGTGGCTCATGTAGGGTATCTGACTGAGGGTTTTTTATTGCGTCGTCTGTTAGTTCCATGCTTTATTAATGATCAATGTAGCTATGTAGTACAAATTCCATTGTGTTGTCTTATATTTCATTTGAACTATTGATGTATTGTATCCATGTATCATGTACTCGGATTACCCATGATCGATCTTAAGTGATCATATCTGTTTGTATCATGCGTTCAAAATTTCTAAAACGAACATAATCGGGTAAAATTATCTCAAATACAGCGCCTTAGCCCACTGGTTCGGCCACGCCATAGCCCAGGTTCTGTTGTGCCAGAGTCCACGACGCATCATAGACCACAACATGGGAGTGACTCGGATAGGCAACATCCAGTTTCAATTGAGTTGTTGTCGGTGCTGTACAAGTGCTGCCACGATCGTGCGCAAGTTGAAACGAACATGAAGCAAATAAATGGACGACAAGTTGCCACATAACATTTTCATTGGTTTATGAGTCTACAAGTTTTCAACGACAATATTCGTTTGACATAAGTTTGATGTAATGAACTAAGTCCTAGGAATGTAAAGATTCCTCGAACATCTCTTGAAACCTCATTGTCCTGTGGAAGAAGGGAGTCGTCGTACTCCACCTCAAGAAGGAGGTACAGCTGGTGCGGCGTGGGAGGGGCCATCCTATTATAAATTGATAAACAAAGGGTTAGATTATTCAAATTAATAATATTTAGATTAACATTATGTAGTATTGTAAAATTTGAACTACTTGTTATGCAATACGAACACAATATGAAATCACATGCCGCCCTCGTCTTCTATGCCGACTAGCCTTGTGACTAGATTATTTGCAAACGGAGCAAAGATTCCTGCCACGGATCTCGTTGAAGTCTCCCCCACCATACATGTCTTCGTCGTACCCTCTCATAGCGTCCATGTCCCCCTTGAGTCGCTTCTTCTTCCTCCTCCTATCCTTCCCTACCTTCATTAGATCTGGATGCGGCACGTAGGTCATAATCATTATAAGGTGGCCAGTATGTCAGGGTCAAGGTATGGCTCGAAGCTCATCTCCTAAATACTAACGGTGTTCGAATGGAGATACAAGGGTGACATATATGGACAGATCCTCATAGTTGTACCCGCGAAACCCTATAGGCCGTGATCATATGAGAGCAAGGGGCATGCATGATCTGAGGGACGTTGCAACCGCACTCTACATTTTCAAGATCAACTCGATAGTTTCGTCTACTATAACATTCGTCACTCAAGCTTGTGCCACCCTTGCCCCATTCACTAAAGATATGGCGGCAGGGTCCATACAGGCTCGACTGGTGTGCTGCTTGGCTAGTTCCTCAGCCTCCTTCAAATATTCAGCTCGGGCATTTCCAAAATGCCCCTGCTTAGCTATATTCCTCTGTGCAAGTTCCCACCTCTTCACAAAATATTCATTGCACTTATGAAAGGAGAACTTAACAATTCTAGACACAGGCAATGATCAAACTCCAGTGAATACACGGTTGAAGGACTCTGAGGAGTTAGTGGTCATGATGCCATACCTAAAACCTCCCTCGTCATATGCTAACGCTCACTGAGCCTTTTGTTTCATCTATGCCTCTAACCAAGCCTTTCCCGCTGTATTTACCATCTTGTCTAGTTCTCTCTTTGTCTCCTTGAACTGGTGTTCTGTATGTACACAACATAGAGCCTTTACCTTGTAACATACCTCCTGCTTCTGCTAACGCCGCTAGAAATTAGCGGCAAAGTGTCTCATGCACCATCTATGTACTAGAGGCAGGAACCCATCTATATGCTCAGCTGCAACATTAAGAAGCCCTGCGTGATGGTTCGAGATCAAACATATAGTGCGAGTTGGGCCAAGCACTTGCACACGTAGAAGCCGCATGAACCATGACCACGATTCATTATTCTCTCCCTCTACCAAAGCAAAAGCCATGGGTACTATCTGGTCCTTGGGATCAACAGCAGCAGCCATCATCAAGGTGCCCCTATACTTTCCTGTTAGAAAAGTGCCATCAACAAGTATGACTGGCCGACAAAACTGGAATGCATGTTCCGTTTACGCGAACGACCAGAACACACGATAGAGGACATGCCTCAATGGGTCCCAAAAAAACATCCCTTCGGTGTCCATAAACCATTTCAAGCCAGGGTTGTAGTAATGCATTGCACATAAGATGTGGGGCACCCTGTTGTATGATTCCTCCCAAGTACCCCATCGAATCGCTAGAGCAATTTGCTTAGCACGCCAAGCCTTTCTGTACGTCACATCATACTTAACGAATTTAGATATGGACTGTTGTAAAGAAGACATCGAGATATCGTTATTGTCATCAATGAGCCCTAATATACGACGAGCAAGGTAACATGCAGTGAGCTACTAATGATTTTCCTTCCCCCTATTGTCTAGGCAAGTGTGGGGTTCGACAACTTTAGTTATCCTCCACTTGCCATCACTCTGTCTCTTTCGTGCATTTAACCTCCATATACAACCATTTTTACATATAACGTGGTACATCAACTCCTGGTCCGAATGAGTGACAGTGTACGGCCTATGGTGGTACACAACATAGTCCTAAAGGAAGAGTTTCATCTTTGACATTGTGTTGAATATCATCCCCTTCCTAAGGGTTTCTTTCTCATAGTTGTACAATGAATTATTACACATCTAGAGACTGGTGTCACAAACTACCATATCCATCATGCTGACATCCCTATAGTTCGAAACACCCTGAAAGGTACATTCTTAGACCTTAGTTGCTCAAGCTCAGTCGCTGTGTAAGGTGGTGGTGGAACATACTGCTATGCTTCGCTAATTCTGGTCCATGAATCATAGGGGGTATCATCTATAGCCAAATTTGTGACTAGTCTACTCTGAGCCTAGACACCATGCAAAACCTCAGTTGGTACTGGTAATGACATAGTATGAACCAGTACTAGCATGGCATCAGCCGGTGTTGGCATAGCATATGTACCTCCTTGGTCATCATCAAAATCATCTGAATCACTGCTAACTACATCACTAATCCTATCCTCCTCCTCCTGCTCCTCCTCTTCCTGTTTGAAATCATTCACATTGAAGTCATTGCTTATACAACCTACTACAGTTGAATGAAATTGCTCCTACGTCAACGACCGTCCAAATCCATGTTATCCTGAGTTGCTTCCCCTTCGACCCCTAATTCTTGGTCATTGCCTCCAAAACCATCAATGGACGGGTCGTCCTAAACACCCTGCATCATGTACCCATTCTCCACCACCACCTCAGCCATGGGCACATTGGAACCTTGGAGAACCCTAGTGTAGCGGGACCAGTATCAAACCTCCCCTTCAGTGTGAAATCACCGTCAAACTTTACATTCAAACGGACACAAAGGTCATTGAAGCTAGGAGGTTCATCAAACCATTCCAATTCTTCTTCCATATCCTCAAACATACCATCTTCTCTCCTAACACTTCCTCCATACAAAACTCTAACACAACAATCCATCTACAAAAGCATTTTAAGAAACTTCAACAAGTCGTCGAAATCGTCGTACGTAATATCCATAGTAATATTAATACATATTCTAATTATAACTATACTAACTAATTTAATATTAACATTTATACAAGGCTAACTACAACAACTAATTAGACTAAATCCAATGTATAACTAGACTCAATAACTGTACTAACTAAACTACCTCACTTTACTACCTATACTAACTTACTATATTACATATACTAACTAAACTAACTAACTTTACTAACTATACTAACTATACTTTAATAATTTTACTAACTTTATTAACTATACTAACTATATTAGGGGAGTACCTCGCTGCAGCGCGCTAGACCGGACCAGGAGGCGTGGGCGTAGGCCTCGGCGAGCAGCCGCCGTGCGTGGCTAGAGGGGGTGGCACGCCGGCGTGCGGGCGTGGTGGCCGTGTTGTGCTCAGCAGCAGGCTGGCTAGCTGGCTGGCGTGGGCGGACGTGGGCGCGGCGGCCAGACGGCCTTGCTGCGCTGCTTGGGCAACGGCGACTGCTCGGCCACTGGTGGACACGGGATGCGGCGGGGGTTTTATTTGGCTCTGCCACGCCACGGATCAGGGCGCGGCAGAGCCCTGCCACGTCACCGATCAGCGATTCTGATCACCGCCACGTCAGCCCGCTGTCGCGCCACCATGCATGGCGCGGCATAGGCATTTGGCCACGCCAGAGTAATAGCCGTGGCCAAAAGTGTTAGTTTTTTTAAAAAACTGATCATGTTAGATTTAAAATTAGTTTCAAAAAAGTGTTAAAATTAAAAAAAAATCTCTGGTGACAGCACGCGTGTGCCATAGCGCTGATCGTGTGGGTCGAGGGCTTTACGCAGTTAGTTCTTTCTTTCAAGTAAATAAACGCAATGAATGTGGAGGAGCGCACGTACACATAGAAAGAAGTGTGAGGGCAATGCGTATCTACCGAGTTCTATTACCAGCTCCTCAACCATTATCGTCTCATATTATGATTCGAGAGAGAATGAGGGGGGGGGGGCAAACCGGCAAAGAGCCACTATGCAGTTGAAACGATCCTTCTTTCCATAAACACAGCAATTAGACGAGTGGTAAGATGACCGCAGTTTCGACATGACTTGATGGAATTGATCAATGTTATCTTGACTCTCACCTCAGGAATACTTTGGTTAATTAGACTCCGAGAGAATTAAGCTTCAACTATGCTTAAAAGACACTATTGAGCTATGCATCATTTTACCTAGGCCTGTTTGGATCCATCCAGCTTTTGCCAGTTTTTAAGAATTTGGCTTTTAAAAACTGAGTGGCATCCAAAAAGGTAAGTTTTTGCTGTCAGTTTTTGTCAGATTCTTAAAAATCAGGAAGTTATTGATACCCAACTTTTGCCAATTTTTTTTACCCAGAGACCAATAAATAAAGACATATTCTTAAAAATTGGGGATCCAAACACTCCCACCAGTTTTTTATCAGAATCTAGATTTTAGAAACTAGAGGCAAAAACTAGTTTTCAAGAATCCGAAACTGATACAAACATGGCCCAAGGAGCCTTGTGCTCCTACACAGGTGGGGGCAGCAATGCTAAGTTTGATCTCAGGTACAAGAAGTTTTACATGAGGTTCCATAAGAGCATTTTCAGCCGAGGCTCTAATCTAGCCTTCTATTTTTCTTTTAAGAGGTCAGGACTTGAAGGCACAGCTTCAACCGAAGCCTCATCCGCCCCCCATGGATGAGGGATTCTCATTTATCTCTCCTGAAGCTCTAGATGAAGGAGCCCCTAATCCTCTTCCGATTCCTCCTTTCTCTCTTCCCACAAAACTGATAAGTAGGGCCGATGAGTAGGTCCTATAACAATATAGTGTAAAGTACAAAAGATTTAGGAGATCAGTTGGAGTGTGCTGATAAGTAGGAGACTGAAATATTGATGACTCTCATTTGAGAGGATAGGGGGCCCAAAATTTAAGGCATTAGTTGGAGTTGCTCTAAGAACAAGGACACGAGGACCTCTGGGTGGGTCATGTATGAGTATAAGATCATTGACTAGCTGCTCCTAGTGCCATGCTCTCGAGCGTCAAGATTATCGTCAGGGCCAAGAAGGAGTGTTAGGAACAACAACCAATGGTCGCGGCCAATGAACAACTTGTTTGAGACCTAGAGAGACAAGGCCCCAACAACTATCTGAATAACTATGACCAACCCTATTGCTTTCGAATTTCCATCATTATGGCCATGACGAGGGTGCAAGTGCATCTAGATCTGTAATGAGTTTTGGTGGTTAAATAACAAGCCAATTAAAGGACTTATGAGTTTAATGAACTTTGGATATGTTTCATTGCAAATGATTATATTAAATTTGTGTCATATCTCAAATGACAAAAAGGTAATGAAATTGATAAAGCAAAATGATACAAAGGATATGGTTTTGTTCTAATGATGGCTTACTCACATGAATGAGAAGAGATATATTGATCAAATTAGAAAGCTGAGGAAGGAAATGATCAAGAACAATGGTATTGTGAAGAAATGGCAAGCCAATGGGCAAAAGTAGAAAGAAATATGATCCTATGCATATATATGGTCTCATTATTGTGGCAGAACTGTCTGAAATAGCACGCTTCCGGAGGCGCTCATTTTCCACCAGACACTAAGCACCCCGAAAGCAAGCTATATCGGACGGTTCCGTCGAGCACACCCCAAGGGAGAACTCGAACCATCCATGTTTTTCATCTAGGATCCAACAATGAGTACGTGTTGACAATACTTAGTCCATTTCATACAACAAGAGTTCTTGAAAATACATTATTACAATACCAAGTTTAGAGTGCGGAATTTAAACAGCGGAATTGAAATAAACATTTAACGATAAGATACAAGGATCCATCTGTGCCCACTAGAAGAATCCTCCACACAACAGCCATTTCTCAAGCTGCACCTATAACAGGGGTAAATAAACCTTGAGTACACAATGTACTCGCAAGACTTACCCGACTAGTGGGAATAGTTTCCCGATTCCAAAGAATATGATAAGCTTTATGGTTTGCTGGGTTTCCTTTTTGCAAAAGCATTACTAACAGTGAATCCTTATATATGTATTTTATTAGCAGTCATGATTAGTTCATTAGCTAACCATTCTATGTAAGCACATGTTCTACTTTCAAGCAAGAGTTGAGCAATAAGATCCATTTCATCACCTTTTGTCTTCCAGTTATTACTATGGTGCTAGATCATAGACAAATCATACCGTATTATATGGCTATTCATGAACCAATGTAGCCTAGCTGGGTACCCTTGAAACACACGCTCCGCTTGTATCCTAGGCACAAGCAGGACCAACCCACCACTCTCCTAGTCAAGGGGTCTAGGTCCCCGTCCAAACTTGGACTCTAAGCCCCCACACCTGAGTTCCCAAACTTATTGTGGTGCTTAGACCTCCACCATCCCTACCTCTAATCAGTCGGTCCGGAAAGAGCCGGAACCCACGATAAGAGAGCAACGAGCCTTTCCGCTCCCATAAGCAAGTATGTGCTCAGGATAATAAGTCTGTGACCTGACTAGAATTCAATACAATGACCTGGTCTTTAACCGACACGGACAGGGAAAATAGTGTAACCAAGCTATGCCCCGTTGCGTACCATATTCCTGCCTGGTCTCCATTTCTTTTCACCATTTTATCATGAGAGTGGTAATATTAATCACCTATTGTGAGTAACAGCAGGTTACTCACGCTACTGATAGTCTAAGCATAGCAGCTACTCGACCTATGCTAGTAGGACTCATAGGTCGGTTATCTATGCATGCAGTTTTAATATAAATCCTATAATGTAAATGCACATCACACACATATATATCTAGTGATTATTCAAAATAAGGGTTATGCACCGAGGCTTGCCTTGGGTAGGCGCGGTGTTAGCTCAGTCAGTTAGTGGTGGCTCCAGGATCTCCTCCTACATGAGGATCTCCTCCTTGTACTCCTCGATCACCTCTTCGAACTCATGATCTCTAAGGGCCACGATCTCCTACCAACTCGTTCCCTACATGCATGCGATGATGATGCAACTCTTAGTATTTTGGCAATAGGCAACTCTTAAAATAATATTACACATGCTAAGCTACTAAGCTAGCTCTAATGACTAAAATACTAAGCTAATCATTATCTCTATCAAATAGATTCCAAGCTCACCCTACAAGTGCTTAATTTTTATAAACCAATATCATGCCTTATCCATTTAGCCTTAATGGGTATTTAGCTATCATATTAAATAGTCTATTTTAAGGCTACAAAAATTATAGTGAGCGCATAATAATACTGAAAGGATCAAGATGCCCAAGAGGGGCGGTGAATTGGGCTAATTCTAAAATTCTTTGCAATAATTAAACCCTACACTTAGCCCACTTCACCCCTTGAGCCTAGAATGTGTTTCTAATATTCTACCGCACAAAAGTTTTACAACCTAAGTTCTAATCCTACTCTAGCATGGACAATTCTAAGAATGTAAAGACAAGAATTGAATTGCTCAAAGTAAATGCTTAAAGTAAAGAGAGAAGGAGGAACGCGGCGATGTTTTGCTAAGGTATCGGAGAGTCGCCACTCCCCAGTAGTCCTTGTTGGAGCACTCATGCAAGGGTGTAGCTCCCCTTTGATCCGCGCAAGGATCAAGTGCACTCTATGGGTTGATTCTTCGACACTCTATCATGGTGAATCACCCACAACCGCTCACAACTTGAGTTGGGTCAACCATAAGCTCCACTGGATGATCACCAAACTCCTAATCACCACCAAGCCATCTAGGTGATGGCGATCACCAAGAGTAACAAGTAAGAACTCTCACTTGACCACAACAAGCATAATGAAAAGGGTGGATGCACACTTGCTACTGTCTTTTCACTAATGAGGCCTCTCTCTTGGATTCTCAAATCTCAATCACCTCACTAGAACCTTGCTCTCCTTGGCACTCTCAAGGGTGTTTCTCGGCTATTGAAACGAGCAAAAATGATCCCTTAACTGAATAGAGGAAGTATTTATAACCCCTCATTCAAAACGAACCATTATGTGCCACTATGGGGTGACCGGACGCTTCGGTCAAGGTGACCGGACGCTTTGATTAGTTCACCCCACAACCAAGTAGTCAAGTTGTGACCGAACACTAACCAGCGTCCGGTCAGCACTGACCAAACGCGTTTGGTCATGAAAACTGCCCTCTAAAACCTTACTGATGTTGACCAAACTCTGGAATCCAGCGTCCAGTCACTTTACTGCTCAATGTTTGGTCAGTAGCCAGAACCTGACCAACATCCGGTCAATACTAACCGGACGCGTCTGATTAGGATTCTCCCTCTCTAGAACCTTACTGGAGTTGACTAGACTCTAGCACCCAACGTTCGATCACATTTCACTCAGCGTTCGGTCGCATCCAGATGACTTCACCTTGATCAAATGAACTGACCGGACTCTGTGCCAGCGTCTGGTCACACCGGAACCAGCGTACGGTCAATATTTGACCCTCTATTCACTTCAAACTCACAATCATATATGAATGAAGTTTGCTCCAATTAATCTAAGGGCTACTTTGGAGCTGCCTAGTGCTAAGATTTGACAAGTGTGCACCACACCTAACCCACTAGACTCACCTAGGTCAAGCTACTCATCTATACCCCCCTTAATAGTATGGCCAAAGGAAAAAATAAAGTCCTAAACTACTCTAAGTGTCTCTTTAACACCAAACGACACTTAGAACTAGTCCATCCTTAACCTTAGTCATCCATCCTTTAAAAACCAAAACTGATTTTCCATCGTAGGGGCATGACAACCATGATTGCCCAATTAATTTCCATTACCATGACCTAACTTAATTGCCTCTGCAAAACACATGTTAGTCCATAGTAATCACTGTATTGTCATTAATCACTGAAACCCAACTAGAGGACCTAGATACTTTTAATCTCTCCCCTTTTTGGTGATTGATGCAAATCCTGAAGTTGCATCATGCTTCAAGAAGTTTGCTAAGAGAGCACTAAAATGAGTTTGAGGTGAACCTCAAGAAGATTAGAAGTGACAATGGAAAGGAATTTGACAACACAAACATTGAGGCTTATTGTGATGAACTTGGAATCAAGCATGAAGTCTCCGTAACCTACACTCCTCAACAAAATAGTGTAGTTAAGAGAAAGAACCTGGATACTAATCACACTTGCAAGAACAATGCTTGATGAGTACAACACCTCCGAAGCTCTATGGGCAGAAGCTATCAACACTGCATGCTATGCATCAAATCGCCTATTCCTTCAAAAGTTTCTTGGCAAGACACCTTATGAATTGCTCAATGGGAAGAAGTCAGACGTCTCCTTCTTTAGGGTGTTTAGATATAAATGCTACATCTATAAGAAGTGACAATACCTAGGGAAGTTTAAAGATGTTGTGATATTGGTTTTCTTGTTGGTTACTTATCAAAGTCCACAGCATATAGAGTATTTAATCATGCCACCGGCTTGGTTGAAGAAACATATGATGTGGAATTTGATGAATCTAACTGGCTTCCAAGGAGCATATGAGAATCTTGATGATGTAGGTAATGAACCATTGAGGGAGGCCATGAACAATATTTTGGTTGGAGACATCAAGCCACAAGATGATGAAGATGATGTATAAGTGTATCCACCTTCTTCATTAAATGTGCCATAAGATGGTGATAAAGATGTGAGAGTAGAAAATGAAGACACTCATGTCTCCCATGATCAAATGGTGGCACAAGCACATGATGTCGATACTCCACAACCTCCCCCTCAAGTGGTTGATAGAAGAAACTCACATCTACTACAAGCTCATCCACAAGATCTCATCATAGAGAGTCCATCAAAGGGTGTAATGACTCAATCTCAAAAACTTGCTTCTTTTATTGAACATCACTATTTTTGTCTCTTGTGTTGAACCTAAGAATGTAGAAGAAGCTCTTCAAGATTCTGATTGGATAAATGTCATGCATGAAGAGTTGAACAACTTCACTCGCAATGAAGTTTGGATTCTTGAAGAGCGACCACAAGGTGCAAGAGTCATTAGAACAAGTGGGTGTTCCGCAATAAGCAAGATGATCAAGGCGTTGTTGTGAGGAACAAGGCAAGACTAGTTGCAAAGGGGTTCTCTCCAGTTGAAGGGTTTGATTTTTGAGAGACCTTTGCACCGGTTGTAAGACTTGAAGCCATTCATATCCTCCTTGCATATGCATCACATCATAAAATGAAACTATATCAAATGGATGTTAAAAGTGCATTTTTAAATGGCTTTACTAATGAACTTGTTAGGGACCTAATACTGGGGTACCTAATAAGGTGGAACTAATAACCATCGAATGTTGACGCTTTCGGTCAGACAAGAACGCTACTACGCTTCTTGCCCGAAAACGGAAGATTGGTTCCGCCTCGCCCGACCCCCAAGGGCTAGACTCTGCCTCACCCGATGGCTAAGGGCTGGCTCCGCCTCACCCAACGTCCGAGCATGGGCTCTACCTCACCTAATGTCTGAGGACAGGCTTCACCTCGCCCGATGGCTAAGAGCTGGCTCCACCTCGCCCGATGTTTGAGGGCAGGCTCCATCTCACCCGATGTCTGAGGACAAGCTTTGCCCCGCCCGATGGCTGAGGGTAGGCTCCGCCTCGCCCGATGACTAAGGGCCGACTCCGCCTTGCCCGACGGCTGAGGGTAGGCTCTGCCTCGCCCAACGACTAAGTGTCGGCTCTGCCTTATCCGACATTTGAGGGCTGGTTCCGCCCCGCCCGACGACTGAGGGCTGGCTCTGCCTCGCCTAACGGCTGAGGGCAGGCTCCGCCTTGCCCGATGATTGCACCCTACTCCTTCATGATGACAAGCACAGGGTACAATAGGACATTCAAGTCAACCGTAGTACCAAGGACCATGCCTTACATGCCTGTAGGAAGGTACCATTAGGATACGATGGGACAGGCGTTTTAAGCCCTTTTTGACCTAACAGTGCTCAAATAGTGTTGTAGGCGCTGATTTTTGTCCCACAGTGTTATAGGCGCTGCCATCAGCCCTCGGGCATGAATACGAACACAGGCATATGACAACCGCTACAATCTAAGGAAGAACTCACATCATCTACAGTGATAGGTGTATAGTCATTTCGCCATCTACTCCTCGTAGAGTCATGGCTCGGCGCCCTGACGTACCGCACCTATCCACCGGGGGAGGATGGGACATGACCACTCGCTGAAACAAAGTCAGAGCCAGGCTCTATCAGGATCGACTAAACATGCTATCCCTAGACATGGTCTGCCATGTCAGCAGGGTAGGCTCAAGGGAAAAGGAACACTCAGGCACCCTCAAAGGACTTTCTCTGCCTTTGGTTTTTTCCTCTTTCTCCCATCTGTAACCCCTGCTCTCCCTTGGTCTATAAAAGGGAGGGCTAGGGCACCCCACTAAGGGGACCTGATCATCTTGACACATAACAAACAGCCAAGCAGCAACCGAGCTCTTGGCGTCCTTTCGACCTTTCCATCAGAGACTTGGGACCTGTCCCTCTCTCGACCATTTGTACCCTCAACTATGAACCTTTTTTTGGTACTAATAACATGAGTAGCAGCAAACCAGACTGTAGGGATATTCTGCCCGAACCAATATAAACCTTATGTCCTTTAGTACACCATCCGGGCCTAACCTGCAATAATTATAAATTTCCTAGTTGGTGTTTGTTCGAAACACCTGACTAGAACTAGTCTATTTTGATCAACCTCCCGGGTTTGAAGACCCTAGATATCCTAATCATGTTTATAGGTTGTCCAAGAAGCTATATGGGCTTAAGCAAGCCCCAAGAGCATGGTATGAACGCCTTTAGGAATTTCCTCATTGAGAAGGGCTTCACCATTGGGAAGGTCGACACCACACTATTCACCAAAAAGCTTGATGGAGAGATCTTCATTTGTCAACTATATGTTTATGATATCATCTTTGAATCATCAAATGAAGATTCTTGCAAAGAGTTTGGTGAATTGATGTCGAAGGAGTTCGAGATATCTATCATTGAAGAGCTTACATTCTTTCTTGGCTTTCAAGTCAAGCAAATGAGAGAAGGGATTTTCATCTCTCAAAAAAATATACCAAGGATCTTCTCAAGAGGTTCAATATGGATAAATGTAAGCCAATCAAGACACCAATGCCATCTAATGGATATCTCGACCTAGATGAGAGAGATAAAATGGTTGATCAAACTCTCTACTGCTCTTTGAATGGTAGCTTGTTATATTTAACCGCATCTAGGCCCGACATCATGTTTAGTGTATGTATGTGTACTAGATTTCAAGCTAATCCTAAGGAAGCTTATTTGATTGCCATTAAAAGAATTCTTAGGTACCTTAAGCACACACTAAGCATTAGCCTTTGGTATCCTAAAGGAGCTAGATTTGAATTAGTTGGCTATTCCGATTCGGATTATGCCGATTGCAAAGTTGATAGGAAAAGCACATCCGGAGGGTGCTATTTGCTTGGTAGATCACTTGTGTCTTGGTCCTCTAAGAAGCAAAATAGTGTGGCTTTGTCCACCGCCGAAGTGAAATACATTGTCGCGGGTGGTTGTTGTGCACAAATACTTTACATGAAGCAAACTTTACTAGACTATGGTGTAGTTCTACAAAAAGTACCTCTTTTGTGTGACAATGAGAGTGCAGTAAAACTTGTTAATAATCCGGTTCAACACTCTCACACCAAGCATATAGATATCCGCCATCATTTTCTTAGAGATCATATTGCTAAGAATGATATATCATTAGAAGGTGTAAGGACCGAGGATCAATTGCCGGATATCTTCACTAAACCGCTAGATGATGCTACATTTTGTCGGTTGAGGAATGAGCTCAATGTGCTTGATTTTAGCAACTTCACTAGAAAATGAGCTTGTATTGTCCCTTGCATTGCATTGTAATATATAACATGTTTAATTTTTTGGTAATACATTTAGGGCTTGTCTAACATGGTTAAGATAACCGCTGAAAACTATGTGAAGAAGCTTAACCTTGGATCAAACTTGACAAGCAACTAGAATTACTTTCAAGTATTGCATTGTGCATGCATGAATGTTGTTTTGTCGTTTCTCTTCAATCACCCTTTTATTGCCTATTTTCTTAAAAAGAATTATAGCCTAAGGCAAAATACTTTGAAAATTTTGAGGGTTTGAGAGAGGTGACTCACATCGGTCCCAATTGATGTTTATTTAGGTCTTATTAAAGTTGAGACTTGATTGGGAATAGGCAGCATGAAGGAACTTTGAAGATTTACTGAAAAAGAGTGACCGCTGCACCGGACTATGATGTCCAGTGTCCGGTCAGTTCACAGGTGGTGAACCATTGCTGAGAAGGAGTGACCGGACGCTGAAACAGTTCTTTCCCTGCATCCGGTCAGATGGCGTTCCTGCGTCCGGTCAAGCAAAGAAGAAGATCTAAGGATCGACCAGACTCTAGCTGCGTCCGGTCAGTAGGGATCGGACACGTCCGATCATGATTTGGGAGGTTTTGGACCTGTCTGTTGTCGACTGGACTCTGCGTGGTAGTGTCCGATCGTTGCCACCAGAGCGTCTGGTCAGTAGATGTCGTGTGGGTTCTGAACTCCTATTCTGTTTCCTTTCTTAATCCATCAAGGTCCACCATATAATCCCGCATCTGCGCCGCCCATACTCATCTTGCCCGCGTCGACATCCCCGCACAAAGCCCTAGCCACGCCTCCGCAGTCGCATCGACCTATCCACGCCGCATTGCGCCCCCTGCACCTATGCTCCACCGCTCACCCCGTGCACTGCATCCGCCACCATGTAGCCACGCCCACGCCTCTGCTCCACGTGCTCGCACAATCACGCCGCCCCGCGCTGTCGTGCCCTAATGCCATCACGTCGAGCCGCTAGCTTCCTCACCCTACAACAGTGCCGTCGTGCCGTGCCCTAGCACCGCTAGCAATAGAGTCACTGGTACCCTAGCTGCCATCAATAGTGCCACCAACCAGCGCAACCCTAACCCTAATTATCGATTCGGTGGTGCTCGTGATTCATTCCTCGTCTCTTCAGTCGCTGATTCATCAGGTAGCAAGCCCTCATTTCTAATTTCATACCTATTGCTTGCTTCTTAGGGTTTCGTATCTCTAGGTGTATATTGAAATTATTCATATATCCGATCTATTCTAATGTGCAGCAAGTTGGTGTTTCTGAGGTTACTTTGGCAGTTGATAGTGAACTCAGGGCCAAGCTCGCGAGTACGAATCGAGGCCAAGCCTCGGAAGTATCAGTGATAGTTGGTTCTTGTTCGTGATTGTAGTTTGTCTCAACTTCAGCAATGGCTCGTGTCAAGAACGCTGGAGGTGGTCCAGGTGATGAGGATCTAAGGCCTCCGCCTCGCTTGCCTGCTGATGTGAAAGGCAAGGTGATGAAGAAGATTACGTCAAAGAAGCGAAAGTATGCAGATGTTGATACAGCGAGAACAGTAGCAGTGGCAGCCGTCGTAGAGCTTGTAAAGAGAGAAGGTGCTTGGAGTGGAGTCTAGATTACATATCAGCTTTCACCAGCATAGAGGGCAGCCATTGAGCAGGTTGAGCATTATCATGGTAGTCCAGTTGGGACTATCATGCTTGAGGGATGGCATGTTGCTATAGAAGAGACTTAGCCTCAGGGGGAGCCACAGCAGCAGACAGAGCAAACCGAGGAGATAGAGCAGGCACCTTAGCCATAGTTATGCCGCTCTGGTCGTACTCGTACCTAGGTGACACCAAGGCCAGAGACACAGCAGAGGGGTTCTTGTCCGCCTCCCAGACCATAGGGTCTGCCTCCAGTGACTCATCTGGATTTGAGGGCCACCATGGCCAAGCAGGTGCAGCAGCTCAGATTTGTTCCGTTCGAGGACTAGTTCCCACTGAGGAGGGATGAGCGTGCTTCAGAGGGTTTCTAGACACCACTGCAGGAGGATTTCTATAATGCATATCTTAACAGTGGGGTAGCCTTCAGATCTTAGCGAGTTTGTTCTTTTGAGGCCATTGTAGCAGCAGCTGGAGAGCAGATCCGCCCTCATCTCTCTTACTTGCTAGGGCTGACAGATCTACTTAGATGGATAGGCAGATATGTTCCGTTATGGGTCCGTGAGTTCTATGCTTCACTTTATATTGACCTGAGCCATAGGTTCATACACTTTTCATTCAAAGGCCGTGACTATAGGCTGATGAGCTTCAGGGTCAGAGAGATTCTCAGGTTATAGGAGTCACCCATCCGCATTCATGAGGTTTGCTATGGACACATAGAGCCTCCTAGACGCCCTCACGGTGGTCTTGTGCCTCCCACAAATCTCATCCGACCCTGCTTCATAGAACCATTCGGTGAGGGGTCAAGCAGGACACCTAGAGATCTTACTCCTACAGCTAGACTGCTTGATGCTATCATGAGCAGGACCCTGCTACTAAGGATGAGATATCGCGAGGGATTGACTCGTATTTAGTTATGGCTTTTGAATGCTCTAATGCAGCAGACAGTGTTTGTTGTATGGGATGTCATTCTATCTGAGATGGAGGATACACTTGCTGAGGGATTTAGAGGACATAGACAACTGACATGCTCACTGGATCACTTTTCTAATTCATAGGGTAGTTACAGTGAGGCCTCCTAAGATGTTGGTAGAGTATTCAGGAGCTACTATAGAGTTCCTAGCTTATAACATGACTCAGATGCTCTGCCACAGTGCAGTGAGGACACCTAGCCAGCTGAGCCATCGCCTAAAGGTGCCAGAGTCTACAGCCTAGCAGGATGAGACTATCAGGGGCATTGCAGCAACAAAGGAGGAGTAGCTAGATGCTCAGCAGGAGGGTATGGTCGAGAGTGACCCTAGTGATAGTACAGATGATGACTACCAGGATATCCCTCGGATGCCTCCACGATGACATGACGGTGAGGCCAGTGGCTCTAGCTCAGCTCCACCTACACCGCAGATAGACCCCGCTCTACTTGCTATTCTTGAGCGAATGAGGCATGATCAGGCTCGCTAGGCCTAGGAGACCGCAGCTATATTTGCACAGTTTCAGGCCAGATAGGATGAATTCCAGTGATAGCAGTAGGCCATACAGCAGTAGGAGGAGGAGCTCCTGATGTAGCAGTGGTTACTTGGATTCATGCAGCATATCGTCTCTGCTATTGGGGCTCCACCGCCATAGCTTACACCTCAGCTTGCCCAGCCTACCACTACTTCATAGACTCTAGTTGTATAGACTAGTGGGCTTCTAAGTCACGGACAGACTGCTACTCAATTTGCTTCACCTATAGACCAGGTGTCCTAGTGGTTTGCTTCACCAGTGATAGCCTAGGGTCCGCAGTTCACACCACTACATATAGGCTTCACCAGAGCTCCTCTTTGCTTGTCACTGATACCCCAGTTTCACAGAGCCTTGGTGCCACTTTCAGCGAGTTGATAGGGCAACCTACACTGCTAGATCTATAGGTCCCTGGTCCTTCCACATTTGCTCCTATTACTGGGACTATAGAGACGCTCTCTTCATCAGTTGCATCATTAGAGCCGCCCGCTTTAGTGATACCTATAGAGTCACAGGCTGCACCAGTTCCAGATCTAACCCAAATCGCTTCAGCATCCCTTCCAGCGATAGAGGGACATATAGCTTAGAGCTTAGGATCAGATGATGTTGTTGCCTAGTTCCAGATCGCTCATCGCACCTCAGCACCCGACTCGTCCATTGTAGCCCCGCCGATCGACCCTTAGGTTTTGGTGTCTGACGCCAAAGGGGGAGAGGGATTGAGTATAATAGACTTAGGGGGAGCAATATATCTAGGGGGAGCTTATCTATTACATTTGGGTTTTTTTATGTGTGATACTTAATATGCATTCATATTTTCTTTAATGCATTGAAATACATAAGTGTGATCGTGATAGTGATATCTACGTGATGTGATATTTAAGTGATATGTGACATGTGTGCTCTCTACTTTGATCTTTATATATGTTATGTCACTTGGTTATGCTCATTTGCTTTGCTTCCGCGTTTTCCTCCGATGCAAATGAGCTTTATTTCTTATACTCATGCTTATTTCATATCTATTGAGTACATCATGTTCGCTTGGGTCATATAAGCTTGCCTAACACTTTTGTTCTTATTGTCAAAAGCTTATATGAACCAAGCATGTTGAAAACCTCATCTCTTTTACATACTCGAGGTTGTATTGTCATCAATCACCGAAACCCAACTAGGGCCTACATGCTTTCAAATACCATGAAGCTACTATAAAATTTTCAAAGGTAAAGCTATCACCATTTTGCCACAAAAATTTCTACAATATTTAACCTAATAATATTAAGCACTCTCAATTGATTTAATAGCTCCTTGTATCAACAAGTATATATATGAACTTAATACACTAACAGATAGAGCACAATTTTAGGAACTTAACAAAATTTGTTTCATAATTTTTGGACATCTATATTATTTTATATTAATTATCAAAGTTCAGCTCAGAAATACAAATGAAAAGCTATTTCTATTCTCCACGAAAAAGCTAAACTAATTTCGGCCCAACGCAGCCCACGTGGTGCAACGCGCGCGCGAGCACACGGTAGCCCACAGGCGAGGCACAGCCCACACGCGGAGGCAGCCCACGACGAGGAAGCTCGCGCGCACTGGCATTCTTACAAAAAAGCCCCTGGACTATGAGCAAAACAACTCGCAGTCCACATTACTATTTCTATAGACAACGACTTTGCAACGAAACCCTCAGAACTTTCTCCTCTTTACAATGGCAAGGTCCTCGACCATTTCCGCGCACATCGGCATGGCGAGCCATGGCACTAGCGCTTACGCCAACCACACGGGACCCACGCTGACCTATCTTCGAGGCCGACGCTCACCTAGGGTTCGACGCGAGACGCTGGGCGGCGGTAGCACAAGTTGGGACGCCGTAGAAGGACCTTTCCACGATGACGGGCACCCTGCGGTAATGGCGACGGTGTTCTAGTGAGCCGCAGCAACAACAAGGCGGTAGGGGTAGCGGGTGAGCAACGACAACTCACTAGTGACCTTACCGAGAAGCCGGCTCGGTTGGAGATGACCCGAGCGAGGCTGGCCACGTGCACGCTGCGAGGTGAACGGTGGACCGTAAAGGCACTATCACGGCAGTGGTGAGGAGGTGGCACTAGAGCTACGACTAGCGTGCGCATGACGAAGAGGGAGCTAAGGTGAGCTAGTGGTACATAGGAACTAGCATGGGGTGAAGTGGTGGAGGCTGGCCACGGTGCGGGCGGTGACTGGCCTTAATGGCATGGCGGCGGGCAAAGCTCCAAAATTGGAGCTCGACGTGATGCGAGTGAAGGTGGGGTGGGGTCGGCTAGAGAGGGGCATGAATGCGGAGATGCGAGCATGAGAAATTGATGAGAGGTGGTCGCTCTCTTGCTTCACCATGACGTGACACGACGATGGCGGAAAACAGAGGGAGAAGAGGGAAAGAGAGAGACGGGGCGGTAGGTGGGCTCGACTCGTCCTTGCCCTGGCGAGACGTGAGCGGCAGGAACAGGAGGCACACATGCCAGCGCGCGCCCGACCGGCGTGGCCCGCGTGGCCACAGCACCTCAAAGGGCATGGCGATGGTGGCTCACCCACGTGCGCGCGGCAGAGGCGACACACACAGGGGCGGCAACAGCGTAGAGGTGCAGTGGACCGACGTGGACGTGACGGCAGCGGCAGCATCGTGGCATGAGGAGGGTCGACAATGCGGACGCGACGACAGCGCAGCGCGGCCACGGTGGCACCTAAGATGACAGCGTGAGGCAGAGCAGCAGGGCACGGGGCCAGCGGTTCGCTACGACCGGCCTCGGCCAAGCCCAGCGGCTCCACCGGCCAAGCGCGGCGGCACGGTTGACCGTGCGGGACGCGATCATGTGCGCGGCGTGAGAAGGCCGCGCGGTGACCGCGCACCCGGCGCCTACCAACCCGAGACAATGACACGCACAAATTTTAAAGCGTTTAACATGACCAAACGATTGCCTTAGGACCCAAACCATCTTCACCATGCTCAAGATGACACATGAGACTACCAAATTGAGCTATAACACTACACCACTCCTCAACCCAATCTCTCATAATAAATTGCTAAACATAGCAGTGTCTAACTGTTGGCAGACTTGAAAATTTTTAAGTTTTTAGCTAAATTTGATTTCCATTTGCGATTTCTAAGCTAGTGGAAATATTAGCTAGTAATATCATTTTTCGACCGCAAGTATTTCATTTCCCTCTAAATAACATTTCTGTAGCATTCAAAATCATCAAAATCAAAGTTCAGTTGGAAAGTTACGGTTGTTTTAGTTAAGGTTTGCCAGAAATAGCTCAACTGGTTCACCTAGGTTAATTCATCGACTTGATGCAGGTGATCGTATTTCTAAAGATTTTATTTCAGAATTTAACAGTGTTGTTTTTTAGTGGTACACGATGCATCCACCAAAAGCGAGGCACCTATAGCAATTTTGTCAATCTAAGGATCTACCGGCTCTAGAGGCAAATGTTATCGCTTAGAGTTAGGGGAGACGGGGGGTTTGTCAGACTAAGGCCCTGTTTAGTTTTCGATGACTAAAATTTAGCTACTAAAACCAATGACTAAACTTTAGTCACTCCTATTTGGTTGCAGTGACTAATGGTCATTAAAGTAGTTCAACAAAGGCCAAACTATCCCTAATGAATGCACAAATCAGGGTGAGGGATAAGCAATCATGAGGGGCAGCCCCTGTCTACTGGGCACTTTAGTCCACTTTAGCACCTCTCGGGGTACTAATGTGACTAAACTACTTTAGTTCCTTTTTAGTCAGTTTGTTTGATAGTTTAGTAGCTAAAGTGACTAAAATTTAGGAGCTAAACTTTAGCAGGGAAAAATGAAACTAACATATCATTCAACTAAACTTTCACCTTATGGGCACTTGCAATTTACTATCATTAAGCCGGCGAGCTTTGGTCGCCGCTCAGCCTGGCCACGATAGCACAATTAAGCCGGCAAGCTTTGGCCGCTGCTCAGCCTGGCCACGATAGCACAAAAAATTTTAACCGTCTGACCTTCTTTCTACGTACTGGGTTCACCCCACCGTTTGTTACTGTATCCGGCCCCGCGTGTCATCAATTCATTGGCTTGGGAACAAATGTCTCTCCACCTCCTTCTCGACTCCTCCGACCAAAAAAAACGTCGGCCTCTCCTCTCGCCTCCTCGGTCCTTCGCTCGCCCGTCGCCAGCCTCCGGTTTCCTCCGAGCTCGAGCGCTCTCGCTCGTCCATCCCGCGCCCCCTTCTTTCCACGGTTCCTCATCGGCTCTGCCGTCTCTCCTCCCGCGACGGCCATCCTCACCTGCGTCGCCACCATGTCGTGCCCTAGGGTTGGCAGGCCTGATCCCTGCCGCCTCCTTGCCAAGCCCTAGGGCTGGCCGACATCACTCCCCACGCCACGACGAGCCGTAGAGCTGGCTGACCTCGCCTATGATGTCGTCACATGCCCTAGGCCTGGCTGACGCCACTGCCCGACAGTCCCTACGACCATCTTATTGGTAAGATCTAAGATCTGATACTTGGTTTCTCGATTTGGTATACCTATGTACCGATTCCATCGGTATGTATTTTATTTATTTTTTGCCAGTTGCATCAGCGCTTGATATGGTGGTAAATTGATAAACGCCCTGCTGAGACGGTTGTAGTGCCATCTACCTCATCGTTTGCTTCAGAATTATTTATGCGCTCATCACTGATGTGAGTTGCCATCCACCTCTTGCAATTTAGTGTCCATCTACTGCAGCTTCGGTCAAGATTATTGCTTGGATATTTGAGATATTCTTTGTAGTTAGTGATGGTACATGCTGTTGGTTATGTATATTGCCTACAGCCACATTGCAGTGGAGCTATATTTGTTTAGAAAATAATTACATCAATCGGGTGCTAAAAATTTCCCTTTAGCTGCAGCTGCGGTCAAGATTATTGCTCGGATATTTGAGATGTTCTTTGTAGTTAGTGATGGTACATGCTGCTGGTTATGTATATTGCCTGCAGTCACATTGCAGTGGAGCCATCTTTGTTTAGAAAATAATTACATCAATCGAGTGCTAAAAATTTCTCTTTATCTCATTTCCTACCTTGCAGGCATGCGCCATGGCGCGCGTGGTGGACTAGTTATATAATAAGTAGGTGGTCATAGAGGTAGAATAAGTGTTCTTATAGCTATGAGTGTATTTTTTTTATTGTGATTCAAAACAGAGGTGTGTTTCCCGGGCTTGTGGTGCGTGCTGAGGAACAGAGGAAGTGTCGAAGTCAAGGTTGGACCGGGCCGGGCCTTGGAGGACGACGAGGTACAGTGGAAGACAAAAGCAAGGCTCCGGATGGAGACGTGCATCGTATGCATGGCTGTCTCGTGGTTTCATGTTTTGAGCCTTTAAACAGAGTTTGCTGGAGGAGTGCAAACTGTAAAGCGAGCAGCACTGAAGTCCGCCCGTGATCATCCAAAGCTCCAGCACCAGCTGGTGGTATTCCTATTCCCCACGTGCGCGCGCATACCTTATCAGGACCGCCCGGCAGGTACGGCGTATCCGACGGGATCGGACAGTCCCTGCGGCGTACGGCTTCACGTCTCTCTTGGGATCGAGTCAGAAGAGGAACGTGTGTGTGCGAACGCAGGTGTAGGTGAGGTGGTGACGCGGGAGAGCACGACGTCACATGCGAGAAGAATTCAACGAATTCTACTTGGCCCGTTCGTTTTGGTTTTAATCCCGGCCAGAACTGATCCTGCTCCTGCTTGCCTGTATAAAATATAGCTATATATGTTCTTGGACAGATCAATTTCTAGACTCTATTTCATGCTATTCGCAAAAACACGACCAGGGTATGACACTTTCAGTTGGAATGTATAGGATCGGATGTTCGGAACGTGCACGTCGCCAAACGCGCGGTGTGAACCGTTTGGTTATTATATAACGGGGACAGATACATCATCCATCATATCACTTCGCAAAAAGAAAAAAAAAATGCTAGCTGCCTAGCTGCTACAGGCAGTCAAGATTTTTCTAGAAATAGTAGGAGTATTTTGCTTCTATGTAGATTGGATCATTGGAACGAATAGTTTGAAACTTTGGATCCGTGAAATGAAATTGCTGTTGACGGATGCTTGCGCTGATCTCTCGGCAGTTTAGCATGAAACTGCCCATGCATATAGGAGTTCAGGAGTATATGGGAGACGACGAACAGTTCTTATGTGTTTTTGGTTGCAAACTACTCGCTCCATCTCATAAAATGTGTCATTCCTGTTTCTCAAAAAGTCAAATATTTTTAATTTTAGCTAAATATATATATATAATATTAATATTTATATTATGGTTAGATAGATCGTTACATATATTTTTATAATAAAATTATTTGAAGATACAAATGTTGTAATATTTTTTATAAAATTTAGTTAAACTAAAAAAATGACCAGCATGTTTTTTTTTTGAACGGAGGAGTAAAGGTGAGAACTTGTTCCAACGAACGGCCTTGCACCGAACCGGACGCTTTTCTCCGCGTGAAGCTGCGGAGAGCACACTTGAGCTTTGGAAAATGCGGAGAAAATGTACATCCGCGTGGGGACGACGTCGGGTCGTCGAGGATGCACGGGTCTCGTAATCTTGTTCGATGCCACTAGTGCTAAGCTATCTTTTGACTAGTGGGTACTAGCTTCATGGGCTCGAAGTGTTGTTGCACTCAACAAAAAGATGGTGATAGCATCACCACCCGAATGGCCGAATCCTATAGTTTTCAAGTCGTGATCTTGATAACTGGAACATCTGCTGGGTGGTCTACAGTTGCTTTCTTGGCTTTAGATAAAAATTGATGGTTTTGGACTTTACTCTGGATCATTCATAGATTTTTTCCCTCTCCCTTTATCGAGTATTCGGCTCGTGTGTTTATTCATTTTTTTTTGAATTACACAATACAACGCAGATGATCACAACGCACGGCACACAAACCTACCCCTGTGAGCTTCTTCGAAGACTGATCCGGGAAATCCTCGAGATTGACGAAATCACCACAGACGCATCGCGCTGTCGACAGGAACGTCACCTACCACTGAAAATACAACACCGTTAAATACTAAAATATTCACTCCTACTGGCTAGAAGTCAAGCCTAGGACTTGAGGTGCTACTGAGGCTCTTATAACCACTGGGCTATTCATTTTGACGATGAACGAGAACTATACATGAGCATGTCTAATTCCCTCGATCATGTCTATAGAAATGTCCCATAGTCACACTCACAAATGAATACCTAACAGAAGCCTTAGCCTGATCAATATGCATGGACCCTTGAGCCGAGAACACAAAAACAATCTTAACCATCAAGCAGCATACATCCCTCCACAAAATCCCTAGCAGAGTGTCCAGGTTTTTCTTTGTTGATGAAGTTATCTAACACAGGTGGCTTTGGCAAAACCGGCACTTATACATCCGATTCAATCCTGATCACCACCGACAGGCAGGTGTGGTATACGAATCGGAGTGTCATGCATGCCACAATAAGCGCCTTGCAGGCTAGCTAAGTCATACATAGACGCATTTGGAAACCTAAGCTATTATATAAAAACAGGAAGAAGAAAAAACACCGTCCCGTCTCAATTTTCGACACGAACGCCAGCAGAGTCTGTGGAAATCATCTCGCAGCACCAAGCTTAAAAAGGAACAGCATCTTGTAACTTGACAAAAGCAATAAAGAAAGAGATCGAAAAGAAAAGAAAAGAAAAGGAGTGCCAGATAGAGGAACAGGACTGGAACATACGGACAGCAACGTGGTGCTTATCCTCGACGAGACTAGCTACATGCAATCCCATCGAACCCACACCGCGTTAACTACGCGCCGGACGGACGCGAATATCCACCCATATAATGATAAAGAAGAGGTGTCCAACCCGTACCAATTCGTTGCGTTGAAGCATCGGCTGCATACGTGCGCGCCCGAGACGGGGCGGCGGCGGCGCCCGCGCGCGGTCCGCGCGGCGAAGAAGACGGCGGCCGGTGACCGGTGGGCTAGCTGACCGAAGCGTGTGCGTGTCCACCCCCCGCGCGCGTCACGCGGACCCGGCTGTCCTGTCTGTCACACCGCGCCGGTCGCTCGGTCTCTTCGTTTTCCTTCCCCTTGCACTTGCACCTTCACGATCGTGCCGTCGTGCGACTGCGCCTCCGAAAGCGACGCGGGCGCGGGCGGCCGAGCGCCGGGGCAGCTGTGTGTCCATGGATTGGGTGATCGCGAGGCGAGTCCGATTGGTTAGAAGAGATATCACGCGTGCCGTGCGGTTCCTGGCCACGCCAAGTGTTGTTTCCGCGCTGGCATGGGCAATGACGATGTGGGGGCGCCGTATGGTATTCGTATACATGGGGGTAAAGGGACGCTCGTGGAGTACTGGCCGGTGCGTGTGATCTACGGCCTGATGCCGATTCACTGGTTGGGAGCAAAGCACGTGGATCTGCTGAACCTTGTGAGATTTTGTGGGTGTGCAAGAACACAGTTGGATTCGTCTTTGAATGATGAGTGCACTTTTAGTACGGATAACATCCAAATTTCGTTGGAGATTATAACATCCAATGTTCAGTGGCCAATGGATTTATTTGGACTTGTTGACTTTTGAGTTTACGATGTGAATCCTACGTATATATTTAGTCACACGAAACTGTACAAAGTAGAGAGTAATTATACTAAGGCTCCACCGGCTCCTCGAGACATTTGGAGCTATTTTGTGTCAAACGGAGTAAAATCAAACGGCTTCACCCAAGAAGTCTCTTAAATCGTACTCTCACAAATGATACGTGGAGGGTGCAGCCGAAAATAATGGCTTCACCTCGCCCTGGTGGACCCTGTATACGATTATGTGGCAACATACTTTAAAGAGCTCTACGTGTAAAGTTGCTTTACCAAACGGTTTACCAAAACCGCTCTAGCCGCACCAATGGTAAAGTGGAGCCATGCCAAATGGCTCCTCACAAAGACAATCCAATGATACATGTCTGACATCTTTCCATCCATGTAAAATTGTTGCTCACAACTGATCATCACGAGACAACAAACTAAATAGTACTGCACTATCTACGTTCTAAATTATAAGACGTTTTGATTTTTCTACTTATATATTACTTTTACTATAGGAGCTTTGTTACGGTGCTCCAGAGTTGTAAATTATTTACCGAAGCTATTAATTAAGAAAATTAATTAATTGTGCTTAAGGGTAGTTGAGTACTTCTCCTCTCCTGTACACAATCTCTAACTTCCTAACCCAATTCCACAAACGGGACTCGCTGCTGCGTAGGGATGAAAACGGATCGGATACGGACGGATATCATCGATATTACATTTGTTTTCATATTTCTGTCCGGATTCGGATTCGAATACGGATAGTGTCAACTATGTCGGATATGATATGATTGGATATCGACATCATAAATATGCGATTTGAGTATTCGGATACGGATACGGTATCGGATGTTGGATATCCGGACTCGGATACGAACAGATCTCAACCCCTCTAAACGGATTCGGTTTCGAATACTGTCGAAAAATATCCGTACCGTTTTCATCCCACTGCTGCGAGCGACACAGGCGGGAGCAGAGTTCTTTATCTCTCCCGCACCACGCTGCGTCATGGAGACGAAGAGGTCTGCCCACCTTGCAGGAGAGGAGGCATAGAAGGGATGGGCCGCCACCGTAACGTTGTGAAGGGAAGCTGGGAGGGCCCTGCCGGGCTGCCGAACGCGCCGGAGGCGAAGTGCTGCCGCCGAGACGCCGTCAATCTGCGGAGCTGCCGCGTATCCATTGTGGCGTTCATCTCCACAATTCCTCCCCTGTTTTGTCTTGTGGCTTTTGGGCGCAGATTGCCACGATCTTAGTAGAATCAGTTAGCAGCTAGACGAATCTTTATCGGATTGGAGCAAATGGGTGCTCTTGAGCTAGATTGCAATGGCAGGGTCGCGAAAAAGCTATATTGCAGTATGAATTTCTGTTGTTCCCCCAAAGCTTTCCTGCATGAGAAAGTGAGCTAGATTCCTAAGTTAGCCTATTTATTTTCTGTTGGATGATCACCATTGATGTAGTCATCCATGAATTCTGAGCACTCAGCAAGCTTCTCAATGGATCACTCCATGAATTTGAAGTCATTTCGAATAAATCACTGATTCACGAATGAACAGCACTACTACAATCGAAGTCGAACAAAAACTTGATTCACATTTCAGGAACGCACATGTCAAGCACATCAAATGCTAGCAACTAGCAACACGGCTCCAGTTACAACTTCTTGACATAACAGCGCATGTCTCTCCTCCATGGCGTGGCGAGCGCCTCAACAGCGGGCTCGTGGACCCTTACTCTGCCATGTTTCGGCGACGTCCCGGCGCCGGCTTTCACCCAATCCCCGGTCGCATTTTAGCGATGTCCTGGTGGGCGGCTACACCCTGCTTGACCGTGGACTGGCAGCACCCCTCTCACTCTTGTCCAGGTCCTTCCAGCGGCATGGCACGGGCGCACGGCTCGCGCGAGAGAGCCTTTGCCCGCGAATGGCGCTCTGCTCTCGAGTCTCGACTATGGAGACTACATCCTCTCATTGCTGTAGATCGGATTTGGACGCAGGAGCTGCGGATACACGAAGGAGATAGCGGCACAGAGCTCGCACAGGAGATAGGAGACACAAAGTACTATTCTACCCTTTGTATTTATTTTGAAAATAAATTCTGACCAATTTGTTGTAAAAAAAATATATTTCTGACCCATAAATTTTTGGTTCCAAACCCATGTATTTCAGGTTCCAACCTACAACTTAAGTTCCTTTACGTTGGTTCTTCTTATTTTACAACCGTCTGATCTATCCAGATGGATGGTTCTAGTTTTTTCCGAGCACGATAAAATTTTACTTACTATATATCTAGACATAGTGTATATATAAATGCATAGTAAAATCTACATATATAGAAAAGTCAAAATATGTAATAATTTAGAATTTAGAATATAAAGAGTAATAAAAATTATAAACACAGAATGATCTTCAGTCTCCGTTCTCCTCCGATGGCCTCCGATGATCGTCAAGTCAAGAGAAAAAATATAAGAATTGTCTACTCCCTATTCGGATGAAAATATCAATCATCATACATCTGAATTTTGTGAGTATAAGAAGAAAAATCAGTCTACATTAAAATATGCTGTAAGAATGAAGTGACATATTCCTTCTCCACACTTGAATTTTAACTAGAAAGTATACCAAAATAATTACAATAACTCTAGTACAAGTTAAGTGTGAATCCCTATAAATTGATAGTAACTAATATTAGGGTGTGGAAGAGAAGTTTTTTTTTTACCAAAATCTTAGTTTTACCCCCTTCTATGCATCCTATTTAGAAACCAAAGAAAAGAGAAAGAAAAAAAAGGCAAAAAAAGTGTGGGAGAGAAGATTTTCACTAGAATCTTAGTTTTATTCCCTTCTGTGCATACTTGGGGCTTGTTTGGATCCATTAGCACTGAAAATTAATAGCTAAAATTAATACTAGTAGAATCAAACAGACCTGCTAATTATTAGCTAGAGGGATCCTAACTATTAGTTCTAATAGCAGGTTTGGAGTTCTAACAGGTGCAGTCACACAAAAAAAAGAGTTGCTAATAGGTGCTAATAGTTCATATGCACCTTCGATTCGCTATCCAACCACTTATTATTAGGTGGATCCAAGCAACTCTCACTAAAAATTAACAGTTATTAACTATTAACTAGCTAATTTTTAATGCTAATGGATCTAAACATGCTCTTATTTCCATCCATGCATGCTAGTATTTAGGAAGAAGAAAGAGGAATAAAAGAAAACAGTAAAATTTGATGCAGGCAAGCAATTTTTCACATGTAGAACCTTGATACGAAGGAATTTTTCATAATATTATAAGAATTTTACAAAAATCGGTTTACCAGGCTCCCCCGCAGGCCGCAGCACTGCTTATTCGTAGAGCACGCGGCGACATTTACCAGGCTCGGGCTGCCGCGCTAGTTCGATGCGCCCAGCCCAGCCCGCTGTTTCCAGTTGCAACGACTCTCGGCCCACATCTATGTAGCGTATTTGATGGGCCAAATTTATCAGGGAGATAAGCCTCTGCGCTTCAATGCTCCGCGCCTGTCCCTGTGACATTCTTATTCGACCTGCTTACATTCAGTTCAGTCCATACGCTCTTGGTCAGATCTTCCTCTTGGTTAATATTAATACTATAATTGGCAACGCGGCCTGGCATACCTCACCTGGGTCTGGGGTGTGCAACAAGCAGCTTTGTTGGCCCAACAACAGCCTGGAGCTATGATGAGGATAGCAGTAGGACCTACTGCTCTCCGTCATGCTCCAACCACTTCCCCGGCCTCCGTGGTTCGCTAAACTGATCTTGTCAACTGGACCACAAAAACCACTCCAACTGAAAGCTTGCTTAGCTCTAATCATGCGTGTCTCTTCTAAAGCTACCTGCAAGTCTAGTCCTAATCATGTCTCGTGCCATAGCGTTCGTTGGTAGCAGGCCAATTACAGATCGCCCCTGCTGTTAGGTACTCCCTCCGTTTAAGAAAGAATGCAATTATGGGATCCGTGTCAGTTAAAGTAACTTAAGTTTGATCGAGTTTATAGTAAATAATATTAGCATTTATGTCTTCAAACAAAATTTATTATAAAAATATATTCTATAACTAATCTAACGGTGCTTATTTTGTACCATTAATGATAGTAGTTTTTTTAATATAATTTAGTTACTCCTCAAAACGAGAATTAATTTTTTTTCTTGGACGGAGGGAGAGAGTACTACACAAATTTGAAATCATGCCGATTGCACATTGACAACAAGTTGACCAAAAAGCAGGTGTGCGGCTTTTCGTCTGACGAAGCTTTCCTGGGATTTGCATTTGCACACATGCTGGTGGACAGATGGGACTAGGCAGTGTTAGATTGATCTCTAATCCCAAACTGGGCCCAACAGCCCAGTTGGACCTTTGATCCGCGCCCTGATCGGAGGCATCTAGCCCACTATGGCTAGAAGACCCCTGTCACACTGCGCAATAAATAGAGGTGGGGCCCGGCGGCTCTGAGTACGAGGTTTGCCTGAGCTACAGTTTCCCACCAAAATCCCTAATCCGATCTAGAGGGGCGCAGCCAGTGACGGAAAGCCACCAGCCACGCCGTCACCGCCTCTGCATCCACATCAAGGGGCTGCTACGTCGTCGGGCTGCCCTGCAACCGCTACTGCACCGCCGCCCTTCGACTCGACACCGTCACTGGGTTATCGCCAAGCACTGCGATGGCGAGCCCATCTTCATCCAAGACGGATGAAGGTTTGCACCCTTCACCCCCTCTCTTTCTCTCGTTCTATCTACTGTTACTGCACTAGTAGATGCTCTAGGACTCATGGTTTTATTCAATAGCAAATAGATATGCTAGTTCGATGTCTAGAGATCATGTTTAAGGTCTAACAATGGTACTCGAGCCTAACTAGGTGTAGATCTAGCCTATCGGAACCCTCTGTCTAGACGTAGATCATGTTAGGGGCAGGAAACAGAGCAGATTCGTTCAGATCTGAGAAAAGAAAGGGTCTCGGATCTCAAAGCCGAAACCTAACCCGTGAATCAGTCACGGGGAAGAACAACAGTGAACAAAACCCTAACCCTAACTCTAACCCAAATCCCCAATCGGCAAAGAACCAAGAAGAACACAGCAAGATCTAAAGATAGGAGAGGGAAAAGGGAAGAGGGTAAGGGGCTTATCTCGTCGATCTCGAATCAAAACCGAAAGAAAAATCAAATCGGAAAAAGAAACCCTAACCCTAGAAAGAGAAAGAGATGGTAGAGAAGGGGCTTCCTACCTAGGGCCTGGCCGTCCCGTCTTCGTCGCCGACCATCTCCATGGCCGGCGCGCGGGAAGAACCAGAGGTGCTGACTGGGCAGGTCACGCCACCGCGTGGCTCCGCCTCAGGCTTGGGTGTCATGGGCACTACAGCGCAGCCCTTCGACGGCGGTGTGCTCACCCTCGGGTGGACGCACGCACCGGCGAAGGGGCGCGCGGCGGCGCCGCCACTTCCTCCGACCGCCATGGCCGCTCGCTCTTTGCGCTGCGGGGCTGAGAGAGGAAGAGAGGGAGAAGAGAAATTATGCTAGGGTTATGAGGGAGGCAGTCGCACGCCGGTTTTGGTCCTGCGACATCGACACTCGGCCGTCAGATGAAAGCAGATGCCTTAAATTGCGTGGGCCAGAGGCCGGCCCATGTGGCCGTGTGGCTTTGCTGGCCCAGGCCTAGGTTGCGGCCTAGGTGTGGGTAGCGCGCGTGCAAGAGGGCTGGGTCGGGCCGATTTCTTGATCGGGCTGAAGGAACAGTAAAGAAATGAGTCAGTTTTTCTTTTTCTTTTTCGAGTAAATGTTTATTTCCTGAAAAATAGATAAATGGCTTAAAGAAAATAGAAAGAGAATTTTCCTATGGGTAAAATTCATTAAATTAAATTATTTTTTCGTTGTAATATTAAAGTTAATGATCTTCTAATTAAATTCGAACCAACGGGAGAATTTAATTTGAAGAGTAGTTAATTTTAATCAGTAAATTTTATAATATTGTTATTTTTCTAACTAACGTTGATAATATCAATATTATAAGGTTTAATCATAAGTTTTCCATGCATTAATTCTATTTCTGCCCAACGATGATGTAGAATTAGTGTATAAGAACAGTTGTATGTTTTAATTTTAACCAACGTTGGAATCAAGACATGCAATTATTGTTATTATTTATGTTCTCACTCTATATGAATTGTGTTTTTAGGCGGATACAATTTGATGGGTTGTATCAAAGAGATCCCCACTCTCAAAGGTGACAACTACATGGAGTGGAAAAAAGATTAACCTGGCCTTCATCTTGGCTGAGGTAGACTAGATAGTCATCTCACCGTGTCCCACTGAGCCTGTGGCACCAGTGAGGGAGACAAACGAGGCTGATGTCGTTTGGGCAACTAGAAAGAGAGATTTTGTCTCCCAAAAGATGTCCTATGACCTTAAGTATAGGAAGTGGGTCACTGTCAATAAGAAATGTTTGGCCGTGATAAAGAACACGATTGAACCTGTAATTGTAGGCTCAATCCCATAGTGTGACACGACCACAGAGTACCTCAATAGAATAAAGAGTCAGTTCACTGGCTCTTCCAAGACATGCTACCCAACTGATAAAGCAGCTGGTGATAGAGAGGTACTCTAGAAATGGTGGCATAAGAGAGCACATACTAAGGATGAGCAATTTAGCATCCAAGCTAAAACCAATGGATCTGGCTCTCAAGGAAGAGTTCCTTATTCATCTAATTTTTGCTTTCTTGCCAAAGGAATTTGACACTTTTGTTGTCAACTACAACATACAGTCCAAGAAGTGGGACTTAGAGAGGCTCATGGCTATGTGTGTGCAAGAGAAGGAGAGAATGAAAGTTGCCAATGGTGGCACCATCAATTATGTGAAAGACAACAAGAAAAAGAATAATAATGCTAACTGCTCCTCAAAGTCAAAGGGAAAGGGTCCCATGCTGCATCAGCCTCAGTAGAATAAGTTCACAGTAGAGAAAGACTGGTGTCTCTATTGCAAGAAGACGGAACATTATAAGAAATATTGTTCCGGTTACTTAAAGATGATCATGGCAAAGAAAGATAAGAATATTATTACGTTCATAAATGAATCCCTGTATGTACAATATTCAAAATCTACTTGGTGGATTGACTCAAGTGTAACTATTCATGTTGCTAATTCTTTACAGGGATTTCATTTGATGAGGACTACGCAAATAAGAAAAAGATACGTTAAAGTTGCAAATAGAGTCCGAGCAGATGTTGAAGCCATTGGTGATCTTTCTCTAGAGCTTGCTGATGGCTTCACACTTTTACTTAGAGATGTACATTATGTTTCCTCTTTACAGAGAAACTTGATTAGTGTTTCATGCTTGGACAATGATGGATATAATTGCCATTTTAGAAATGGCAAATGTAAGATAACATTTAATAATGCATGCGTTGGTCTTGCTATCTTACAAAATGAGCTTTATTTGTTATCACCATGTGATGATGTGAATGTTGTATGCGATGATGGGAACGTTGTGTGCGACAATGAGAATGTATCCTCGTCTGCGGATGTAAACAGAAAACAAAAGAGAGCTCACGATGTGTTGTCGAAATTATGGCACTGTCGTTTAGGCCATATTTCGAGGGAGAGAATAGAAAGACTAGTTAAAAATGGTATTCTTCCTCCATTAGAGTTCTCAGATTTAGAACAACGCAGAGAATGCATAAAAGGAAAGTATATAAAGAAAATTAAGAAAGATGCCAAACGAAGCGTAGGAATTTTACAGATTATTCACACAGACATCTGTGGTCCGTTTCCTGTAAAGAGTATAGATGGTTATGATTTGTTCATAACATTCATAGATGATTACTCCCGTTATGGCTATATTTATCTAATCAAAGAAAGAATAGAAGCATTGGATAAATTTAAGATATTTAAGGCAGAAGTTAAAAACCAACACAATTTAAAAATTAAGATAGTCAGATCCGATCGTGGGGGGAGTACTACAGTCAGCATACCCCATATGGCTAAGTTCCTGGACCTTTTGCAAGGTTCTTACAGGAGAATGGCATAGTAGCCTAGTATTCTATACCGGGCGAATTGTAACATCCTGGTGTTATGCCAGCATTTAGGCACTACAAATCATGCATATTATGCATCATCAAGCATCCTAATCATACATGCCCAATCATGCAAATAATAACTGAAACCTTGCTTCGAAATGTATGAAACATGCTTGTGAAATATGAATGTTGCATACACTTGTTTAGAGTTGTTTTTGCCTAAATTATGCTTGCTAGGTTAGTAAAACATGTTTGGCTATGATTGTAAATCATCTAGAATTATTTAGCACAATTTTTGGAGTAAAGTTTGTATTTAAAATATTGCCAAATTTTGCTTTAAAAATAATTCTTCAAAATTAGGGTTTTGAATTAATATTGAGTTTAATTTGGTAATCAAAATCTATTTGGAATTTGACTTTGGTCATAAAAGCAAAGTTGTAGATATTGAAAAATGGAACAAATTTCATTTTTACACCAATTTGTGAAAATGCTTTTAAATGGCTCAAAAATGGAATTTTAGTCCTGTTTATTTGAGAAATAAAAAGAAAATTATTTCATTGTTGCTTAACAGGCCGTCGCCTCCCTTCTGGCCCGCTCACGGTCTCGGCCCGCAGCACCGCGCGCTTCGCCGTGGCCCAGCCCAACTCGCGCGCCCGGCCTTCCTCCGCGCTGGCCCACTCGCCTGGCCTGCCTACACGCGCGCCACATCCTGACCAGTGCCAGAGCTCACTCGCCGCGTGTCCGCCACGCGCCGACGACGCACGTCGCGCGGCAGCCCTGGCCTGCCTCGCCCTCGACACGCTCGCCTTCATCTGTTGACCCTGCCGCGCTCGCCTTCACTCTCCTGCGCTGCCTCTCTGCTTCGCCCACACCAAGCTCGCTCTCTCCCCCTCGCTGCGGCCACTATGCCATTCCCACAGCCGCCGAGCTCCACCTTTGTGTGCCAGCAGCTCTTGCCCGCACTGCTACTGCTCCGCGCTCGCCTTCGTCACCAGCACGGAGAAGGTAGTGGCCATAGGCCCTTTCGCTTCTTCCCTTCTCGCTCTTCCATGTGCCCTCGCTCGCCGGAGCTTGGCTCCTTGTTGACGGCGTCGCTCCGCCTTCTCTCTCCTCCTCCTCTTCTCACGCTTCAGGTCCGTCGTTGCCTTGCCGTGCTTGCGCGCGCCTCACTAGACCACGCCATAGACGGTAATGGCCAGCGCACCGCGAGGCGGCGCCGCCGCTCCGCCATTGCCATCGGCAAGCTTTGCTCTAGTGAACCACCCCTCCCTTTTCACCTCTATCCAACACGGCTTGGCATGGGGAGCACGTTGGTGCCCTCCGTTTCACCGGGGAACCTCGCCATCGGTGAGTGCGCACCGGTCAGCGCCGCCCCTGCTTCGGCCTGACCGACAGGTGGGGCCATTGACCCACAAGGGCTTGCTCGTCAGTGCCCTGGCTTGGGTCTGGGTGCACAGCACCGGGTGCACCCAGCAATTATGTCGGCTGATTTTAAAAGGGATTTAAGAAATGCTTTTTCAGATTTCTATTAAATGCTTTGGAAAATGTTTGTGTACTCATTTTGGCTCCAAATGTGTTGAAACAAATTTTGCTAGGTTCCTTGTCACCAGATCTACATGATAAAAATATTGCATATCATTTTTGAGATACTTTTCTGTAGAGCTTTAATTAATTCTTGATATTGCTGATATCTTGTAAAATGGTTAGTAAATCCTATATGTATCAAAAAAATATGATTCTAAGTTTGTTACTCTTATTGTGTAATGTACTTCCTAGGAAAAATATATGTCATGCATGTACTATATAAAAATTATGAGGTGTAGTTCAAGTGCCTTTAATGGCTAATTTTTGTTATTTTTGCTAGAGAGCAAAATTTGTATAAAACATGCATGTGATAATTTTTGTACAGTGATTATTTGTTGTGTAGAACATAGGAAAAATATTTCATCTATTGTTTGACACTTTTCACAATACAAAGTATTTTCATGTTCATAATCATGACATAGCTTGTTATTTTTGTGTAGGCTAATCCACTCATTTAAATACCATAAAAATTTGATGGTAGACTACTTAGGGTAGTACTGTGCCATGGTAATTTTCTAAGATTTTTCTAAGCAATAAAAATAGATGTTGCTATTCAAACCTATTATTAATTAGGGTTTAATCAAGTGTTGCTTTATGTGTGATTAAGAAATTAGTGAAGCTTTGGTGTATCTTTGAAGCATTTAATGAGATGTGTTGACTTAGCATATTAGTAGTAGAAGAGAATGCAGTAGATGACATGTGCTTGTAGTATATGTTCTTGGATGATGTTGACTACTTGCATTCAAGCATACCCATTGTGTTCATCTCATCCGATGCACCTTTTGCATAAGCACTTACGTACATGCATCATACAAGATTGCAAACCGAGAACCTAGTCATCATACCTGAGGAGCCCGAGGAGCAGCTCGAGGTGCAGCCGCAGGAAGTGACCAAAGCCGATGAGGAGGACGTTGAGGAACTTCCGGAGTGCCCCGATCACCGCCCGAGCTCCTTCGAGAGAGGCAAGCCCCAGAGCATTTTCTCCCCGGTTTGCAATTATTAATTAAATGCTTTTAATTGATGCATTACGTTCAGGAGTTGTTTGCAACCGTTGCTGCATTATACCTTGTCTACCTTTGTTATACTATATCCTTGTTACCCTGGTATCCGTAGTCGAGTCAATGCTTAGCTGGCTTAGACCGGTAGAAGTCGGATGATTTCCTGTCACCTGCGAGCTATAGGTGGTTACCTGGATCTGCTTGGATAACTATGTAGTCATGGTATAACTAAGTGTTAAATGAAGTTGAGACCGAACGGAGACTTATAGAGTTTTGGACTGTAGTGCTTTCCGTCTATGTCGATTAAGGACCGACCGTTGTTGGGCCTCGAGTCATGTTGAACGCATGCCTTACATTTAGCTGGTCGAATAAAGTACCTTTGGACTACGAAGCTGGGAGATTATTCGGGTCGAGTAGATTGCCCGCAGCGCACTATGCCGGAGCAGGTGTGGTAGGACACAGGGGCGAGATGATAAGACCAAAGTGCAGTCGGTCGACCCCCGGGTACATGTGGTTCCTGGCAAACTCGAGATTCCTGGATAGTTGACTCGGTGACCAATACCTCACTTTAGCGGGTGAGTGAGGTTTGTGTAAGGAATATATCACCAGCTGGTTAGGAATCGATTCGAATCGCCATCGCTCCTGGATAGTGAGCACTTGACTTGAGTTACTTCATCGTAGTAATGTTAATGGAACACTTGGATAGTTATATGAATATGACAGTATGGAAGTTGTTGATGATTATGGGTTATCATTATTTGCTTAATCACATGTTTGCTCTAGTAAAGGTGCAAATCTAGTCGACAGGTTAATAATAATTAACTTGACAATAATGCTTTTGAAAAGGTTCTTAAAATGCTAAAAATGCTTCTTTTTGCAAATGAGTCAGCTACCCTACTATAAAGCCCTTCATAATCCTTGGTGTCACTTATTTTTGGTTATGTTGGGTAAGTCTAGCTGAGTACCTTCTCGTACTCAGGGTTTTATTCCCACTTGTTTCAGATGGGCAGATGTATTATGGCTACTGTATCAACTGCCTTTATCCTACGATGGGTGATGCTTAGGACCATGGGCATGGTCATTCCTTACGTCTCGTCTGATGCTTTTGTTGGAGATGATCATTAGCTGGTACTGTATTTGAACTCCGTGTGAGTGTGTGTGGTTTTGAACAAATGGCTTCCGCTACTTCTATTTGAACTCGTTTTGTAATAACTATGTTTAAACTCTGATGTATCTGTGATGCAAACTTTTATGTAATATGTGATGGTGACCACTAAACTTATTATGATCTTGGCTAGGATGTGAGTTGGTTTGAAATCCTTTGTGATTTTATGGACTACCGGGTTATACGGGCTTAAGTTTGTTAAATTGTCTGCTCTGGCGGATGATTTTCTTACTTAATTCTGTATAATTAGTTGGTTCTGTTACAGCTAGCATCAGAGCATGGTTTAGCGTGTTACTGTTCACAAGTGTATTTAAAACAAAAAGGCATTTGAAAAACATGATTTCCAAACTAAAAAGTGTGCCAGTGGTCATATCCTTTATGCCCAGTTAAGGACTCTAGGTGGCTTAATTAAGTACTGACTTGGGGTTTTTGCATCATATTTCTCTTTCGTCGCTCATACGGTGTGCTATTGTATGAGTGCCACTTGTTTGAGTGGTAGTGTATGGATCATTTGCCTCTACGCCTCAGTAAGTGTGAGTTGTGAGAGCATGATCGGATACACCACCGATCTAGGGTGAATGCTTATATGATGCTAGAGTAATTACATGTTCTACGCATGTTTTACAAAGGTATCTCATGTGTGGGTCTTCCGTTTATTGAGGTGATGCCATCAATAGGACGATGGTTCGGGTAGTTACTACCATTGTACACGTATCTAGGGATTCGTGTAGAGCGTGTAGATAAAAATTTACTGCTTTTATGTATTCATTGGGAATTAGGCTGAAATGAATCTTCTGCAGGTACATAACAACACTATCGTGTAGAACGTATTAGCTACGTATTTGAGAGATCATTTGTATACCACCAAATGGCACGTACATATATCATATTACTCGTGCATTTCATTCATGTCATGCATTCCTCCCCTTATAAATTGATTATCTCATTTTGATAAAAGTTGTATCACCTAAAATATGTTTCCATGGGATAATAAAAGAACTTTTGCTACAGATGGCTTGCACGAAGCAGACCGCCCGTAAGTACACCGGAGGAAGAGCACCCCGATGTCCGTTGGCCCTTAGGGAGCACTGCACCATGGACACCTTCTTGAGTGAGTTTGGCATGCCGACCTTGCTTTGGAGAGTGCTCCATGATGTGGGGTACCTAGAGGGTCAAGAGCCGATGTACTCTTAGAATGAGAGCCAGTTAGCAGAGGATGGACTTGCAGTGGTAGAGATCATGGTTTCTGCTCTTGGGGATGCTCCAGATTGGGATGGTTGGCACTTGGAGTTTGAGGGTCGCACTCCTACTGAGGGTGCAGAGGGAGCAGCTTTTCGTATCATTAGGGATATCATGAGCAGATTTCCCAGTGAGCTTGCAGCAGCTCTAGCTGGCACCTTTCCTAGGGATGATCCTCGTGATGCTATTTGGGTTCAGCCTCTGGGAAGTGCCTTGGTCAGAGGTCTAGCTGAGGGACAGGCTAGCAACAACCATGCTATGAGTGCTATGTTCGCCGCCATCAAAGCGTATGAGGGTCTCGAGAGTACCTACTAGACTTTGACTGGCTTGCGTAGTCATGATAAGCTCAAGGGGAGAAAGTAGAAGAAGAGACAGGCACGTGCTATAGCTAGTTTGTAGGAGCAGTTGGCTGATATGAACTTACAGCAAAACCAGGCGATTGAGAGAGGTGATAGAGCTATGCAGTGGGTGCATACGTTGACTCAAGCCAACAACAATGCAGACCGCATGATTAGACAGTTGGTTTAGGAAAGGGATGAAGCCTGGGATGAGAGGAACCTTCTGCTGTAGAGGGTCGATGAGCTAGAGGAGTACAATGTCAACCTACACAAGGAGTTTCATGTGCTCTACAATAGGGTTGGCCCATATGCTCCTCCAGACGCCACTGGCATGGACATCGACGACGACAATGAGGACAAGCCTATAGTTTCACCTAGGGGCGATGGTGACATCTCCGATCCTGATGATGGCCCCAAGGAGTAGGCTAGTTGCCTTGCGCTAGTATCTAGGTCCTGTCGCGATGACCTTTCTTTGTTGGCATGTAACCTAATGTATCTTGTTTCGAACTTATGAGACTTGGCATGTGATTGGAACTTGGCTATTAATACGATATCTGAATGCATAAAAGTCCAGTGTATGTATGCTGGCAATTTGGTTGTATGGACGCGAGGTTTGCTTTCGAAGTAATTTATTTAGTGACATTGTTTTAATTGGGATGCGAGTATTATGCCTCTGTTTTATTGTATGAATTTATTCTCTCCAGTAAATTCAGTTTGGCATAATTTTTCCTTCACTCACAATTATTACAGCTTCACTCAATCATTACTTGTTGCTGAAATATGCAGATAACAAACACTCACCGTACCACGTATGAGGCCACTGAGACCGATGCTAACGGTGTGGGGACCGATGGTGGTGGTGGTGGAAACCACAGCAACAACAATGAGCCTCCCCATGAGCCACATTTGCCACCTCCTCTCTCGTTTACCCTAGAGGTGTTCCTCGCACAGTTGCTCGGGAGTCAGCGCAACATGAAATAGTCCTAGAAGAACATGGAGGATTTTCTGCGTACTATCGCCAATAATGTTCAGCGTGGTAACAATCAGGGCGGTGGCATTGGGGTGAATCAATACAGCAGCTTCAAAGATTTTATGGACACTAGGCCGCCAATATTCAAGGAAGCAACGGAACCCCTTGATTCTGAAGAATGGATCAACACTATGAAAGATAAATTTTATGTGTTGAGGATGACTGAAGTATTGAAAACTGAGTATGCTGCACATCAGTTGCAAGGACCCATGGGAATGTGGTGGAAGCACCATCGCACCACCTTCCCTCCAAATGCTCAGATTTCGTGGAGAGAGTTCACTAAGGCCTTCTGTGGAGTTTATATTCCACCTGGGCTGACTAAGATGAAGTTGGGAGAGTTCTTAGCGTTGAATCAGGGCACCAAGACCGTGATGCAATATTTGCATGCCTTCAACAACTTGTGTCGTTATGCTCCCGACATGGTTGACACCGATGCTAAGAGAATCGCCAGTTTCAAGAGGGGACTCAATCCAAAGATGATGAAGCATGTGGGTACCAACAACCGTGCCAGATTCAATGACTTTATCAGTGATTGTCTGAAGCAGGAAAAGAACAACAATGCCAGCACTGCAACTAAGACTCGCAAGAGAGCCCTAGAAGGTGGTCCGTCCCAAGCAAGAGCACCTACGGGTGGTCGTCCTCCCTATCATCCATCTGCACCTGGCGCTAGGTTCAGGCCACCTCAGTAGAGAAGTCAGAATTTCCATGGACCCTAGAAGCCTTACAAGATGGCAGTACAACCCACCAAGACAGCCGCAACTGTAGTACAAGGTAGTTCCAAGGGAGCTGTGGGATCTTCTAGGACAGTGAGGGGACCCTGCTATAATTGCGATCAACCCAGCAACTTCTCAAGGTTTTGTCCTTATCCGCCCAAGAAGAAGAAGCAGACTTATAATGCTAGGGTGCATAGTACGACTATGGATGAAATTCCTGAGGGAGAGCCCGTAACCACTGGTAAGTTTCCTGTCAATGAAAACCCTGTAGTTGTTCTATTTGATTCTAGATCATCGCATTCTTTTATGAGTCAAGACTTATAATGTTGGTAGGTGGTCGACACCTTAGGGGGAACATAGCGTTGAGGATGTGTCGGCCGAAGGCCTGAGGGCCTGGCAGGCCAGGGCTCGGGCTTCAGTCCTTGTTGCCATCGTAGCGTCCGCCATGTCAGGGATGATAGCCGTGGCATGCTGCTTCTCCATCGTCGCCGTGGGCACGTCTTCGAGCGTCGATGATGCTGCATACATCGTGGCCATGGCTAAGGCATTGATGTACTGGGACGACAGAGGGCTGCCTGCCAGCTGGCGGTGTTTGGTGAACGGACGTGTCCTTGGTGGGACGCACTGAGGGGGTGCGCTGGCTGGTGTTGGGTTCATGTCGTCGAGACAATGAACTTTCTGCCTGCTGCGCCACTGCACGCTCGAGCAACGTGCGAATCTCCCTGTGGGCCCTACGATCTTCGGCTGTCGTGGCCTCCGGAAGGCCATGCATCAAGGCGGTTGCTGTGGCTATGTTCTGGCTGGCTCGGGCAAAGTGAGGAAGGGTCCCATCGTCGGTGAGGTTCCTCTGGTGTACGACGCGGGCTGTGGCGCGCGCACGCCCCCGTCTTTGTGGCGTTCAATCTCACGATTGATGTCCGCGTACTCCCGGACGAGCCCTTTGAAAGCTCTAGTTTGGTTTTGGTGAATTGATGAAACCCTAAGTGCTAACCTAGTTTATCAAGTGATCATAACATAGGTAGCACACTTCAAGTAGAAGAAGCTAATGAAGATCATAGCATGACAATGGTGATGGCATGGCGATGATCAAGGGCTTAAACTTGAAATGAAGAAAGAGAAAAACAAAAAGCTCAAGGCAAAGGTATAAACCATAGGAGCAATTTTGTTTTGGTGATCAAGACACTTAGAGAGTGTGATCACATTTAGGTTTGATAGCCGTACTATTAAAAGGGGTGAAACTCGTATCTGAATGCGGTTATCAAAGTGCCACTAGATGCTCTAACTCATTGCATATGCATTTAGGATCTAGTGGAGTGCTAACACCCTTGATAATATTTGTGAAAATATGCTAACACATGTGCACAAGATGTTTGTAGGGTTGAGATGGGTTTGGATTCGGCGCTTTTGGAAAAATGAAATATCTATTTTCTATTGCGCCAGATGCAAAATTCTTGGTGATTGGCACATTTGAGCAAGGGTGAAGAAGTTAGAGTTGAAATGGAGTTGGTTGAAATGATGCTGGCGTCGGTCTACTGATCGGACGCTGGGTCACTCAGCGACCGGACGCTGAAAGGCTACGTCTGGTCGAGCTGTCAGACAGCACAGTAGGCTAGGGTTGAGCACCAGACGCTGGCTGCGTCCGGTCAAGGTGGACCGGACGCGTCCGGTCGAAAAAACATGCCTCGGGGAGCTTACTGGAAATGACCGGACGCTGGGGCTTCAGCGTCCGGTCAGTTTTGATCGGAGCGTCCGATCAGCTTCGTAGCCGTTGGAATCTGACGAACTGTGTTTGAAGCTGGTGACGCGTGGTGTCCATCGGGCGATCGGACGCTGAGGGCCAGCGTCCGGTCAGTTTGACCGGAGCGTCCGGTCAGAGCGCGTTTTGCCCAGTGAAGGGGTATAACGGCTCTATTTGATGGGGGCTCTATTTATAGCCCCATGGCCGGCTGTGGCTCAGATCTTTGGCCATTTTCATTGACATAGAAACCTTGTGAGCTAAGCCAAAGCCCTCCCACTCATCTACATCATTGATTCATCATCATAGTGAGATTGGGAGTGATCCAAGTGCATTGCTTGAGTGATTGCATCTAGAGGCACTTAGTGATCGTGGTTCGCTATGGATTTCGCTTATTACTCTTGGTGGTTGCTGCCACCTAGACGGCTTGGAGCAGCGAGGATCATCGAGCGGAGGTGGTGATTGTCTCTGGCTCCGATCGTGGTGATTGTGAGGGGTTCTTGACCTTTCCTCGGTGGAGCGCCAAAAGGTACTCTAGTGGATTGCTCATGGCTTGTGTGATCCTCATCTTGTGTTGGTTGTGCGGCACCCTATTGAGGGTTTGGCGTGTGAAGCCAATTAGCGCATGAACCTCCAAGTGAGTGAATCGCCACAACGAGGACTAGCTTGCCGGCAAGCAAGTGAACCTCGGTAAAAATCATTGTCTTCATCATTGATTCCGAGGTGATTGGTCATCATTGTTATTCATCTTCGTGATTGATTGGTTCATTCATCTACACGGCGGTATAACCCTCTTGATCACTCTCTTTACTTTACCGCAAACTAGTTGACAAGCTCTTTAGTGTAGCTAGTTGTGAGAGCTTGCATGCTTGGTTGGTGTGGCTCTTTAGTTAGCCTTTGAGAGCACACTAACATAGGGTAGTGTCATTGCTCTTGTGTGAATTGACACTATCTAAACTAGAATTGTGGTAGGTGGCTTGCATTTTGAGTAGGCTAGCGCAACACTTGCTTTGCCTCATAATTGTCTAACCATTTGGTTAAGTGTTGTTGTAGAAATTTTTATTAGACTATTCACCCCCCTCTAGCCATTAGGACCTTTCACCCTTGCCTGGCCTCATCAATCTCTTGCTGACGGGCCCTCAGCTGCTCCATCCTTAGGTGAGATGGGGCCATCGTCTCTTCCCCGGATCTGCTATCAGGGTTGTTCGTAGGGGTGACCTCTTCCCTGGAGACACTTTCAACGTGACCCTCGAGGGTCTACATCATGAAGCATTCCTGGGAATGGTGGTGGCTCCCCCTACTGGAATCCAAGCTAGAGAACGATCCTAGCTCCTCGTTGAGGAGCCCATAGAGGGTCTCCATATCATGTTCAATCGCCCCCATGAACTCGATGTCCATGGGCGACTGAACCATACATAGCGCCAGAAGGCGGCCAGCGGTCGCCGTAGTGTTGCGGAGACTGAACGGAAACACCATTGGGGCGCTTTGTATGGACCCTCTCAGACATAGGGTGGCATTGTGAGAGGCCTCCCTTGGTGACTGGACTCCTAGGGAGTTGCCTGGCGGGCCCTCAAGCCTAAGATGGCTGAGGTTGCTGGAAGGGAGAGATGGGGTGGCTGAGTGAGTCAGCGCTAGCTCTCCTCCTAGTGTGATGATGACATCTAGGTCGCCGAAACGCACATGTGTGCCCGGGGCCTAGGTGATTGCGTGGGTGGCCATCCGAGGCCTGATTTAGAACGCGCAAGCTCCCCTACCTGGCACGCCAACTGTTGGTGTTTCGTACAAGCACCGGCAAGTAAATTTGTAGTAATGCGCGTTACGCTCGGATGGTGCGCTAAAGGACACAAGATTTATACTGGTTCGGGCCGAAAGTCCCTACGTCTAGTTTATTGCTGCTCGTGTTATTAGCACCGTGAACGGTTTGTAGTAAGGGGTACAAACGATTGAGAGAGGGACTGGTCCCAAGTCTTTGATGGAAGGGTTGAAGGGAGGTCAAGAGGTTCAAAGCGACTTGACTGTGGGTATCTGTGTGTCGTATTATTCGGTCTTCAGAGTTCATCCATCTGATGGAGGAAGCACATCCCCTTTTATAGATGAAGGGGCCGGCTTTACAAGGATGAGGGCTCTACCTTATTCTTGTGGCTCACGTCTACCCAATCCTCCTTCATTATGATGAGTGCGAAGGAAGATAAGTGCCTATAATACTGTCGATGTCTCTATAGAATGTCAGGTTGATCACACAACTTTGCCCTGCATAGGGTATGGGCTATAACACAGTGGTTTTGACTTATTAGCCTCCCCTAGCCTTGCTCCGCATGCCTTCTGGTTCTTGTGAGTCTTCGTCGAAGGGACGAGGGGTCGGGATCTAGCGTAATGCCGTGGTCAAGGCCTTCTGACTTGGCGAACCTAAGGGGTCAGGAAGAGGGCGCCGCTCCCTTGGGTCCATAGTTCGGTGACAAAAAATCTGTCATTCGTGGAGATAGCAAATCCTTTTCTAGAGCGTAGCGGTTGTCGTATATCTTCATCGGGTTCCATGTCCTAGGGCTGAAGGCGGCGCCTACAACTCTACAGGGTGAGGAGCACGCACCTGTACAACCTTTCGGGCTCTGTGGCACCCAGAAGGGTCTAAAGCACCTGTCCTATCATCCCCTGGTAGTACTTTTCCTGCTAGGGCGCAGGGTATGGTCCTTGGAGCCATGGTTGACCCGAACGTCTTGTCTTGCCCTGTGCTTATCATCTTGAGGGAACGGGGAGAAGTTGTCAGGTAAGATGAATCCAATCTTTAGATATGGAGCAGGGTGAGACTCGTTCCTTGCCATTGGGCAAAACAGAGACCAATTCCTATCTCTCAGGCGAGACCGACCTCGCCCCTCTAGGGTCGGGCGAGGCGGAATCTATCCCTCAGCCCTCGGGCAAGACCGAGCCCGCCCCAAAGGCGTTGGGCGAGATGGAGTTTATCTCTCGGCCCTCGGGCGAGACCGAGCCTATCCCAAAGGCGTCAGGCGAGACGGAGATTAACCTTGAGCCCTTGGGCGAGGCAGAGTTTATCTCACAAAGGCGTCGGGCGAGGCGGAACCAAACTCCTGTCACTCGAGCAAGGGATGAAACGGCGCCCTTATGCGTCCAGAAGTTTTTCACGTTCGGTGGTTATTGGTTCCACCTTCTGGGGTACCCTGGTATTAGGTCCCCGACACAGTGGAATCATCATGATGAGGGAGATGCAACTTGGGAAATGGGAGAATATCTACAAAAAGCTTATGAAGATTTTTATAACAAATGGTTCGTAACCCAAATCTCAAGACGAGATTTTTATAAGGGGGAGGGCTGTAACACCCTGGTGTTATGCCAGCATTTAGGCACTGCAAATCATGCATATTATGCATCATCAAGCATCCTAATCATACATGCCCAATCAAGCAAATAATAACTGAAACCCTGCTTCGAAACGTATGAAACATGCTCGTGAAACATGAATATTGCATACACTTGTTTAGAGTTGTTTTTGCCCAAATTATGCTTGCTAGGTTAGTAAAACATATTTGGCTATGATTGTAAATCATCTAGAATTATTTAGCACAATTTTTGGAGCAAAGTTTGTATTTAAAATATTGCCAAATTTTGCTTTAAAAATAATTCTTTAAAATTAGGGTTTTGAATTAATATTGAGTTTAATTTGGTAATCAAAATCTATTTGGAATTTGACTTTGGTCATAAAAGCAAAGTTGTAGATATTGAAAAATGGAACAAATTTCATTTTTACACCAATTTGTGAAAATGCTTTTAAATGGCTCAAAAATGGAATTTTAGTCCTGTTTATTTGAGAAATAAAAAGAAAATTATTTCATTTTTGCTTAACAGGCTGCCGCCTCCCTTCGGGCCCACTCACGGTCTTGGCCCGCAGCGCCGCGCGCTTCGCTGCGGCCTAGCCCAACTCGCGCGCCTGGCCTGCCTCTGCGCTGGCCCGCTCGCCTAGCCTGCCTACGTGCGCGCCGCATCCTGACCAGCGCTAGAGCTCGCTCGCTGCGTGTCCACCATGCGCCAGCGACGCACATCGCGCGGCAGCCTTGGCTGCCTCGCCCTCCACGCGCTTGCCTTCATCTACTGACCCTGCCACGCTCGCCTTCACTCTCCCGCGCTGCCTCTCTGCTTTGCCTGCACCGAGCTCGCTCTCTCCCCCTCGCCGCGGCCACCGCGCCATTCCCGCAGCCGCCGAGCTCCACCTTTGTGCACCAGTAGCTCTTGCCCACACTGCTGCAGCTCCGCGCTCACCTTTGCCACTAGCACGGAGAAGGTAGTAGCCGTAGGCCCTTTCACTTCTTCCCTTCTCGCTCTTCCGTGCACCCCCCGCTCGCTGAAGCTCAGCTCCATGTTGACGGCACCGCTCTGCCTTCTCTCTCCTCCTCCTCTTCTCGCGCTTCGGGTCCACCGTTGCCTTGCCATGCTCGTGCGTGCCTCACCGGACCATGCCATAGCCGGTAATGGCCAGCGCGCCGTGAGGTAGTGCCGCTGCTCTGCCATTACCGTTGGCAAGCTTTGCTCCGATGAACCACCCCTCCCTTTTCACCTCTATCCGACGCGGCTTGGCGTGGGGAGCATGTTGGTGCCCTCCGTTTCACCGGGGAACCTCGCCGTTGGTGAGTGCGCACCGGTCAGCGCCTACAACTCTATAGGGCGAGGAGCATGCACCTATATAACCTTTCGGGCTCTGCGGCGCCCGAAAGGGTCTAAAGCACCTGTCCTGTCATCCCCTAGCAGTACTTTTCCTGCTAGGGCGTAGGGTATGGTCCTTGGAGCCATGGTTGACCTGAACGTCTTGTCTTGCCCCGTACTTATCATCTTGAGGGAACGGGGAGAAGTTGTCAGGTAAGATGAATCCAATCTTTAGATATGGAGCAGGGTGAGACTCATTCCTTGCTATCGGGCAAAACAGAGACCAATTCCTATCTCTCGGGCGAGACCGACCTCGCCCCTCCGGGGTCGGGCAAGGCAGAATCTATCCCTCAGCCCTCGGGCGAGACCGAGCCCGCCCCAAAGGTGTCGGGCGAGAAGAAGTTTATCTCTCAGCCCTCGGGTGAGACCGAGCCTGTCCCAAAGGCATCGGGCGAGACGGAGATTAACCCTGAGCCCTTGGGCGAGGCAGAGTTTATCTCACAAAGGCATCGGGCAAGGTGGAACCAAACTCCTATCACTCGAGCAAGGGATGAAACAGCGCCCTTATGCATCCAGAAGTTTTTCATGTTCGATGGTTATTGGTTCCACCTTCTGGGGTACCCTGGTATTAGGTCCCCGACAGTAGCCCCCGAGCCTCTAGGTGATTCGAGTAGAACCGCCTGGAGGGTGTTTTTTATGACTTCATCGAAGTTACTTTGCCAGAGGGTGCGCACGAGCGCACCCGATGGGTATAGCCCTCGAGCCCCCAGGTGATTTGAGTAGAGTCGCCTGGGGGGTTGTATCAGTCCCTTCGCGGGTAAGACTGAAGGACTTAGTTTTTAATCAACTGGATGTTTTTTCGAGCGGGTCATGGCATCCCATTCATTGGGAACTGATTCAGAGCTGACCTAACTAGTGCTTCTGCCCTTAATTTCGGATTATTCGTGGATCCTTCCTTAGTTGGGCCGACCGCCGAGCTTCTGGGCCCTAGGTGGGCCAAAGAGAAAAGAAAAGGCCTTCATGGCTTGCGTTTCCCAGGTGGGTAAAGAGTCCAGATTCGCCTAGGGAAGGCGAACCATCTGCCGAGATTTTTGGGGTGAGAGGATAGGGACTGCGGGTGCGTGTCCCATGACGTGGCACGGTGGCGCGTGTGGCAGGCCCAGAGATCGAGGTAGACGGTTACCCTTCTCGCGTCCGTCGCCCCCTATAAAACCACGGGGTTCACCCCCAAGGTTTCGTATTTCGCTCCCCTGCCTTTGCATTCTGAAACATCCGCCACCAATCGTCCCAGCCTCCTACGCCCGCATCGCCACCGTCGATCGGCTTGCGTTTGTGGCAGCCGCCATCAAGCTCGCGCTTGCCCTTCTCCCTAATTGATTTAATGGAGTTGTGGGGCAGATCTAGCATCACCTCCCGGCGTCTAGAGGGCCTCGTCTGCCGTGGCCTTCTCCGCCCACTGTTCGCCATCCAGGAGTGGCTGCTACCTAGCGATGAGGGTGAGCCGATGCCGCCTGAAGGGTATGTTGTCTCTTTTGCCATCTTCCATGAGCAGGGATTCGGGGTACCCGTGCATAGATTCCTTTGGGGGCTGCTAGATTACTATGAGGTAGAGCTGGAGCATCTAACTCCCAATGGGATTCAACACATGGCAGCGTTTGTTGCCCTGTGCGAGGGTTTCCTAGGGATTGATCCCCATTTTGATCTGTGGCGGTATTTCTTTAACATTAGTTTGTCGAAGAGAAAGATTGGGGAGAAAGATGTGAACGCGCCGATGGGATGTGCCAGCATTCATCTACGCCATACCCGGTCGAGGGGTTACCCATACATGCATCTGGCGACATCCAACAAGGGATGGCACTCGCAGTGGTTTTATGTTAGGGATGATGTGAGTGCCACCCTACCGAAGTACACTGGACGTCTTATTGTGGACGTTCTGGAGTCATGGGGCTGGGGCGTCCAGTCCAAAGACAAGAAACACATCTCCGACCTTCTTTCTACCCTCCAAGCCCTGAAGGATCGAGGTGTAAAGGGGACAGGGATTATCGGCGCCTACCACATGAGGAGGGTGGCACCCCTGATGGCGCGTGTGCTTCCCCTACATCGGATGATGCCTGGGATATCGTTCGAGGGGATGGTGCTCGTTGATAAGGTGCTCCCTTACTCGGAAGTGGTGCAGCACATCAAGGAGGCGACGGAGCCGACGAAGGATTCCGCCGGCAGGGTCCTTAACATCGTGTATCTGGTGCCCGGACATCCCCCAATGCGGCCAGAGCCTGGGTTCTTTGAATTCGTAAGCCCTCTTCTCCCGTGCTCTTTTCTTTCTCCTGAATCTCCCTTTTTTAATTCTTGCTTTTGTGACATTGGGATCAGCCGAGGGGGCTAGTCTTCAAGGATAGTCTGGTTCCGCTGCCAAAGGACAAGGCTGTGGCAGCAGTGAATCGACTCGTGGCTGAGCGAGATAGGAAAGCAAGGGAGGAGATGAAGAAGGCAAAATGATTGAAGCAGGAGACACGGGATCGGGGGGAGGACGTGAGCAGTGAGGATGAAGATGATGACGATGATGATGATGATGAGGTAGCCGTCGATGTGGATTGGGACATCCTAGAGGACGAGGACACGCTGACGAGTGGCCACCCCTCTGTGCAGGGACCCTTCCCTTTCCACGTGGAGGAAAGTGAATCAATGAGGTCGGTGGAGGCCGGCGAGTCTACCGCTTTGCACGGTGTGCCAGTCGAGGACCGGTGGGTGGAGGAAAGCGGGCCTACCGCTACCAACCCCGAAGCGATGGGGGAGGGGCATGGCTCTAGTGCCGTGCCCCGTGAGATGATGGAGGGGAGTGGCTCTGGTGCCGTGCCCTATGAGACGATGGAGGGGAACGGCTCTAGTGCCGTGCCCCATGAGACGATGGAGGGAAGCGGGTCTAGAGCCGCGCCCCTCGAGGTAAGCCTCCCTGCCCCAGAGCAGGGAGTAGGCTCGAAACGATCCTGCCTAGATGAGTCGGGGCAGGGATCTAGGGATCCATCCTCAAAAAGCTTCCGTAGGCCGAGGATGTCAACGTGAGCTGCTGATTCCCCTATTTTCATCCTTTTTCATTTCTATTTTGGTCTAATGATTAATACCTTTGTGCAGGTTCTTGCGGATGGGTCACCCCCTAGGGCTGGCGCTGAAGAAGAGTCTTGCCATTCAAGTGGGACAGACAGCGTCACCCCTGTTTCGGGCGGGAGTGATGCCGACGTTGGGGCCGTGTTGGCCGACCCGACGGCATCCGTGGTGGCTCCTACACCCATGGAGGTTATTGAGCGGGCGGCCTCCTCCATGGCGGACATGGAATAGTTGGCCGAGGGCCACATAGCTCTAGTGGAGGTGGTTGTGACCGCACCAAGTCAGGATCAGTCGGGCGCGGTCGTGGTGGCACTCGAGGGCGTAGTGCAATCTGTGCCACCAGGTTGCCTAGGTGGATCCACCCGTGGTTCTCGAAGCAACCCAGAGGGAGGAGGGTCTAGCCAGAGGGTCCTCGAGTGCGGCGGTGGTGCCACACAGGGTTAGGAGGGAGCCGCCCCTGGCCCCTTTGTCGGGTGGAAGCCGCTCCTCCACGTGAGGGGAGCCGCCGCTTTAGTGGATGGCCGCCCAGGACCCGACGTCAGCTCTGTTCTCACTCGATGATCATTTTGAGAGCATGGAGTGGGAGGGTCTTGACATCAGAATTTCAACCATGCTGGAGGCCCTAGACCAGGCCAGAGGAGCCCTGCGTGAAATTGTCATTCCTACTACCTAGGTACTTGCCTAATTTTCTTCTTTCTCCGCATGTTTTTGTGTTTTCGCATTTCTAATTCTAGTCTTTTTCCTCTTCAAGTTCTTGTTGCTCATAGCCGAAATAAATCCCGCTTCCTCCATGAGCAGAAGGCGGAGTGGGATCACCTCTCCGAGGAGGCCCGGCTACGAGTAGACATGGCCGTATAGCTTGCTACCACCCAGGAGCGAGAGGCCCAGGCATGTCAAGACGTGGAGGAGGCCCATGGGATGTTCGAGGATTTGTCGGCGAGGTCCAAGCTAGATGGGGAGGAGATCGCCAAGCTTCAAAAGGAGCAAGATGAGCTGCTATAGAGGAATGCCACGGCCAATGAGAAGGCCGGCGAAGTCCTGAAGGAGCTGGAGATGGAGCGGGACCTCCGGCGGAAGGCCGAGAGTAGGGCCACGGCCCTCCAGCAGAAGGTGGATGAGGATGTCGAGGTGGTCCGCTCTCTCCGGGCAAAGCTTGATGACATGGTGAACCGAAGGTTGAGCGCTGAAAACGTCTCCGTCAAGCTGGAAAAAGAGGCTGCCTATGCACGAAGGGCCCTTCAGGTTGAGAGCGATGAGCATGATCTTCTACAAGCTGCGGTTGGGGTGGTCCTTAATGCCCTGAATGTGACGGAGCCGATGGAGACCAGCCCACTCGCGGCTCATGTCGTAGGTATCACGGCTTGGGTGGGCCAGCTTGAGGAGAGTGCCTTTCACGCCGAGATCACCCAGGGCTTCACCGTCGCCCATGCTCATTACGAGAAGGAAATCAACCTGAAGGTGATGAGCAAAGGCTTCCCGTCCACCTATGAGGATGAAGAGCTAGAGGAAATGGAGGAGATGGTTGCTCCCCTTACAAAAAACCTGGCAGACAATCTAAAAGAGATGGTTCTCCCTCCACGGGAGTAATTAGTCGAACAATTTTAAGAACAACTTATATGTAATATGTGGATGTGATTTTGCGTCGTAATTTCATTTTGTTTGATTTTTTGCGATCTCACCAATCTGTTCCCCTGAATTATGCCACTGGTCATGATGCGAGGAGATTGTTTCAAAAGACAGAAAGGAGGTAGCCATACCTTAACCAGCCCTCGAGTAAGGTCTGACCCCCTGCATTTGCTGGGGTTGGGGGTTACTGGAGATCGAAACTGTGGTTTTGGTGACAGGGTCGACGAAGTCCATGGATGACATCGCAATATTCCCCGCCCTGTCTTCCAACAGAAATCCCCAACTGGGGATTCTATGGGCTCGGTAAGGTGGGGCCTTCGAACCTATGTCCCTGTATTGATTGGCTTGAGCCCCTAAGCCTTGTTAGGGTCTGATAGGGGTCGGCCATTATTTGCGTGTTACCCCATCCTTGGTTTTCACAATCGGAGGGGCTGAGTGAACGACACTTGCCTCAACGGCTCAAGTATCGTGCTCAATGAGCTCACTAATGGGTACGTTCGTGTGGAATTTGGGTCCATCATTTGCTGATGGGGTTAGCAGAGCCCTCTGGTGGCACTCCACAACTTCTTAACCCACCTCCCGGCAGATGCCCGAGCCGTTCGATAAGCTCCGGTGGCCCGATGGCCTCTCCTCGATGGAGATTTTGTGGGTTTGGCTCGGGGTTAGAATCGAACGAGAAAAGGTCGAGACGTCCCTGTCTGCTTCTGAGTAGAGTCGGGCAGGGCTGCTGGGGCTTGTCTCGGTTATTTCTCCCTGGCTCTGTTTGGCATGAGGTGGCCTCAAGCCCTTCGCAGACCGACCTTTGAACCTCAGCCAGTGGTCGCCTATATCGAATGAGGCGATGGTCGTTTCATGATGCAACACGAAGCGTTGGGATGTTTTGCATATGTATAATATAATCGAAATGAAGGCGGGGTCGGTAACGTTACCATGGCGGTATGAGTGATGAAAAGCTCCTACCAAATGTGTCCGTGCGGGGTTCGGACCCTGATGTTTGCGATGAGGTTGGAGTAACCTGCATAAGAATTGCTATTCTTTGTTTTTCGTATCTCGGTGGCGATCCAAGCCATTTAATTAACTTGGGCAGCCTGACGGCTTCTCCTTTGGGAGAGACTCTGTAGGCAGACCCCTCTGAACCCTTCTTGAGAAGGCAGACGTTGAAGTCGGAGACGCGAGGGGCGTTTGAGCATGGTTTTTTCTGGTGAACAGAAAACTGTAGCTATCGAGGCGTAGAGTCTGTTAGTTCGTCTAGTTTTTACTCAAAGTTTTATGCCCGTATTTCACATCCTTAGTTTCAAGTGTACGGAGGGGGTCGGGTGGGGAGGATGTCTAGACTGGTAGACATCCTCGGCAGCCCCCGAGTGATGTTCGTGTTCCCGCCGTTTGACGGGGTCGGAAGCTTGAGAATGAATTTTAACGCATAAAGTAAGAAAGCTGAGATGCTTATCTTTCATTGGACGTTCGTTCGTCGTCTCTTTTGGGCCAAATGGCCGGCCTAGGAGATCCAAAAAGGTCATGCTGTCGGATTGTCCTGTGGTCCTACATGGGGAGGCGAAGGGTTGTCTGCCTATGTGGGCACCTTAATTGCCACGGCCAGAGTGGGTCAGTGGTGGGCCATACCCAGGCAGTGTTCAATTTGACCGGGGAGGACGCCTCGTCGATCGGGGCGCGTCCCATCAGTTTCGGCGTGTCCCCTTAGGTATCAATCAGCATTGATTTTGTATTTAAAGAGGAGAAGAGAGAGGGTTTTTCATCCAACCTTTCGCCTTTCCTTAGCTGCACTGGCTCCTCTTTAAATAGGGAGGGGGAGGGGAGTTCTCATCCCACCTCATCTTCTGCCATCGAGCCGCTATCTCTCCTTCTTCTTCCTTTCTGCCGAATGCGTTCGTGCGTCGCGGCGGTTCCTGAGTGAGGAAGAGTAATGCCAAAGAGAGAGAAAACTTACAGATTTGCTTGTGAATCTAGAGTGTAATGTCAAGCCAGAGGTTATCCAACATAGATGAGATGGTGCGTGTCGCCCTTGCTAAGGAGTCGCTGCTACCGAAGGAGAAGAGGCGCCGGTGGGCGTCGTACGTCGTCGACTGCACCATCGTCCGCTGTGCTCCTCCTTTGGCGGGAGGCATTTCCTGCCCACACGCTATTGTCAGGGTTGTGGCTGGGGATGATGGCATAGTCCTCGAACGCCCTGGCGGTGGCATCGCTGTCATGGTTGCGGCTGATGATGATGGTGTAACCCCCGGACGCTCCAACGGAGGCGTCGCTGTCGGGGTTGCGGCTGACGACGATGGCGTAGTCCCCGGACACTCTGGCGAAGGCATCATAGATGGTGGCGCCTTCGAGGATCCAGCGAAGTGGCAGGATATCGGGATGTCGCTGATAGAGAGCGTGGTACGGCGACCGCAGTAATACTTGTAGTAGAGCTAAGCAGAGACTGTAATGAAATAACTTTATGGGGAAGCCCCCGAGTAAACAGTCCTCTGAATTTATAAGTATATTGTTCCTTTTTGTAATGAAATCGCTTTGTAAGTGACAAATTTGTGCAAAAAATGAACAAAATTACATCCTTTGCTTATGGCAAGCAATTTTTTATCTTTCTCCTTTCTGTAGGAATGATTTCAGTGCTTTTCGACCCTTCTCATGGTCTAAGTCATAAGAAGCTAGGAACGTGGGCGAACTAATTCTGATTGAACTGGTGAGCAAAGAGGTTGCAGCCGCTGGGGCATGTGTGTCTCACAGTCCTACCAGTTGTATTCAGAATTGTTTCCCAAAATCTTAGCCCTTGGGACTTGTTTATGAGGCAAATGGAAAACTTAGAGAATGTTTGTAAATATAACACAGGAGGTTTTTTGCAAGTGTAATACTTGTATTACATATGTCATATGTTATGATCACATGCCAGCCCCCGAGTGAGGTCTGACCCTTCGCAATTTCCAGGGGTCGGAAGTCACTAAGGATCGGGGTTTTGTTATGACAAAATCTGATAAGGAAGAGTGTAAGCTTATTTTAAGGATAGAAATGACATGGCTGCTCGATGTTCCAGGCGTTGGTGAAGACCTCACCGTTGATGGTTTTCAACCGATAGGCGCCTGGGCGAAGTACTTCCGCAATGACATAGGGCCCTTCCTAGGGCAGGGAGAATTTGTGGTGGTCCTTGTTGCTCTACACAAGACGGAGGATGAGGTGTCTGACATTGAAGGCTCAACCCTGCACCCGTCGGCTGTGGTACCATCGCAATGCCTGCTGGTACTTAGCCGAACGGAGGAGGGCGATGTCGTGGGCTTCATCTAGCTGGTCCATGGCGTCTTGGTGAGATGCTTCGGCCCCCTATTCATCGTATGCTCTGACTCTTGGTGCTCCATAGTCGAGGTCCGTTGGGAGAACGGCCTCGGAACCATAGACCATGAAGAAAGGTGTGTAGCCAGTGGCCCGACTAGGGGTTGTCCTTAGGCTCCAGAGCACGGCCGGGAGCTCAGCTAGCCAGCATGCGCCGAATTTGTTCAATCGGTTGAAAATTCTGGGTTTGAGGCCTTGAAGAAGCATGCCATTTGCGCGCTCGACCTGCCCGTTTGTCCGGGGGTGTGCGACGGCTGCCCAATCAATCTGGATGTGTTGTTCATCACAGAATCGAACGAATTTCCTACCGGTGAACTGCGTACCGTTGTCTGTGATGATGGAGTTCGGTACTCCAAAGCGATGGACGATGTCGAGGAAGAACAGCACGGCTTGCTCGGATTTGATCGTGGATATTGGTCGAGCTTCAATCCATTTTGTAAACTTGTCTATGGTGACAAGCAGGTGGGTAAAGCCCCTGGGCGCCTTTTTGAGTGGCCCAACCAGGTTGAGCCCCCAGACCGCAAAGGGCCACATGATGGGGATCATCTAGAGAGCCTGGGGCAGGAGGTGTGTTTGCCGAGCATAGTATTGGCACCCTTCGTAGGAGCGTACAATTTGCTCGGCATCAGCTACTACGGTGGGCCAGTGGAAACCTTGTCGGAATGCATTCCTAACCAACGTTCTTGGTGCGGCATGATGACTGTAGACTCCACCGTGGATGTCGCATCAGCAGGAGTTTTCCCTATTCGCTAGGGATATAGAGTTGCAAAATCCCGCTATGACTCCGTTTGTAGAGTTTGCCTTCTACAAGAACGAAGGACTTGGTGCGTCGTGCGAGCCGTCGGGCTTCCATCTTGTCTGCCGGTAGTGTGTCATGGAGGAGGTAGTCGAGGTAAAGCGTTCTCCAGTCATCAGGAGGGTTAGACTCCACTGCTGGGTCCTCTTCAAGCTCCATGACCTCGGGGTCGGGTGGAGCAGTTGGCGGATTGGCCCCTGGGGTCAGACTAGAAGGGCCATCGTCGGCTTGTTCTGACCCCGCGTAGCATATCGAGGGTTTGTGTTGGTCACTGGCAAAGATGCTAGTTGGGACTGGCTCTTGCTGGATGCTGCTTTTGTGAGCATGTCGGCTGCTTCGTTGAGGTGCCTTAGGATGTGATTGAGTTCGAGGCCATCGAATTTGTCCTCCAGCCGTCGGACTTCTTGATAGTATGCCTCCATCTTGGCGTCCTGGCAGCATGACTCTTTCATGACCTGGTTGACGACCAGCTAAGAGTTGCCCCTGATGTCAAGGCGTCGGATGCCCAGCTCGATGGCGATTCGTAGGCCAATGATGAGCGCTTCGTATTCTCTAGTATTGTTTGACGAGGGGAAATGGAGCCGAACCATGTACCTCATGTGGACCCTGAGGGGAGATATAAAGACTAGTCCTGCTCCGGCGCCCTTCTTCATCACCGATCTGTCGAAGTACATTATCCAGTACTCTTGATCGACGGCCGCTGGTGGCATCTGGACCTCGGTCCACTCCGCGATGAAGTCAGCTAGTACCTGAGATTTGATCGCTATTCGGGGAGCATAGGAAATGCCCTGATCCATCAGCTCGAGTGCCCACTTTGTAGTTCTTCCCGTAGCATCATGGCTATGGACGACCTCACCGACGGGGAACGACGTCACTACTGTCACGGGGTGTGACTCAAAGTAGTGGCGTAGCTTCCTTTTGGTGATGAGGACGGCGTAGAGCAGTTTCTAGATTTGAGAGTAGCGGGTTTTGGAATCGGATAACACCTCGCTGATGAAATACACAGGGCGCTGCACCTTGAAGGCATGCCCCTCTTCCTCTCGCTCTACTACTAAGGCAGAGCTGACCACTTGGGTGGTGGCTGATATATACAGTAGGAGGGATTCTCCGTTGCATGGAGGAACTAAGACCGGTGGTTTAGTTAGAAATCGCTTAACCATGTCAAGCGCCTCCTGAGCCTTGGTCGTCCATTCGAAGCGGTCAGCTTTCTTTAGGAGTCGATAAAGGGGGAGTCCTCGTTCGCTGAGGCACGAAATGAATCGGCTGAGGGCGGCGAGGCACCCTATGATCCGCTAAACCCCCTTTATGTTTTGGATCGGGCCCATCCTTGTGATGGCTGATATCTTCTCTGGGTTGGCTTCGATGCCACGCTCGAAGACGATGAAGCCGAGCAGCATGCCCCTTGGGACCCCAAAAACACATTTTTCGGGATTGAGTTTGATGCCGTTTGCCCGAAGTTTCGCAAATGTTTGCTCAAGGTCGGCGACAAGGTGGTTTGCTCATTTGGTTTTGACTACGATGTCATCGACATAGGCCTCAATGATTTGCCCGATGAGGTCTCCGAAGCAATTGAGCATACAGTGCTGGTACGTTGCCCCAGCATTCTTCAAACCGAATGGCATTGAAACATAGCAAAACGATCCGAAGGAGGTGTGATAAAAGATGTCGCGAGCTGGTCGGACTCTTTCATCGTGATTTGATGGTAGCCAGAGTATGCATCAAGGAAGCAGAGGGTTTCGCACCCTGAGGTGGAATCGACAATTTGGTCTATTCATGGCAAAGGAAACGGATCCTTTGGACACGCTTTGTTGAGGCTAGTATAATCGACACACATTCTCCATTTTCCGCTCTTTTTTCAGACAAGAACAGGATTTGCTAACCACTCTAGGTGGTATACTTCCTTAATGAATCCTGCAGCCAGTAGTTTGGCTATCTCCTCACCGATGGCCCTATGTTTCTCCTCGTCGAAGTGGCGCAGGCGTTGTTTCACCGGCTTGGAGCCCAAGAGGATCTGGAGAGTATGCTCGGCGACCTCCCTCGGGATGCCCGGCATATCCGAGGGTTTCCACACAAAGATGTCTTTGTTGGCACGGAGGAAGTCGACGAGCACGCTTTCCTATTTGGAGGAGAGCGCGGTCCCGATACGGACTTTTTTGCCCTCGGAGCTGCTGGGATCCAAGAGGACCACCCTGGAGCCTTTTGCCGATTTGAACGACCCGGTTGATTTCTTTGTGTCGGGTGCCTCTTCGACGACCTTCTCCCTGAGGGTGGTGAGCTCTTCGGAGGCGATGACTGCAGATGCGTGTCCGCAGCATTCAACATCGCACTTGTAAGCGCGCTGGAAGGAGGTGCCGATGGTGATGACCCCGCAGGGGCCCGGCATCTTCAGCTTCACGTACGTATAATTGGGAACAGCCATGAACTTTGTGTAGCATGGTCGCCCTAGGATGGCATGGAAAGTCCCTGGGAACCCCACTATATCGAAGGTGAGGGTCTCAGTTCGGTAATTGGACCGATCCCCAAAAGTGACGGGCAGGTCGATCTGCCCTAGTGGTATGGCTTGCCTACCAGGAACGACGCCATGGAAAGGTGCTCGGATGGGATGGAGGTTCGTTCGGTCGACGCCCATCTCGTTGAGTGTTTTGGCGTACATGATGTTGAGGCCGCTGCCCCCATCCATCAGTACTTTGGTGAGCCACTTTGGACCGACGATCGGATCGACGACAAGCGGGGTACCTTCCCAGGTGTGGGACGGCATCCGGATGGTCGGTCCGATCGAAGGTTATGGCGGATTCCAACCACCGGAGGAAGGCTGGCGTGGCTGGTCCGGCGGTATAGACCTCGCGATGCGCGACCTTCTAGCGGCGCCTGGAGTCGTAGGCCATTGATCCTCCGAAGATCATGAGGGCGCCGGTCGGTGTTGGGAAGGCATCGTCTGTGGCGGGAATAGGTTCCTTCCTCTGCTCCCCTTTGTTGAGGCCCTCGGCCAAGTATTTCCACATGAGGCCGCAATCCTTGTATAGATGCTTGGCCAAGAAGGCGTGGTTTGGGCAAGGCCCCTCGAGCATTTTCTCGAAGTGGTTCGGAGTGCCTTCCGCGGGCTTCTGGCCACCTTTGCGGTCGGTAGCGGCCACGAGCGAGTTGTCGCGCCGTTGCTTCTTATTTTTCTTTTTGGCGGGATGGTTGAAGGCGCCTTCGCCGACGTCCTCGTCTCGCCTCATCTTTCTGTCGGAGCGATCAAAGATGGCTCCGACCGCCTCCTCTCTAGAGGCGTGACTGGTGGCGATGTCTAGGAGTTCCTTGGTAGTTTGCGGGCCCCTATGTCCTAACTTGTGGACCAGGGATTTGCAGGTTGTTCCGGATAGAAAGACTCCTATCACATCGGCGTTGGCGACATTAGGGAGCTCATTGCACTGTCGAGAGAAGCGCCAAATGTACCCGCGAAGGGTTTCATCGGCCTTCTGGCGGTAGTTTTTGAGGTCCCATGGGTTTCTAGGGCGTTTGTACGTGCCCAGGAAGTTGCCCACGAAGATCTTCGTCAGATCCGCCCAACTCTGAATAGCATTGGACGGTAGGTGCTCCAGCCATGCTCGCGCCGAATCGGCCAAGAACAGCGGGAGATTGCGAATAATGAAATTATCATCACTCGCACCACCGGCCTGACATGCAAGCCAATAGTCTTTGAGCCAAAGCCCAGGATTTGTTTCGCCAAAATATTTAGGGATGTTGGTAGGTGGTCGATACCTTAGGGGGAACGTAGCGCTGAGGATGTGTCAGCTAAAGGCCTGAGGGCCTAGCAGGCCGGGGCTCGGGCTTCGGTCCTCGTTGCTGTTGTAGCGTCCGCCACGTCGGGGATGATAGCCGTGGCGCGCTGCTTCTCCATCGTCGCCGTGGGCACATCTTCGAGCATCAATGATGCTGCGTACGTCGTGGCCATGGCCGAGGCATTGATGTACTGGGACGACGGAGGGCTGCCTGCCGGCTGGCGGTGTTTGGTGAACGGACGCGTCCTTGGTGGGACGCACTGAGGGGGTGCGCTGGCTGGTGTCGGGTTCACGTCGTCGAGACAATGAACTTTCCGCCTGCTGCGCCGCTGCACGCTCGAGCAACATGCGAATCTCCCTGTGGGCCCTGCGATCTTCGGCTGTCGCGGCCTCCGGAAGGCCATGCAGCAAGGCGGTTGCTGCGGCTATGTTCTAGCTGGCTCGGGCAAAGTGAGGAAGGGTCCCATCATCGGTGAGGATCCTCTGGTGTACGGCGCGGGCCATGGCGCGCGCCCCCCCATCTTTGCAGCGTTCAATCTCACGATTGATGTCCGCGTACTCCCGGATGAGCCTTTGCAAAGCCTCATCGATCTCTTGCTGACGGGCCCTCAGCTGCTCCATCCTTAGGCGAGATGGGGCCATCATCTCTTCCCCAGATCTGCTATCAGGGTTGTTCGTAGAGGTGACCTCTTCCCTGGAGACACTTTTGATATGACCCTCGGGGGTCTGCGTCATGAAGCATTCCCAGGAAGGGTGGTGGTTCTCCTACTGGAATCCAAGCTAGAGAACGATCCTGGCTCCTCATTGAGGAGCTCGTAGAGGGTCTCCGTATCATGTTCAATCGCCCCCACGAACTCGATGTCCATGGGCGACTAAACCATACGTAGCGCCTGAAGGCGGCCAGCGGTCGCCGCAGTGTTGTGGAGACTGAACGGAAACGCCGTTGGGGCGCTCCGTACGGACCCTCTCGGACATAGCGTGGCATTGTGATAGGCCTCCCTTGGTGACTGGACTCCCAGTGAGTTGCTCGGCGGGCCCTCAAGCCTAAGACGGCTGAGGTTGATGGAAGGGAGAGATGGGGTGGCTGAGTGAGTCAGCGCTAGCTCTCCTCCTAGTGTGATGATGAAATCTAGGTCACCGAAACGCACGTGTGCACCCGGGGCCCAGGTGATTGCGTGGGTGGTCATCCGAGGCCTGATTTAGAACACGCAAGCTCCCCTACTAGTGCGCCAACTGTCGGTGTTTCATACAAGCACTGGCAAGTAAATTTGTAGTAATACGCGTTAGGCTCGGATGGTGCGCTAAAGGACACAAGATTTATACTGGTTCGGGCCGAAAGTCTCTACGTCCGGTTTGTTGCTGCTCGTGTTATTAGCACCGTGAACGGTTTGTAGTAAGGGGTACAAACGATCGAGAGAGGGACTGGTCCTAAGTCTCTGATGGAAGGGTTGAAGGGAGGTTAAGAGGTTCGAAGCGACTTGACTGTGGGTATCTATGTGTCGTATTATTCGGTCTTCAGAGTTCGTCTGTCTGATGGAGGAAGCACATCCCCTTTTATAGATGAAGGGGCTGGCTTTACAAGGATGAGGGCTCTACCTTATTCTTGTGGCTCACGTCTACCCAATCCTCCTTCTTCATTCTGATGAGTGCGAAGGAAGATAAGTGCCTATAATACTGTCGATGTCTCTGTAGAATGTCAGGTTGATCACAGAACGTTGCCCTACACAGGGTATGGGCTGTAACATAGTGGTTTTGACTTATTAGCCTCCCCTAGCCTTGCTCCGCACACCTTCTAGTTCTTGTGAGTCTTTGTCGGAGGGACGAGGGGTCAGGATCCGGCGTAATGCTGTGGTCAAGGCCTTCTGACTTGGTGGACCTGAGGGGTCGGGAAGAGGGCGCCACTCCCTTGGGTCCATAGCGTGGTGACGAAAAATCTATCGTTCGTGGAGATAGCAAATCTTTTTCTGGAGCATAGCGGTTGTCGTATATCTTCGTCGGGTTTCGTATCCTAGAGCTGAAGGTGGCACCTACAACTCTACAGGGCGAGGAGCACGCACCTGTACAACCTTTCGGGCTCTGCGGCGCCCGGAAGGGTCTAAAGCACCTGTCCTATCATCCCCTGGTAGTACTTTTCCTGCCAGGGCGTAGGGTATGGTCCTTGGAGCCATGGTTGACCTGAACGTCTTGTCTTGCCCTGTACTTATCATCTTGAGGGAATGGGGAGAAGTTGTCAGGTAAGATGAATCCAATCTTTAGATATGGAGCAGGGTGAGACTCATTCCTTGTCGTCGGGTGAAACGGAGACCAATTCCTATCTCTCAGGCGAGACCGACCTCACCCCTCTAGGGTCGGGCGAGGTGGAATCTATCCCTCAGCCCTCGGGTGAGACCAAGCCCACCCCAAAGGTGTTGGGCGAGACAGAGTTTATCTCTCGGCCCTCGGGCGAGACCAAGCCTGTCCCAAAGGTGTCGGGCGAGACGGAGATTAACCCTGAGCCCTTAGGCGAGGCAGAGTTTATCTCACAAAGGCATCGAGCGAGGCGGAACCAAACTCGTATCACTCGAGCAAGGGATGAAACGACGCCCTTATGCGTCCAGAAGTTTTTCACGTTCGGTGGTTATTGGTTCCATCTTCTAGGGTACCCCGATATTAGGTCCCCGACACAGTGGAATCATCATGATGAGGGAGATGCAACTTGGGAAACGGGAGAATATCTACAAAAAGCTTATGAAGATTTTTATAACAAATGGTTCGTAACCCAAATCTCGGGACAAGATTTTTATAAGGGGGAGGGCTGTAATACCCCGGTGTTATGCCAGCATTTAGGCACTGCAAATCATGCATATTATGCATCATCAAGCATCCTAATCATACATGCCCAATCATGCAAATAATAACTGAAACCCTGCTTCAAAACGTATGAAACATGCTTGTGAAACATGAATGTTGTATACACTTGTTTAGAGTTGTTTTTGCCCAAATTATGCTTGCTAGGTTAGTAAAACATGTTTGTCTATGATTGTAAATCATCTAGAATTATTTAGCATAATTTTTGGAGCAAAGTTTGTATTTAAAATATTGCCAAATTTTGCTTTAAAAATAATTCTTCAAAATTAGGGTTTTGAATTAATATTGAGTTTAATTTGGTAATCAAAATCTATTTGGAATTTGACTTTGGTCATAAAAGCAAAGCTGTAAATATTGAAAAATGGAACAAATTTCATTTTTACACCAATTTGTGAAAATGCTTTTAAATGGCTCAAAAATGGAATTTTAGTCCTGTTTATTTGAGAAATAAAAAGAAAATTATTTCATTTTTGCTTAACAGGCCGCCGCGTCCCTTCTGGCCCGCTCATGGTCTCGGCCCACAGCGCCACGGCCCAGCCTAACTCGCGCGCTCGGCCTGCCTCCACACTGGCCCGCTTGCCTGGCCTGCCTATGCGCGCGCCGTGTCTCGACCAGCGCCAGAGCCGCTCGCCGCGTGTCTGCCATGCATCGGCGACGCACGCCGCGCGGTAGCCCTAGCCTGCCTCGCCCTCCACGCGCTCGCCTTCATCTGTTGACCCCGCCACGCTCGCCTTCACTCTCCCGTGCTGCCTCTCTGCTTCGCCCGCACCGAGCTCGCTCTCTCCCCCTTGCCGCTGCCACCGCACCATTCCCGCAGCCGCCGAGCTCCACCTTTGCGCACCAGCAGCTCTTGCCCGCACTGTTGCAGCTCCGCGCTCGCCTTCGTCACCATCACAGAGAAGGTAGTGGCCGTAGGCCCTTTCGCTTCTTCCCTTCTCGCTCTTCCGTGCGCCTCCGCTCACCGGAGCTCGGCTCCATGTTGACGGCGCCGCTCCGCCTTCTCTCTCCTCCTCTTCTCACGCTTCGGGTCCGTCGTTGCCTTGCCGTGCTCGTGCGCGCCTCACCAGACCGCGCCATAGCCGGTAATGGCCAGCGCACCGCGAGGCAGTGCCGCTGCTCCGCCATTGCCATCGGCAAGCGTTGCTCCAGTGAACCACCCCTCCCTTTTCACCTCTATCCGACGCGGCTTGGCTTGGGGAGCACGTTGGTGCCCTCCGTTTCGCCGGGGAACCTCGCCATCGGTGAGTGCGCACCGGTCAGCGCCGCCCCTGCTTCGGCCTGACCGACAGGTGGGGCCGTTGACCCACGAGGGCCCGCTCGTCAGCGCCCTGGCTCGAGTCCGGGTGCACAGCACCGGGTGCACCCAGCAATTATGTCGGCTGATTTTAAAAGGGATTTAAGAAATGCTTTTTCAGATTTCTGTTAAATGCTTTGGAAAATTTTTGTGTACTCATTTTGGCTCCAAATTTGTTGAAACAAATTTTGCTAGGTTTTTTGTCACCAGATCTACATGATAAAAATATTGCATGTTATTTTTGAAATACTTTTCTATAGAGCTTTAATTAATTCTTGATATTGCTGATATCTTGTAAAATGGTTAGTAAATCCTATATGTATTAGAAAAATATGATTCTAAGTTTGTTACTCTTCTTGTGTAATGTACTTCCTAGAAAAAATATGTGTCATGCATGTACTGTAGAAAAATTATGAGGTGTAGTTCAAGTGCCTTTAATGGCTAATTTTTGTTATTTTTGCTAGAGAGCAAAATTTGTATAAAACATGCATGTGATAACTTTTGTACAGTGATTATTTGTTGTGTAGAACATAGAAAAAATATTTCATCTGTTGTTTGACACTTTTCACAGTACAAAGTATTTTCATGTTCATAATCATGCCATAGCTTGTTATTTTTGTGTAGGCTAATCCACTCATTCAAATACCATAAAAATTTGATGGTAGACTACTTAGGGCAGTACTGTGCTATGGTAATTTTCTAAGATTTTGCTAAGCAATAAAAATAGATGTTGCTATTCAAACCTATTATTATTAGGGTTTAATCAAGTGTTGCTTTATGTGTGATTAAGAAATTAGTGAAGCTTTGGTGTATCTTTGAAGCATTTAATGAGATGTGTTGACTTAGCATATTAGTAGTAGAAGAGAATGTAGTAGATGACATGTGCTTGTAGTATATGTTCTTGGATGATGTTGACTACTTGCATTCAAGCATACCCATTGTGTTCATCTCATCCAATGCACCTTTTGCATAAGCACTTACGCACATGCATCATACAAGATCGTAAACCGAGAACCCAGTCGTCATACCCAAGGAGCCCGAGGAGCAGCTTGAGGTGCATCCGTAGGAAGTGATCGAAGCCGACGAGGAAGACGTTGAGGAACTTCCGGAGTGCCCCGATCACCGCCCGAGCTCCTTCGAGAGAGGCAAGCCCCGGAGCATTTTCTCCCCGATTTACAATTATTAATTAAATGCTTTACTTTAATTGATGTATTATGTTCAGGAGTTGTTTGCAACCGTTGCTACATTATACCTTGTCTACCTTTGTTATACTATATCCTTGTTACCCTGGTATCCGCAGTCGAGTCAATGCTTAGCTGGCTTAGACCGGTAGAAATCAGGTGATTTCCTGTCACCTACGAGCTATATGTGGTTACCTGGATCTGCTTGGATAACTATATAGTCATGGTATAACTAAGTGTTAAATGAAGTTGAGACTGGACGGAGACTTATAGAGTTTTGGACTGTAGTGCTTTCCGTCTGTGTCGATTAAGGACCGATCGTTGTTGGGCCTCGAGTCATGTTGAACGCATGCCTTACATTTATCTAGTCGAATAAAGTACCTTTCGACCGCGAAGCTGGGAGATTATTCGGGCCGAGTAGATTGCCCGCAGCGCACTGTGTCGGAGCAGGTGTGGCAGGACATGGGGGCGAGATGATAAGACCAAAGTGTAGTCGGTCGGCCCCCAGATACATGTGGTTCCTAGCAAACTCGAGATTCCTGGATAGTTGACTCAGTGACCAATACCTCACTTTAGCGGGTGAGTGAGGTTTGTGTAAGGAATAAATCACCAGCTGGTTAGGAATCGATTCGAATCGCCATCGCTCCTGGATAGTGAGCACTTGACTTGAGTTACTTCATCGTAGTAATGTTAATGGAACACTTGGACAGTTATAATGAATATGACATTATGGAAGTTGTTGATGATCATGGGTTATCATTATTTGCTTAATCACATGTTTGCTCTAGTAAAGGTGCAAATCTAGTCGATAGGTTAATAATAATTAACTTGACAATAATGCTTTTAAAAAGGTTCTTGAAATGCTAAAAATGCTTCTTTTTGCAAATGAGTCAGCTACCCTACTATAAAGCCCTTTATAATCCTTGGTGTCACTTATTTTTGGTTATGTCGGGTAAGTCTAGCTGAGTACCTTCTCGTACTTAGGGTTTTATTCCCACTTGTTGCAGATGGGCAGATGTATTACGGCTACTGTTTCAACTGCCTTTATCCTACGATGAGTGATGCTTAGGACCATGGGTATGGTCATTCCTTACGTCTCGTCTGATGCTTTTGTTGGAGATGATCATTAGCTGGCACTGTATTTGAACTCCATGTGAGTGTGTGTGGTTTTGAACAAATGGCTTCCGCTACTTCTATTTGAACTCGTTTTGTAATAACTATGTTTAAACTCTGATGTATCTGTGATGTGAACTTTTATGTAATATGTGATGGTGACCGCTAAACTTATTATGATCTTGGCTGGGATGTGAGTTGGTTTGAAATCCTTCGTGATTTCACGGACTACCGGGTTATACAGGCTTAAGTTTGTTAAATGGTCTGCTCTGGCGGATGATTTTCTTACTTAATTCCGTATAATTGGTCGGTTCTGTTACATGAATCTCAGCAGAATAGAGTAGCTAAAAAGCGCAATCGTACCCTGACAGATGTGGTGCGCAGTATGATAAGTTACTCCACCTTACCGTTGAGTCTGTGGATGGAGACGTTAAAAACCATCATTCATATTCTCAATAGAGTACCAAGTAAGTCGGTGCCTAAAACATCGTATGATTTGTGGATAGGAAGAGTACCCTCACTAAACCACTTACGTGTGTGGGGAAGCCTGCTGAGGCTAAAGTATTTAACCCAAACATTGGAAAACTAGATTCCAAAATAGTAAGTTGCTATTTCATTAGCTATCCAAAAAAGTCAAAAGATTTTTGTTTCTACTGTCTAAACAGACATACAAAGTTTGTGGAAACGAGACACGCTATCTTTCGAGAGGATGAAATGATGAGGGGGAGCATGGTAGCTCAAGAAATTGACCTTGAAGAGAAGCGGGTATATGCGTCCACTCCGATAATTCATGAGCCATTTTTCTCACTACCTGTTGTCGCTGCACCGATAGTGCAAGATACTGTGGTGCCAGCGCCTGTTGTTATTCCGCCTATGACAACAATAAATGACAATGAGGAACCTGTTGTTCAGGATCCTGTAGAACCTATTGCCACACACGAGGGGGAGCAACAACAACCTCAAACAAAAAGATGTGTCAAATGTGGAGGCCCCTAGAAGGTCTCAAAGAGTTAAAAAATCAGCTATTCCTGCTGACTATGAAGTATACAACACTGAGGAATTTTAAATGGAAGATGATCCCACCTCATTTGAAGAAGCCATGAAAAGTGATCATTCATCGAAGTGGCTTGAGGCTATGAAAGATGAAATGAAATCTATGAATGCCAATAAAATTTGGGGCTTGGAAATAATTCCTAAAGGAGCAAAAACAACATGTTGTAAATAGGTCTATAAAACAAACTTGACTCTCAAGAGAATATAGAGAGATATAAAGCGAGACTTGTGGCAAAAGGCTTTACGTAAAGAGAAGGAATTAATTACAATGAGACCTTTTCTTCAGTCTCATGTAAGGATTTCTTCAGAATCATAATGACATTAGTGGCACATTACGATTTAGAATTACATCAGATGGATGTAAAGATGACATTTCTCAACGAGGACTTGGAGAAAAATGTTTACATGGCACAACCAAAATATTTTGTCATGGAAGGAAAAGAACGAATGGGATGCCGCCTAAAGAAATCCTTTTATGGATTAAAACAAGCTTCAAGACAGTGGTACTTGAGGTTTGATCAGACAATAAGGAATTTTGGGTTTAAAGAGAATATAGAGGACAATTGTGTCTATGCAAAGTTTAAGAATGAGAAGTTTATCTTTCTTGTCATGTATGTGGATAATATCTTACTTGCTAGTAGTGATGTCAGTCTACTACTAGAGACAAAGAAGTTTTTGTCCTCAAAATTTGATATGAAAGATTTTGGTGAAACTTCGTTCGTTCTAGGGATCGAGATTCACCGAAATAGAAGTAAATGGGTATTAGGACTGTCACAAAAGGCATATATAGAAAAGATCTTAAAGAAATTCAGTATGCACAAATAAAGTCCCTCACCTGCTCCTATAGTCAAGGGCGATAGATATGAAGATTTTCAATGCCCTAGGAATCATTATGAGATCGATCAAATAAAAACGGTTTCATATGCTTCACCTATCGGAAGCTTGCAATATGCTCAAGTATGTACGCACCCTGACTTGGTATTTGTTACCGGGTTACTTGGCAGATTTCAGAGCAATCCTGAAATAGAACACTAGAAATTAGTAAAGAAAGTCTTGCGTTATTTGCAAGGAACAAAAAGCCTCGTGATGACGTATAGAAGATCTGATTCACTCCATATAGTGAGATATTCAGATTCTGATTATGCGGAAGATGATAAAAAGCCACGTCTGGATATGTATTCACTCTCACAGGGAGAGCTATTTCATAAAAAAGCTCAAAGCAAACCGTCACTACATTGTCCACAATATATGCCAAGTTTGTAGCGTGTTATGAGGTAATGGGACAGGTGAACTGGCTAAAGAAGTTCATACCCGGTTTGAAGGTAGTTGCCGACATCTATAGACCACTTAAGTTATACTACGATAATAATCCGGCAGTACAGTATGTTCACAACAATAAGTCAAGTGGTGCTGCCAAACACATTGACATAATGTATTATATTGTGAAAGATAAAGTCCGGGATCGTGTCATAAGTCTTGAGCATAGAAGTATCGAAAAGATGCTCGCGGATCTGCTTACAAAAGGCTTACCACCCAACGTGTTCAGAGAATATGTAGCTAGCATGGGTTTAAGGAAAAATCTATAATTCCTAGATAAAAGAAGGCCTAAAGTTAAGTATCTATTTTAGAACAGAGTGGTGTGTTGTAGTTGTTAAATCTATCGGCAATTGACCGTGACGATGATACATGCTCTATGCGCTAATCTGTAATGGAATAAACAAAAGTAAATGATATGAAATTGAAAGATGGTAGGAGGTTAAGGGGAGATTGTTAGATTGATCTCTAATCCCAAACTTGGCCCAACGACCTATTTGGACCTTTGATCCGCGTCCTGATCAGGGACGCCCTGCCCACTATGGCTAGAGGCCCCTGTCACACTGCATAATAAATAGAGGTGGGGGTCAGCGGTTCTGAGTACGAGGTTAGCCTGAGCTATAGTTCCCCACCAAAATCCCTAATCCGATCTAGAGGGATGCAGCCAGTGACGGAAAGCCACCAGCCGCGTCGCCATCGCCTCTATATCCACACCGAGGGGCTGCTACGTTGCTGAGCTACCCTGCAACCGCTACTGCACCGCCGCCCTTCGACTCGACACCGCCACTGGATTATCGCCAAGCACTGCAATCGCGAGCCCATCTTCATCCAAGACGGCCGAAGATTTGCACCCTTCACCTTTCTCTTTCTCTCGTTTTATCTACTGCTACAACACTAGTAGATGTTCTAGAACTCATGGTTTTATTCAATAGCAAATAGACATGCTAATTCTTTATCAGAGATCCCGCTTAAGGTCTAGCAGGCAGAGCCCCTTGAGGCGGCGTGCTCGGCTGCTCGCTGGTCGATTAGTGACAGTGACAGTGAGCGCTGCAGCCTGCGGCCTGCAGGATGTTGGATACTAGCAAGCCCCGTGTGGACAAACTTCCAAGCATCAGGCCGTAATCACCCCCATGTCCTCCCAAGGACAAGGCCCCAAATCTCGTTGGCGCCACGCAGTATGGCTATGGGTAGAGTGTGACATCCGCATCGGACAAAGGTATCAAATGGCCATCTAGTGGCCCATGTATGGTGTATCCCGTCCGCATCTACCGCTCTTTTGCCAAGGAAGATGACTGATTACCGTGCCTTAACCTCGGAAGCATGCACGAGACGGTGCAGTAGATGCTCAGATCATGGAAGCGACTGTACGAATTCGTTCATTGCGAAACAAGCTCGACTGCTTGAGGCAGGCAGTAAATTTGTCAGTCTTCTTTCTTCTATAAGGATTTGCAGGTTATAGCGCTGTGCTAATCATGGTACCTGATTTTACCGAGTTCACAGAGCATGCAAGAAGAAATTCAGCATAATTAGATGAGCACAACTGGCACTTGCAATTGCAACCCCTGGCCTTGAGAATTCTTTACCAGGAGCGGTCTCGTAAAGAGGTTGTTGCTTCGGAATTCAGGCCGTGCAGAGGTTGGTGGCCGAACGACCAACCAAATCTAGGCCACCGCAACTAATGGTAATGGACGCCAGACAAAACAAATTTAGAGCCCGAGTGCCTGACTTGGTGCAACTCTGCCATCCATACCACCAACCAAGTGTCAGCATCCGGCTCGATACGGCTGGTGGCCGCACATCACTGGCCTAGCCGCCTAGCCCATCGAACTGCGACGCCGGCCGGACGCCGGATAGGAGGCAGGACACGCCTGCGAGAGACCGGCCGGATCAGCATCAGCCCGTGCCTCTGAAAAAGTTACCTTGAAAGGATGATGCCGTAGGTGGAAATGCAGCGAGGACAGAGAGAAAGACGGAGGCTGGACGCCACCGTAGCTTGACAGACAGACAGACAGACAACGAGACGGCACTGTGGTTTTTGCGGGGTTTCGAAGGGATCACGGGGAGTGCGGCGCAAGTGGATCGGAGTGGAGTGGCGTGGCGTGGGCCGACGGCGACGCCCGCACATCATCGAATAGAAAAAAGGGCTCTCGTTCGCTCCCTGTCTCCGAGTTCCTTTGATTTCACGTATGTGTTATTTTTCTAGTGATGCTGCTATGCTAGCTGTAGCTGTACCGGCCAGCCACCGGCTGCTGCGAGGTCTAGTAGCCCGGTCCTGGCGAGTCCACACCGAGAATAGTGCTGGCGCCACTTGAATGATACTATTTCATGGACTTCTATTGGTCCAATCCTTCGTGCGATCACTAACGCCTTGTTTAAATCTAGAACTTAAAGTTTTAAAATGTTATATCGGGTGTCACGTAGGATATCTGTCAGTAATCCGCAAGACGAATTTATTAAGCCTAATTAATCCATTATTAGCACATGTGTACCGTGGCACCACGTTGTCAAATTATGGACTAATTAGGCTTAGAAGATTCGTCTCGTAAATTAGTCATAAACTGTACAATTAGTTAGTTTTTTTAGTCTATATTTAATACTCCATGCATGTGTCCAAATATTGAATGGAATAGGAAATAAACTTTAGGGGAGGAACTAAACGAGGCCTAAGCTATCGTTGCCGACGCGAGAGATGCGTGTGGCCACATGCAACAAAAGGCATCATCATATACATGCACACACCCGCTAAAACCGTTCTTTGGCTCCGTTTGCTTCGCTGAAAAAACGAGCCAAAACACTATTTTTCAACTGATTTGTTGTGAGAGAAAAACACGGTTCTAGCTGAAAAACAAGCTAAAAAATACGGATTATAAGAGAAGCAAACATGGTCTTTATTTGCTAAATTAGTTTAGCTATATCAATCTATCATAGGATCATACCCATAGTCCGTAGAGACAAGGTGAACTTACGCGGTTAAGCATAACTTGCGGCTACGGGTGAATCAACTGTCGTTCTTTTAATATTGAGGAAAAAAAATGAAATTAGTCATTTCTATTTATGACGAAACTTCTCAACTTTTTTCTTTTTAAAAATGGGCATAGTCCGCAATGGAATTCAAAAGTCATGAGCAAGGCGTGAGCATCGGAGGTGACAGGAAACGAAGTGTTTATGTCACGTTCGTTTGGCTAATAAGTCATTACTGAATGTACTGTTGGCTGATTTATTATAAGAAAAAAATATTATTCGTTGGCTGAAAAAATACGGCTTATAAGCCAAGTAAATAGGGCGTTAGTTGTTACTTGTTAGCAACATATCGCACTTCACCTTAGGGCCATTTTGGAAAGCGGGTTAGTTTTTTTTCACTGTAAAACATAAAAAACGGAAAATATTCCTCCATTCCAAAGAAGATCATGAGCAGGTTTGATTAAGTTAGTAAGTTTTTTTTACAAGTAATTGGAGTTCACATGTCATAGAGTAAAAAGAGTACGATTAGATTCTCTTAGGCATAGCAAATTGTGGTTCTAAATTTCCTAGCCACATTTGACACTCACTACTATATAATTGACTTTCGGCAATGGGGCCCTTTTTTTTTTGAGGCGGCCTAATCTATAGCCACCTCTATAGTGCGTCTGAACCGAGCCGCCTCTAAAAATATATTTGTATAAAGACAATACAAATACCCTTACTTCTAGAGGCGGTTCCGCCTCTAAAAATAGGAGTTGTACAGTAAAAATTGAGTTTTTTCAAACAACCTCAAATGGAGAAATAACCAAAACCGAAGTCGTAGATCTCAAAGAGTTACATAACTTTGTAGTTGACATCTTTTTCATTTGAAATCATCTGTCTAAAAAAATTATATTTGAATTTCTCACATTTGAAATTCAAAAATTTCAAACGATCTTGATGGAGAAACGACAAAACCAAAGTTGTAGATCCCGAAAAGTTATATAACTTTGTAATTGATAGCTTTTTCATTTAAAATCGTTTAGGATCCCAAATATCCACTTCGAAATTGCACGAAGATAAAATGAGGAGAAATAATATTTTAGATTGACACAAATGACTTATGAGTGGAGTGATTAGGGGAGACACACATGAGCCCTGAGGTCATGAGTTTGATCTCCTGCGGCCGCAAAGCGCACGAAAAATCATGTGACTTGTGATTTTGCAGGTCTCCTCGGATTTTAAAAGGTTGCTAATTTTTGAGCCCGAATTTATGATTTCTAGACAATAATTTTTAGAGCGGCTGTACTTTGAGCCATATCTAGAAATGGTTGTCCAAACTGCCTGCAGAGGCGGAAAACAAAAAACGGTTATTTTAGTTATGTATCTAGACATAGTGTATATCTATTTAAGTGTATAACAGAAATTATGTATCTACAGTCAAAAAGTTTTATAATTTAAAATATAAAGAGCACATTCTATATATATTTCTTGCATTGTCTTTGTATATATATATTTCTTGCACATTCTATATATATTACAGGCAATCGCACTTGATCCAGCCTCAAATAATAAATGACTTGGTGTAGCATCGTTGTATTTTTTGAACAGCATAGTATATTTATTCTTATATATTCAGACGAAGCAATTGCTCAGAAGTCATGTCTGCTCCGACGACTAGGGGCCTGTTCGGCAGGACTGAAAAATACTGTTCCGGCTGATTGTTGTGAGAAGAAAATACTGTTCTGGCAGGACGTAAATAGTGTTTTTGTGAGGTGGCTGGCCACAGCCAGCCAGCCAGCCGAACACAGCCCAGAGCAAATAGTAATTTGTCGCATATAAATTAGTTCGTGGATTACTCTCCCAAACCCTCGCAATTTGTGAGAGTGAGAGGTTCATTTCTCTACCAGATTTGGATTAAGATCTCGTTTGGTTACTAGTGAATTTTTAGAGTCCAGATAAAAAGCCTAGCGCATTTCATTAGATTTCGAAAAATCCCTAGGAAGACCAATATACTGTACTTCCCCTAGCAGTAGCATGGTTGTCTTTCAGCCTGCTGAGAGCGAAGCACTCATGCGTGCGACAGCGAGAGCAGCTGCTGCACTGCACAGTACGAACACACGGCAGCACTGGCAGAAGGGCATTTCAAAAGATTTAAAAAGGGTTATTTGGATCCACGCCATTATAATTCTTCAACTTTGGAGATATGCCATTACAATTCACCTATTCTGAAATTTGCCATTACAATTCTTCTTCTATCCGATACTTGCCATTTTCTACGTCTTTCGGGTGTCTGGGCCCACTGTCAGGCCGTATACCTGTACACATCTTCCGCATGGACCAAAACACCCTCCGCTGCTTCTCTCCCTCCACTCACTGACGTGTGGGCCCCACACGTCAGATGCTCCTTCAACCTCCAGCCCGACCTCCCGCGTGGGAGCTCCGTCCAGGTCATGGCCACACGCGAGCTCCGGGCAGGCCTCTCCCCGACGCCGACAGCCATGGCCCGCGGCTCCTGCTCGCTAACCCGCCGCCCGCTGTAGCCGCTCGCTGCTTGCCGTGCTTGCGCGAGCGTGCCCTACTAACCCGAGTGTGCGCTGCCGCTGGCTGCTTGCCATGCTCCCGCAGGCGCGCGGGTGAGCAGCAGCCGCCGCCGCCGCCGCGCAGATCCGGCCCATCCCTCGCGCCCTCCGCTCACGCCGAGCAGCATGAGCCCCAGGAACAGCTTTAGCAGCATCCCTGTGCCACCATGGTCGCGCGCAGGCGAGCGCGGAGTTGCTCGGAGGCGGCGGTGGGCTCGATCTTGTTGACCACGGCGAGCGCGGCAGTCTCAAAGCGCCGGCACGGACTCGGGCACGGGCGAGCACTCGCTGATGTCCACCATGGCCACCCCCGGGAGAGAGAGCCGCTAGCCGCTTGCTTCTTCGCCGGCGCTGGACGAGGCGCCGCCTAGCAGCCGCTGGAGGAGGCGGGCGACTTGAGCAGGAACGAACGGGAAGGTGGGCGGGGGCAATCGGTGTGGGCAAGGGGCCGCGATCTGCGCGCCGCCGCCGGCGAGGTAGGGCAGGGGACGGAAGAGGGGGAGAGCTCGGGATTTGGGGGCGCGATGGGGGGGATTTTAATGCGAGCAGAAAGAGGTTGAAGGAGCATCTGACGTGTGGGGCCCACACGTCAGTGAGTGGAGGGGGAGAAGCAGCGGAGGGTGTTTTGGTCCATACGGAAGATGTGTACAGGTATACGGCCTGACAGTGGGCCCAAACACCCGAAAGACGTAGAAAATGGCAAGTATCAGGTAGAAAAAGAATTGTAATGGCAAATTTCAGAATAGGTGAATTGTAATGGCATATCTCTAAAGTTGAAGAATTATAATGGCGTGGATCCAAATAACCCATTTAAAAAACCTGCGGAACAAATTAAAAAAACGAACCGGTAGAAGCCAAACCAAATCTTTGTATTTTACACTTCCCTTTTCCCCTTCCTTTTCCCACACACACACACAAAAAAAAAACACTCTCTCCCCCAACTCCCACCTGCTTCCTTCGTTTCCTTCCCTTCATCCCCAGTTCCCCACTCCACCAAATCCTCGTGTCGCTGGGACTGGGAGCAGAGCAGAGCACAGCGGAGCAGAAGGTGGCGAGTGGAAGCAAATGGCCAATGAGTGGCGGGCGGTGGTGGTAGCATCCTCCTCGCCTTTTCTCCCTGCCCTCCCGCGCTCTGGTTGTTGCAGCGAGTGGGAGCGGGAGGACTCGTGCTGCCTCTGTCGCTTCTCGGGAACAGCCTCCCTCGCCCGGATCTGGGCCGCGCGCGCGAGATCCTGAGCTCCGGGTTGGAGAGCTCCCGTGCTCCGGGTGGGAATTTCTTCGGTCGGTTGATGCGTGTTGGTTGCGCTGAACTAGTGCTGATTCGCGCTTAACTGGTCTGCTGGTTGAGTGGCAGCTCAGGTGACGGCGATGGAGCCCGCGGTGGCTACAGCGGGTGAAGGGCAGCGGTTCAAGCGGATTCCGCGGCAGGCGTGGTCGGGGAACCTCGAACTGGATCCTCTGGTACGTCTCGCTAGCTCCCTGCCCGTCCGTGCTTGTGACCTGACCGGGGTGTCTGATTTGATGGTGCCGGTGTGATTTTATTGGTTTTTTGGGGGATTGCTGTGTTGTTGTGTAGTCAATGTAGCGTCGAGGGACGCCCGAGGTGTTTGAAATGTGGCAGAATGGTGTTCAGGATCTTAATGTCATGCTGCTTGGCGGTTAGGGTTTAGGGGTTTCTGAATGCGTTAATGCTTTGGTGAGAGCTCAGGAGTGTAAACTGATGTCAGTGACGCTTAGTGGTGCAGTGCCACGAGTATCGCATTGTTGAGGTGAAACCTGCATTGTGCTGCACAAGAATCTTCGAATTGCTTAGAGTCTTCAGTTGGGTTATCCATGTTGGATAAATAACAGCTTTATGTGCTCGGTACTCAAAGGGTGTATCATTATTTTTGGATTGGCACTATTCGGGCAATATTTTCTACATATGGATAATTTTAGCATGAAAACAGAGGGCTACACCATGCCTTATTTTTTTTGCTTTGTTGTGCGCATGGCATTTTGAGATAGAATTACCCAACCGTTTCAAAAGTTACTTGGTGTTATGCATTGTGCTTGCGCATGTGTTGGACCAGGATCGTCGAGGCAGCTTGGGGCAATTTTAAAAGCATTTATTATTCCCTGTGTATTAGTGTAGTCCATTCTGTCGCTAGTAATTCATTTTCTTCCTTTTTATTGTAGCTCCAAAATCAAGTAATGATGCCTGATTTTAAGAGTTTCAGGTGATGTCAAGAGCTAAGTATCTTTTCATCTGAAAAAACTAGTGCCTTTTCTATTTTCAGCTTAATGAAAGCTTAGATCAGTGGCCACATCTAAATGAGCTGGTACAGTGCTACAAGGCTGATTTTGTGAAGGATGACTGCAAATATGGACGCTATGAAAGTGTTGCACCTACCATCTTTCCAAAATCAAATTTTTCGAGGGACCTGATACTGACATAGAAACAGGTAATCCATCTTCCTTGCTGCTGAATGCCTGTATTAATTTCACATGTATCTTGGAAAAGTTTGATATTCTTGCTCTGTGTCACAGAATTGCAGCTTTGCAACGCAAGGCAATTCCAAGCCTGAAGATGCTACCGAAGATGATCCGCCAAGCACCTCAGGGAGGCAAATATATGAAACCGAATCATCTGCTTCATCATCAAAAGTGGTAAGGGCATCCTCCCTGGATTTCTGTACTGGATAGATTTGTCCTTTGCTTCCCAGGTTTTCTGTTGTGCTGGCCTATAATCTGCAATTAATCTTAGTGCTTTTATAGTGGGCTATTCACATTGGATAAGAACTATTTCATGCTTGATTCTTTAAGTATTTTTTGTCTGTGATCCTTTGCGTCCAATCACTTTTAGTACCTTTTCCATCGCTTTCTGATTTCTTTGCTTACCGTGCAAACAATTTCTTTCAATGGAGCTATAATACTGGTTGAAGACTGGTAAAATCATTTTAAGCCTTTTGAACTAACACACCATGGGTTTTTATTTTTTAAAGCTCTCATTGGACAATTTTTCCTCCCAAATTATTGCAATCAGTATCAATTCTCATCTTGATGTTGGGCATTAACATTATCTTTACCATGTGTGTTTTCTCAGCACTGTAGTCTGTCACCACTGCCAGCATATGAGCCTGCATTTGATTGGGAGAATGAGAGGTCTTTGATATTTGGCCAAAGGGTGACAGAAACTATGCCTGCAATAAGCAACAGGTTGCTTCAGCACACAGACTAAAACAATGCATCCATCATTTCTTTCTCCCCACCCCTTCTGGTGCTCTGATCAATGCTTATTAGTTAATCCTGTTTTAAATTATTCTGTACTGATTACAGTGGTTTGAAGATAACTGTCAAGGTACTATCTTTGTCATTCCAAGCTGGATTAGTCGGTGAGCAAAACTAGAATATTTTGTGATTGCTTCTTAACTTCTGTACTGTAATGTATCTCATTTACACTTAACAGCACAATCTTAACTTTCTGTTTTCATGATCTATCATGTGCGTGCAGAACCTTTCAGTGGAACGGTTTGCTTGTATAACAGAGATAGAAGAGAAAAACTGTCAGAAGACTTCTATTTTCACATACTTCCAACAGATATGCAGGATGTAAGCTCAGTGCAAGTTGCTTTCTTGTTGTTGTTTCATATCTACATATATAGAATATTGTAGCATGTTAACTATGTTAAGTTTCCACTTTAATCAAATTTCTATTCTTACTGATCATTTAACTTCCTCTGGACTTAACAGGCTCAGGGTTCCTTGGATCGTCGAGGTGTTTTTTTCATTGGATGCACCTTCACCATCGGTCTGCCTTTTGATTCAATTGGAAAAAGCTGCTACTGAAGAAGGGGGAGTAACACCTTCTGTTTATTCTCGTAAAGAGCCTGTAAGTTAAAAAAACATTCTTCATTGTAATATTAGTGTTGTGCTCCCTACATCGATTGTGTGTTCTCATATTATTCCTGTACTCATTTTTTGTGTCAGGTGCACTTAGCTGAGAAAGAGAAGCAAAAGCTGCAAGTATGGTCTCGAATCATGCCTTATAAAGAGTCATTTGCATGGGCCATGATTCCTCTGTTTGAAGGTAACCATGCGGGTGGTCTTAGTGATGCTGCTTCTCCTAGCAGTCCTTTAGCACCGAGTTTATCAGGATCAAGTTCTCAAGATAGTATTGTGGACCCTATTTCAAAGCTTACTTTAGATGGAAAAGTCAACCATTACTCAAGTGGAAGCTCAGTTATTGTAGAGATATCAAACCTAAACAAAGTGAAGGAAAGCTATATAGAGGACTCCCTCCAAGTAAGAAGGATCAGTGCCGCACATTCAGCTAATATTTGTAATTTGGTATGCTAAATAGTTATAACTTTTGTCTCCTATAGGATCCAAAACGGAAAGTACATAAACCAGTGAAAGGTGTATTGAGATTAGAAGTGGAAAAACTTCATGATGGCCACAATGATGTGGATAACGCTTCTGAAGGCGGAAGCATGGCCAATGATTTGAATGATGCTGGTGACATCAATAATGGTAGAAGCAACAGAAGTAGCTTTGATGGGATTCACAGTTCTGTGAATTCAATTGCCATTGGCAAGAAAGATGCTCATCACAATGGACACATTTCTAATGCTGAGAATGGTGACATCGTAAGTGGCTGGCTACTGGTCATATAGGATAACACTTACTTTTCTGTTTATCTGTGATACATTCTTGTGTTATTCATGTTATTCTGCTTAGAGGAGATACTCTCTCTTATTGCAGTTTCAAGCTTTTGACTTTCGGATGCTGACCCGAAGTGAGCCGTTTTCACAACTTTTTCATTGCCTCTATGTGTACCCGTTGACTGTTAGCTTGAGCCGCAAAAGAAACCTGTTTGTTAGAGTGGAACTGAGAAAGGATGATTCTGACATCCGAAAGCCTCCATTAGAGGTTTGCTTGCTGAATTATTTGTCCTGTTGAATGTTGGTGTCTAGTCAAACATCCTTATCCATTAGAGATGTGGGCTTCCAGGCTGTTCATCCTAGGGAGCGGAATACGATGCTACAGAAGTGGGGTCATACACAGATTGCTGTTGGAACAAGAATGGCTTCCTACCATGATGAAGTTAAAATCAGCCTACCTGCTCTTTTGACACCCCAGCATCATCTTGTGTTCACATTTTTCCATGTAGATCTCCAAATGAAACTTGAAGCACCGAAACCAGTATGCATCATGTTCCTTATTAGTATGGATTATGCTTAGTTGTTTAGTTTGCTCATGTCTGACATGTTCTTTATTTCTTCAGGTGATCGTTGGGTATTCTGTACTTCCACTGTCGACACATATTCAGTATGCATCATGTACTCAATTATTTTTCAGTGAAGTAGTAACATTATATTACTCTTTGTCACTTGTCAGCTGCTTCAGATGTGAGATCACATCCCATTCCCACTTCCCAGCCATTGCTGTTTTAGCCTTCAAACTTATTCAATTTATGTGATCCATAGCTAATATCATGTAATAGCATGAAGTTACTCTCGGTGGCGAGGAAAGGTTTATCACTAAAACTTAGGGGCAATAGTTCGTATGCTGTGCTCCTTCCATTCTTTTTTTTTAAACTTTTCTAAGCATTTCTTATTTAAAACTATTGAAAATATAATAATTTGAAAGCATTTTTAAGAAAAAAGTTGTTAACAACATTTTTCTGGAATTCATAGTTTGTGTGTGAGTGAAGTGTACCAATGGTCCCTAAACTTGTTTGGGGTTGTCCCTTAGCAAGTTCCATGTCTCTGAACTTGCTAAGTACTCCCTCCGTCCCAAAAAATATGTAAATCTCAAGTATTGAAGCCAGATTAGTGTGGAAATTATGCATGTGCCCCTCCCACGTGCTGGTTCACAGAAGCAATAGTTGCATCGGGATAGTTCCACACAAGTTCAGAATATTATTTACTCATCAGGCAAATAACCGGAGGCGTGTGGATGAGAATGACCGTGGAGATGGATGGATAGGGATGCTGGGCGGTGGATGCATTCGGTGTCTTACTTTTTTTTGACAGATGGATTCCACACGAAAAGCTGGTGTCTACAGTACTATGTTTACATTCTTTTCAGGACATGTTTTGAACCTCAGGATTCCATTCTTTCTGGGACGGAGGGAGCAGTTCACTTGAGGTCCAAAACCTCCCTGATTAGTGTTAATCTGTCTACTTGGATCTACCTGGCATCCAGAAGGTGTCACTCCTCTCTGCAGGTGTTGCTCAATCTGTGAGATAGGAGGAAGAATAGAATTGAGAAACAAGAGAGTGGACTCACCACCACTTGGGCAGTTATAGATTGATTAACAAAATTTTGGCCCTGAGGAGAAACAAGAGAGAGATGGACTCACCACTACATGGGCAGTTACAGACTGATTAGCAAAAATTTGCCCCCCCCCCACCCCCCACCCCAGTAACTCAGTTAGCAAGTTCATGGTGTGGACATAACACGGACCTAGGTGACAAGTCGTTAAATGTTTAGGGACCACTGGTGCACTTTACTCTTTATGTATATTATTAGCGGTCGAACTTTCTGAGGTTAAGCAAACAACATCTATGTAAGATCTGTGTGTGTATCATTGATGTTATATCTGGTTCATGATTTAACTCCAGTATGTAAAGAAACTGCTGTGATACATGATTTACTAACATGGATGTGTATTGTATGTCATTTTTTTTACTATGCTAAAAAGAAAATTGTGGGCAAGAGATAATGAATTGGAACTGATACACTACAACTTTTCTGCATCTAATAGGTTACTTTCAGATGTGTCCTTGCCAATTTTGAGAGAGCTTGTTCCACATTACGTGCAGGAAAGTGGAAAGGTTTGCTTCTTGATTTTGTGTTTCTCGGTTCCACCTTAATTGCAGAAATTTTTATCTATGGAAGTATATCTGTGGTAAGATTCTTCTCTAATTTTCAATTTTTATACAGGAGAGAATGGACTATCTGGAAGATGGAAAAACTGTTTTCAGGTTGCGTTTAAGGCTCTGCTCGTCATTGTTCCCAGTTAATGAAAGGATAATAGACTTTTTTGTTGAGTATGACCGCCATACTCTACATACAAGTCCCCCATGGGGTTCTGAGCTTCTTGAGGTAATTATTCTACTTCTGGCCAATGTGGAGGATTGATGTTTTTTGCTTTTATGATAAACACAGAAGCTAGAGATTTTGCTTTTGTGGTTAGCAGATGTTTTATCTTCTGTGCTTATATTTCTAGAAGTAGCCAAATATAATCAAGTTGTAGAAGACAGCGGAACCTCTCTTTTCCTTTTATTTCCTAACCCCAAATTTCTTTTTGAAAGATGGTTACTAAATTTCCTTTGTAATTTATTTTCCTCAAAGAATTGATTTCTTGTATTGCTTTTGCATAACCTTCCATGTTAAAGGTACTTCGCAGTAGATACCAGTGCTATACACCGACTGATTTTGGGATGAGTTTTTTTGCAGGCCATAAATAGTTTGAAAAACGTTGAATCTACTGCATTGATACAATTTCTGCAACCAATACTTAACATGCTCCTTCATCTTATTGGCGATGGCGGTGAGACCCTTCAGGTTGTTAGTTCGTTACAAGCTCCTCTTGTGCATAATTATTTTACACAATTTTCTGGACCTACATATTTGTAACAGAATATACTCCGTCATATATTTTTACACTTAAGAAAATGGAAGCCATTTTCTTAATAAGACAAGTTACGGAGCGGTATAGGGAGAAGAAGAAGGACCTACACATGGTTTTATTGACTTGGAGAAGGCTTATGATAAAATACCAATGAATGTTATGTGGTGGACTTTGGACAAACATAAAGTCCCAACAAAGTACGTCGGGCTCATTAAGGACATGTACAATAATGTTGTGACTAGTGTTCGAACAAGCGATGGAGACACGGATGACTTCCCGATTAGGATAAGACTACATCAAGGGTCAGCTTTGAGCCCTTATCTGTTTGCCTTAGTGATGGATGAGTGTTAGGCAATAGAATATGCCGCAGCCCCTTACCATATGCTGCGGCATTTGTAGCCATAATTAGTAGATGTAAATCAAGGATTAGTTGCTATAATTAGCAGATGTAAATCAGGGATTAGTTACTATATTTAGTAGATGTAAATCAAGGGAATTACCCTTGCCTTGTAAAGCAAGGCCAGCCGGCCCTATATAACAGAAGGCGCCCCCTCCTATTGAGGTGTGGCCAATTGCCTCCCAATTCTATCTATCTACATGGTATCAGCAGTCCGGGTCTCGTTCTGATCTCCCGGCCCCTCTCCACCTTCTGCCCAGACCTCCTGCGCCCCCCACCCCCCCTGCCATGGACACCACCGCAGCCTTCTCCTCTGCCACCAGCGGCGTCCTAGGGGCCGACTCTGCCCCCGCCATCTGCCCCTTCGCCACCATCAACATCAAGCTCCACGTCCCCATGACCCTTGAGTTGAAGCCCTCCAACTTCACCAAGTGGTCGACGGCGTTCCAGGCCACGTGTGGGAAATTCGGGCTGCTGCATCATCTTGCCACTGCCTCCACCTCGCGCCCCACCGACGAGGCCTGGACGCAGGCTGACTTCTGCGTCCGCGGATGGATGTACAGCACCGTCTCCGACGCCGTCCTCAACCTCGCCATGACCGACAACACGCAGACGGCGAGCGCCCTTTGGACGGCCATCAGCGCTGTGTTCCAGGCGAACAAAGCTCCTCGCGCCATCTTCCTGAATCACGAATTCCACTCGATGACTCAGGGGGACCTGTCCATTGACGCCTACTGCGTTCGCATGAAGGAGAAGGCCGACGAACTGCGCGACGTCGGGCAGCCCGTATCTGAGCCCAACCTCGTCCTCAATCTGCTGCGCGGGCTCAACGAGGTCTACTCCACCGTCGCCGACACCATCGCCGGAAAGCAGCCCCTCACCTTCGCCGACGCCCGGCACCAGCTCCTTCTCAAAGAACCGCGTCTGCACAACGAGGAGAAAGTGCGCGCCACCACCGCCCTCCTGGCTGCTGCCTCCTCTCCTGGTGGTAACCAGCGGCAGCAGCAGGGCGGTAACCAGCAGCAGCAGCAGGGCGGCAGGCGGCCTAACACCAAGAAGGGCGGCCAGCAGCCCTTCCCAAACTCCTACGGCGGCTTCTCCAACACCTCCGGCAGCACCAGCACCAACAAACGCGTTCCCTGGGGCTTCAATCCCTGGACCGGCGAACGTGTGGCCCCTGGAGAGCGCGTCACCCCTCCTGGACAGCGCCGCCAAGGAGGTCTTGGCGCCCCTGGAGGTCCTGGTGCCCAGGCTGGGCGCAACCAGAGCATCCTCGGGCCTTCCCCGCAGGCCCACACCGCCTTCGCTCCGCTCCAGGCGTCCTCCGGCGGCTCCAACACCTCCACCAGCACCTGGGATGCAGCCGGCCTCATTGCTGCTCTGCAGAACATGCAACTGCAGGGCAACTCGCCCTGGGTCGTTGACTCCGGCGCCTCCACGCACATGATGTCCTCGGATGGTATGCTTACCCAACGCCTCCCCCCCTCCATCTCCTCAATAACAGTAGGTAATGGCACTAGCATTCCTGTTACGTCTAGAGGTCATTCCGTCCTTCCTACACCTACAACAAATTTCGCTCTTAACAATATTCTTGTTGCACCATCCATAGTCCGCAACCTGTTATCTGTCCGTCAGTTCACTCGCGACAATAGTTGTTCCTTTGAATTTGACGCACATGGTTTTTCTGTTAAGGATCTCAGGACGGGACGCATGATTCTCCGCTGTAACAGCGACAGGGACCTATACACCATGCCTGCCGGCACACCTGTCGCCCCATCTCATGCTCTCTTGGCTGCTTCGTCGACACTGTGGCATCAACGTCTCGGCCATCTAGCCCCTGCTGCATTAGAACGTCTTAATAAAATTCATGCTGTTTCCTGCAATAAAGTGGACCGTTCCCAATGTCACTCATGTCAGTTAGGCAAGCATACGCGTCTACCCTTCAGTTCCTCGCATTCCATAACTCATGCACCCTTTGAACTTGTTCACTGTGATGTATGGACTTCCCCCATCAACAGTCTGTCTGGTTTTTCATATTACTTGGTATGTTTGGATGATTATAGTCACTACTGTTGGGTTTTTCCGCTCCGAAAAAAATCTGAGGTCCACCAACACGTAGTCGAGCTTGCTGCGCTTGCCAAAACACAATTCAGTCTTCCCCTAAAATGTGTTCAGGCCGATAACGGCACTGAATTCATCAACACCGCCACCACCAAATTCCTCGCTGCTCAAGGCACTCACCTCCGCCTCTCCTGCCCCTACACATCACCCCAAAATGGCAAAGCCGAACGCATCATCCGCACACTCAACAATTCCATTCGTACTATGCTCCTTCATGCCTCCCTGCCGCCCACATATTGGGCTGAGGGGCTCCTAACAGCCTGCTACCTCCATAATAGGCGCCCATCCTCCTCCATTCAGCATGAAATTCCCTACACTCGACTGCATAACCAGCCACCAACCTATAGTCATCTGCGTGTTTTTGGGTGCCTCTGTTACCCCAACATGCAAGCAACCTCCAAACATAAGCTCGCCCCTCGCTCCACAGCATGCGTCTTCCTCGGATATCCCCCCTCGCACAAAGGTTACCGCTGCCTCGACCTATCGACCCGTCGCATCATCATCTCTCGCCATGTCATATTTGACGAAACCACTTTTCCCTTTGCAGCCACCTTAGACACCTCCTCCCCCGCTTCCCTCGACTTCCTCCTCGACGACGATATGGTTTCGGTGCCTTGCCCTACTGTTGTTGCAGGTGGATTCTCTCCTCGACGCCTGTGGAGCAGCCGCCCTCAGACGTTGCGGCATCGCCTTCTTCGCCACCGGGCGGGCGTGGTCACGTGCCCCCGCCTGGACCCAGCGTGGTTCCCTTCCCACGGGTCTACGTCCGCCGCTCCCGTACGACGACTACGTCCGAGCCGGCCGCTGCCCCAGCAGCCCCTGCGGCTCCTGACGCCCCGGCACCACCTACGGCGCCCTTACCAGCACCGGCGGCATCTCCTGCTCCGCCATCGCCACCGCCGCCGCGTGTCACCCGCACCATGACGGGTGCCATCCCTCGCGTCAACTATGAAGGGCTGGCGGCCACAACGTCATCCTCCCCATCGCCGATTCCGACGAACTACCGCAGCGCGCTGGCCGACGCCAACTGGCGTGCCGCGATGATGGATGAGTACCAGGCCCTCGTCGACAACAACACCTGGCAGCTCGTTCCGCGGCCCCCCGGCGCCAACGTCGTGACGGGGAAGTGGATCTTCCGGCACAAGTTCCATGTCGATGGGTCCCTCGCCCGCCACAAGGCTCGCTGGGTTGTCCGAGGCTTCTCCCAGCGTGAGGGCGTCGACTACGACGAGACCTTCAGCCCGGTTGTCAAACCGGCCACCATTCGGTCTGTACTTAGCATCGCCGCGTCCCCCGCCTGGCCGATTCATCAGCTGGACGTGAAGAACGCTTTTCTTCACGGCCACCTCGAGGAGACCGTCTACTGCCAGCAGCCGCCAGGATTTGTCGACCCTGGCGCCCCAGACTACGTCTGCCGTCTGCAGAAGTCCTTGTATGGACTGAAGCAGGCTCCGCAGGCCTGGTACCAGCGCTTCGCCACCTTCATCCGGCAGCTCGGCTTCGTCACCTCCGCCTCCGACACGTCCCTTTTCATTCTACGAGAGGGGACGAGCCTCTCCTACCTACTACTGTACGTCGATGACATCGTTCTCACCGCCTCGTCCTCGGACTCTTCTTCAGCGCATTATGGCTCGGCTGAGCTCCGAGTTCGCCATGACGGATCTTGGTGCCCTCCACCACTTCCTCGGCATCACTGTCACACGCTCCTCAGATGGCCTCTTCCTCTCCCAGCGACAGTACGCTGTCGAGCTTCTTTAGCGCGCGGGCATGGCTGAGTGTCATCCGACCACGACACCTGTTGACACTCATGCCAAGCTATCCGCGGCCGACGGGGATCTACTGTCAGAGAAGGACGCATCTGAGTACAGGAGCTTGGCGGGGGCTCTCCAGTACTTAACCCTGACTCGTCCTGATCTGGCATATGCTGTTCAACAGGTGTGCCTCTTCATGCACGCCCTGCGCGAGCCTCACCGTGCGCTCATCAAGCGCATCCTACGCTTCGTGTACAGGGGACTCTCCTCGGGTCTTCACATTGGCACCGGGTCTGTCGACAAGTTGACTGCCTACTCTGACGCTGACTGGGCAGGCTGTCCAGACTCTCGACGATCCACCTCCGGCTTCTGCGTCTATCTCGGTGACAATCTGGTTTCTTGGTCCTCCAAGCGCCAGACCACGGTGTCCCGCTCTAGCGCCGAGGCAGAGTATCGGGCCGTGGCTCACGTTGTGGCTGAGTGCTGCTGGCTTCGACAGTTACTCCAGGAGCTCCACATCCGGCTGCCCTCAGCCACCGTTGTCTTCTGCGACAACGTCTCCACCACAAGCGAACGAAGCACATTGAGATCGACATTCACTTCGTCCGCGAAAAGGTGGCCCTCGGTGGGATTCGGGTTCTCCATGTGCCCTCCTCTCACCAGTTCGCCGACATCATGACTAAAGGGCTTCCGACAGCACTCTTTCGAGAATTTCGATCCAGTCTTTGCGTCCGGGAGCCTCCCGCTGCAACTGCGGGCGGGTGTTAGGCAATAGAATATGCCGCAGCCCCTTACCATATGCTGCGACATTTGTAGCCATAATTAGTAGATGTAAATCAAGGATTAGTTGCTATAATTAGCAGATGTAAATCAGGGATTAGTTACTATATTTAGTAGATGTAAATCAAGGGAATTACCCTTGCCTTGTAAAGCAAGGCCAGCCGGCCCTATATAACAGAAGGCGCCCCCTCCTATTGAGGTGTGGCCAATTGCCTCCCAATTCTATCTCTCTACAATGAGGTCACAAGGGACATACAAGGGGACATCCCTTGGTGTATACTTTTCGCGGACGATGTGGTGCTAGTTGATGAAAGCCGGACATGAGTGAATCAGAAATTGGAGTTATGGCGGGAGACTTTGGAGTCCAAAGGTTTTAGACTTAGTAGAACTAAAACTGAGTATATGAGATGTGACTTCGGCACTACTACTCGGGAGGAGGAAGATATTAGTTTGGAAGGTCAAGTAGTGCCTAGGAAGGATACCTTTCGATATTTAGGATCAATGCTACAGAGAGACGGGGATATTGATGAAGATGTTAGCCATAGAATCAAAGCAGGGTGGATGAAGTGGCGCCAAGCATCTGGTGTCCTATGTGACAAAAGGGTACCACATAAGCTAAAAGGCAAGTTTTATAAGACGGCGATTAGACCTGCTATGTTGTATGGTGCAAAATGTTGGCCTACGAAAAGACGACATGTTCAACAGATAATTGTCGCGGAAATGCGTATGTTGCGTTGGATTTGTGGTCATACAAGAAGGGATCGAGTTCGGAACGATGATATACGTGATAGATTAGGGGTAGCACCAATTGAAGAAAAGCTTGTCCAACACCGGTTGAGATGGTTTGGACATGTCCAACGGAGACCTCCAGAGGCACCGGTGCGTAGTGGAATCCTAAGCCAGGATAGTAACGTGAAGAGAGGCAGAGGAAGACCGAAGTTGACTTTGGGTAGAGGCAATAAAAGGAGACTTGAAAGGATGGTATATACCCAAAGACTTAGCCTTAGATAGGAGTGCTTGGAAAACAGCTATTCACGTGCCTGAACCTTGATTGCTTCTGCTGGGTTTCAACTCTAGCCTACCCCAACTTGTTTGGGACTTAAGGGCTTTGTTGTTGTTGTTGTTGTTGTTGTTAGTATTCGATGCTAAGGGTATTAATGGCTACAACATTGCTGTTTTGCAGGTTGCTGCATTTCGAGCCATGGTTAACATTTTAACCCGGTAATTTGAGTTTTCTTGTTTTATTTAAGTTACTACTACAATTTTTGTTATGCTAGTTTCCTTATTAAGTACTCCCTCAGTTCCAAATTGTAAGTCGTTCTGGCTTTTCTAGATATATAGCTTTTACTACGCATCTAGACATGATGCATATCTATTGGCACATAGCAAAAACTATGCGGATTAAACTTCTTGAATTCCTATTCTCTAACATTTAGAAGACCAACTATTTGCTGGAGGAGAGAAAAATCAAGCCTTTGGATCAAGGGTGTCATTTTACTGGAAACCCCATATTATCCATGTATTTTGTAAAACATATTATCTTCTTATGGACTGTAGTTACTAAAGATGGCCCGCATGTGTTAAATATCGAAATGCTGTTACCATGGGCAAACTGTTAACATGGCCTGTATGTGTTAAATATTGGAGTGCTGTATTATGCTTCAGGGGTCCTCTTATGAATGATACTAATATTGGCTCTAATTAAGCTAATTCTAACTCTACCAATATTCACTCCTCTAGCTCTTTTAAATTTCACTTGCAAGTTACAGTTCAGATGTGAGAAGTTGTTAAGCTTTGACAGTATGGTGTATAGTTGTCTTTTGAGGCATATTACACAAGAATGTTCAGATGTGAGAAGTTGTTAAGCTTTGACAGTATGGTGTATAGTTGTCTTTTGAGGCATATTACCATAGTTTTAAAGGCGGTTAGGCGTCCAGATGAGTGCTTGGTACGATACGCCTGGACGCCTAGGCCACAAGGCGCCACTGTTTCCCAAGGCGAGCTGGGTACGCCTGGACGCCTAGGCGACGCCTTAAAAACACTGCATATTACACAAGAATATGGTAGCAGTGCCCTCTTAAGTAAGGTCTTAATTTATGGGATCCAGTTGTCTAAGAATACTATTTGTGATTCTTTTTCTATAGCATCCATCTTCCATTATCTATCCACAACAGTAGAAAGGGAAACTGTTAATTTTTGGTTTGCAACTGCTCAGCACTCACGAGTTAGGATCACGCTTATATCTTAAATTGAATTACAGATGATGCATGCCTTTTGCAGTGTGCAGCAGGAGTCATCAGATGGGGCTGAGAGAAATAGATTCCTTATTAACTATGTTGATTTTGCTATTCGATGACTTCGATGATCGGCAAGCACCTGTTTATCCTGGTCTGTCTACTGTTTGGGGAAGTCTGGCTCGGAGTAAGGTTAGCCTGGATTCTCTGGTTTCAGCTATCTGTTATTATGTTTGTTGAACTTGGTCTATCACTAATACATCTTTTACTTCCTATATCCTTGTTGGTACTGGCTGTTGCTTTTGATCTCTAGCCTAGCCCAACTAGCTTGGGACTAAAAGGCCTTATTGTTATTTTACTTGATCTATTGATTATTTCCATGTTTAAATTGTATCTTCTGCATAGAAGACCCTGACAGTGACAGCTGTCATATTACTTCTAAAATATCTCAGATCTTGAATGCTGCTATGTTGCCACACCATTGTTTGACCATCCTGTATTTTGTAACTTATGAAGTCTTGAGAAATTCACATTGTTTTGATTTTTCAAATCAAAAGGGCTACAAGTAAAAGGGCACACTGGGGTTAGACCCAGTGCTGTGTTTGCAATTTCTCTATTATTTACAATTTTTCTTTACTCTGGAATCTGGATGACCAAGAGGCATCTCTGCTGTTCAGTCTATTTTTTTTGAAACATAATTACATGCTTGTACTGCTCTCACTGTTTACTCTTTTGGCTTTTAGGCGAAAGGTTATAGAGTTGGTCCTGTGTATGATGATGTGCTGGCAATGGCTTGGTTTTTTCTGGAGCTTATTGTAAAATCAATGGGATTGGAACAAAGTCGTCTCTTCTACCACAACCTTCCACTAGGTAGAATAACCTTAAAGTTTAGCAACTGTTCTTTTAAAAAAAAAATCCCTACATGTATATTTAGTTCTAGAACAATTGATTGTTTTCTGCCATGCTCTAGGTGAAGATGTCCCACCGCTACAATTGAAAGAAGGTGTCTTCAGGTGCATCATGCAGCTCTTTGATTGCCTTCTAACTGAGGTTCATGAGCGTTGTAAAAAGGGTTTAAGCTTGGCAAAACGCTTGAACAGCACGCTTGCTTTCTTTTGCTATGATCTTTTATCAATTATTGAGCCTCGCCAAGTTTTTGAGCTGGTAAGTTAGGAAATCATTTGAAGTTTGTGCTCTCTCCCTGGTTCTTTATTATTTATATTTATGTTTTTGAATTCTCAGAGTGTCCCTGAATTGCAAAAGCACTAATGCTTTGCCACAATAAGGTTTTTGTGCACAGTGATGTTTTATATGGTGCTAAAAACAAATGTATCTATTCTTCAGGTTTCGTTGTACATGGACAAGTTTGCAGGAGTTTGTCAATCAGTCCTTCATGACTGCAAATTGACATTCCTGCAGATAATATGCGACCATGATCTATTCGTTGAGATGCCTGGGCGGGATCCCTCTGATAGGTAGTTTGTTGAAATATTGCATTTGCAAGCAGTTGTTGAGTGTTGACAATGCTTATATGTTTTCCATATTTTCTTGTGGATGTAAATTTTTGAACTGTCTTGCTAGTGAAGTTACTCTATTGATTCTAAGCTTACAAGTTTGACACTATACCATATTTCTTTTCATAGACCACTAATTAATTTTTGAGCAGTAATTCTATTAAGATTCTAAACTTACTAGTTGATCTGAAGTATTGCACTTGAATCACCCAACCTGTGTCTCTTGCTTTAAGATTTTAAATTAATCACGCATAGATATGTTGACTTTGTCGCAGTCCAAGATGCCATCCTAAAAGGTATGCATCCAAACCAAACTTTTAAAACTGACCGCAATCATACATTGAGGTTTTTAGATCCTTCACATGAGAATGATACTACTTGATTCATCAGAAGTATCATTGTATCTTTTATCATATACTAGAGAAGTAATGGTAAATGGTTGCATAATCGATCATGTCCGTATCCTAACAACAAATAAAGGTGGAGTATCTTGAGATTCCAATAAAGAATGCAGTGAAGCTCATGGATGGCGAATATTCTACAATTTTTTTCTCATGTTCATTTATTGGGGACCGTGTTTTGAACAAAGCAATTTTGTTTTACAGAAACTATCTCTCGTCAGTTCTTATTCAAGAGATCTTTCTGACCTTAGACCATGATGATTTGTCTCAACGAGCGAAGGTAAGAAACTCAGTTCTGAGAAAACAACATTTATTTTTATTACCATGCTTTAGCAACGCTCCATATGAACTCAGAACTATTTGAACATACATAAATTTGTAATAGGCAATAATATTTACTTTGTTTTGTATAAACATACTGTTTTGCACCCCTCGCAGGCTGCTCGGATTTTGGTTGTCCTTATATGCAAGCATGAATTTGATGCACGCTATCAAAAAAGTGAAGACAAGCTGTACATTGCTCAGCTGTACTTTCCTCTTATAGGGCAGGTATGTGCCTTGTACACTTCGAAACTAGCTATGATGTAATGATATCAGTAATCAACATGTTATTCCCTTTGTTTGAAAGTTAAGATCCTAGTGCTGCTGTTGGTCGCCCTTTGAAACAGTCACTGGGCGCGCTTATATCCTAAGGATCAGAGAGTTTGGGGGAGTTTTGTGTGAGTTGGTGTGAGTGTGTGGGCTTGTCTTTTGGCTGGCCTGGGGTGTGTTGTATGGGTTCTTTCCCATTTTTCACTTCTTAATATAATGATCATACGCAGCTCTCCTGCGTTTTTCGAGAAAAAAATTCCCTTTGTTTGAGAAAAATATGTTGTTCCCTCACATGATTTAGTATATGCTTCCTCCGATCACAAATATAAGTGCATCTAGGTTTGCCTGAATCAAACTTCTTCATCTTTGATTATCGATATATAAATTTTTATATAGATTGGTATATATAAATTTTTATATAGATTGGTAACACAAGATTGATATTGTTGGATTCATTATGAGAAGTACTTCCGTATGTGAATCTTTTGTTGTAAATCTATATAAAATTTAAGATATTAATTGTCAGTCTTAAATGAATTTGACTTAGGACAAACTTAGATGGACTTCTATTTGTGTCGGAGGAAGTGAAATATTTTCATTACATATTTCTTTGCTTATGAGAAATCACTCTTTGTTTTAGATCCTTGATGAGATGCCTGTTTTCTATAATCTGAATGCCGTTGAAAAGCGTGAAGTGCTAGTTGTCATTTTGCAAATTGTAAGGAACTTGGATGATGCAACTCTTATCAAAGCATGGCAACAAAGTATTGCTAGAACCAGATTGTTCTTCAAGCTTCTTGAAGAATGTATAACCCATTTCGAGGTTAGTAGTATGATCTTTGAGTTTTTAGAATTCCAAAAATATTTTTCAGTATAAGACTAGCACTTCTGCTGCCCCTCACAGTTATTATTTAGTATTTTGTTAATGTGGGCTTTGATTTTGTGGTAAGCTCTTGATGTCATTCATATAAATACCTTTGCAGATGATTGATTGGAGTATATCTGAATGCGAATTCAATATTGAGTTCATACCTTTTGTATTTTTCATGCATGGACATCCTATGGATCTGAAATGCAATACGTTATACATGCATATTTAAGTTATCAAGTATGTGTGCTAGTTCAAATTACACTTACTCATCCACACCTGTTTAATTCAGTACTAATGGCAAAATGATTATTTAACATGATGATATCACATATTGTTAAATAGGATCTGTGCATTTTGTTTACTCTTTGTCATGTACTCATGCATTTGCTTTGTTCCATTGAGCCGTGTTTTATTTGAAGTTAAATGTCTTGAATTTTTCTCTGCAGCACAACAAAACAGGAGACAGCATGCTACTTGGTGCTAGTTCTCGGAGCCCGGATGTCGAGCGTCCTGCATCCCCAAAGTACTCTGAACGATTGTCCCCATCGGTCAACGCATATTTGTCGGAGGCTTCAAGGCATGAAATAAGGGTAATTGTTCTCCAGCCCTAGTTTTGTTTTGTTTTGTTGTTGTTGGGTTTGTTTTTTTCCCCCTTTACCAAGGTGTTGTCTCAGGACTGCTGCATATCAGGTACAGTCCTTTCCAAGGCATTGAGCATTAGTGTCACTCAAATCAGGCTGCCTTTCTTGTAGTGCCTAGTTTAGGGTAGTCTGAGTGTCTCTTTAAGTATTTGCTCAGTATTTTTTTGTGTGGCAACTGGTAAACTAATATGCTGTTGCAGAAAATGTGGATAATAAGCATCATCAACTCAAACCAGTGTAGAAATGATTCAATTTGATCCCCACAGGACATTTTTCTTTGATCTATTTAACACATTTCTTAGTTTTCTACTACTTATTTTGGTTTATTTATTTTATTCCATTGAGTATTCAGAAAATGCTACTCTCACAACAAGACCGCTCCCTCAGCTTTAGTACTGCTGCAACAAGAACATTAGGTTTGCTACCAGATCTAGCATTTGGATCTCATGTCTGCAGACAGAGCTCGCCAGGGACATTGCTTGAGGTGCTTACTTCTTGGCATCTGAGCTCATATTCGCGGCGGAGTGTACAACTTTATGTCATGGCTACTGTACTGTAGCTTTTGTAGTCTGGACAGAGATTATGGTACTGAATGGCTGTAGTGCAGTAGCAACAGAGCTTAGAAGATGAATTCAGGAATTGCATGTTTCACAGAATTTCCTGAAACCATGAGCATAGGATCTATGACTTAAGAAGTGATGGCATAATCCGATTGTGTATCATTTTCGGAGGAAGTGCCCTGGGTTGGTTATGCTGCTTGGTTAAATTTTTTATAGAATGTTTCCAAGGGGCTTGAATGTATTTTTGGCTGCCAAAATCTGGAATAACAGTTGCTAATACGATGTCTATTGAGATTTGAACATATAGATATAGTGACAATGGGGAGGTTTGGTTTGAGGAATTGGACGTCCATCACATTCTCACTCACCTTTTTGTTTGGTTTGTGGAATGGAATGGGTTGATTCACCACAGCCTCATCCCTCACAAGCTAGTAATTAGTATAGGCATGGGGGATGGAGTCATTGCACGAATTCATGGGATGGAGTCATGATGCACCACCTCATATTATGGGGGTGGTTCCTGAAACCAAACATCTGATGTTCCATGCCACTGCCTGCAACAGTGGAATTGACCTTGTGTCAAGCAATGTTTTCAAATCATGATATGGACTCTAGTCGCCTGGTCACAGACTAGGTGATTAATTGTGCCTAGGCATCAACTAGTCGTGATTAGTTTGGGGCTAGTCTACAAGTGACCCAGGACAGCTTAAATAAAGCACGTAGCATAGCATATTAGCATCTAGCATTTGGCATTCAGGTAGCATAGCAGGCAGCCAACCATAAATGGAAATGGTAAACAAGAGTGCTTACTGCTGCACATTGAAGTGCTTAATAACTTAACAAGTTCATGATGGTAACTAATACTAAAAAAACTATGAAAGAAAGCTTGTCAATTGTCATCATAAAAAACCCAGTTTGCAGCATATGCTGCACATCAGCATTCAGCCATCCAAAGCCCTATCCAATTGGAATGCCCCTCTTCAATCCTGGTTCCAGATTCATCCTCCATATCTTCATCTTCATCTTCTCGAGTTAGAAAAGAGGGATCACGTCTGCCATCAAGAAGCACACTCTCCTCTCTGTTTTCATTATCCTCATTGATATTTTCACTTACAGCAACCACTGACCTTGTAATCTTTCTTGCATAACTCAATTGTGCACTTTAGGCTGACTATAATCACCACAAGCTGCTGTTTTCCTACTGGGACCATCACCTCGAGCAGCTCTAGGAAAATTACAACCTCTGAGATTCTGAGATGCACCTAAAGCTTCATTGGTTCACGCTCGCTCGGTTCAGCTGGCGGCTAGGCCAGCCAGAGGTCCAGTATGTAACTAGTATATAGGTGGTGGTATGGGCCTTGAATGCTACTGGGCTGACCTGCTGAAGACCAAGTTGCTTTCTACAGGCTGATCGTTCGACTAGAAAGCACCGACTGGTTGTGACTAGTCGACGATTAGTCGTCTGATTGAGTGACTAGGGAAACTAATGGAATCACTTCACCTAATCGATGTCCAGGGACTGATTTGTCGATTAACAGAGCGATTTGAAAACACTGTGGCATGCGCATATACTTCCTAAACTGATGTGAATAAAGTACCTCCTTAATTTACAGCCAGTTTGATATTAGTTATTTCTTTTCATAATGATCACTGTTATTTAATGTAGCCTCAGGGAACACCAGAAAATGGATACATGTGGAACAGGGTTAGCCCTCAATTAAGTTCCCCTAATCAACCCTATTCATTGAGGGAAGCACTTGCTCAAGCGCAATCTTCAAGAATCGGGTCAACTGCCAGGGCATTGAGAGAGTCTCTACATCCAGTACTGAGACAAAAATTGGTATACTCTATGTGTAATTATCATATGCGGTGTTGCAGGTTGCACGTTTCTCTCTTTAACCTGAGACAATTCTTACAGGAACTTTGGGAAGAAAATCTCAGTTCTGCTGTGAGCCTCGAAGTGTTGGGAATAACTGAGAAGTTTTCAGTTGCTGCAGGCACTCGAAGCATCACTACTGATTATGCGAAGCTAGATTGTGTAACATCTATCTTAATGGGTCTTTTATCTAGGAGCCAGCCCTTGGCTGTTTGGAAGGCTTTCCTTCCTGTGGTCTACAATATATTTAATCTTCATGGTGCAACACTAATGGCAAGGGAGAATGACCGCTTCTTGAAGCAAATTGCTTTTCATCTTTTGCGGCTAGCTGTTTTCCGAAATGATTCGATTAGAAAAAGAGCTGTTGTTGGGTTGCAGATTCTTGTTAGGGTAAGCTGCTTAGCTGAATTGTAGCTTTATCTGGTCTTCAATTGAATGATACTGATATAGATGTTCTTGTGGTTCCAGAACTCATTCAACTATTTCAAGAACACTACAAGGTTGAGGGTCATGTTGACAATTACTTTGTCAGAGTTGATGTCCGATGTGCAAGTAACTCAAATGAAATCCGATGGTTCTCTTGAAGAAAGTGGTGAAGCTCGGCGCCTTAGGAAATCACTGGAGGAAATGGCTGATGTGAGAAGCAAGGATCTGTTAAAAGATTGTGGCCTCCCTGTTACTGCATTGGAGGCGACCCCTGAAGGTTCCTCTGATAATAGGTGGTCTTGGGTAGAGGTGAAACATCTGTCTAAATGTCTAGTCCAGGCCCTTGATGCTGGTCTGGAACACGCCCTCTTGGTAAGCAAAGTTCACCAATGAATTCTAGTGTGCTATCCATTATTTGTCGCGGCAAAATGGCAATTTGTAATCTGCAAAAGGAAATTAGATTTAAGACATTAACATACAAGTAATGGTAATATGCTTGGCTCTGCCACTTTATTTGAGTCCTACAACTGACGACATGTAAATCCAAATAATTCTTGTAGGGTTCTGTAGTGACTGTAGACAGGTATGCAGCTGCCGAGGGTTTCTATGAACTAGCTATGGCCTATGCGCCCGTTCCAGATCTTCACATTATGTGGTTGCTGCATCTGTGTGATGCACACCAGGAGATGCAATCATGGGCTGAAGCAGCACAATGTGCAGTTGCTGTAGCTGGCGTGATCATGCAGGTCGTGATCTTTGCTCCTGTACTATCTTTTATTCCTGCAATCTTGACATATTCTGTATGGAGTTTTGTAACCTCTGAAACTTTCTTACAGGCACTTGTTGGAAGGAATGATGCTGTGTGGAGCAAGGAGCATGTTGCTTCGCTGCGCAAGATTTGCCCTATCGTCAACACTGATGTGAGTGCAGAAGCATCTGCAGCTGAAGTTGAGGGATATGGTGCATCCAAATTAACAGTGGACTCAGCGGTTAAATATCTTCAACTTGCCAATAATCTCTTCACACAAGCCGAACTTTACCATTTTTGTGCAAGCATTCAGGAACTCATAATTCCTGTGTATAAAAGCAGAAGGGCTTATGGACAGCTGGCCAAATGCCATACATCACTCACAAACATCTATGAGTCAATTCTTGAACAGGAGGCTAGTCCTATACCATTCATTGATGCCACATACTACCGAGTTGGTTTCTATGGTGAGCGTTTTGGCAAGCTCAATAAAAAGGAGTATGTATTTAGAGAACCACAGGATGTACGTCTTGGTGATATTATGGAGAAGCTTAGTCATATATATGAGGCTAAAATGGATGGGAGTCACACTTTACACATAATTCCAGACTCTAGACAAGTCAATGCTGATGAGTTGCAGCCTGGCGTCTGCTATTTACAGATCACTGCTGCTTGATCCTGTGATGGAGGATGAGGACTTGGGTAGCAGGAGGGAAAGGATTTTTTCTTTGTCTACTGGTACTGTTCGTGCACGTGTTTTTGACCGTTTTCTTTTTGATACACCATTCACAAAAAATGGAAAAACACAAGGTGGTCTAGAAGACCAGTGGAAGAGGCGCACGGTGCTCCAGACAGAGGGTTCCTTTCCCGCTTTGGTGAACCGCCTGCTAGTTACCAAATCTGAATCTCTGGAGTTCTCTCCTGTCGAGAATGCGATTGGGATGATCGAAACAAGAACAGCTGCATTGAGAAATGAACTAGAAGAACCACGGAGTTCTGAAGGTGATCAACTCCCAAGGCTTCAAAGCTTGCAAAGGATACTCCAAGGAAGTGTGGCTGTGCAGGTGAGGCTGAATCCCCTTTGCAGAAATGGAAAGATTTATGAGTTTGTCACTACCGTTTGCTCATTTTCTTGCTTTTTTAGCTAGTTCTTTTGATATTGCCATGCAGGTCAACAGTGGGGTATTAAGTGTGTGCACTGCATTCTTGTCTGGTGAGCCAGCGACTAGGCTCAGATCCCAAGAACTGCAGCAACTCATCGCTGCATTGCTTGAATTCATGGCTGTCTGCAAGCGTGCAATCCGTGTGCATTTCAGATTGATAGGGGAAGAAGACCAGGAATTCCACACCCAACTTGTCAATGGGTTCCAGTCACTCACCGCTGAGCTATCTCACTATATTCCTGCTATACTCTCCGAGCTATGATAGAGTGATAGATCCTGTAGCAAGCCAGAAACTAGGTAGCATGTGAATGGTTGTTCATTCTTTCAGTTGTGGGTTACCCCCAATTGTCCATATTGCCATTAGCTTTGGTTGTATAGTTAGGAACCGGAAATTAACTAGTCTTAGAAGTTCTGTACCGTTTTGCAGCACCGATTCCTGATTTTGGAGTGTAAAGTTTGTATAATACCTAGTGTCCTAGTGTTATCGATTATGCACCAGTTGTGTGCTGAGTGCCATGTTTTTTTGCAGTTTGCTACTGTATCACAACGAACGGACATTTTACAACAGTTGTATTGTGATGTTCTGTAGTGATACATGGTGGCTAGTCTGGGTGATGTGTTTTTTTCCAGTAGGAAATTAGCTGCTGACAAGTGCATGTTTCCTCGCAATTTGTTTATGCACGTTTTGAAGCCTTGTGTTACTGAAGTCGCTCCCATAACTGTAGTTTGCTTATTGGTCCTACTGTATAATGATGCCTTAAATTGCTCAGATTCTATGGTTGAACATTTCGAGGAGTCCACTTAAATTTAATCTCCTACATTCTCATGGGAGGTGGGGAGGCATCGTAGACCTAGATCCTAAGTCTTTCTTTCACAAAGCACTTCCATCATAAATGAAAGGATCAAGATGTCCAAGAGTGGGAATGAATTGAGCTAATTCTAAAATTCTTTGGTCCCTGTTCGGTTGGTAGAATTTTGGCTAAAACTGGTTGAAAATATTGTTCTGGTGGAATTGTTATGAGAGAAAAATATTGTTCTAGCTGAAAAAAAGAAGCCGGACAAGCTGAATATGGGTAAGCCGAACGGGGCCTTTGTAATAATTAAGCTTTACACTTAGTCCTACTTCACTTCTTGTGCCTAGAATGTGTTCCTATTGTTCTACCACACATAAATTTTGCACCATAAGTTTTAATCCTACTCTAACATAGCAATTATAAGAATGTAAAGATAAGAAATGAATTGCTCAAATGTAAATGTTTAAAGTAAAGAGAGGAGAAGGAATGTGGCGATGTTTTATCGAGGTATCGGAGAGTCGCCACTCCCCACTAGTCCTCGTTGGAGCACCCGTGCAAGGGTGTAGCCCCCCCTTCATCCGCACAAGAATCAAGTGCTGTCTACGGGTTGATTCTTCAACACTTTGTCGCAGTGAATCGTCCACAACCGCTCACAACTTGAGTTGGGTCATCCATAAGCTCCGCCAGATGATCACCAAACTCTCAATCACCACCGAGTTGTCTAGGTGATGGCAATCACCAAGAGTAACCAGCATAAATTCTCACTTGACCACGACAAGCCTAATGAGAAGGGTGGATGCACACTTGCTACTCTCCTTACACTAATAAGGCCTTAATCTTGGATTCTCAAATCTCAATCACCTCACTTGGCTCTTGCTCTCCTTTACACTCTCAAGGGTGTTTCTCAACTGAACAAATAGGCAAGATGCCTCCCATAGACGAGTGACGTAAGTATTTATACCCACTCTATTTAAAACATAACGTTTGGAGCCTAAGTCATCACTCTACGGGGTGATCGGACATTCCGGCCAGTTATTCCCGCCACTGTGTCAGAAAGAGCCGTTAAGTTTTAACCGGACTCTGACCTGCGTCCGGTCACGAAAACTGCTCTCTAGAACCTTACTGATGCTGACCGGACGCTGGCACCCAGAGTTCGGTCACTTCGTAGTTCAGCGTCCGGTCAGTCACCGGATCCTGACCAACGTCCGGTCAGCACTGACCGGACGCGTCCAATCAGGAATCTACCTCTCTAGAACTTCTCTGGAGTTGACCGGACGCAGGCACCCTAGCGTCCGGTCACTTTTCACTCAGCGTCCGGTCGTAACCAGACGGCTCCAGTTGATCAAATAGACTGACCGGACTAACTCTTCAGCGTCTAGTCACAACCAAACCTAGCGTCCGGTCAGTCATTTGACTATCCATTCACTTCCAACTCAAAATCATATGTGAATGAAGTTTGCTCCAATTGATCTTAGGGCTACTCTGGAGCTACCTAGTGCTAGATTTGACAAGTGTGCACTACACCTAACCCACTAGACTCACCTAGGTCAAGCTACTAGTCCATATCCCCTTAATAGTATGGCCAAAGGAAAAATAAAGTTCTAAACTACTCTAAGTGTCTCTTCAACACCAAACGACACTTAGAACTAGTCCATCCTTAATCTTGTCATCCATCCTTTGAAAATCAAAACGATTTCGATCGTAGGGGCATGACAACCATGATTGCCCAATCAATTACCATTACCATGAACCTAACTTAATTATCTCTACAAAACACATGCTAGTCATAGTAATCTCGTATTGTCATTAATCACCTAAAACCCAACTAGGGGCCTAGATGCTTTAAATCTCCTCCTTTTTGGTGATTGATAACAATACAACCTCGAGTATGTAAAAGAGATGATGTTTTCAACATTCTTGGTTCATATAAGCTTTTGACAATAAGAGCAAAGGAGTTAGACATGCTTATATGACCCAAGTCAATATAGGTGTACTCAATAGATATGAAATAAGCATGAGTACAAGAAATAAAGCTCATTTGAATCGGAGCAAAACGCGGAAGCAAGACAAATGAGTATAACCAAGTGACATGACATATATATAAATCAAAGTAGAGAGCACACATGTCACATAAGTATCACAATCACATGTATGCAGTTCAATGCATGAAAGTAAACGTGAATGCATAATGTATCACACATAAAGAGCCAAAAGAAATAAACCATATGCTCCCCCTAGATATAACGCTCCCCCTAGATCTAACATACTCGAATCCTTCTTCCTCTTTGGCGTCAAGCACCAAAACCTAAGGATCAGATGGCGGGGTAGGAGCAGACAAGTTAGGAGCTGAGGTGTAGTGAGAAATCTAGAACTGTGCAGCATCATCCTATAACCCTGAGCTCTGAGTGGTTTGACCCTCTATCGCTAGAAGTAAAGCTGAAGCGATCTGGGTCTGCTCTGGAACTAGCATGGCCTATGACTCTAGAGGTATCACTGTAGGCGATGGCTCTAATGATGCAACAGATGATGGGAGCATGTCTGTAGTCCCAGTAACTAGGAGCAACTATGGTAGGTGCAGGGACTTGCAACTCTGGCGGTGTAGGCTGCTCTGTAAGCTCACTGAATGTCGCACTAAGACTCCTGGATACTAGGGGTGTCAGCCACTAGCACTGAAGAGCTCTGAGACTGGAGTAAAGCCCATAACAATAGGAGTGAAGTGAGGACCCTAGGCTGTCACTGGCAAAGCAAACCACTAGGACACTTGCTCTATAGGTGAAGTAAACTGAGTAGCTAGGTGTCCCAGACTCTTAAGCCCACTAGACTGTACAACTAGAGTCACTGAAGTGGTGGTAGGCTAGCCTATCTGAGGTGTAGGCTATGGAGGAGCGGCCCCAATAGCAGAGAAAACATGCTGCATGAACCCAAGTAACCACTGCTGCATCATGAGCTGCTGCTGCCTCTAGAACTCGTCTTGTCGAGCCTAACCTATACAAGAGCAGCTGTTGTCTTCTGTGCCTAGCGTGGCTGATCCTGCCTCATCCGCTCAAGTACTACAAGAAGAGCTAGATCTGTCTATGGTGGCTATGGAGCGGAGATAGAGCCACTAGCCTCTCTGTCGTGTGGTCGAGGAGGCATATGAGGAATAGGCTGATAATCATCATCTGAGCTATCACTAGGGTCTCTATTGACCATGCCCTCCTACTGAGCATCTAGCTACTCCTCCTCTATCGCTACAATGCCCCTAATGATCTCATCCTACTGGGCTTGCTATCTTCGGGACCTCTGACATCGACTCGGCTGGCGAGGTGTCCACACACTACTGTGGCAGAGCATCTAAGTCATGTTATATAGAGGGAACTCTATAGTAGCACCTGTGTACTTAGTCATCATCTCAGGGGACTTCTGAGTAACTACCTTTCTGATCAAGAAGGTAATCCAGTGAGCATAAGGCAGCTATCGGTGACCTTTGAAACCCTCAGCAAGTTTGTCCTCCATCTCTGAAAGAATGACATCCCAAATATCAAATACGGTCTACTGCACCAAAGAGTTCACTAACCACAACTGGATACGAGTCAATCCCTTGCGGTAACCCATCCTTAGGAGCAGAGTCCTCCTCATGATAGCATCAAGAAGCCGAGCTGTAGGAGTAAGGTCCCATGGTGTCCTACTCGACTCCTTGCTGAATGGCTCTATGAAGCATGGTCAGGATCAGATCTATGGGTGGCACAAGTCCACCATGAGGGCATCTAGGAGGCTCTGTCTGACCATAGCAAACCTCATGAAGGCGAATGAGTGACTCTAGAATCCTGAGAATCTCTCTAACCCTCAAGCTCTACAGCCTGTAGTCACTGGCCTCTAAATGCAAAGTGTATGAATCTGTGCCTTGGGTCAATCCAAAGTGAAGAGTAGAACTCATAGACCCATGATGAAACATAGCGGCCAGTCCATCCAAGAAGATCTATCAACCCTAGCAGATAAGATAGATGGGGATGAATCTGCTCACCTGCTGCTGTAGCAAGTGACTCAATGGAGCAAACTCTGTGAGACCTGAATACAACTCCACTATTCAAATAAGCATTATAGAAATCCTCCTGCAGTGGTGTATAGAAGTGCTCTGAATCACGCTAATCCCGCCTCGGCAGGAAACCAGTCCTCAAACTACACGAAACTGGAGCTGCTGCACCTGCTTAGCTATGGCTGCCCTCAGGTCAAGTTAAGTCACCGGAGGCAGACCCTATGGTCTAGGAGGTGGATGAGAACCCCTCCTCTGTGTCTCAGGCCTCGACGACACCTGAGTACGTGTATGACCAGAGCATCGAAGCTATGGCTGTGCTACCTACTTTGTCTACTCAGTCTGCTCTACCTACTGGGTATCCTCTGACTGCTCTACTGGCTATGTCTGCTTGCTCAATGATCTCCCCCTGAGGCTGACTCTCATATAAAGCAATATGCCATCCTTCAAGCATGACTAGTCCCAGCTGGACTACCATGAAGACTCTCAACCCTCTCAACGGTAGCCTTCTAAGCTAGTGAAAGCTGATCTACAATACGGACACCACTCCTAGCCTTCACCTCTCTCTGCTCGCTCAGCGACGGCTACCATTGCTGCTGCTCTCTTAGCCTCCACATCAATGAGCTTCCACTTCCTTGTAGTCTTCTTAACCTTGCCTTTCTCCTAAGCAGATAGGCAAGGCGGAGGCCTTAGATCCTTATCACCTAGGACCACCTCCGGCATTGTTGACTCATGCCATTGCTGGAGCTAAAGAGAACTACTGCCACTAGATAAGAATCAAGCTAGTCAACTAACACTCAGCGAGGCTTGACCTCAATCTATACTCGCAGGCTTGGCCCCGAGTTCACTGACAACTACAAAGACAACCATAAAAGCACTGACTCGCTGCACGATAGAATAGATATGATATATAAATAATCACAATATATATCTAGAGATGTGAAACCCTAAGAAGCAAGTAGTAGATACTAAATTAGAGGTGATGGCTTGCTACCTGACAAAATCAGATGATCCGACGATGAATCAGCAGAGGAAAGAACCATGGGGCACCACTGGAATTGACGAAGTCTAGGGTTAGGGTTAGCGAGACTATGCGACGGCCAAGAAGATGCGATGGCTAGGGCAATCGACGGTGTAGGCGAAGGTCGATAGTGGACGGCGTTGGTGTAGGTACAATGAGGCAGAGGCGAGCGCAGACGCTGTAGGCATGGACATGGTGGCGCTGTTGCGGACGGCGGACGCATGGCTAGGGCACTGAACGTGTGGCGTGTGAGGTTGGCACGGGCATGGGAGCATGCGGTGACGCAAGGCACACGATGATGTGGGCGAGATGCGGCAGTGCGGGAGCGGCACAGGCAGCGTGTGGAGCGTGTGGTGGTGCTAGGAAGGCGCAGAGCAGGTGTGACTAGGGCTTAGGCGAAGTTGGTGCGGGTGTGGGCGATGTAAGGTCAAAGTGGCATACAGAGATTAGGTATATATGGTGGCCCCCCATGACGGATAAGAAAAGGAAAGGAGTATTAGATCCACGTGACTTCTACTGACCGGACATACATGTGGCAACGATCGAACGCTACCACCTAGAGTCCGATCGACAATAGAGAGGTCCAAAACCCCTCAAGTCACGGCCGGATGCGTCTGGTTACCCCTGACCGGACATAGCCAGAGTCCGGTCGATCTTGAGTTCATCTTCTTTGCTTGACCGAATGCAGGGACATCATCTGACTAGACTGCATGATAGGTACTATTTCAGCATCCGGTCACTCCTGTGCAGCAATGGTTCACCTCCTGTGAACTGACCGGACGTTGGAAGCAAAGTCCAGTCCAACGTTCGGTCACCCTTTTTCAACGAATCTTCAATGTTCCTTCACGCTACCTGTTCCCAATCAAGTCTCAACTTCAATAAGACCTAAATAAACACCAATTGGGACTGATGTGAGTGACCTATCTCAAACTCTCAAAATTTTTAAAATATTTTGCCTTAGGCTATACTTCTTTTTAAGAAAATAGGCAATAAAAGGGTAATCGAAAGAAAACGATAAAGCAACACACATGCATATGCAATGTAATACTTGAAAGTAATTCTAGTTGCTTGTCAGGTTTGATCTAAGGTTAACCTTCTTCACACGCTTTTCGGTGATTATCTTAACCATGTTAGACAAGCCCTAAATATATTACTAAAAATTAAACATGTTGTATATTACAATACAATGCAAGGGACAACATAAGCTCATTTTCTAGTGAAGTTACTAAAATCAAGCATATTTAGCTTATTCTTCAACCGACAAAAAGTAGCCTCATCTAGTGGTTTAGTGAAGATATCCACTAATTGATCCTCGGTCCTTACACCTTCTAGTGATATATCATTTTTAGCAATATGATCTCTAAGAAAGTAATGGCGAATATCTATGTGCTTGGTGTGAGAGTGTTGAACTGGATTATTAGCAAGCTTTACCGCACTCTTATTGTCACACAAAAGAGGTATCTTCTCTAGAACTATACTATAGTCTAGAAAAGTTTGCTTCATGTAAAGTATTTGTGCACAACAAGCACCCACGATAATGTATTCCACTTCAACGATGAACAGAGCCACACTGTTTTGCTTCTTGGAGGACCAAGACACTAGTGATCTACCAAGCAAATGGCACCCTCCGGATGTGTTTTTCTATTAATTTTGCAACTGACATAATCCGAATCAGAATAGCCAACTGGTTGAAATCTAGCTCCTTTAGGATACCAAAGATCAATGCTTGGTGTGTGCTTAAGGTACCTAAGGATTCTTTTAACGGTAACCAAATGTGCTTCCTTAGAATTAGCTTGGAATCTAGCACACATACACACACTAAACATGATGTCAAGCCTAGATACGGTCAAATATAAAAAGCTACAAATCATAGAGCGACAGAGAGTATGATCAACCGTTTTACCTCTCTCATCTAGGTCGAGATGTCCATTGGATGGCATTTGTGTCTTGATTGGCTTACATTCATCCATTTTAAACCTCTTTAGAAGATCATTTGTATATTTCTCTTGAGAGATGAAAATCCCTTCTCTCATTTGCTTGACTTGAAAACCAAGAAAGAATGTAAGCTCTCCAATCATTGATATCTCGAACTCCTTCGACATCAATTCACCAAACTCTTTACAATAATCTTCATTTAATGATCCAAATATGATATCATCAATATATACTTGACAAATGAAGATTTCTCTATCAAGCTTCTTGGTGAATAGTGTGGTATCAACCTTTTCAATGGTGAAGCCCTTCTCAATAAGGAAATCCTCGGAGACGCTCATACCATGCTCTTGGGGCTTGCTTAAGCTCATATATCGCCTTGGACAACCTATAAACATGATTAGGATATCTAGGGTCTTCAAACCTGGGAGGTTGATCAATATAGACTAGTTCATTTATGAAGCCATTTAAAAATACACTTTTAATATTCCATTTGATATAATTTCATTTCATAATGCGATGCATATGCAAGGAGGATACTAATGGCTTCAAGTCTTGCAACCGATGCAAAGGTCTCTCTAAAATCCAACCCTTCAACTTGAGAGAACCCCTTTGCTGACTAGTCTTGCCTTGTTCCTTCACTATAATGCCTTGATCATCTTGCTTGTTGTGGAATATCCACTTTGTTCCAATGACTCTTGCACCTTGTGGTCGCTCTTCAAGAGTCCAAACTTTATTGCGAGTAAAGCTATTCAACTCTTCATGCATGGCATTTATCCAATCCTGAATCTTGAAGAGCTTCTTCTATATTCTTAGGTCAACGCAAGAGATAAAAGAGTGATGTTCAATAAATAAAGTAAGTTTTTGAGAGCGAGTCATTACACCCTTTGAAGGACTCCCTATGAATGAGATATTGTGGATGAGCTTATAGTAGAGGTGAATTTATTCTATCAATCACTTAAGGGGGGAGGTTGTGGAGCATCAATATCTTGAGCTTGTACCACCATTTGATTCATGAGAGACATGGATATCTTCATTTTCTATGTAAGGAAAATGGACCATAGGCCCATTTACTTTAGATTTTGGTGTTTGATGACTAACACAATCCAAATTGGACTAATGAATTTGCAAGTGTTTAGTTTTGTAGTTCAATAGGGTGCAAGACGTGACTTGGACAAATGCGACATGATGATTCGATGATCAACACCATAAGCAAGACCTTAGGAGCACAAGAAAAGACACAAGATATCAAGCAAAGTCGAAGCACTGAAGATAAGAACCAAGCCGGACGCAAGATTGCGAAGAAACGAACTCATAGAGGGCATAGGACTCTGCACATGACGCTCTGATGCACCGAATGCTGCACCGGATGCTGTATAGGGCGCTGCACAGGATGCTCCAATGCACAGGATGCTGCACCGGACGCTTCGATCGAGCAACAGCAGAGTCAACAGCAGCGACCGGACGCTACACAGGACGCTGCACCGAACGCTGCACAGGACGCTGAGTGCTAGAGTCCGGTCAACATCAGTAAGGTTCCAGAGAGCCGTTTTCGTGATCGACGTGTCTGATCAGTGCTGACAGGACGCTGGTCAGAGTCCGGTAGTAGCAGAAAAGCGGGATTTCATCCACAACGGCTACTTTCTCAGTGGGGCTTATAAATAGACCCCCCAACCAGCCATTTGAGGCGTGTGGAGCTGAGGAAATATACCAAGGGTGTTGATACACCATTTTAGTGATCTCCACTTGCATAGTGCTTAGTGATTCATTAGGTGATTAGCATAGGTGCTTTACGAAGTGCTTAGGTTGATTAGACCACCGCTTATGTGCTTGCTCTAGGTTTCGGCCTAGTGTTTAGTGAGGTTTACATACCTCTTACCACTCGATGCTTATGAGCACCATTGTTGTACATCAGAGGGGCTTGAAGTCTTGCGAGATCACACCAATCGCGTTTGTGGTGTGGCCGCCACCGTGTACCGGAGGGAACAAGGCCCATGGCAGTTTTGGTCGGAAGCTTGATAGTGAAGACGGCGGGGAGCATCCAGGAGAGGCTTGCCGGAAGGCACGTCAGAGACCCACTTGAGCGTGGGGAAGGCCTGAGGCTATCCACGGAGTTACCCAATCCGGGAGCTTGGCCCTTGCGAGGGATTCCTTGCAAGGGGCTCCAACTGAGGACTAGGGGGAAGCTTATGCGCTTCTCGATACCTTGGTAAAAATACCGGAGTCATCGACAGGAAGTTTGCATATCTCTACCTTACTCTTTAGCTTCTGTATTTACATTGATTACTTTACTACGTTTACGGTAGAGATAGCAACACACTAGCAAAACCAAAGTTGTGCATCTAAGATAGCTTATCTATTGCATAGGTTTTGCTAGGGTTAGAAAAAGAGGCCATAGTTTAGAGTTAGATTTTTTAAGTTGCCTAATTCACCCCCTCTCTTAGGCGTCACTGGTCCTTCATTCTACTCTCCCATCTTTATCACCATCTTATGGCATATTTGATGAAGAAGGATGGATCAATCACTTGTATATTATCTTCATCATCTTTAGGCTTTATGTCTCCAACCGAAATATTCTTCATAGCCTCCCTTAATGGTTCATTACCTATATCATCAAGATTCTTATGTGCTCCTTGGAAGCTATTAGATTCATCAAATTCCATATCATATGTTTCTTCAACCAAGCCGGTGGCTATGATTAAATACTCGATATGCTTTGGACTTTGATGAGTAACCAACAAGAAAGCCAATATCACAACATCTTTAAAACTTTCCTAGGTGTTGTTGCTTCTTGTAGATGTAGCATTTGCAACCAAATACCTAAAGAATGAGACACCCGGCTTCTTCCTATTGAGCAACTCATAAGGTGTCTTGCCAAGAAATTTTTAAAGGAATAGGCGATTGAATGCATAACATACGGTGTTGATAGCATCCACCCATAGAGCTTCAGGTGTATTATACTCATCAAGCATTGTTCTTGCAAATAGTGATAAGTGTCTGGTTCTTTCTCTCTACTACACTATTTTGTTGAGGAGTATATGTTGCGGAGACCTCATGCTTGATTCTAACTTCATCACAATAAGCTTCAATGTTTGTGTTGTCAAACTCTTTTCCATTATCACTTCTTATCTTCTTGAGCTTCACTTCAAACTCATTTTGTGCTCTCTTAGCAAACTTCTTGAAACATGATGCAACTTTAGTCTTGTCATGAAGGAAGAACACCCATATATATCTAGAGTAGTCATCAACAATCACAAGACAATAAATATTTCCTCCCAAGCTCTTATAGATTATTGGTCCAAATAGATCCATATGAAGGAGCTCTAGCACTCTTGTTGTTAACATGTAAGCTTTTGTAGGATGAGTGTTTACAACTTGTTTGCCGGCTTGACATGCACTACAAAGTTTGTCCTTCTCAAATTTCACATCCTTTAACCATCTCACCAATTTATTCTTCATAAGCTTCTTGAGTGAGCTCATCCCAACATGAGCAAGTCTTCTATGCCATAGCCACCAAAGTGATATTTTGGTGAATAGGCATGTCTTCAAATTAGCATATTCGGAGATGAAATCCACTAGATATAGGTTGTTGTATCTAAATCCCTTGAATATAACTTGATCATCATCTTTCTTAGATACTACCACTTCATTCGGTGAACAAGCATTGAAAACCAAGATCACACAATTGACCAATGGATAGCAAGTTGAAACTCAATGAAGTGACATATAGCACATTTGAAATTGAATGATCATTTGATATTGCCACTTTGTCCAATCCTTGAACTTTACCCTTTGAGTTGTCACCAAATGTAATTCTTTCTTGGCCATCTACTTTTTCATCTAGTGAGGTGAACATACGAGGATCACCGATCATGTATTGAGTGCAACCACTATCAATTACCCAATAACTTCCACCGATCTTGTAGTTCACCTACACACAAGAGATCAAGTTTGTTTAGGGACCCAAACTTATTGAGGGCCCTTGACTTTCTCAACAAGTGACTTTGCAACCCAAATTTTCTTAGGTATATTTTTATTGGGAGGTCCTAAGAACATGACTTTCATTTTTCTATTAGAATCCTTTCTAAGCATGTAATGATCATTGAATGCAAAGGGTCTAGCATGCTTGGGCAAAGATTATGGTGGTGGAGTTTGACACTCATGGGCAAAGTGACCTTCTTGTCCACACTCGAAACACCTCTTTGGCTTTGGCTTTAACTTGTGTTGTTGGTGGTGTTGAGCTTGAGCATTCTTCTCTTGATGTGCCAAGTACCCAATGCCACTTCTTTCCATCTTCATTACGGTATTCATGAGTAGCTCACTTTGAAGATGTTGACCTCTTGTAAACTTGCTCAAGCCGGTCTTGAGATGTTCTTTTTTTAACTTGAGCTTCTTGTTCTCTTCTTTGAGTTCATCATGATTTTTCTTCATCTTTAGTCTCTTGTTCTCATCTTTGAGCATCTCATTCTCAAGAGCTAGATCACTATCATGGTCAAGGTTCTCTATTATGATGGTGTTGGTGGTTGATAGATTTTCAAGATCTTTCTTAAGCTTCTCATTCTCATTCTTGATCTTGACATACTTATCATAGTTGTTGGACTCAACCACTTGCTTGCCTTTGCTACTAGAATCTTGCTCAATGCTCTCAATAATGAAATTATCACATGATGTAGTTATATCAATCTTAACAACATGGTTAGTAGCATCATGTGGCTCATAGGATAAAAATTCATGAGAGATAACAAAATTATCATGATTAACCTTGAGGTTGGTATATTCTTCTTTTAGCATATTATAGCTAGTGATGAGCTCATTATGTATCCCCTCAAGTTTATCATGTTTTTTAAGCTCCTTTTTAGAAGATTTAAGCTACTTGAGTTTGGATGACATAGCTTTATTTTCTTATCTAAGCTCAACACTAGCTTTTTCTGCTATGTCACATTTAGCTAAAAGTGAGTAATTCTTAAGTTCTAGCTTTTTATTTTTAGCTCTTGTCTTTCTAATGATTTTAGTATATTGGTTTAGCAACTTGATAAGATCATCATAAGAAGGTGATTAAAATTCATCATCACTATCACTATCATCATTGCTAGCATGATCATCACCACTACTTTCATCATCACCTTGTACCTTTCGTTCACCCTTGGCCATAAGGCAGTAGGTGTGTAGAGGATGATGGCGGTGGTGTCGGTGAAGATAGTGAAGAGTTAATCACAATAGTGGCCACCTTCTCATTCTCACTATCATCATCGGATGAGCAACTTGATGAATCAATATCCGTGAGCCAATCACCGATGATGTATGCCTTGCCATTCTTCTTCTTATTGTGAAAATCCTTCTTCTTGCCTTCCTTTTTCTTGTATGGTTTGTTTTTTCTTCTTCTCATCATTATCTTCATCACTTGAGTTATCTTTCTTGCTCTTGTACTTCTTCTTGTACTTGTCTTTCTTGGGCTTAGGGCATTGATGAGCTAGATGACCAAGTTCTCCTCAATTATAGCAATCCATCTCAGAGATTGGCTTCCTTCTATTGCTAGTGAAGAACTTCTTTTTGCTATCAAACTTAACACCATGCTTGTTGAGCTTCTTAAGCATCTTTTCGGTTCTTCTCACCATGAGAGCAAGACTTGCATCATTAATTTCATCATCACTTGAGCTCTCATATTCAACTCTTACTTTGTCCTTGTTCTCTTGGCTAGCCTTGAATGCTAAGTCTTTCTTCTTGATGAAAGAAGAGCTATCTTGTGGTGTGATGTGCATATACATCTCATGTGCATTGATCTTTCTCAATATTTGAGTTGGTGTAGCGGTGGAAAGATCACCTTGATGAAACACGATCACAATATGCCCATATTTGTCAATGGGGAGGACACTTAAGATTTTTCTTACAACATCGGAGGGTTGCATTTGTGTAAGTCCTAGCCCATGACTTCCTCTACAAGAATATTGAAGCATGAGTACATCTCATTAGCACTTTCTTTAGGAAGCATATCAAATGAATTAAGCTTTTTCATAACTAGATAATAGTGTTTCTCACGCTCACACTTTGTTCCCTCATGGAGCGCACAAATGTCCGACTATAGTGCATGGGCGTCCTTGTGGTTTGGCACATGGTTAAATACATCTTTGCAAAGGCCTCTAAAGATTGTGTTTCTAGCCTTTGCATTCCATTTCTCATAATTGACTTCATCGTCTTGAATGTGTGTGGGATCCTTAGGTTTTAGGAAACCTTGAGAGGCGGCTCTAAGAATTCCAATATCTAGAGCTTCTAAATAAGCCTCCATGCAGATTTTCCAATAAAGAAAATCATCTCCCTTAAAGATAGGAGGAAGGTCCATCCCCATGGAACATCTTTCTCTAGGTAGTTAAGCCTACTTTAGTGATCATGAGGCTCTGATACCAATTAAAAGAATCAAGATGTCCAAGAGGGGGGTGTGAATTGGGTTAATTCTAAAATTCTTTGCAATAATTAAACCCTACACTTAGCCCATTTCACCCCTTGTGCCTAGAATGTGTTTCTATTGTTCTACCGCATAAAAGTTTTGCACTCTAGGTTCTAATCCTACTCTAGCATGGCAATTCTAAGAATATAAAGACAAGAAATAAATTGCTCAAATATAAATGCTTAAAGTAAAGAGAGGAGAAGGAACGCGGCAATGTTTTGCCTGAGGTATCGAAGAGTCGCGCACTCCCCACTAGTTTTCATTGGAGCACCCGCGCAAGGGTGTAGCTCTCCCTTGATCTGTGCAAGGATCAAGTGCTCTCTACGGCTAATTCTTTGACACTCTGTCTCGGTGAATCGTCCACAACCGCTCATAACTTGAGTTGAGTCATCCAAAAGCTCCGCTGGATGATCACCAAACTCTCGATCACCACCGAGCTGTCTAGGTGATGGCGATCACCAAGAGTAACAAGCAAAAACTCTCACTTGACCACGACAAGTCTAATAAGAAGGGTGGATGCACACTTACTACTCTCCCTACACTAATGAGGCCTTAATCTTGGATTCTCAAATCTTAACCACCTCACTAGGCTCTTGCTCTCCTTTGCACTCTCAAGGGTGTTTCTCAGCTGAATAAATGGACAAGAGGCCTTTCTTGAAACGAGTGGAGTAAGTATTTATACCCCCTCATTCAAAATATAACGTTTGGAGGCTGAGTCATCACTCTATGGGGTGATCGGATGCTCTAGTCAGGATGACCAGACGCTTCGGTCAGTTATCCCCACCATTGTGCCAGAAAGAGCCATTAAATTTGGACCGGACTCTGACCTGTGTCCGGTCAGCACTGACCGGACGCGTTCGGTCACGAAAACTGCTCTTTGAAACCTTACTGATGTTGACCGGACGTTGACACCCAGAGTCCGGTCACTTCGCAGTTCAGCGTCCGGTCAGTTACCGGAATCCTGACCAGCTTTCGGATCAGCACTGACCGGATGCGTCCGATCAGGAATCCTCCTCTCTAGAACCTCTCTGGAGTTGACTGGACACAGGCACCCTAGTGTTCGGTCACTTTTCACTCAGTGTCCGGTCGCAATCAGACTGGCTCCAGTTGATCAAATGAACTGACCAGACTCATCCTTCAGCGTCCGGTCATAACCAGACCAGCGTTCGGTCAGTCATTTGACCCTCCATTCACTTTCAACTTGAAATCATATGTGAATGAAGTTTGCACCAATTGATCTTAGGGCTACTCCGAAGTTACCTAGTGCTAGATTTGACAAGTGTGCACTACAGTCAGTGTTCGCCTAAACGAATTAAACGACCGTTTAAACGGCCAGTAAACGATAAACAGTGGTAAACTATTTTGTTTAGGGGGTAAACAGAAATTAAACGGTTGACCGTTTAAACAGTCAAAAAACAGAGAAAAACGGCCTAAACTGGAACGGAGATAAACAACATTAAACGAGCTAAACAGCTGTTTAAACGGTCGTTTAGACGAACATCGAGATAAATCTAGTTCAGTTTTGTATGGATAAATTTGTATACTTAAGTTTATTATATTTGTAAATATGTACACTTGATATGTTACATGCATAAATATATATATATACCAAAATAATTGATTTTTACTCGGATAAATATGTATAAATGCTAGAATACTTGATTTTTTACGTACACATATATAATTATATGTATTTTTTTTAAAGTACAAAACCGTTTAGAACCGTTTAACTTCGTTTAAACACCGTGTAAACAGCCTAAACGCTAAACGAAGGGCGACCGTGTAAAGACCGTTTACCGTTTAGGAAAACATTGACTATACCTAACCCACTAGACTCATCTAGGTCAAGCTACTAGTCCATACCCTCTTAATAGTACGACCAAAGGAAAAACAAAGTCCTAAACTACTCTAAGTGTCTCTTCAACACCAAACGATATTTAGAACTAGTTCATTCTTAACCTTGTCGTCCATCCTTTAAAAACCGAAACGATTTCGATCGTAGGGGCATGTCAACCATGATTGCCCAATCAATTGTCATTAACATGACCTAACTTAATTGCCTCGGTAAAACACACGTTAGTCATAGTAATCTCGTTTTGTCATTAATTACCGAAACCCAACTAGAGGCCTAAATGCTTTTAATAAACCCCCTATACTTTAAACATGCAATGAAAGGAATATATTTAATTGCAACAATGAGAAATTGGTGTCACAAAATGGACCCAATAAAAGTAAAATGAAATAAAAATGACCAATGCACTTTAGGGTGACCTCGTAATGCGAGTGCACAATTCTGAGTTGTCTACATAACTCTGAACATTAACATTCGTCTCCAGGCAAGTACAGATCCATGGTTTTTAGTCACAGTGCGATGCCTCCGTACTGGTACAAAGTTTTTAGTCATTTCAGCTGTAGACAAGCAAGGGTTCCCTCTTCAGTCTTCCCTGTCTCCACCGCAAGGTGCATACAGACGAATGTTTGCTACTACTACAGTACCATGTTAGACAGAGTGACCAACCGAACTGTATTGACAAGCTCAAAGGGATAGATATACAATGTACATATGCTAAATATGCTAAGAAGCCCTCCACTGGGAGGGATGGCGTGAAATGGAGAAGAATGGAAGAAGCGAAGCTTTGGAGGGAGGGACAGCTGGACAGAGGGACACGTCCAAGCTGCACTCCCCGCCGGCTGCCACCGCAACTGCTCGTGTAAGGTTTCTCAAGTTTGGGGATGGCGGAATCGGGATTGGCATTTGGGCGGTGGCCCTGGTGGGGAAGGGGAAAAACTGAAAAAGTAGTGTTGCAGTCTGACGGGAAAGTAGGAGGAAAGCAAAGCTTGTGGGCTATCATCCTGAATCGATTTAAATTAGGTCCATTTTCGTTTTTGCATTTATATACAAAGTATACACTACACATACATAATTTTTTTTTTCAAAAAATAATGGGATTTGCTAAATTTCAGGTGCCTGAATTTTAGTTTTCATTCATGCGACGATTATTGCATATATTTTGTACTAAACTTAGTAGTTTTAGTTCGTTGCAATTTCTGTAGACACTAATGTGCAAAAATTGGTTTCGAGAATAAAAACCCATTAGACATAACTACAAACCTGACAAAAATCTGATATGTGTTTGCACAAAAATAATTTAACTTATTTCTATAGTCAGACAAGGACAAAAATTTGATATGTTATGACACAAAGACAAATAACAAATCATAAAAAAAAGCAGTTTACTTATACTAATTGATAATACAAGAGTGTTGCCTGAAATCAAGTTCAGGCACCTGAAATATAAGAGAAGCCAGAAATAATCAGCCTGTTCGGTTGACTGGTTCGTATCGTTGCTGGTTCGTGAAGAAGTACTGCTGGCTGGTTTGTGTGAGAGAAAAATACTGTTTCGACTGAAAATTTACGATCGTTTACGACAAGCCACAGTCAAACGAACAGGCTGAATATGTATTCAACTGAATACCCATGAATTGAGCTGGACCCACCCCAAGCTTACTGCCTTGTCATCTACTACAAACTAACACTGTGCCAAATATGAGCTAGTTTTTCATCGAGCTAAGAAGTTTTACTCATCCAAATACTGGAAAAGTCGTAATGGATCTCGCTGAAAATCTAATGGGTCGTCAGCGAGAATCAGAGATAGATTCTAACATCAGCTAGGCTAAACCATTGCAAACTCCAAGGCAGCAAGACTTGCCTGCCGCTCTTGGTCGAACGATACAATTCTTCAGTGCATTTACACTGCTTTCCTTTCCAAAGTTGCACGAGGTCTTTTTACATCGACAACAGGTTTAACTACCTAATACAAAGTATACAACATATCCCTCGTACATGCAATTGACCACAACAGAGCATGACATCTACAGATTAATATGTGCCATGTCATCTCTCAGCTCAGTCAGACTATGCCATCAGTATATCTCGGTAGCAGAGGCAAAATGAAAACAGAATCAGCAAAATCCGAATCCAGGAACCAATAATGTCCATCAAATTTCTGAATGGCAAATGCTTCTCTTGATGCTCCCTGCTGATCATCAACATGAAGAATCATCTTCAATTCGTAGCACAGATCAGCTTTACCAGGCAGAGTAGGGCTACCAGTTTGTTCACCCAACTGCACTCCATAAGGGTGTGGCTCGGCAAAAATCATGAACAGAGATCAGTCAAATGAGGACGCTGAAGGTTGTTTCACCATTGGTGCAGCCAGCTAATCTGGTTATTTAAAATGGCATGTAAATGCTATCTCGTTACCAATTTCACTTTGGCATTCTATCTGTAGTAGAGTACTAGGCATTAAGCACGCGGCTTTCAAATCTCCATATGTTTTAATCTATCCCTTCGCTTTTTTGCAGGCCCAAGGCATTCATGAGGATTAGCATAAAAGTAGTCCTCTTCCTTTGGTTGTCCGGGGATAATTCTCCTTCTGATGGGCTGGCTCATTCGGCCCCCATGGAGCTCCTTGACAGCAACAGAGAATTCTTCCCAGGACAGCTCCTGATCTTCGAAAAGATCTATAAGCTCAACTAGCTTCTTCCTATCCAACTGTATGGTTCTGTGGAAGCCTGTAAACCTGCATTCCCAGCATAAGCACTTGTCAGCTAATCAAGTGGCATTTTCTTTTGCTGTTTTTATTGCATGATTCTTCAGTGCTTTCTTAAGGGGGGAAAGCACATATAACTACAACACTCCCGTGAGAACAAATAGTACACACGTGTCTGCACAAAAACTAAACATTACAACACTTCCGTGAGCACAAATAGATGTACTTGATGGAAGTCAAGGAGGAATAAATAGTTAAATGCTAGGGAAGTCAAACAAAGTATGCAGACCTGCGGTGTCCTTCTACAACTTTAGCCATGTTTCCATCATTACTGGGGATGAAAACATCACTTGCAACAGAAACACGATAGTCCAGTGCTGCCATTTGAGTTGAGTGCTTCTGAAAGGGTCGCAACTCATCATCAGATAAAAGCATCTCCTTCCGCACCTACATTTTAGATTTTACAATAGCAAATAAGCATACACTTCTAGCACTGCAAGCAAAAAATTATGGATGTGGAGTTAAGATGACCTTACAATGTTAGGAAATTCTGTCTTCAATACAGCTAATCTTTTTTCACCACCATATATTTCACCTGACGCAATATATATTCGAGTGTCTCTGGGGAAACCAAGAGCTTTGAGTACTAAAGTTGTTTCTCCAGGAGTCAGGGGGCACAATCCCTCAAGCCTTTTCTTCTCAGAGTCTATTTCCTTTTCTTTCCACCAGGGATATGCATATCTGAGGTCCCAAGAACAGACAACAATGAGTATTGGAGACAAAGGTTGGGAGGAGAAAATAAAGTTGATCATGAAGTAGTAATATCAAAAGAACCTCATTCTTGTCAACTCTTCTGTTTCTTCATCAGAACATCCATGTTTACAGCCAGAAAAAGCAAGCATATCCATCTCATATCTAAGATGAAGCACAATAAAAGATCCAGTTCTCCTGAGAGTTGAGATCATCTTGTTTCCTAGAGCCTCAATGGATGGTGTAAACCTCAATGCGTTGTAGTTAACATGGCAGCGAAGTTTTTGGAGCTTCAGAGGCAGGCCATTGTTTGCAAGGCGAGAATCTGTCTTGCTAAAACGTACAACCTTGTGTTTTCGTACTAGAGGCAAGATCTGAAAACAAGACCACTGATTGTGAGAACCAACAACTGACAGAAGAGAAAAAAAGTAGTTCTAATTGTAAGAGAAAAAATACTATCTAACCTGCCTCAAATAGTATTTGTCACTAGACCAGCTGATTGGTTGCATTGACAGAGGAACTTTTTCACTGAACTTCTGTGGGAGTTCTTTGACAATCTTCACTTCATTCCTCAATGAATCGATGAAATGATTTACATCAAAAATATCCCCAAAATCACTGAAAAGTATAACAAGTTTGCATCATTACTCTTGCCTAATTCTGTAATCGACCAAGAAAGCATAGGGCAAAATGCACACCTAGGATCAGCCCAGAAGGATTGCTTATCAAGTTCAGGTATCACCATGGTGAGATTCAAGTAGCGTGCTACAGTCACCATGTCGCATATCTGCACAAAACAATATTTCGCAAAGCATAAGAACAACATAGTTCGGGGCTTTTTGCTGTACTTGAAGCTGCCAATGTGTAAATAGAGGAAGTGTAAGATACACTAATAGAGCATATATAAGTACTAACCGCTGCTCGCATTTGGTTCAGACCACCATTGCATGAAACTAGAAGGTAGCCATTACTCTTGTAAAGCCCTACATGAAGAAATAAATGTTATATTTGGAGTGAACTATCATATTAATGTAATAAGATGATAGACTACTGTCAACAACATGGTATGCAGTATACTCTGATAAACATGAGCAGAAGCTTGATTAATTTCGCCACCTAGCACCTACATAATGATTAGCATCTTACTAAGTAGTCAGTCTTCATGTTAAAAAAACCTGAAAATTTTACTTGCAAAAGATCAAATCGTCTCTGGGCCTACTATTACTTACAGATCATGAGACTTGGCATTTCTCATTCTACTTACAACTTGGAAGATTGTCCATTCCAACAAGCTCCCCCCACCCCCAAAAGAAAAGAAAAGAAAATCAAACGAAGAGATGGCACAATCATTCGCTTGATATGAACGCATTCAGACCCCAATTTACGATTTCATTGAAAATAGCAATCCAACCACACACACACATCACCAAACCCCAGCGAAGTCTATTTTTCTGACAACCCCTCTTATGTCCACATCACAATCTACGAAACAAATAAGAATCTCAATGACCAAGAACAAAGAGGGAGCAATTGATCGTCAATTCAGAAATCTGGCAACTTCTGAATCGCCCAACATCCAAAATGTGGGCGATATTAGTCAAAATGAGTCAATTTAAGCGTTCCCTTTTTATTTACTCTGGAGAATAATTTGATCCAACGGACAAATGCTCTAGAACTACCACATTCTGATTCCCGCCATCGGGGCAGCACGAAGCGCCCCATCCCCCCAACCAAGAACAGAGCAGGAAGACGGCCCAGATTCCAAGAAAACCCAACCCCAAGACCCAAGAGTCCCCCGGTTGAAGAAGACGAGAGCCACTCACTTCTGGGAGGCAGAGCCGGGGGCGCCAGGTGCCTGGCCTCGCCGGCCGCAACCACGGAGTTGGCGGCGGTGGAGTTGCTGCGGCCGCCCAGGCAGGACGGCCGCGCGATGGGCAGCGGCGGGCGCGGGATGCCGAGGAAGGTGAAGAGGTGGAGGAGCAGCGTCCAGGCCACGATGCTGGTCGCGACGCGCAGTGCCCACCGGATGGCGGACGCCCCGGCGCCGCCGATGCGACGGCGGACCGCGGCCGGAGGCGAGGCCTTGTGCTTGACCATAGGGCCGCGGGGCTTGGCTTGGCTGCCTGCTGGCACGCCGCCTTCGTTTCTGCCGGGCTCGTCGCTAGAAGTAGTCGTAGAGGAGGTGGACGAGCGCTGAGCGCAGGAGGAGCGGTCGTTACCGTAAATACTCCTACCGTATGATGGCGTAATTAAGGGGGTTGGATGGGATTCCGGTCGGTGTTAGGGTGCGTAACTGCAACGTTCGTGGCGTGGCGTGGCCGCATGGATCCTTTTCTGTAAAATCATTTTCACCGCCTACTTAAACCTGTCGTAAAATATATAATTAGGAGGATAGGATGAGGAGAAACCTGTCCGTAAAAGACTCTAAAAAGTAAAAACTAGGAGTAGGAGGAAACGACGAGGAGAGGAAAATTTTTAATTGTGTCTTATTATTATCTGGACTATATATTACGTACTCCCGTCCTTAAATATCCATCGTTTTCGCTTATCAAGAAACAACTTTGATTAAATATATAAAAATATCAATATTTATGGTATATAATTAATATCATTAGATAGATATTTAAATCTAATTTTTAATAAATTTATTTGGAGATACAAATGTTACACATATTTTCTGCCGATTGAGTCAAATTTTAGGCATGAAAACCAACGACGACAATTAATTAGGGACATAGGGAGTATATGAGCATTATATTATATGATTATCAATATTTAGAGGATAAAAAATTATTTTCTTGGAAGTGTGCCACATGCTCTACATCGACTTGCCTTTGAAGCCAGCATAATGCTCCAGTTAAGACATACGGAACAGACGAACGCCTCACTCGCTCACTCCCGCACCTAGTTCCTCCCTCCCGCGCTCGCGCCCTACGCCTACCCCGACGCGTGGCCATGGCTGCCTTCCTGGCCGCTGGCGACGCAATCCCCACCCCCGTCGTCCTTACCCACCGGGAGCGCCCAACGCCTGCGGATCCGGTGGCCCTCTCCCCACCCTGACGAGATCCAAGCAAGCCGCTGACCCTCCCTTACTCGAGCTAGCGGCGCCTTTCCTAGATCCGACAACGTCTCCTCTCCCTCGGTTGACGACGGGCATGGCGGGACGTGCGGGTACGCACCATCCAGTGAACCTGCGCCACCGCAGTTTCCCACCAAGTAGGTCATGGCCGCAGCGGCGATGCTGTGTTTCAAGTGTTTCTAGATGCTTTTCAAACATGTTGCAAACCCATGTTTCAAGTATTTCAGTTATTTCAGATATATGTTTCAGTTGTTTCATGCGGATGTTGCAAAAGTAGATCAGAATATTGCATATGTTGCAATGGTTGTACACGTATGTTGTAAGCATCTATCCCCAATGTTTCATCTGTTTTTTGTACACTTATGTTGCAAGTGTTGCATCTAAATGTTTCAAAAGTAGATCGGGATGTTGCACATGTTGCAATGGTGTTTCAACTGTGTGTTTCAAATGTTCTATCTGTTTTAGACGTATGTTGCAAAGGTTTCATCTGGATGTTGCAAAAATAGATCAGGGTATTGCACGGCGTGGCCAGTGGCTGACGCTGCTGCTGGGGCGCAGCCATGGGTCAACCCATCTATGCCTAAATCGATTTAAACCTCCAAGTTGTGAATCGATTTACACTATAAACTTGTAGATCTGAAAAGTGGCGTGACAACGTTTTTCATACCGGAAACGCCGTCTAACGTGGCGGATGTTGCCGCGCCAATGCACGTGGCACGAAATGTTGGCGCGGCCAAAAGAGTCAGATCCAAAAAAAATTTAGGAGCGATTATTATTGAAATATTGAATAAAAAAGGATTAAAAATAAAAAACCACAGGGCCGTGGGTAAGTAGGGGTGGAAGGGCTGGAGTGTGGTATAGAGGTGGACGTATCGACGATGGTGCAAGTAGTGGTGCTTGGCTATTGAGAAGGACATGGGGTCATGGACAAGGGGATGGAAAAAAGAAACTAGTAAAAGATTCACGAAGGTTGTTTATAAAGAGGTCCTAGCTCTATACAAGAGGTAATATCTCCCTTTAATATATATTTTTCTATATATAATCAACATACTTTAGCTTTAAATATTAACAAAAAAACTTACATGTAGGAAAAAATTGACTATTGTGACTGGACTTATCCTTTAGCCCTCGTTTAGGTGAGTACTTGTATTTTTGTAGGGTCTCTTCGTGTTTACATAAATAAAAGGAACCCTTCAAATTCTTTACTTTTTATTTGAGTAAATTACGTTTACCATATAATAACTTGATAGAGTACAATGTACAAATTGGTCCAACACCTTGTAAACTGCGTATAAATAAATAACTTAACAAATTGATGCATATAAGGTCCAATCATTACTAATATGACAAATACAATACATACTCTCTGGTTACGTTAGAATTAATGGATAATCCAGCCAATATAAACATCTCAAATTAAATCATGACAATATTAGACTGGTTGCAATCTAAAGATGATGACGTTTGCACTAGGAATTTCTAACCTACTATATTGAACAAAGAAGACATAATATTTTCATCTGGCCTAATTATTAACAAAACTGATACATCACAGTAATGATCCTATCAATACCATATGCTATCACTCCAGTATCTAACAACAAACTTTTGATCACCTTTCAGTGAAAACACAAACTTATAGGATAATATATTAGGCCTCCTTTGGAACACATATAAATGATAAAACATATCAAACGAAAAGCATAGGAATAGGAGAGGAACGCAAGTGCAAAACAGAGAAATAAAAAAAATAAAGGAACCTTTCATGCCTAGGTGTTTGGATAGTCAAAAGAGAAACACAGGAATCTTAAAAGGAATTTTAGGAGCAAATAGAACTTGCTTTCTTGATTAACCTAATTATTCCATTTTACTCCCTTGACTAGACACAAGTTGCTATCGTAAATCCATTGCTTGCCTTGTTCCTTGCATAGGAATTTTTTCATGAGATCTTAGTGGATTGCTTTTTCCTGTAGGTTTCCATTGGAATTGAAGGCAAAGGAAAGTTAGTTTTCGTTTAGAATTCATGTTAGCAATTCCTATGGACCAAAGGCTGCTACAGAAATCCAATCCATAGAAATTTGAACCCTTTGTTTTTCCTCCATTCTATACGAGGCTTTAGCCAAGAATAGAGTAGTTGGTGCAAGAACAGAAAAACTCCATGGTTGCACTCTCACCGTCTTACGAGCCTATAAGCTAATACCAATAAACCACATTCAAGCCCCCTTTGGAACCAAGGAGAGATGGAGAAATTTTAAGGGATTGGAGTTCTATAGAATTTTTTTCTATAAAGCCCTTTGGAACCAGTAATGTCTTTCCTACAAACCCTATAATATGAAATTGTTTGTTTTATGATAACTTTGGAGGAATTCTACCAAGAGGTTGAACCTTATGGAGAGTTTTTTTTTTGTCACTCTCTCTCATCAATTTTTTGTTTTTTTATGCTCCATCCAAACGTCCAATCTTATATAAGATTCAAAATATTAGCGCACATTCCTCCATTTTCAGAATCTTGCGTTCAAATGAAGCCCTTATTATGTCTTTTTTCCCCTTCAAAGAACTGTCGGCGTGTAGCTCCCATGCGATTTTTTTTAATTTTAACACTTTTTGAAAACTAATTTTAAATCTAACCTGGTTGGCTATTTTTTTTAAACTAAAACTTTTGGCCGCGCCTATTGCCCTGGCGCGGCCAAATGCCTGTGCTGCGCCACGCATGATTGCGCGGCAGAGGGCTGACGTGGCGGCGATCGGAATTGCTGACCGCTGACGGGGAAGGGCCTGCCGCGCCCTGATCCGTGGCGCGGTAGAGCCGAATAAATATCACGAGCGAGCCCCCCGCCCGCATGCACCCCTGCCCGCCCGCCCGCCGCCAGCCGCACGCGCCCCGCCGCCGCGCAGCGCCCGCACGCGGCCGCGCCCGCCCGCGCCCACGCCGGCCGCGCCATGAACGCCCGTGCGTCAAGGCCGCCCGCTCCTAAGGTACCTCCCTCTCAATTTTATGTTATTTTGATTTTTATTGTTTCAGGATAATTAGTGATTTAGGATAATTAGTAATATAGGATAATTAGGGTTTTATGATTGTTATTGATTTATGATAGTTAGTGATTTAGGATAGTTAGGTTAGTGAATTTGTTTGTGATTTACGTAGGTAGTTTTTAGGTTTGAGGTTAGGATTTTGGGTTTATGGATTGATTAGGTATTTATTATTTAGTTTATAGTTAAGGATTTTGGGTATAGATACTAGTTTACAAATATCGATACTTACTAGTGTGTGGTACATCGATTTTGATTACTTCATGAAGTTTCGTCAAATGCTTATATTCCTAGTGAAGTTGTTTATGTTACTAGTGCGTGATATGCCTGTTAATTTTACTTTGAATATATACATGTGCTTTCATATTGCATAACAAGTAGTTCAAATTTTGCAAAGCTACATAATGTAAATTTAAATTTTGTTAATTTGAATACTCTAACGCTTTGTTTATCAATTTATAACAGGATGACCCCTCCCACACAGCACCCGTTATACCTCATTCTTGAGGTGGAGTACAACGATCGGCACCGAGCACACATCTTGAGTGACAACGACGCAGAGGTGGCCTTGCTTACTTTGAGGCCCCGCACGCACATCAGGGCGCACTAGTGGGACGAGCGTTATGCGCCGTACATACGGCGTGCCGGCTTCCTCGAGCTTGTCTATGTTGTCAACCACGGTCTTTCGCTTCTTGACCCAGCACTACTTACTGTAGCTGTAGACAGGCGCGAGTGCATTCTTTGTACATAAACTTTCTTATAACAAATTTGAGGCAACTAACAGTCGTTCTATTCTTATAACAGGTGGAGGCCTAAGACCCACACGTTCCACCTACCTTGTAGCAAGATGACCTTAACCATGCAGGACATAAAGGTTATTTTTAGCCTTCGGTTGGGGGGACCTCTAGTGATAGGGATAGTTGACAACGATCACTGGAGGGAGCTGGTGGCTCAGTTTACTGGCTTTCTTCCACCGGACGACGAGGCTTCCAAGAAAAATAAGTGAGAAATTGAAGCCTATTTAATACTTGCATTGCTTTTCTGCAACCATCAGGTCTCATGTTCTTTGGTAAATTTTAGGGAAACTTCCAGTGTTTCGTCGTCCTGGATCATGGAGCACTTTGATTACTTGGACCCATAGGCTGAGGAGGCTCAGATCGACAGGTTCGCTCAAGTGTGGCTCTGGCACTTTCTTGGTGCTTTCCTCTTTACAGACGCTTCGGGCAACACCATTAGCTGGATCTTCCTTGACATACTATGCTAGCCATGGGAGAACATAGCGGCGTACAGCTGGGGCAGCGCAGTCCTGACATGGACATATCGACAGCTATGCGTTGCCTGCCATCGCACCTCAGGATATGCGAACCTTGGAGGTTGCTCATACCTACTCTAGGTTTGGTATTGGGAACGATGACCCGTTGGGAGGCCACTTAGTACTGGTTTACCGGTAAGTACTTCGGTTCATTATATTCTTTGATATGGTTACATATGATGAGTTTATTAATGGCTAATTCATTATCGTGTTCAATGCAGCAATGGAACGGACATGATACACTCCCTACAGCTCTGTTTATCTGGACGGAATCAAAGTTAGTTAGAGGGAATATGAGGCGCAAGTGAAAGATCATAATGGCTAGAGGGGGGGGTGAATAGCTTAATAAAAATTTCTACAATAACACTTAACAAAATGGTTAGACAATTATGAGGCAAAGCAAGTGTTACGCTAGTCTACTCAAAATGCAATCCACCTACCACAATTCTAGTTTAGATAGTATCTATTCACACAATAGCTATGACACTACCCTATGTTAATGTGCTCTCAAAGGCTAACTAAAGAGTCACACCAACCAAGCAAGTAAGCTCTCACAACTAGCTACACTAAAGAGCTTGACAACTAGTTTGCGGTAATATAAAAAGAGTGATAAAAAAGATTATATCGCCATATAGATGAAGGTACCAATCAATCACAAGGATGAATAACAATGAAGATCAATCACCTCGGAATCAATGATGAACACAATGATTTTTACTGAGGTTCACTTGCTTGCCGGCAAGCTAGTTCTCATTGTGGCGATTCACTCACTTGGAGGTTCACACGCTAATTGGCTTCACACGCCAAACCCTCAATAGGGTGCCGCATAACCAACACAAGATGAGGATCACACAAGCCACGAGCAATCCACTAGAGTACCTTTTGGCTCTCCGCTGAGGAAAGATCAAGAACCCCTCACAATCACTATAATCGGAGCCGGAGACAATCATCACTCTCCGCTCGATGATCCTCGCTGCTCCAAGCCGTCTAGGTGGCAGCAACCACTAAGAGTAACAAGTAAAATTCGCAGCGAAACACGAACACCAAGTGCCTCTAGATGCAATCACTTAAGCAATGCACTTGGATTCACTCCTAGTCTCACTATGATGATGAATCAATGATAGGAGATGAGTGGGAGGGCTTTGGCTAAGCTCACTAAGGTTGCTATGTCAATGTAAATGGCCTAAAAGTCTTAGCTTGAGTCGGCCATAGGGCTTTAAATAGAAGCCCCCATGAAATAGAGCCTGTTGGCTCAAAAAATGGGCTGACTACGCGTCGACCGGACCTCTCCAGGTCCAATCGACCGGACGCAGCACCAGACGCTCTGGTCGTGAATACCGGACACGTCCGGTCGGCATACTGAACGTGTCCGATAGCTCCCAGACTACCACGTGTCCAGTTCAAACCAATATAGTCGTTGCTACCCATTCTGTCGACGACCGGATGCTCAATCACAAATGACCGGACGCTGAGCCGCTGCATCCGGTCGAGTACAGTAAGCATCCACGCTCGACCGGATGCGTCCGGTCATACCGGACCAGACGTTGTCAGCGTCCGATCGACTGCTCTGCCGAACACTATGTTTTCTGATTCATACCGGACGTGTCCGGTGTGGCGACCAGACGCGTCCGGTCGCGGAGTTCGTCACCAAATACCGGACGTGTCCGGTCACCATACTGGACACGTCCGATCACTCTGTAACCAGCGCGACTAACTCATTTTCAACTCTATCTACTTCACCCTTGCTCAAATGTGCCAACCACCAAGTGTATCACCTTGTGCATATGTGTTAGCATATTTTCACAAACATTTTCAAGGGTGTTAGCACTCCACTAGATTCTAAATGCATATGCAATGAGTTAGAGCATCTAGTGGCACTTTGATAACCATATTCCGATACGAGTTTCACCTCTCTTAATAGTACAGCTATCAAACCTAAATGTGATCACACTCTCTAAATGTCTTGATCACCAAAACAAAATAGCTCCTATGGTTTATACCTTTGCCTTGAGCTTTTTGTTTTTCTCTTTCTTCTTTCCAAGTCCAAGCACTTGATCATCATCATGCTATGATCTTTATTTGCTTCATCACTTGGAGTGTGCTACCTATCTCATGATTACTTGATAAACTAGGTTAGCACTTAGGGTTTTATTAATTCACTAAAATCAAATTAGAGCTTTTAACAAGTACAGGGAGTACACGAACGGTCTCGACGTCCTAACACAACACTAGGTTACGCTCTCTTTACTATCATACCTGTGTCTTATTTGATCTACACTATATCACAACCTAACTCAATTACAAAATTTTAGGTGCATTGGTGTCCTTAAGATGCTCTGGAACTCCAGTACTATCTCAGTCCTGTCATTAGGGATGAGTTAGATGAGTATCGCTGCGACGTCCTTCTTATTTTCTTCCATGTGGTCGAGATTCACTTGCCCATCAGGGTCTACAGACAGTTTGGAAGAATGACAGGCTGCCCACCACCGGTTTACTCCACCAACCAAGGATTGCACGGGTGTGTTATCGATTAATAACAAAGCTATAATTTAGAGGTGTATATAGTATAACTAACATCGTTTTGTTGCAGGTATGACCATAGGAAGAGGTACAAGACCAAAGATTGGTGCATGACACACAACGCGCACATCCATTTATGGTAGAATAGGGTACGATAGCCGGTCCATGTGGGTCCTCCACACGACCAACACACCTTCGATGAGTACCTGCGGTGGCTTCACAAGTCTATGAGAACACATATCAAGCCTCCGTACACTGAGGAGGCGATTGACGAGGACTCAAAGGAAGATGTCATCGAAGATGTGTATGATGTTACCACTAGAGAGGACACACAGCTACAGAGAGCCCTACTTCAAAGATACGTGGTAAGATACTTGAATGATACAATTTGTTATCCTTTTGGTATTAAGTATGTGTACTAAAACTATCCAACCGTGTTTCTATACCTAGTCGACACGATTGTCAATGATGTCCAACGAAGCAGCGTTTTGGCTTCATGAGTCTAGAGGACAGGAGCCGGGCGTTCTCGCGGCTTTTGTGAAGGTAAACATAAACTTGTTCGTTCTGAAAAATATTTCTTTAGTGTATATGCATTTGGGAAATGCACTAACTTTAATGTCTATTTATGCATAAGGTAAAGAAGAGCTGCAGGAAGCTAGCTCAGAAGCTGAGGTGCTTGGACACTCCTTATGAGGAACCGCCACTCCTAGCGCGGTTGGGTGTCACGTCTTCAGCCTCTTTGAGGACACCAGCTGACTCTTCTCAGTCGATGACAGGTGTCACTTCCGTGGTGCGTACACCACCACATCATAGCGCTGGGAAGGATCCTACAACCGAGGATGACGATGACGACGATGGCGACGACGACGACCCCCTGGGCTTCCGCAGATAGCACGACCAGTGGGACGATTGGTCGTAGGACGAGATCGACATGTCTCAGCTAGGTGGTGCCTCGCTTGGTACCAAGAAGCCTCACAGGTACTAACAAATATAGTTTCTTTAAATACGTATGCTCCATGAACTAATGATCATAAAGAATTATAAGTAATCGTGTGTATCATATACTTGTAGGGTACGAGCCGTACGCACCGTCGATGCGACCATACCGACGTTAGCTACACTCCTAATGTGTTGCCAACAAATCCGAAGAGATAGAGACGTCTGAGGGATCCTTACACTCCTAAGTCTTAGTTTGTTAGGTCAAACGAATATTGGCGTTCGAAACTTGTAGGGCTATTTGGTTATGTTATGTCAAACTTATGTTAAACCAATAAAAATGTTATGTGGTCAACTTACGCACAGACTTTATTTATTTGCTTCATATTCATTTCTATGCGTCACGGCAGCACTGTCGACGGATTAAGTAGCAACTAGTTCGGGAACCGACAGTCCCACCGTATCTCGACGCCGGTGTTCGGCGTCTTGCGCGAGGGGTCAAGGAAGCCAGGGTCTATGGTCGCGTCGCCACCGATCCTACAATATGGGGCCAAAAAGCCCAAAAAATAAGTTCCCTTAAAAATATTCGTTTCAATCCGATCTAATTTTTTGTAAGCACTACTTAGAATAACTCCCACTATCGGCGCGACGCGTTTCGATTAAACCGTCCAGGTACCGCCAGGCGGGCGGCGGGCGCGGCGCGGCGGTCAGGCGGGCTTGCTGCTCGGGCAGGCGGGACTGGCCACAGGGTTTTATTCGGCTCTGCCGCACCACAGATAAAGGCGCGGCACTGCCGCGCCAAGCTTGGTGGCACAGCAGGCCCTGCCCAGTCAGCGGTCAGCGATTCCGATCGCCGCCACGTCAGTCCTCTGCCGCGCCACCATACATGGCGCGGCACAGGCATTTGGTCACGCCAGGACAACAGGCGTGGTCAAAAGTGTTAGTTTTTTTTTAAAAAAAATCGTGTTAGATTTAAAATTAGTTTTCAAAAAATGTTAAAATTAAAAAAAATTCTCCAGGATCCCAGTATCTGACAAGGACAGGCCAGCAGCCGTACACCGCCGCCTATCCCCGTCCCATGAGCAGCAACGAGATGCCTCTAGATCTCGCACGAAATGGCCCCGCCGCTGTTCATCCTCGCCGTCATCCTCTACGTCGTCTCCGCCACCGCCGTCAAGGCGCTAGTCTTCGACGTGCCGTCGGGCAGCTCCAAGTGCCTGACAGAGGAACTCCCCCGCCGCGCGGTCAGCCACGCGTCGTACCGCGTGGTGGCGGAGTCTACTTCAGCGGCCGACCGGAGGATCTTGGTGCGCGTGACGGGTCCGCGCGGTGAGGAGCTCTACATGGCGGAGGACGGGGAACGCGGGGAGTTCAGGTTCGAGGCGGCGGAGGACGGTGGGCACACCGCCTGCTTTTGGTCATCCCGCTACGAGCGCGGCGCCGTTGTCTCCGTCGACGTGCAGTGGGCCACCACCAGTGTCGGCGCCCACGCCGGGGGGTCCGGATCCCCGCCCGCCGTCGCGGTTGCCAACAAAGGCCGCATTGCTGTATGCTCCCCATCACCTCTTGCTCAATTTTAAGTTTTGAATTAACTGTTTTGCCTGTTTCCTACAATGAGCATAAGAGAACTGATCAGTATTCTTTTTTCTGTTTCTAAATTCGTTTCAGAGGAATCTTTAGTTTAATCACATTGCAAATTCACTGCATGTTGGTAACAAGAATTACAAGAATATTAACAGGAATAACATGAATGCCCAATGGCAAATGCCTAAATTAAAATTTACGCTTTCTAGGTTCTAATAAGACAACTTGTTGTTTATGCTCACATGCTTTACTAGAAAAATTGTAACAATTGTCAATATTGTTGCTTTATCGTTTGGCCTACTACAAGTTATTAATTGGATTGTTGGCTTCAAACTTTCCAAATCCAGTTCATGAGGAAGGAGATGTTTGAGAATGTCCTTTAAATTTTCCATAAATAAAAGAATATAGGGAAACTTAGCTGCCCAATTTAGGTGTGGTATTCCTACAGTAGAAATAGCACCATGGTGAATCTCAAGGTGAAACAATCTTACACTTCAGTTGGTGATGGAGGCAATCAGGCAACAAACATATACTCCTTCAAATGGGAGGTCAATGTTATTCGGTGCTTTGAAATTGTTGTGCCTAATTCAAGAAAAAAGAAGAAGAGAAAAGGAGTGCTTGGAGGGTGTTTTATTGTCGAATTGCGTGTTTCAACAATGTCATACAGTACATGCTACAGCCTAAAGGAAGTGAAGTCGAGTCTCCCCTATCAAAGTACTGAGAGAAGTCTTTTAATGTCTTTTTTTTTGAAAAGTTATCTTTTAATGCCTGTAACTTCAAAATATTTTTTGCAGACCATCGCAGGAGAGTTGAAGAAACTGGAGGATTCTGCTCGACTCATACACCAAGAAATGTTATCTTTTCGCCAGAGGTGGTCTTCTTTTCCACTGGGTATTACATAGATATTTGGGCATATTCAGTCATATAGGATGAGGACGTATTTTTCCATCCGTCCATGCAACTAACATAACGTTATACTCTATGATATTATACGCATCCACTAGTGCATGAGCAACACTCCTTTACCAATCTGAGTCCAGGCTTCTGATTTGTGTTGCTCACTGATCTTTCACCTATTTCTACCAGCGAACTTGAGATGCAGAGGCTCAACGAAGACACTGCCACAAGATTACACTCGTTCACCCTATTGTCATTGGCCATGTGCGTGGGGGTTGCAGCATTGCAGCTATGGCATCTGAAGACTTTCTTTCAAAATCAACATATACTGTAGAAGCAAGCAGGGGCACTGAGCTGACCTATTGTTCCTGTACATAATCTTTTCCCCCGGTATCCATAAGATTGAATGGATCATTCGCGTTTTTTTTAGAAAATTACAGCCGTTTGATGCACTGATTACCGGTTCAGATGTGCATTGTGCCCGTAGAACCCGGACACCTTTGCTTTGTTACAATTTAGAGGGAAACTTTAGTGATTTATCAAACGAGGCTTGGCATGTGCCACAGGGCTTATTTCTAATCAACTCCACAAGGTTTGGTGGCTATGCGAGTGCATGAACAAATGAGTGAAAGATGGGTAAAAATGGACCAGTTGTGAGGTCGAGCGACCTGGCCCAACCCAACCCTGACACATCCATGCTCACCATTTCACCACATGTAAGGAAATACACTTAGAAGTCATCACATATGTTGGTTCAAAAAAATTAATAATATAATAATAAATTTGATAACAGGAATCGGGCAGACACATCAATGGGTCCAGGTGAGACATGCAAATCTGCAAGGCACAATGAGAAATTTGCCAGAATCAGGGAAAATGGAGCACCATCACACTTCACATTAATTATTAAATTGAACCCTTTTGAGGGATTTTCTACATTCTTTCAGCGCCCTCTTGCAGGCAACACCTGTCCAGGACGTCACATAAACTCACTCCAATAAAAAGATGTTTCTAGGTAATATGCCCACTTTCTCATATTTAGAATAACAACGTTTTCCAAACAATGAAGGGGTTCTTGGTTACATTAGCTTAGCTTCTGGGAAGAACCGCAAGATCAGCTCATTATTGAATCCTGACATTTATTTGTGGCTGCAGTGTTGTCCCAATGGAAAATCGAGTGAGCCTGGGGCAAGAAATTATCTCCAGTGACTCCAGAGGCGAGAGCTTCTCCACCCAAGAAGGAAGTCTTCTTCCAGGGTAATTATCAATTCGAAGATGCTTCACACTAGTATGTGGACAGAGTGCCTCAATGACTCTCTCACTCTCCTCTATGTATACCTGCTGCGTGCAGGTGTCAGCACTCCATCCCAGCATCAGTTTGTGCATATGCTCCTTTCCACTCAAATTGGCCTCCATGGCAACATCATGAGTGGCAGCTTCCAATTTAAGAATGCAGAGCTCTCCACGGATGTTCAAGTTTTTCTACTCATTGAGGTTACACTTTGCTCCATCTCGGGTGGCTACAACAAATCTTGAAAGAGTCCGAAGTGACTGCAACTTGTCAATGCCACTTGGCATTGATCTAAAAGCAGTAACTCTATCCCAATGAAGATGTAAACAGAGGTGCCGCATGTTAACTAAGCGGCTCATACCTTGAGGTAAATCCATAAGCCAGTAGCAGTCCCCAAGGTCGAGTGTCTGCAAATTGCTTCTGGAAGAGCCTCTATCAAAGTATTCCGAAGGCTGAGGTATCTGAGGTGTATTGATGACCCAATAGAATCTGGCAAGACACGTAGCTCAGTATAACTCAGATCAAGAGCACGTAGACAAGTTAACTTTGAGAATAGTGCTGATGGAACCTGCTTTGAGGGAAGTTTCATTGCAGGGCATAACTTCAAGAGCCTCATATTTTCATAGTGCTGAATGCTGTCAAATACAAGAGGCTCATCTTTTGGGCACATGACAGTTACATAACGAATCCACCCAGGATGGTCAGCAATGTGTGAGTTATCAGGATCAAATATCAGAGCTTCATGTTTAGAAACAAGCCGTGCTTGCTCATGCATCAAAGCTGGCACTCTGAACTTTGGAGTAGGGAAGCTGTTGGAAGTTTCAAAGAACGACCTCCCTAGGAGCTCATCAAAGCACCTGCCTGCTACCATCTCAGCTGGTCTTCTCCCATTGCTGTTAACAAGACCATCTGCAATCCAGAGTTGGACCACCTCATCCTTCTCAAATTCATAACCAACAGGAAACATTGAACAAAAGGCAAACACTGTTTGAGATGGTATGGCAAATGTTGATAACTTATTTGCAAAGTTGCCACAATAGTATCTGTGTTTCTGTCATGTTCAAGAAACTGCATATCACTTAGAATGCTTTCCCACTGTTCTATCTGTCCATTAGTGCCAGACAAAAGCACCCCAATAGACTTGGCTGCTAATGGAGAGCCAAGGCATTTTTCAGCGATCCTCCTCACAAGCAGCTCCAAATCATGCTGATCTCTGCTAATTATCCCTGAGAAAGCATAGAAAGTATCTGCGAGCACACATCAATTCCCAAACCCTTCAAATTGATGTTAAGAATATTGGATGCCATCCTCGAAACCATTTCACTTTGAGTAGTGATTAAAATTTTGCTTCCTTTCTCTCCTGCAAAGGAGGGCCTCAGAGATTCCCAGAACTGAAAGCCCTCAGCCCAAAGGTTATCGATCACCAGCAAGAACCGCCTTTGGCTCAGATGCTCCCTCAATTTTTGTTGCAATATGTCCAAGCTTAGAAGGTCACATTTTTGCCTGGTCACGGCTTCTATTATCATCTTGGTGGCTCTCTTCACATCACACCTATCTGGTAAAAAAAACCAAATCTTTTCAGCAAAGAAGTTCTGTACCTCCTGATCGCCATAGACTAACCGCGCCAGTGCTGTCTTCCCGATCCCTGCAGTGCCCCAGATGGAAATCACAGGAAGGTCCATGCCACTGTCGGCGAGCAGAGCACGGATGATCTTCTCCTTCTCCGCGGCACGGCCTATGGGTCTCTCGTCGAGATGTGCAGCAGCTTCAGCAAACCTTCGGCTCTCCTGCATCGGCTGAGCCGTCCTCCTTCCGTCCCCGGCCTGCAACCGGAAACTTTTCTTCAACTTGTGGATCTCCTCGAGACGCTCATCGATCTTGGAGATCTAGGCATCCAGCTCCCAGCGCTGCCGCAGGCCGAGCTCGATGTTGGGCCAGAGCCGCTTCCGCTTCCGCGACGGCTCCGCGGCACCCAGCCTGGACACGGCGGTGATGGTGTTCAGGCGGTCCAGCAGGGTGTCGACGTCGAATGCGGTGGCCCTGAGCTCCTGGAGCCAGAGCTTGACATGGTCGTCGACGATGAATCGGCGCTGCTCGGCGTCGTTGAGCACCGCGCGTATGTGGTCCTTGGCGTGCCGGAGCTTCTGGGCCTCCTCCTCGACGTCCAGCAGGCGGGCCCCCCTGGACCAGAGCTTGTCCAGAATCGCGCCACCGATCTTCTCCGGGATGCCGATTGCCCTGGAGCAGATCCATGGTGCGACGAGGTTGCGGCGCGCCAAGAAAGGAGACTAGGAGGGCTCTACCGAAAACGGAATGCAAGGGGAAATCTTTCGCGGCGCTGAGGAGCAGAGATTCGGAGGTGTTATTATGAAAGCTCGCTTCGTGTAGAGTGCCCCACTGGTTCTTGGCGTGCAACTGAGTGAGAATTTCACTGGAAGCTTCGGCGAAGGTCCATGGTCGCTTCGTCGAAGGTTCGTGGCAATGGTGACGATGGGGAGAAGGCAGGGAAAAAGAGAACAGTAGAGCCTGCACCTAGAATGAACGAACGCCTCCCCGGCGTGGTTGCGGGCTTGGGGTTGCTGTCAAGTGTCAACGGCGGTCTCTCTCTCTCACTCTCTCTCTCTCTCTCTCTGAGGGGGTGTCAACGGCGGTTTCAGCGGCACATACGAGTGAAGAAGAGTGACGTGTCACCTCATTCAAAAACTGTGTCCGAAAGCGTATCGGAACTTTGAAGCGATGCTTTTGCACTTCGAAATTCCGAATGAATCATGTTTGATCTGTGATATAGCGTGAAATGTAGTTGTGAAAGTATCCATGGAAAATTGGAAATTTAGCAGATGGATCGTCGTCCTCTCGGTGGTAATTGAGTCACGTTGGGTAGGAGGTAGGGCTTGCGTGCATGTGTTTATAAAGTTATGTAATTCTTAAAAAAACATTCCACTTGATATGCTACCCTATATTACACCATCTGCTCTGCAAATAAAAAGCCTATTAAGACACCTATTGAACACCTTGACACATCAACTGGGAACGAGCAAGCTAGGACAATCAAAGGAGTGATCAGTGATGGATGGGGTTCAATGATCAGGCCACCGCCTTGAGCTTAATCTGTGCCCCATGCATCGGGTGCAGTGTGATCACGGTGTGTGGCGCATGAGTGTAGGATGGCGCGAGCTCGAACTCGAACCGCTGAAGGATCATGCTCAGAGCCATCTTGGCCTCGAGCAGCGCGAAGTTCTGGCCGATGCAGGTGCGTGGCCCCCAGCCGAACGGGAAGAACGCGGCGGGCGCCTCGGAGACCCCCTCGGCGAACCTATCCGGCCTGAACTCGTGCACGTCGCTTCCCCAGAGATCCGGGTCCATCACAACCCCGGCAGGGTACCTGACGCCGCCGATCTCTATCTCCTTGTATGTCTTCCGGCTGATCGAGATAGCCGGAGGGCACGCCCGGCCCTGGATGCGGGCAAGCGGGGCGGCCGCCCTGGGCCCCAACTAGGTAGGGCCCCACCTCAAGTATGCAAGCACAAGGTATATTAGTATTTGGTCCAGTACTAAACTTTGCCGGCCTACAAGTCCTAGCGTCCGCGAGAAGGATGGTGTCCATATTAAAAAAGAAAGAAAGAACTAGCGTCTGCGAGAAGCCACACACACATGCTGACACGTGACTCGACTCCTCTTCTGCGGCGGCGACGCGGTCATGCAGACCGGCGGGCGGACGCGAAACGCGTGGCGGCGGCGGCGACCGACGACGTGAGACGTGAGGGCGTGACTGTTGCGCCTGCGCCACGGCGCGAGGTGAGACCGCAAGACGCTGGACTCGACGCTACGCGACGCACGCGCTGCGATCTTCGCGACTCTGCCCGACCCAGACGAGCGACGACAAATCGACGATCGACAGTGAGCCACACGCCCACACTGAGCCACCAACGCGAGTAGATGAGTTACTTTCTTTAGCTAATTGTTTCTCTAAATCTTAACATCATCATGTCATCGAGAAAGTATGCTTCCCACAGTAAGAAAAGGAAAAAGAAAGTACGAATAGATGAGTTCATACAATCATAGAGGGGTTCTATGCATAAGTTTTTGGAGAATAATCCAAACACTTCAAGAGATCCAAACGAGTTGGCGATAGTTGTATGGAAGGAACCAACACAGATTATTCCAGAAGATGAAGGTCCTCCTGATGACAATGTTGGCATTAACATGGAAGAAAACAATGTGAGTATTGATGAGCACATATTTAATTCAAATACTACAGAAAATAGTAGTCTTGACGAGGAACCGGTGTGTCACATAGATATTTATGATCCAAGAAATTGGGAAAATCTTGATAACAAAGCAAGGGATATATTAGTTGAAAAGGGGCCTATAAGAGAACATAATATTGTATTCCCTTTAGACGATAATTTAAGGCATTTTGCATATTCTCATTATCATAGAAAAATGAGTAATGGAGAGCTACGCGACATGAAATGACTAGTTTATTTCAAACACTTGGATAAAGTATTTTGCTTTTGCTGTAAGCTTTTTAATTCTAAAAAGTGCAAGAGTTCATTGGGGAAAGATGGGTATAGAGACCAGAAACATATCAATGAAAGGCTAAAGAAACATGAAATTACTATTGAGCATATTACCAATATGAACTCATGGAATGAATTCAGAACTAGATTAGGCACACAAGCGACAATTGATAAAGAGTTACAACAGCAAATCTCCAAGGAGAAAGAGCACATAAGGCAAGTACTGATGAGAATAGTTGCTATTGTAAAATTCCTTGGTAGACGTAATTTGGCTTTTAGAGGATCTAACGAGCAGCTTTATAATGATCAAAATGGCATTTTCTTAGCTTGTGTTGAGATGGTCGTAGAGTTTGATTTGGTAATGCAAGATCATCTTAGACGTATTCAAAATAATGATCTTCATTATCATTATCTTAGCTACAAAATTCAGAATGAGTTGATTTCTCTTATGGCTTCTGACATTACAAATTCTATCATCAAGATTGTTAAAGAGGCCAAATATTTCTCAGTTATTCTTGATTGCATCCCAGATGTTAGTCATCAAGAACAAATGGCTTTGTTGGTTCGATGTGTTAACATGAGTGAATGTAAAGTTAAAATAGAGGAGTACTTTCTTGGTTTCCTGTAGATTACACATCTGGTTCTGGGCTCTTTAATGTTTTGGTTGATTCCATTAAGTCATTTGGTCTTAATATTGATGACATTAGGGGATAAGGTTATGATAATGGTTCTAATATGAAAGAAAAACACAAGGGGTTCAAAGTTGATTGCGTGATATAAATCCAAGAGCTTTGTATTTGCCATGTGCTTGCCACAGTCTTAATCTTACTCTTTGTGATATGGCTAAGTCTTGTAGCAAAGCTGACTCCTTTTTTGGAATTATGCAACGGATATATGTCTTATTTGTTGGTTCTACTAAAAGATAGAAATTTTTGCTTGATCATGTTGATGGTTTAACTGTGAAATCTTTGTGCAACACACGTTGGTAGAGTCGTATTAAAAGTGTTGCAGCAATTAGATATCAAGCTCCTCAGCTAAGGGCAGCTTTACTTGCATTGAGTGAAGATAGAGATGTAGAACCAAAGGATAGAAGTGATGCAAAGAATTTATTTAAAGTACTCGGCAGCTTTGAATTTATATTTGGCATGGTTATTTGGCATGATGTTTTATTTGCTATCAATAAAGTAAGCAAGAAGTTGCAGTCATCATCTATGTGCATTGAGTCTACCATGCAGCAGATACAAGGCATAATAGATTACTTTAAAACCTATAGAAATGATGGGTATGCTTTAATGCAACGGAAATTGCATCTGGAATGGGTGTCGAGCCATCGTTCCCAGTAAAGCGCCGTGCTCTTAGAAAGAAACATTTTGATGAAAATAATAGTGAGGAAGCACTCTTGAAAGGTGAGAAGGAATTTAAAGTTAGTTACCTCGTGGTTATAATTGACATGGCAGTCCGTTCATTGGAGACTAGATTTCAAGAATTGAAATCATTCAGAGAATTATTTGGATTTTTAATGAGCTCAGCAAACTTGAAGGCATTGGATGGTCCTAAGCTAAAAGTGTGTTGCACAACACTAGCAGCAATTTTCTCTCTAAATGGTTCATCTGACATTGATTTAAATGATCTAATTTTTGAGTTGAATATTCTACAATTCACTTTGCCGGATACACCAATGACAGCTATGGAGATTTTTGAGTTTGTTACGAAGGCTGATTGTTATCCTAATGCTTTCATTGCTTATCGGATCTTATTTACTATGCCTATCACTATGGCATCAGCTAAAAGAAGCTTCTCAAAACTAAAATCGTTGAAGAACTATTTGAGATCTACAATGTCTAAATTGAGGTTAAATGGTTTGGCAACATTATGCATTGAGAAGCGATTGTTAGATGAGATTGATATTGATACCATCATCGATGACTTTACATCGAGGAATGTTAGAAGGAATTTTTAAGGTAATTTAATACAAGAATTTTTAAGGTAATTTAATATTTATGATTTCGCTTGCTTGAGAGAGATATAGTGAGACATAGTAGAATGTGGACTTAAGAAAGCCATGTCATGTGTGATTAGCCAATCAAACAATCAATAAGAGCTATAATCATCACATGACAAGGCTAGGTCACAAAGACCAAGATTCAAATAGTTTTTTTAAATTCATACCACCTGCACATGCTAGTAATGAGTTTTGAAAAACATCTCTCCTATGTCACACAAATGCACATTCTAACATATAAAGGACCTTAGATGCACTTACAATGCATGTATATAAAAACATACTTTTGCCTTGAGCCCACAAGAATACCACTAAGAAGATACATAGCATGATAATCTTTATGTTGACCTTGATTGTCAAATAATCATGCTAGAAACGAAATCAATTTTGCATCCAAAGGACTACAAAGAATGCTAGATAAATTTGTTAGTCCACAAGGTGCAAAATAGAAACCGAGCCCCCCCTAAATAAGTGCTCTAAGTAATTTGAATGACTTTCAAATAGCACTTTATTCTTTTCAGAAAATTGAGAGTCAATTTTCTATTTTCGAACCATAACCAAATAATTTGCCATATTTAAATTTGAGTTCAAGAGATGCTTACAATCCACTTAGATTTGGTAAACCACAAGCTTATTAGTAAATTAAGGTTATATGAAAATATATGGATCAAAGACTCAGTTGCAATCATATTAGTGTTCTGGTTCTTGCAATACCGGACACGTCCGGTAGGTATATCGAACACGTCCGAAATACGTAGAACAGAAACACTTTCTTTCTGTCCCTGGCCATACCGGACACGTCCGATAGGTGTAGGACAGAAATAATTAATTCGCTGCTTGTGATTCTTTGTTCAGCTCTATTATTTATTATATACCTGCATCTCAACAAATGAATTGCTCTACTAGAGAGCTATTAAAAGCATCATATGGCAAACATGATAATTATCAAGTAAACCTAATTAGCCACTTTCAATTTTTCACAAGAATGCTTATTTGAGAGTTATTGAGCACAAAACAAACAAGGTGGCTATCCTATGAGGTTTAGGTACTTGTTACCAATGGAGAAAATGAAGTAAATGATAGATTCATTAAACTATCTTTGGGTCAACCATATAGGAGATTATGATGAGAATTGGTTGATATATTGAGTGAATATTTTTAATTTACTTGCTCAACCACCCCCGAAGCCTTTATCTCATCACCAAGTACCTACATCATTAACGTAAACACACTTTGGTACCCAACTCTTGTTAGGTCCTTTTGGGTTAGTCAACAAGTGCTTAGACACCCAATTGGCTTTAGCACTAGTTTGTGGTGAACACATCACCTTGCTAGTGCCAACTCCATTTGTGGTCTTCCTAAGCATATCATTATAAACAAATGTGTTCAGCTTAGGAGCATTACCATTTGAGCATTCATAGCTTAGATGCCCCTTTCTTCTACAAGCATAGCATATGCGGCCTTTGTTTGCTCTATGCTTGCTTTGCTTGTATGGACATCTATCAACCTTGTGGCCTATCTCATTGTATCCATAGCATCTTCTTGTTGCAACTTGGGCTTCCTTTTTTGCCTCTTGATATATTGGACATTTCTTGGTAGGATGCCCCAATTTCTTGCTCATGAGACAAGTGCTTTGTCCATCACTTTTCTTTTGGTTGGCCAACTTGTTTGAGGCCTTTTGTTCGGCCACCTCACACTTGTTGGCCCAACTCTTATGTGGACACATGGCCCACTCATGTATATATAATCCACAACCATAGCATAACATTTTTCCATGTTTCTTGCTCTTGGTTGTGTTGGCCTTGCTTGAGATGTGATTCTTTTATTGGGTTTTGGAGGAAGCAAGGTTTGAACCCTTCTCAAGCTTCTTTACCATGTTATCATGATTATCTTGAGAAGGTTGTGCTTTCTCCTTACCCTTCAACCGAATCACATCTTTCTTTAATCTTTTTACCTCTTCTTTGAGCTCTATGTTTTCTATGAGATTTAGCTCAATCGAAGATTGGCTTGCTTGAGGAGCACACCCATTAGTACAAGAAATATTTAATTGAGATGGTGTACTAGTGAGTGAATGTGTAAAAGGTTGAGAAAATTTTACCAATGTGATCACAACCTCATGAGCTACCTCGAGCATGATGCTTGATTCTACTACTTCCTCATGAGAGCACTTTAGATGAACATAGTTTGCTTGTAGCACATTATACTTGCTTGATAGTTCATCTAGCATTGCCTTGAGCTCAAAGTTTTCTTTTTCTAGTTGTGAAATACTAAAAGAGGAGTTAGTAACTAAAGCATGCTCAATTGATAATTTTTCATACCATTCACTTAGAGCTTTTAGTTCTTCCATCTTGGAAATGAGAAACAATTCTTGCTTTTGAAGTGATTGCTCTTGCTTCTCAATCTCTTCTTCAAGCTCATCATTCTTTTCAACTATCTTCATGATGGTGAACTTGTCTTTGCGGTTGAGATGATCAAGGTTGTAGTTGTCTTCAACTTCAACATCACTCTCATCTTGATCATCTACTTGTACTTTCTCCTTTTTTTGATCTTTCTTGTTACTCTTCTTCTTGCTTTTCTTGGCCATGAGACACAAGTGATGAGTATCATGAGATACTGAGGTTGACTCATCACTTGGTCGCTACCGGACTTGAGCCTCATCATTATAGATAGCATGCTATCCTACTGCCATGGCCAAACCAGACACGTCTGGTAGGCATACCAGACATGTCTAGTCCAAGTGCATGAAGATACAATGAACATACTTTCCATTGACTCAATCTCAAGTGTATTATCACATTTGGATTTTCTATATAAATCAAAAAGTCTAGTCCAAATGAGATGAGCACTCTCCGGAGGTGGTTGTCCATTGAAGATTGCCTTATCTTGAACCTCTACACTTAATGTACTCAAAATGACATTAATAGCTTGAGCATTGAGTTGCACACATATCTCTTCCTCTTTTGACAATTTTTTAGTTGCTCCAATCAACTATAGAAAGAGGTATGCTTGCATCCATAATATGCTCAACAAGAGGACGAATATCTCTAAAAGCATTGAGTACATGAATTGACCAAGGTAGAAAGTTTGAACCATCATTTTGGAGAAGCACCAGCTCCAACTTGATAGGCGTCGACATCCTTTTTTTACGGCGATGAAGCTTTAGGTGAGAACCTGTGCTCTGATACTAATTGAAAGGACCTAGGATGCCACCTAGAGAGGGATGAATAGGCGTTTCTAAAAATTAACACCTTTAAATGCAGAAATAATTAGAAAAGGGAGTTTCCAAAATGAAAACTCCAAATTAAGAGTAATACCACCCCTCACGAGTTAGCCATAGAGTAAACAAGGTATAAAAAATATATCTAGAAGCTACAACCATGCAACATAAAGTTAGAACAGAAATCAAATAATATTCAGCCCTGAGCTCTAATACCGGACGTGTCTAGTATGAATACCGGACGTGTCCGGTATACACGATTTCTGCAGATCAGCCCCGAACTTGCTCCTTTCGATTTCTATCTTCAAACCAAACAGTAGGCACCTACTAGAGATGATAATATATATAGAGAACCTACAACAAGAGCTGGAGCAACACAAATATCAAATGAAATGTGAATTGAGACATGATATTTGTTTTATCGAAGTTCAGACTCGTTCGAGTCCTACTCTCCATTGAGGGGGCTACGGGTGACCCAGCGAAGGTCAGTCTTAGAGGGTACCATGAAGGTCACTCTAGCCAGAGTCTTTTCCAACTCCTTTTCCTCCTTCCACTAGTTGATTCCGAGGCGGCAGAATCGGCTGTTATAAACTTTTCGAGGCACACCACAATCTCTCAGGTGCTGTCCGATGACGCCTAGCCATCTTGGATAGAAGAGTCTAAGGGTAACAAATGCAAATCACGAGATTGATAATATGCACAAGTGCTCAAGTGGTTGGATTGCTCTCCTTTTGAATTTTACTCAACCCATAATTTGATTTGGCAAATTTGATCAATCACTCACTAAGAGAGGGTTGAGAGAGTTGACAAAGCTCAAAAACATGCTAGATGATCAACAGAATCAGCAGCCTCCAAAGGTGGAGGCTTGGGGGTATTTATAGTCTCCTTAGAAAAACTAGTCGTTGCCATACGGGACACATCCGGTATGACTTACACTGCGCCAATGATAACTAAGTTACAGTGTCAATGTGAGGCGTCGGAACTCCTGATGAATGCCGAAACTTCCAACTCACGTTGGAACTCTCGATCCTCCGCATATTTGAAAACTAGGTAACTGAGTTGAAGTTTGTGAGGTGTTGGAACTCTCGATGCCTATTGGAACTCCCGATTCATGTCGGAACTCTCGACCCTAAAGGCATTTTGAAAACTAGCCGTTGGTCTCTAGTCGTCTACTCGGACAGTGAACCTCTGAGTCAGTTAAGCACAAAACATAGGAACTCTCGACCAATGCCGGAACTCCCGACCGTCGAAACTTTCAACCCACATCGGAACTCCCGACGAATCAACCTGAGAACAAAAAGAATTTTATCGTGGCTGGACACATACCGGACACGTCCAGTTTCAATACCGCTAGACCAACAAAAATAGATTAGCTCTTTTGTCTCTTAAATACTCAAAACCCATATGGGTTGGCTTGGGCACTTATGAACCATTATCTATCAACATGATGCATCCCTCTTAATAGTACGACATTTCTATTAACTCAAATTTAAAGAGTATAACGAATTTAAACCTCTTTAGTTGATCTCTTTCAACCAAAGCCGTGTATTGCAATCTTCATCAAGTGAGGGTGATAACATGTTGATATTGATCTTTTATTTGAGCATAGCTATCTTGAGCACGTGACTTGATTCCATTCATCAAATTTTGAATAATCCCAAATGTATCAAGTCACTTCCATCAAACACTTCAATAGTGATTTGATCCTCCACATTAATATGACCATCATAGCTTGATTGGTATCTCAACTAAATACAAGTACTTCCTTCTTCACCCTAACTAGGTTCTTCGGCCATCAAGCCGTCGCTTGCCCTTCACCCTTGCTTAAGTACCTCGAAGCCTTTCCTTGCTATCTTCACTATCTCAAGCCATCAAGTCATATCTTGTGTTGAATCAACCATTCATTTGTATTGTTATCTTTTTTATTTCAATTTAGCAAGCTTCAAATATGAGATCATTCCATATGCAATTCCTCATGTCTCATTAATTAATTCTTACGAGCTTGCTTTCACATAGAACATGTAAATCCCACAATAAATAAGTCTTTGCATGAATTCTATTTGTATTGTTGTCTTATGATTGAACTAGATTGTTTTATACAACAACACATTATCTTGGCTTTCATTAAGTACCTGTGAGATTACCTATTACCTATCCACACTTAGCAAATGGGTTAGACCTTTAATCATGTTGTCATTCAATCATCCAAAACCCACTGAAGGGCTAGTGCACTTTCACTTAGTCATGACGACTAAAACATTCACTTATTTCTTCATTTTCTAATTAAAATTTTCTGTTTGTTCCAATTTAATCAGAAAATTAGTAAACTAACAAAAAATAGTCATGAACTGGCTTGACTCAAGCCTTTTTATTCACATAGCCCATCATTGCAACCAAGTGATCTCGGTTAAAACTAAAACACACAAGATGCTTCTGCATCAATTCTACATCACTGTTGGGCAGAAAATAGAATTAATGCATAAAACTCATCAATTAACTTGGAAGACATGTAACTACTCTTCAAAATTAAATTCTTCCGTTGGTTCAAATTTAATTAGAAGATAATCAATATCATTGCAGCGAAACTCGATAACAAAATACATACTATTAGTTCAGGAGCATTTCTTGGTCTTTATCTACTCTTTAAAAAACTGACCATGTTGGTGTAAAATTTATCAGAGATTTAAACTTCAACCTTAAACTCATTATAATATTGTTATCGTCAATGTTGGTCAGAAAATAACAATACCAAATTTAACATAAACAAATCGGACTACTCCTCTAATTTAATTTTTTTCGTTGGTTCTAATTTAATTAGAGGATAAACATAATCATAATTTACTAAAAATAACTCCTTTTCAAATTAAATTCTCCAGTTGGTTCAAATTTAATTAGAAGATTATAAACATTAAACTTTACAGCGAAAACATGAAAAAAATAATTTATCTACTTTTCAGAAGCATTTTATTGTACTCATCTACTCTCTGAAAAAATTATTCCGTTGGTTCAAATTTTGATAGAGATTTAACATCAAAACTTGATAAAATTCATCAAAACTGCTCCTGAAAATATAAAACAAATGCTTTGCTACAATTCTGCGCTTTCAGCGAAAATTGGCCCAGCGGCCCATCCGCCAGCGCACCCACGCGCCCACGGCCCAGCATGCGAAATCGGCCCACGGTGGCCACTCACGCTGTGGTCCCCGTGTCCCAGGCCGCAACCTAGGCCTAGGTCGGGATTTGCCTCGCCCGCCTAGGCTGTATTTGGTTCGCTCGCCCGAAGCCGTTGATCTTGATCGGACGGTCGAGCGACTAATTCGACGGAATAAAAATCATCGCCGCATCGGTTCGCCCAAACCCTAGCTTCATTTGTCTCCTCCCCCATCTCTCTCTACGTCGCGTCAGGACAGAGAGCCAGCGGTGGCCGCTCGTGGAGACCAGAGAAAAAGAGTGGTGGCGCTGCTGCGGGGCTCCTCGCCAGTGAGTGCGCTCGCCCGAGGCTGAGCGCGCCGCCGTCGAGTGGCCTTGCGACGCTGCCCTTGACCCCGCACGGCTCCACCCTCGGAACCATAACCCTTATTTTCTTCATCTACTTCTCTCTCCTCGCCGCAGCCATCGGCTTGCTCTCCCCCTTCTCACCCAAAACACGGTGGCCAGAGAGAAGAGTGATGGCGCTGCCGTGGCGCCCTTCACCAGTGCCCGCGTGCGGTGCCGTCGAGCGGCACCGCGGTGGTGCTCTTTGCGCTCCACATGCGCTCATCCCTAAACCCTAGATCCATTTCTCCTTTGTCAGCCCTCAAAGCAGCAGACGCGGGAGAAGAAGGGCGACACCGTCGCGGGTTCCCTCGCCGGAGCGTGCGCTCCCCAGTGGGTGAGCGTGCCGCCGTCGAGCGGTCCTGTGACGGTGCCCTCGGCTGGGGCTCGTGAGCACGGCGACGAGCGCGGCTCAGTTACTTCTTCTCGTCCACGGCGGTAGCGAGGGCGACGAGGAACCAGGTAGGTCCTTCCCTTTCTCCGTCCATCCATCTAGGGTTAGGGTTAGGGTTAGGGTTAGGGTTGGGGTTCAATCCGATTCATCTCCTTCTTGATTTCTTTTCACTCTTCTACCCCAGTCTAGATCTATATACTCGCAAGGCGCTCTGATATCCTTGATAGGATTTATTGGACCTCTATGTGCAGATCTAGTGGGTAAAACTTGACTTAGATGTGATGACTTGCTGATGTACCTCACTAAACCGTGTCGCGGCCGAGGCGTCGGTGACGTAGTAGCCACAGCGAGTCGGAGTAGAGATAGCCGTGACGCGCCCGCTAGGTCATCGTAGGTAGCAGCAGTGCAGGCATGGTGCTGTGGCGACGGTGAAGGCGATGGAGCTTCCCATCGTTTACAGCGCCCCTCTTGATCGATCTAGGGATAGGACATCGGTGAGGGGCTGGTGGCTACGGTGAACCTTATATCTCGAGGCCCAACCCCCATATCCTATTTATTGCGCTGCGTAATATGGGCCCATCAGGTAGTAGAAAGACTGAGCGCCCTCAATTAGGGCATAGATCAAAGGTCCAATTAACCATTGGGTCAATTGGTGGAGATCAGCCTTAACACAAACCACCTCGTCGCAGCAAGCGGAAAACACCGACAGCATGGTCTGAAACGAAAGGTACATCACAGGAGCATTGAAAATTAGGCTGATCAGAAATAATGGATGGGCATGCGGCACCATATATGAGAAATCGAGAAGATTTGTACACATACCTTGAGCTTCTCGACATGGAATGCGGGGTTGAGGATCCTCCTGTGATTGACCCACTTCTCGCCCTCAAGGCCGGCGACGCCGTCGGCGAGCAGCTTGGTCAGTGCCGGGAAATTGGGCTTCTCCAGGTGCCCGAACTTGTTGGACAGCACGTCCCTGGCCACCTGCGGGTCGGCGACAATCACCCTGGGCACCGGGCCGAACCAGAGAAGGCACGCCTGCTTCCCGTGCTCCCGCACGTTCCTGCAGAGGAACGGCGCGACGCGGGGCGCGATGTCGTGGCACCGCAGCGGCAGGGGCCTCAACTAGGCCTCCCTGTTCATCCTGGCGTTCTCCCTAAGGCTCACTTTGGCAGCAGAGGAGAATTTTCCCAGGGAAAATAGCCCTACGGATGGAAATTTTTGGACTTCTCATTCCCGCCTCTTCCCAGGGCAGGTAGCAACGCGTGGGGGTAGTTTCCGTGTTGCCATTTGGCAACAGGGTGTCCAACGCAGGGAAATTAAATAAGGACAGCGTACGTGTCCAGTCTTGCAGCCAAGCCAAAGTACGTTTTCACGACCGGAAATACACAGATTTTTTTCAGCGAAGTACATGCAACATTTTCATAGATCATCTCAAAGTACGTTTTCACGACCGGGAATACTTCAGCCAAAGTACATGCAACAAAATTGAAAACAATGTCTTAGAAAATCAAGAAAAGTCACAATTTTTTTGAACAATATAAGGAAATCACCACAAATCAATGCCAACCACAACATTTTCATGCACATAATGCATGAAAAATCACAAGACCAAAATTTTTTGACATAGTCCAATACATAGAAAATTTAATTCAAGTGGCAAATTCAACTTAGCTAATTCATTCGTTACCAAATCATAGATCATCTCCATCCAGATATCCAAGACATATATGAAAAAATAAATTACGGTTTAATTCCTTTTCATAAGCTTCTCATAGGCATTGCAGCTGCATTCTTCTGACATACCTAAAGTAAACACAAGAAAACACGTTAGCAGCTAGAGACATACCTAGAGTAAACTAATCTAGTGGGGTTAGGATACATCAATTTGAACCAAGGGTAAACTACATGGCATGCCACAGCAAGCAAATTACAGATATGGAAAAGCTGCCTGTACATGTGTGCTTGCAGGTTTGCAAAAGCAAACTAAATCTTATAATTTGGCCAACCTGCCTGTAACTCAATCAAATATGAATGGCTGCTACTGGGAAGACAACAACCTAATAATTCATAAATGTAAAAACAACCACTATTTAATGATATCAATGGGTTAGCTAACTTATTGTATTTATATTGATAACAAAGGCAAACAACAAGCCTACAAATTCCTATCTAGTGAACTTACTGCAGAGTTCAATTCAGTTTCAAGTGGAGAAGTTAGAAGGACTTAAATGCAGATACATGGAACAATGCAACTAAACACTCATTACACAGCCGATCGACTGTACTTACACACCATCAGTATTAGTATTAGGGAAATATGCATAAAAGCTCAACAAGATATTTGTGGCACCAAGAATCCTTGCCAATAATGTTTAAGCATTTTCCTGAGGACCTAAACACTCATTACACTGTGGGATGAAAACGGAACGAAAATATTCCGAACAGCTAAACAACAGAATATGGGGTGAATATTTCTTGAGAGACTAGCAGCAAGCATAAAAATTGCAGAGGTGTCAAAAGCCTGAGCACAGGGCATGGGGTGATGTCCCTGGATCCATCGAGAAAAATAAAAACGACAAGCAAGCATCCAGACCTAAGGAAACGCTCTAATCCTTTGACAACTAGTACTAGATTAGAGATGCCATCATGGAGATGGTTGGGAGAAGAAAAGTTGAAAACGAAAGCAACATGCCCCCGAGTACTGATGGCATGCAGCATTGGCAAGTGCAAGCTGTTGTACAATTGTGTAGTCATCAGTTTCATATGGCTCAAGGTTATCTATCCCTATGAACAAATTTTATGTACACGACATCCGAAAAGTGTAATATGAGTCATGCCTTGTGAATTTTTAAGATCCCTCAAGATAGGGGATCAGACATGCAATCCTCTTGAAAGGAGAGGAGCCTGATAAGGTTAGCGGTGGTCGTTGCCTAATCAAATGGCTCCTGGCCAGTGATCTGCAAGCCCAAGGGAAGAAGTGGTTTGGGCATCTTATATTTATAGCATTATTTTTATAAACAAAAGAGGCTACTTGCAAATAAGATCGGAAACATAGCTCAGACACTGACCAATCTACAGTAGGCTCAATTTATTTTTGTATAGTTCACAAGATATCAAGGCAGAATTCGGCACCACTAGCAAACAATATATTTTTGTACTCCCAACTGACTGAAGGTAGAATATTTGTAGAACTGCAAGTGTACTAGGCTACAAGCACGTGATAACACGGAATGTGTTATTTATGCAGTCTGACAGGCTAATAAACACTAAATAAGCAAGTAGCGACTCAGGTGCATTTTTTGCATCTAACATAACTGATATAGCAAGTCCAAACCACATATGCAAGAACAACACATCACCAATATGCAAGAACAACACATAGGCAAGATCTAATTACGCTTCCAACTTAGTACCAGCACACCAGTGTCAGCGAGAGTAAAAGTTAACAACCATGGCATAAAGTAGACAATAATCCTTCAGATCCTTCTGATTCAGAACCTAGGTACGGTGTTGGCTTTGCAGGTTTAATTGCGCTACTCCCTCTTTTGCAAACCATAGGGTCAAATTTGCCTAGCTCAGTTTTTAGGAAAAATATATTAACATCTAGAGCACCAAATAAATGCACCACTATCAAGACATAATTAATGGTGAAAATCAATATTATAGATGCAAGTGTATTTTTTCAATAAACTGCCATCTCATGCTGACACTAACCAATCCCGCAATACAAACCAATCCCGCAACTGCCATCTCATGCTGACACTAACCAATCCCGCAATACAGATGCACAAAAATAAAATACCCAGAGAGGGAGTATGCGGAGTCCTTACCGAAGCAACAGCAGAAAGCACAGAGGTGACGAGCGCCCTCAGATCTCGCCCCTGCTCCCTAGAGCGCCCAGCTTCCGGTTCCCATGTCGTGTTGCTCGGCGCCGAAACCCTAATCAGTCGCGGCCACCTCACCGCCCTAGTGGGACAGTCTGTGAGAAGAGCGGATCAAGAAATCCGAAACCCTAGCGGGAGGCACAGAGATGTAGGATGAGGCGGTCTCACCGTTGGCGTGACCGAAGCGATGAGAAGGCGGAGTGGCAGCGGTGACGGATTGCCGGGGCGGCGTCGACGACTCGACGGGATGCCGGGGCGGCGACGGCCTCGCGACGAGAAGACATGCGCGAGCGGAGGAAGCTACGCGGCTCGCGAGCGGTCGCCACGGGAAACCCTCCCGGCCTCACGAGTCGTGGATTCCTTCCGCGTGGAAAAAGAAGGGAAGCGGGCTGCGACCCTCGGATGGGTGGGCTGCCAAAGTGCGCAAAAATTTGGCCCGGTGGAGATTGGCACGGGGGAGACAGCCCAGGGAAAACGCGGGGATCCCCCCGGGGAAACGGGCTGCCAAAGTAGCCCTAAGGTCGCTCGCCAGGAGGCGGTGCGGCGTGCCACGCAGGCCCTGTGCCCGCAGCGCGCGCTCCAGCCGCCGGGGACGCCACCACAGCCGGTGCAGCAGACGGCCGGACTGCCTCAGGAGCGTCAGGGCCAGGATACCGTAGACCAGGAAGCTCCATGGCACACATGGCGCTGCGGCTGCGAGCGAGGAGGCTCCTGCCCGAAGCACCCCTCTCACTCTCACGATCGAGCTGAGAGATGATGGTGAAATAGAGTGGAAGATGGATTTGCTATGGCATGGCCTTTGTCGCCGTCGGCTTAAATAGACATCACTAATGGACAGTGGACACTCTATTAGCCCGGTCTGGTCATGCCTTCTCCGAAGGAACTTGGTGGTGAAGTTCCATGCGACGATTGGCTTCGGAGCAGTATCGTTGACTGGTTGTTGCTCTGCGTGAGCTCAGATTGCTTGTCCTCATTTGAAAACATGCGCGGTCAGAGGGTTGACAAAAGGACTTCAGAAGCATCGACAGCCTACAGCCGTAATACTGTTGTGTTGTTCTTGCTCTCTACTCCGTGGTTCCTATCGTCAATCACGGGCACGGCAAATAGCCGCTAGGCGGTGCTGAACCATGAAATCCGCTTTAACTAGTGGAGCTTTTGTGAGCGCGAGCGCGTGCGTGTGTGTGTGTGTGTGTGTGTGTGTGGGGGGGGGGGGGGGGGGGGGGGGATAGTTAAAAATGTTTTGATAAACTTTTTGACAAACGGCTCTATATGTGAAGCTCCTTAAAACATTGTACAAATCACATGTAAGAACCCACCTAAGCGAGCTGAAGTTGAGAGAAACAGCTGTTTTCAGCTTCAAAATAGCTTCATTTCAACCAAAGCTTCGCATGCAAAACTGTTTAAAAAATACACGTTTAACATAAAACAACTTCAAATAGCTCATGAAGCTACCAGAGAATATGTGCAAAACAGGGCCTAAATAGTAGCAGGATTAAGCACCGAGCACTTATAGGCCCTGTTCGCTTATCTTATAATCCGTACTTTTCAGCTTGTTTTTTTAGCCGGAACAATATTTTTCTCTCACAACAAATCAGCCGGAACAATGTTTCGACTTGTTTTTTCAGCGAAGCGAACGGGACCATATTTGTTATAAGAGGAAATGTACTTTAAATCTACAAGACTACAAATGAACCATCCAGGGAACAAAGGCAAACCATGCGTTTATTACATTGAGCAATCCCAGTTGGCGAAAGGGAAGAAAAAGAATGGCATCACATTGAACAACCCACAAAGCATACTAAGGATGAATGACAAAGGCTTCTAAATACCTGGGGATGGAAAGGGGAAAATGCTGGCACAGAACTACAATCTATACTCCTCCATGTATACCTTGTTAATGTGTAGAAACCTAAACAAATAGAATGGAAAATGGAGAACAAATGGTGAATCAAGGCAAAACCCTAGCATCAAACCCAGGATCTAAACTCACTACTACAGATCAGTAAACCAAGCCAAAAACTATAACGATGGAAGATTTTTATATATATTATATATAAAAAAATGAAAAATAAGTTACTGCCGTGCTGTTTCTATGATGAAGATGCAACCTCAATGGCACTACCAAGGGGCCATGCTGCTTCAACATACGAATCGCCATAAGGCACTTTCTTTACCAAGGTAATGTCTTGATAAGGATCAACACCTGAGAGAACAGAAAAAGCAGGTGTAAGAACATAGGTGTGGGGGGTAATAACTTCTAAGTTCTACAGTTATCATGATATTTTGAAATAAGCCATACCAAATCCATCGACAAGTAATGTGTACTGGTAGACAAGATCTATGCAAAGGTAGGCAATGTTCTCCTCTGAGACATCAGGGTATGTTGCCTGTGCATCCTTCAAGTTCAATTTACAAACCCGGCGTGCAGTTTCTTCAAAGTCTGAAGGTTTAACCTTAGCAACTGCTTTTTTTGGGTCCACGAAACCAGCCTGAACAGAGATGGGACACAGTTAGGTGCTAATCGTGACTACGCCAATAGCAATTCACTTCAGATAGATCAGAAAGCACAATTGTAAATTAGACTTGCCTCAGCAGCCCTATCAAAGAAAAAGGATGCTACAAAAAGATTCTTTTGTCCATCTCCACCACCACCATTCCACACACCGCCAAATGTGCATTTCATATGTGTGCATGCTGGCTCATCAACTTTAAGAGCTCTAACTGCAAGAGCCCTGCACTTGGAATAACTAGCACCAGAAGGTGAGCCTGATGCTTCAAATGTATTACCACCATAATTGTATTTCCCTGAATTTAATAGCATATTTAAGATATGATAATTTTATGAGCAATAAACAGAAAACAGATACTGACAATTTGATGATAGTAGTTTGAATGGGTAAATTTCATCTTTGTTGGAAACTGAAATATGTATTGTATTCATTGCAGGATCAATCTGCTGATAAAGTTGCATGCTTTTATCAACAGCCTCATTATCAGAATGGTGTAATGTTTTGACTAATATTTGATAGCACACAAAATTCATAAGACAAGTCAACATATTGCTTTATGTATTTTCACAACAGGGCAAGGACCCTGCATAGAATAGAACAAAGCTCAGGACAATAGTCTTTCCAAGCATTTGGTTTTGTTACAAAATAACCATTTGCCCTATTAATGCTGATATAATTTCAGTAAGAACATAGGAAGTTCATTTCACATTCCAAAAAGACAGACGTAATGATATGTCAGATTTAGATATTGGGCCTAGTAGATTAAAGCAAGCAAACATACCAAGATGCCCCTCCAACATACAGTCGCTGTAATCACTGCCTTCGCCAGCTTTTAAGATCTCCGCTCTAGCCGCCAGCAAACCATAATGCAAATAACTGTGGATAACAACATTTGCAGTTATATATTATAGTTATGTTCTCTGCAAATCTTATTCAGAAGGAGGCAATCTTATGATGCCCGTCCCAACAGTAGTCCATCGCATTGTGGTAAACAATATTGTTCCATGTCAGATTTATTGTAATGTAAAAAAGGGGAAGAAGTGATAGAGTTGACAAAAATACGTATATAGTGGCCTCACTTGGTGACAAGTAAGAGCAAGGATAATAATACAGCCGGCTGCTGGTTGTAAGGCTTTTTTGCAGCCTTCTCTCAACCCACTCATATAATAGTTAGCTCTTCACTATTAATACATGGTCCACTTATCTCTCTCACAAAATTTCTTGGTTCTTGTGCCTAAGTCGACTGTAAGCTTACAGTCCACTTCTCTCTTTCCTCTCCTCACTCCTCCACCTCAGCATTTAGCCAGCTTAAAGCCTGCTATTATACATGCTCTAAACACTTCAAGTATGATGGGATGCCAAATATTCTTATTCCTCACTTGGTGACAAACAAGTAAACCAGTTTTAACTCTTCAATATTACAAAATCATTTTTTGACCCAACCACCCAAGTTGCTAGCAACCTGTAGCAACCTCCAAATAATTGCATGTTTCACCTTTCTACAGTGTGGTACTCAAACTTCAAATAAGATATATAGTTCTCGGTCAATCCTACTATTATTAGTAGTCAACAATGTCATAAAGACTGCAAATGGAATGGTTTAACCAATATAGAATAACGGAGTACGCCACACTAGTCACATGTTTTACAGTTTTAGGCATCATTGGTATATTAGAATGGCAGAAAATAGCAGTAGAACAAAGTCAACGATAAATCTCAGATTGTCATGACACATTTGATTCAGACCTGTGAACATAAAGATAGTATGTTGTTCCCTTAAGTAGCAGCTCCTTCACATATGAATCTTCACCATCTGCCACTTCAGGTGCCTTTGCTGCATCCTTCTCTGAGATAGCATAAGCCATTTGAACTGAACCACCTCCTAAATCAACAACTCCAACTGTATTTAAGTATGGCTTTCCCAATTTTCCCAAAAGATAATTGATGGTAACCTATAAAAGAATAGAAAAGACATCCATGTTGCTTCTTTTAATGTGAAGGCTGTAGAAGAACAGCAAGTGGAGAAACCATTTTACTTTCAAAGTTAAAATGCCAAAGTCAAAGTTAAGACAGGAACATACAAAGATACACAGCTCTCCTGCGTATTTGAGAAAAAAAAAAGTTAAGACAGGAACAAGTTAAAACCAACGTAGGTCACTTTAGTTTTGTCCTAAGTCAAACGTCTCTAATTTTGATCAAGTTTTTATAAAATTTATTAATATCCAGAAGTTCAAATAGAATGCACTATCAAGACATATTTCATGAAGAAATTAAAGAAACGAATTTGATATTGTAGATGATGGTGCATTTTCTATAAACTTAGTCAAACTTAGAGAGGTTTGTTAACAATCCTAAAGACCTAAACAACAAAAAAGGAAGAAAAAAAAGAGGCTCTTGGAGAAAATTAGAACAACACCTTACCCACTGGAATGTGCCTTCCTGTGATCCATCTAGAACAGTGACCCAATTTGGCTGGGATTTGAAAGAACTCCTGTCATGGAGAAGTTCCCTAACCTGAAGAACTCATATTCAGCAACAACAAAAGGAAATCAGGCAATTCAAAACTAAAAGAGAATACGCAGCGCATCAAACAAAAATGTCAAAAATAAGGCTACAGAAGAAAAGATGGAATGCTCAGATCTTGATGGATAAGACAAGACATGGAGAATATTTACCGCTTGCAAAATTTCTTCAGACCTTTCAGTCCCTAATGCTCTGAGACCTGCAGTGGCCTGCATAAGGGTCCAAAATCATGTTTTCGCTAGAAAAACTGATACTGTTTCAGTTTCCACTACCATAAGAAGCAATACAGGAACCATAACTCACCCCAACCCTGACAGGTGTTTGTCCACGCAACTCTGCTGGAACTACTTTCTCAGCTTCCTCTAAAAGAGAAATAAGTGATTCAGCAGCCTCCTGTGGACCCTTTGCTGCACTCAGGCCTGGTTTTTTCTAGAGCCAACATGAGAGATAAACAATCAGAGAAGTTAGAATCCCTCTCTTTTCTGGATGGTCAATTGGTCTGTTCAATTCAAATATATAATAGGACGACAATATATTAGCTAGTAGGGTAATTACAGATGATCAGGTCAATGAGTAGAAATGAACATTTTTACACAGTGGGCTCTCAAGTCCTTCAGAATCTATACATCTATAAGGTATATTATTTTGGTGAGAGACAGGCTCAACCAGGATGATACGTTGTTTGAGCCTTTAGGTTGCTTCATAGAGATACAGTCTTGGAACAACTACCTGCAACTTTGCATTTTTGCAGTGCATTTACTTTGGTATGGTTTCCGATGATTTAGTGTCCAATTTTTCTTGCTCTAGCACCCATAACATGATAGATTTCTGAGGGGCAGAATATTAATTTTTTTTATCTCCAAACAGCTAAAATGGAATCCCCGTTCAAGAAGTTTCAAGCTAGTTAACTTGACGTTCAGCAAAAAATTCAAGCAGATTTACAAAGAAATTTTGAAACAGCATTTGGTCAAAATCAAGGCAGAAAGTTGTTCTTCTTAATCTTCTACTTCTGGTATTCCCCAAGAATTAGCTGTAGTCACATTCTGACATGTATTCAAATATTACATAGTTAAAAAAAATTATTCCTGATTGCACTATTGCAGGAACAACAAACACAACAAAAGCTGTCATATCCCTAGAGTTGTCATCCCAAGGTAAAAATCAACTCATTTCACGTTTGAATTAACAACACTAATTTATCATGACAAGGTCCTGGCTTAATGCCTTTGTATGGCAAGAGCTCATCGCAAGTAATAAGCATGTGGTGGTTGCTATGCATGCAATTTATCATATCCTGATACAAAAGACAAAACCACAGTGGCATAACTTCATCGGCCAATATTCTTCTGTCTGTGAAAATCTAGATGCAGTAGATTTTTGTTCCAACAATTTATGGGAAACAAATAAAAAGACATTAAGTTGTGCAGTTCACCATTGTTAAACAGGCCCTAAGTGATTATATCTACAATACAAATTTCTGATTTCTTTTGCAAATTCTGCAAAAAATATGTGCAGGACTACTTGGTTGTGAACTCTCAAGAGCCAAGCCAAAGTTTTGGATAGCCAAAAAACGAACTACTCCAACATTTAGTCAAGAGAAAGTAGAAAACAATCATTGTTTAGATTGGCCATACATGATATTACTGGATTTTCGTTGTTAGAGTGGCCAATTAGATTCTACTAGTGTAGTAGTGTTACTGAATTTTCAGTGCTGTTAGTTTGGCTTGAGATAGTAGAAGACCAAACAGGCCGCATCAATAATCTCATTTATGGCCACTCCAGAACACCTCTACTGCTCTACATCCGACCACCAAATGGCGCAACTCAAACTAAATGGACAAGAGAAAGCCTCAACCATTCACCTGTTTGAACAGCTCAATCTCCTTCCCTATAGGCACTAGATCCAGGTTTTCGTCGAAGCAATACACGTGCACGCGGCTCCCGGAGCTGCCGGCGTCAAATATAACGGCATACTTGTTCAATCCATCCTCAACGGCCCGGGGTCCCCACCTCCGACCGCCAACGGCGAGGAGCCCACCCGCTGAGGCGGAGGCCGGAGCGCGCGGCATGAGAAGGAGCACGAACGAGATGAGGAGTACCGGCGAGAGCAACACCATTAGTACCCGACGGTACCGATGCACACGGTCGGCCACCGCGTCCGTCTGCTGCTGCTGCCGTGCTCCGGCACCCGAGTAGCGCCGCATCCTCGCAGCCGCCGCCGCGGCGTCCGCGGCGGAGGGGGCGGCGGCGAGATCGTCGGCGGGGAGCAGATCGGCCGCCGAGGGCGTGCGGTACCGGATGCGACCGTTGGTCGGCGACGGTTTCACCGCCTCCTGCTGCGGCGGCTCCAGCGTGTCGGCGCGGGCGGCCGCGTGCGGCGGCCTTATCGAGAGCGTGGCGGGGTGGGTGAACGGGTGGGTCTGCCACAGCACAGCTGCGCGGTGACACGGGGACGGAGCGCGAGATCTCTCCGGCACGGGTCACGGCGACCTTTGGGGTTGACCACGTGGTGGCATTGCGATCGGGGTGGAGATGGAGGAGCTGGTGGCGCGGCCGCGCGGGAGCCAATTTGGCTCGATTCGGGGAGGTGGCTGCGCGGCTTTCGCCGTGGTCGCGGCGGAGCGGTGTGGAGGGCAGGAGCGGTATGAGCCAGCGAGACGAGTTGGCATCACGCCGTCTATCTTCGACACATTTAACTATATTTGCCACTCTTTCTTTCTTAAAAATATATACGTATATATTTATCGCTCTTACAAATAACACCAAATTATAATTATAAAATTGTCATGGAAAGAAAAGATTAAAACATTCTTATTGAATTTTATGACGTGGCATGCCTTTGCTAGCCTTTTCTCGTGATATCTCCTTCGCTCTGCCGTGTCTTGCACGCGCAAGCTCTCTGGCTATCAAACGACGTCTTCTGTTTCTTTGTTCTCACTCCTCTGCCCGGCGTGCTCGATAATGGCTTGGCTCTCGTAGAGCACTACGACAATCTCCAACGATGAAACCAAAATACAGGACCCGTTACATGTAAAATTTTCAATACCTATTTTTTGTTTTTTTCAACAATAAGACCCAAAAAAAAAACTATTTCTACAAATAGGTCTCGAGAAGAAAGGATACTCAAATTTATGTTGTGTCTCTCCGGTATTTAAAATAGATCTCCTGTGTAGGTATGGCCGATACAGTACTGTCGGAGACCCATTTTATGTTTTGGTGCCCTTATAGGTCACTTGTTGGAGACAATTTTACCCCTTACCTTGACCTCCATCAGTGTGTTGTAGTTGCAAGTTTTCGAGTCATCATTGCAGCCTGAGAAGACCCGTGGGAGTTGGCACCCATCAGGACGAGAGCTTGAGGAAAGAATGAGACCTCCGCTATTGTGTTGTAGTTGCAGGCTTCTGAGTCGTCATTGCAGCTAGAGAAGACGAGCGACACTTGGTACCTAATGGGATGAGAGCTTGAGGAAAGAATTTGAGGGTCTTCTACTTTTACGGGCCAAAATGGCTCTCCTGGTATAGCAAGCTTTTCATTACTTGAGTCAGAGAGGCGTATATTGCCTAGATACCAAGCAGGCCCTAAGGAAGCATTTGGATAGCAGCTTGGCTTGGAAAAATAATGATTTGGACTATGTTGAGGTAGGATATGAAGAATTTCTTTTAATTTTAAAACTTTTTGATAACTAATTTTAAATCTAACACTGCAAGTTTTTTTTAAACTAACACTTTTGGCCGCGCCTATTACCCTGGCGCGGCCAAATGCCTGTGCCGCGCCATGCATGATGGCGCGGCAGAGGTCTGACGTGGCGACGACCGGTTTCGGTGACCGTTGATCCATGGCGCGGCAAAGCCGAATAAATACCGCGCGGCTGGCCGGCCGCCCGCATGCACCCTGCCCGCCCGCCTGCCGCCAGCGCCCGCACCGCCACCAGCCGCCGCGCAGCGCCCGGCGCCAGCTCCCGCCCGGTCTCGCCCACCCGACCACGCCGCGCCCGGCCACTCCCGCCGCGCAGCGCCCGCGCCGGCCACGCCACGAATGCCGGCGCGTCAAGGCCGCCCGCTCCTAAGGTACCTCATCTCAATTTCATTTTTTTTTTCTTATTATTGATTTAAGATAATTAGTGATTTAGGATAGTTAGGGTTGATTTCATATTTTTTTTATTATTATTGATTTATGATAATTAGTGACTTAGGATAGTTAGTAATTTAGTATAGTTAGGGTTGATTTTATATTTTTTTATTATTATTGATTTAGGATATAATTAGTGATTTAGGATAGTTAGTAATTTAGGATAGTTGGGGTTTTATGATTGGTATTAATTTATGATAGTGAGTGATTTAGGATAGTTAGGTTAGTGAATTTGTTTATGATTTACGTAGGTTTGAGGTTGTGTGTTCTAGGCTCTGTTCGCTTGTCTGAATTCTAAAGGAATCTGGATAGTTTGGAGGAATGTTGAAGGAATTTGTGAGAGAAAAACACTGTTCTGGATGAAAAAAAATAAGCGGATCAAGCCGGGTTTAAGGGCACGCGAATGGGGCCAGTATAGTTAGGATTTTGGGTTTAGGGATTATTTATGTATTTATTATTTAGTTTAAGTTAGTTATTTAGTTAGGGATTTTGGGTATAGATACTAGTTTACTCTAAACCCAAAAAGGTTTAGGTATTTTAGAAATTGATTATGTATTTATTATCTAGTATAGTTAGAATTTTGGGTTTAGGGATTTAGGATAGTTAGGTTAGTGATTTATTTGTGAACTTACTAATGTTAATTTAAATTTTATTAATTTGAATACTCTAACGCTTTGTTTACTAATTCGTAACAGGATGGCTCCTCCCACGCAGCACTCGTTGTACCATATTCTTGAGGTGGAGTACGACGATCAGCACCGAGCACACATCTTGAGTGACAATGACACAGAGGTGTCGTTGCTTCCTTTGAGGCCCCGCGCGCACACCAGGGCGCACCAGTGGGACGAGCGTTATGTGTCGTACATATGGCGTGCCGACTTCCTCGAGCTTGTCCGTGTTGTCAACCACGGTCTTCCACCCCTTGACCCAGCACTACTTACTGCAGCTGTAGACAGGTGCGAGTGCATTCTTTGTACGTAAACTTTCTTCTAACAAATTTAAGGCGACTAACAGTTGTTCTATTCTTATAACAGGTGGAGACCTGAGACCCACACATTCCACCTACCTGTGGTGAGATGACCTTAACGTTGCAGGACGTAAAGGCTATTTTAGGCCTTCGGTTTGGGGGACTTCCAGTGACAGGGATAGTTGACAACGATCACTGGAAGGAGCTGGTGGCTTAGTTTACTGGTTTTCTTCCACCGGACGACGATGCTTTCAAGAAAATAAGTGAGTAATTCAAGCCTATTTAATACTTGCATTGCTTTCCTATAGCCATGGGGTCTCATTTTCTTTGGTCAATTTCAGAAAAAGTTCTAGGGTTTCGTCGTCCTGGATCACGGAGCGCTTTGATTACTTGGACCCACAGGCTGAGAGGCTCTGATCGATAGATTCGCTCGTGTGTGGCTCTGACACTTTCTTGGTGCTTTTCTCTTCCTAGACGCCTCGGGCAACACGATCAGCTGAATGTTCCTTGACATACTACGACAGCCGTGGGGGAACATAGCGGCATACAGCTGGGGCAGCGCAGTCCTAGCATGGACGTATCGATAGCTATGCGTTGCCTACCGTCGCACCTCAGGATATGCGAACCTTGGGGGTTGCTCGTACATACTCTAGGTGTGGTGTTGGGAACGATGGCCCGTTGGAAGGCCCCTTAATAATGGTTTACCGGTAAGTACTTCGGTTCACTATATTCTTGGAGACAGTTACATATAAATTCATTATTAATGGCTAATTCATTATCGTGTTCAATGCAGCAATGGAACGGGCGGGATACACTCTCTATAGCTCTGTATATCTAGACGCAAGCAGAGTTAGTTAGAGGGAATGCGAGACGCAAGTACAGGAAGTACACGGACGGTCTCGACGTCCTGACACAGCACCAGGTTACGCTCTCTTTACTATCATACCTATGTCTTGTTCGATGTACACTATATCACAACCTAACTCAATTACAAAATTTAGGTGCATTGGTGTCCTTAGGATGCTCCGGAGCTCCAGTAATATCTCAGTCCTGTCACTAGGGACGAGTTAGACGAGTATCGCTGCGACGTCCCTCTTATTTTCTTCCATGTGGTCGAGATTCACTTGCCCATCCGGGTCTGCAGACAGTTTGGGAGAATGACAGGCTGCCCACCACCGCTTTACTCCACCAACCAAGAATTGCATGGGTGCGTTATTGATTAATAACAATGCTACAATCCAGAGGTGTGTGGTACAACTAACAGCGTTTTGTTGCAGGTGTGACCGCAGGAAGAGGTACAAGATCAAGGATTGGCGCGTGACACAGCTCGCGCATCCATTTGTGGCAGAACAGGGTACGACATCCGGTCCATGCGGGTCCTCCACACGATCAGCACATCTTCGACGAGTACTTACGGTGGCTTCATAGGTCTACGAGGACACATGTCAAGCCCCCGTACACTAACGTGGCGATTGACGAGGACTCAGAGGAAAATGTCATCGAAGATGAGTACGACGTTACCACTAGGGAGACACACAGCTGGAGAGAGCACCGCTTCAAAGATACGTGGTAATATACTTGAATGGTATAATTTGTTATCCTTTTGGTATTAAATATATGTACTAAAACTGTCCAACCGTATTTCTGTACCCAGGCGACACAATTACCAAGGCTATCCAACGAAGCAGCGTTCCGGCTTCATGAGTCTAGAGGTCAGGGGCCAAGCGTTCTCATGGCTTTTGTGGAGGTAACATAAACTTGTCCGTTCCAAAAATATTTCTTTAGTGTATATGTGTTTGGGTAATGCACTAACTTTAACGTCTATTTATGCAGAAGGTGAAGAAGAGCTGCAAGAATCTAGCTTAGAAGCTTAGTTGCATGGACACTCCTTATGAGGAACCGCCACTCCCGTCGCGGTCGGATGCCACGTCTTTAGCCTCTTTGAGGACACCAACTGGCTCTTCTCAGCAGATGACAAGTGCCACTTTCGCGGTGCGTACACCACCACATCATAGCGCTGGGAAGGACCCTGCAACCGAGGACGATGAGGACGACGATGACGACGACCCCCTAGGCTTCCGCAGACAGCACGACTAGTGAGACGATTGGACGCAGCACGAGATCGGCATGTCTCAGTTAGGTGGTGCCCCGCTTGGTACCCAAGGAGCCTCACAGGTACTATCAAAGATAGTTTATTTAAATACGTAGGCTCCATGAACTAACGATTATAAATAATTATAAGTAATCGTGCGTATCATATACTTGTAGGGTACGGGCCATACGCACCGTCGACGCGACCATACCAACGTCGGCTACACTCCCAATGTGTTGCCAACAAATCTGAAGAGACAGAGGCGTCCGAGGGATCCTTACACTCATAGGTCTTAGTTTGTTAGGTCAAACGAATATTGACGTCCGATGCGGGGTTATTTGGTTATGTTATGTCAAACTTATGTCAAAATAATGAAAATATTATGTGGCAGTTTGTCAACTTGCGCACGGACTTCATTTATCTATTTCATATTCGTTTCCTTGCGTCGCGGTAGCACTGCCGGCGAGATTAAGTACCAACTAGTTCGGGAACCGACAGTCCCGACGTATCTCGACGCCGGTGGTAATTTTTCATAATCGATTAGTTAAATTGGTGGTTAACCGTATTATGAAAGACGGAAAACAAATCATTGGCTTATCAAATTCTCTACTCGGCCGTAAAAAAAATTCAACAAAAGACAGAAATAAATCTACTATTGATTTTACGTTAAGCAATACTTAGAATAACTCCCACTATCGGCGCGATGCGTTCGGATTAAACCGTTCAGGTACCGTCGCTCGGGCGACGACCGCAACGGCTAGGCGGGCTTGCTGTTCGGGCAGGCGGGACTGGACGCGGTATTTATTCGGCTCTGTCACGCCACGGATCAAGGCGCGGCACTGCCGCGCCAAGGTCGGAGGCGTGGCAAGAGCTGCCACATCAACGGTCACCGAAACCGGTCGTCGCCACGTCAGACCTCTGCCGCGCCACCATGCATGGCGCGGCACAGGCATTTGGCCACGCCATGGCAATAGGCGCGGCCAAAAGTGTTAGTTTAAAAAAAACTTACAGTGTTAGATTTAAAATTAATTATAAAAAAGTGTTAAAATTAAAAAAAAAATCGATATGAATGGTGTTATGAGATTTCTTGCCTTGTCCTATGTTTGGTTTTCTTTTCTGATTTGGGCTTTCCGTGGGACTAACATGGGAATAGAGAAAAGTTTTTTTTAGACTAGATAAATTTCATTACTCAACAACTAACAAATCGTTAGCAACAAGTGCCTCAACACTATCAGGAACAGAGCTCATAATTTGCTCCTCATCCTGATTACATAACAGATCCAACACAGCTAACTCGTGAGCAGCTTAATTACACTCTCGACATTTGAAAACGCACTCAAAACTAAGGAAGCAAGAGGACACCAAGTTCTTTATCTCCGTCACCAGAAGCCCCACGGCAGCATCATTGATCTTATATCATTACAATAGGGCAAAAAGAATTAGGATTATCTCTTTGAAGTAGGCTTTATATCATTATCATTCATTGGTGGGGGCGGATCCAACCGGGGGTAGGCAAAGTTCTATAGTATAGGTGGGGCTGAGACTTAAGATGTAGCAGCACTCGGAGGTACGCGTTGTTCAGCCCTCTAAAATTTTTTCTGGATCCACCGCTGTTCATTGGTAATTCTTTTAGAGGCGACAATAGCAACATGGTGGCAATACCGCATAACTGCTGCGACGCAAGTCAATATTATCACTCAATAAAGTTATATTACCTACAACCATTTTGTAAATAGTGGCAGTAGCACCATCTTATTGCAACGAAATGTATGACTATCGTAACACAATATTTTAGTGGCAATATGTACAATAACGTTTATCTATTGCAACAAATTTAGTGTCATTGTGATGCGTTCCGTGGCTGAAGGGTTAAAATCTTTGTTGCTTATCTCTCGGTGGTGCTCCACTTTTTCACCGTTGAAGTACAGCCACGAGGCCACTTTGATTTCTGTGTCGCGTGAGTAGCGTTGGGCTGAGATGCATGCGATGGTGCTAAAGGAGGTTATCAACTGTTTCAAACCCACGTCAGCACATTAGGCCTCGTGAGGCAAGCTGGAGCAGCAGCTCTGGTGACCCACACGGCCACGATGGTAAGGCTCGTTTGGCAGAGCGCTACGGAGGAGTAGCTCTGTTTGCATGTTTTCATAATAGCTCTAGTTGATTTCTCTTATTGGAAAGACGTTTGGTAGAAGAGCTTCTCCGGGTTGTTCAAATGAAGAATTATTCATAATCCATTGTTCTTTCTTTTTTGCTGTTTGCTAGCCTTATCCGGTCACCCACTACTCCATCGTGTGACGACTCTTCTTCTCTCCTCAATTTCCACTACATTTGCCGCTAAACGCCCGCGTGTCCACATGCTGTCATGCTCGTGACTCCGCCTTGCTCGTGCTCCGCCTTCCGCCGCTGCCAAGATGCCCTCGGTCGCACATGCCGCTTTTGAAGCGCCCTGGTATCCAGGAACTCAAATGTGATATAAATACTAGTCCTAAAAGGTAAAGGTTAGTAACACATTTATTACATCAGAAAAGTCTTGGTGTAGTAGTCTCGACAAGCGTGGACAGTGAAGGTATGCCACGATTAGAAATAACCAGAACATAATATAGGTCTAACAGAGCTAGAAACAAAAGGAATCGCAGTCAAACATTTGACGAGTCCCAATGCCACAGGCTAGCTGGGTGTAGACACGACCTTACTCGAACGCAGCTTCAGGATTAAAATCCGAATCTTCCTCTGTTCAACAAAGCAAGGGTGAGTACAAAGTACTCAACAAGTCCAACCTTACCCTACGGAAGGAGATAACAGTACTTGTATATAGATATATCAAGGATAAGGCTTAGATTTTATTTGCATAAAGCTATTTTTAGACATACGCAGGGTTTCATTTCATAAATACCTTTGCAAAAGACATATATTTTCCATATATAAGAGTAATTTTGAAAAGGGGGTTGCCACAATTTTAAGTGCTGCTGAACACTCTGTTCCCACAACACGTGGCCGGTAACCATTCATTTCCAAAATCACACACGCACTTAGGTTTCCACTCATCCCAAACCATAACCCGTCCGAGACCGCAGACACGGCGATCCGGATAAATTTTACACTCTGCAGAGGTTGTACAATTTCACCATAAATAGGATACTGTAACTTAACACCGTCGTGCAAGCACAGATCCATCAGAGCCATTACCCTCCATAGCTGAATAATGGCTCTCACCACGGGCACACTAAGACAACAAATATAATAATACAATAATTTATAGTGCTCATTACATTTTATACAATTCCTCAGTTTTCACATACATCTTTTAGTGTCCCACTGCACACCTGCCTCCAGGTAATTGTCATACCAACTAGGTGGATTTAGACTAAGCCTTGCCACATACAAAGTCGAGTGGTTATACGATAAAGTGAGTTAGGTGAGATAAATCATCAACTTAGTCCTTAATAGAGACAAGGCAGATATCTTCACGCTTAACCACAAAAGGTACAAAGCCACAACACCACGGTATCCCACGAAAAGGATTCGATCTGCCCCATCTCTAAGGTAATCACCATCTATAATTTGTTCATTAACCCTTTCACAATACCTACAACTTATCCTCACCACTCACAATTTTCATTTAAAATCATTGTATTTGAGAAATCACAGTAATGAGTATCCATGATGATACCAAGTCCTAAGCATTGCTAAATAATAATATTTTGTCATAGCATAATATTTATTCCTAGGTTTGAGTAAGACAATTATCAGATAATATCAATCCAAGGATGGTTATTCAAACGGGTTTTAGCGAAGCAGCGAAAATACCTCGTACGTATATCATACATGCAATATTTAAAACAGCTTCTACGAGTTGTGTTTAAAAATAGGATCAACATGCATCAAAGGGGAATAGACTGAATTTGCCTCTGTCGGCGTCCTCGAGAAACTCCTGCTGGCAGCCCGAGCCCTTGGCGTCGAACTCACGGTACTCGTCTCCGACGTCCTCGTTCTCCGGCTCGTTCACTCCGTTAGCTAGAACGCACAAGCAAACACAATCAAATAATAACATTTATTTAAATAAGCTCTAAAATCATGAAATTAATATGAGAGATAGATATTGATTTTAGATCAATTTAGAAAAAAGAAACGATGGAATCGGAGTTTGGACGTGGGAGATATGGATTTTAGAAGATGACTGTTTGTTTGATGCAAAATGAATCATTCACGTTTGCATGCACATGACTGGCCGGGTGATGAGTTGCACATCCACTGCGTGACGTGCGTGGCCTTAATGGGTTCTGGGCTTTGTCGATTAGCACCTGGCCCATGTGCCTTTATTTGACTAATCCAAAAGAGCAAGGAATAGAGAGAGAGAGAGGGGGGGGGGGGGGGGGGGGGGGGGGGGGAGCACGGCCGTTCATGCCCCTTGGCTTGTCCGCCATGGACGGCTACTGAAGCTCATGGGAGCTCGGCTTTGATAGAGAGAGGGAGAGCCGCGGGTTGGGGAAAGCGGAGGAGGTATGGCAGAGCGGGTACTGGATGAGCGATGTGCATGGCGCAGGTGATGCCGGGGCAGCACAGCGTGTAGCAGCAGGTGGCGATGGCGTTGAGGCGACGACTGCGTTGACGGCGTACGCGACAAGGATGAGCTGTGTTGCTTGCGTGCGTGCTTTGCTCTGGTGGTACGGGATGCCTGTGCGTGTGTACCTGCTCTGCTGTTGCCGGTGCTATGTGCGTTTACTTGTAGTACGGGGCTCTGAGCTGCTTGCCTGGTATCTGCTGGTGCTGCTCTGGCGGGATGAAGAAGGGAGGGAGTGGGAGGTGGGGTGTACGACGCGACAGAAGGACGGGGCGCACATGGCGTGGTGGCGCGTGGGTACTGTGGTCGGCGATGGGGAGTCTGGCACGGGTGCGTCGCGGTAGTAGTGGCGGGGCCGACGCACGCGGGCGCTGTTAGGCGAGGCCGAGCGGAGCCCGCGCGAGAACGGTGGGGAATGACCGGAGATATTATCGATGTAATGCGAGGGATATATATTTAGACGGGGAATAAAAAGATATAGGTCCGTTCGTTTCGCTGAAAAAACAAACTGAAATATTGTTTCAGCTGATTTGTTGTGAGAGAAAAATACTATTCTAACTGAAAACAAGCTGAAAAGTACAGATTATAAGATAAACGAACAGGGTCATACTTAAGATAGAATAAGTAGGAAGAGAATTTAAATAGAGCTTAAATAACTTTAGTTTTTAAAATAGATTTTGAAAATATTTTTAAACGAGTAATTTTAAGATTTGAATTTTCAGGATGTTACACGCTTCCTCCTCAATCTTCCCTACTAGCCCTCTCCTTCACGTCGGCTCCTCTAAAAGGTCCTAATATGATTAGAGGAGGTGAATAGCCTATTTAAAAACTCTACACAGCACTAGCTTAGAGTAATTGATTAGTACAACAAACGGTGTGATGTAATTTTGCTCTAGATCTAAATGGTTACAAGCCACCTATCCTAGCAGTTCTAGTTGCTGTGATCACTAAGCACACATAAGAAGCTAAGTTGTTACTGACTAATAGTTCTCAACAAGGCTACACTAAAGAGCTCCCCTAGGTGAAACTAAGCTAACAAGCAAGCTCTCAAAACTAACTACACTAAAGAGCGTGCTACTCAACGAGTTTGCAAGAATGTAAAGTAGTGAGTAGGGTGATTATACCTGTAACACCTCGGGTGTTACGAGCTGATTTAGCTCCTAAGTTAAGGTATCGGAGAAATCAAGCCGAATAGGTTTTTGAATTTTTAACAAGTGAGAACACGTATGAAACGGAAAAGCGATCTCGGTAAACAAAAACAAGATATAACTTATGTATAGTGTTTATGTAAAATGATGTGCGAATAGGGTAGATAAGAATGCAACTGTAATTCTCAGAAGTGAATATTGTAACTAGGGTTTCTGGGAGCTCAAACATCGAATTCGTGATTTAACGGGAACTTTCGTTGAATCGGCAAGAATTTGGATTGTGTTTAAAATATCTTTTTTGATGAATTAAATTGAGTAAAATAGTAAAAAGGTGCTCAGATATTTTGCTCCTATGGGTTAGTAGGAAGTATGGGCTATTGCAGGGAGTACGGATTGGTCGAGGTTAATAGGGTTAGGCCTTTTAGAAATTAGGGCAAAAGTGTTAAAAGTTGCTTAGCTCCGATCGAAGCTTTTGACTTTTTGAAGTCGGAAAAAGGAAGTAGACAATGTTGTTTTGACATCCAAATTCTAACAAAAATTGTTAGACACTAACTTCACGTTCTTGTACTGTTGGTTGTCCCTGAGTGTGCACTTGAGCTTGGCTTAGGTGGTAGTGGTGTTGGGTGTTACGATACTCTCGTAAATTTGCTCTAACTTCGTTAAAACGTGTCTGAATCGTATCGTTGGTGCTCCGTTCATGAATGGACATTCAGAGCGACGAGCCCATATTGGCATACATATATCTTCTCCTCTAGTTGCTCCCTGATCTTGGTGATTGCTTCACCAGATAGTTGGCACTGCTGGCTGTAGGATAGGGAAATTAGTTGAACTTCATCTGGGATTATTAGCAGTTTTTGGCCTGCTTTAAAAACCATGCTTAGCACCATTGGTCCCGTGGGCACGGTCACCATCCAAGCACGAGCACTGCCGCTGTCGAGTTCCAACTGTGGCCGGGCCACTACCGCTGGCCAGCTTGCGGCTGGCTGACGTCACATAGCCTTGCCTCGGGCGATGGCCGGTCCCAGCTGGCTGCAGCTGGTCCTGCTGCAGCACGCGCGCCGCGCTCGCACGGCTGGCTGCTGGGCCGCGCCGTGGTTGCAGCTGCATTGCGTGATCAACGTGGTGCTCGCCCCGCCCCTTGTCCTACCTACCCCACCTAGTCCTTAAGCTGGAACCTTATCGTCATAATGAGTCGAGGGTCGGACGCAGCGTTGATGGGATGCTTCCCTACCCTATTTTGCCGGCTAGCCGACACAGGCGACCTCGCTTAGGTCCTACCGCTTGTTGCTATGAACATCGTGCCAAGCCACCTGGTCTTGTCACCTATGTGCACGAGCTCGCTCTGCCACTGCCAACCGGAGGTCCGCTTTAACACGCCCTACCACTCGAGCTCATCCGCATGCTTTTCCCCATGACGTGGCCTCAGCCTGGGCACGACGCCCCACCTTTCAAATTCGCCTAGCCCATGGTTTCTCAGCCCATCTCCTCTTGTCAATAAGTAGCAGGGAGAGCTAGCTAGCCGCCTCAACCGCATCTGGCCATGGTAGAGTCCTACGCCGTGACAATTCGGTGATTAGCTCATCGTGGGCCATGTTCGTCGCTGTGACCTTGGACTAGGGAGAGAGGTAGGATTGGAGTGGTAATAGTTCAATTGCTTGTGGCTCTGAACTCGCCTTGACACACGCCCTCTGGTGCTCACGTGGTTTTGGCCAGGAAGCTCACCATCGGTGTAATGACGCGCCGGTGCCGCACTCATAACACCGCTGCGTGGATCGGTCGCACGTGGCTAGGCCATCTCGACACCTCTCCGCCTCAACCGCCACCACAACTCGAATCCCGGTGAGCTACTGGCACTTATTCGCTAACCCCTTCCCTCCGATAGCGTCGTAGGTCATCAGGACGGACGCCCCGCCATCGCGATTAGCCGCTCACCACTACGACTCTCGGCAGTGCACCATCGAGCCTCTAACCGTCGCCTACCCCTAAGGGTTTAGCCATTGGTAGTGGTCGGTTCGTGGTTGTTGTCGTAGTAAGTCTAGCATGACCGATGTAGCCGCCGTTGCCGCCGGTGCGCCCCGTCGCCATGTGCGGGCATGCCAGGAATTGCCTCGTTGCGAAGGCCACTCTTTCCGAGGTGTTTTGTGCAAAGACCTAGTCTAAAGAAACAATACCTCACTGTGTCGTTTGATTTCCAAAGATCATAGGCCCTCCTTTGCAAAAATGGTCGCGCGCGCGGGCTCCCCTGCCTTGGGCCGTTGCTGGGCCAGCTGTTGCGCGTGGCCACGCCTCGCGTTGGGCTGCTGGGTCGAGTAAGTGGCCGCCGGCCCTTTTCTTTTCTAAAGCGTTTCCTAATTTAATTGCTAAAAGCAAACTTATAAATTCAATAGAAAAATTTGTAGTTAACTAAAAATTATGAAACCAATTTTGTTAAGTTCATAAAATTATGATCCATGTGCTAGTATAATTTGTTCACCTAGTTTCATAATACTTTCAAGAGTAATCTAATTAATTTGAATACTTAATATTGCGAAAACACAAACTCATAGGAATTGCTATGGTAAATTGGTAGTAGTGTTGGCTCTGGAATTTTTACACCAAATCCTAACATTTTTAGGCGCCTACGGCAATTTTTGTGGCTCTAGAATAATTATTTTGCTAGGATAGCTAATGAGCCCTAGTTTGAATATATATATATATATATATATATATATATATATATATATATATATATTATATAACAAAATAAAGAAATACTTTGAAATGGTATAACTAAAACACTATGGTAAAATAGCGCATTGTCGACAACATGAGTACGTAGCTTAGTACGTTAGTCATTAAAGCCAGCTCGTTGGCTTAGCAATGTAATTATATTTTAGATTGACGATTGTCGTGATTATTTACGTTTCTGCGCTGCATCCACGAATGTCATAATAGGAACCACGATGGATCGTGGAGTCGACCAGAGTAGCAAAAAAGATGGTGTCTAGATGATCGTATCGCCACAATAGAATGCCAACTATTGGTTATATCCTACCCAGGCAAGCTCCGGTGCATAACCCCTATTATTTAGCACTTTAATTTATGCTTGTGCATTAAGTTTTAAGGAGTTGAATAAAAACCATTTGCATATATATATCCTTATCCTATGAGTCCTACTAGTATGTTAGAATCGTGTAGATGACTATGCTATAGGATTCGGTAGAAGTCGAGTGATTACCTGTTACTCGCGAGAGATAGGAAATATATTATTGTTGTTATTATATTACTATCACATGGAATATATATGGATGATAATTGGAGACCGGGCGGAAAGGTACTTTGGATCTAGACTTGGTTAGACGTTTGAGCGAGGCTCAGATTGCATTTGTTCCACCTGTGTTGATTGAAGACCGTCCGTTGCTATGGATGGTAGTCTGGTCACAGACTTATTATCCTGAGTACATACTTGCTTATGGGAGCGGGAAGGCTCGTTACCCTCTTATCGTGGGTTCTGGCTTTTTCAAGATCGACTAATTAGAGGCGGGGAAAGGTGAAGGTCTAAGCACCATACTGAGATGGGGTCTCAAGTGTGGGAGCTTGGTGTCCAAGTTTCAACGGGGACCTAGACCCCGTGATAGGAGTGAAATGGGTTGGTCTTGTTTGTGCCTAAGGTACAAACGGGGCGTGTGTTTTGGGGTACCTAGCTAGGATACATTGAGTCACAAATTGCCGTTTCTGTGAGATGGTACTGACTTGGCTATGGTCTAGCACCGTAATAAGAACTGAAATATAAAAGATGGTAAAATGGTTCTGATTGCTCACCACCTGCTTGAAAGTAGCATAGGTGCTTACATAGAATGGATAGTTAATGGACTATTGATGACTGCTAATAAAATTTAATATAAGGATGCACATTTAGTAATGCTTCTGCAGATGCAATAACCCTCAAGTCAAATAAGGCTTGCATATCCTTAGAGTCTTTTATTTTCCTCTTATTGGGTAAGTCTTGCTGAGTACAATCAAGTACTCAGGATTTTATTCCCCCTGTTGCAGGTGACCGATGGATGCTAGATGACTTTTGTGTGAAGAAACCTCCTAGTGGGCTCATAGAGGATTCCTTTCACGCTACAATCATAGTGTTTATTTATAACCCTCACTAAAAGTTTTATAAGAAAAGTTTTATGATTCACCATTAATCTTTATTCCCGCTATAATTCTGATCATATGTTGTTCTCCGCTGCAAGATAAAAATATAAACCTAAAATGTATAAACTCTTTTACATATAAAACTATCTTAATTCCGCTATTGCATTCAACTTGTTTATGTACTCTAACGTTGTAATAAAGTGATGTAAGAAATGGTTAAGAATGTTATAAGCTTTATTCTCTCATTTATGATCCTGATGAAAAAATATGGATTTTTCAGTCCTTCCTTGGGGTGTGCTCGATGGAACAATATGATTTAGTGCACTCTCTAAGGTACTTAGTGTCTAATGGAAGACAGGTACTCTTGGGAGGGCATTAGATTAGGCGGTTCTGCCACAATACCGCTGTGTCGAGGAATGAGCCAATCATAATATGAATGCCAATCAATCACCGAAAGAAATCCAATCACAAGATGACACATAATTTTTCTCTCGAGGTTCACATGCTTGCTGGCACGCTAGTCCCTGTTATGTCGACCAACACTTGATGGTTCGACGGCTAATAGGTGTTGCACAAACCTAGTCCAACAAATGGACACCGCAAGAACCTACTCACAAGTGAGGCAACTCAATGACACGAGTAATCCACTAGAGTTACCTTTCGGTGCTCCGTCGGAGAAGGTACAAGACCCCTCATATCACCGGGAGATGGTGAAGGGTCGAGATGGCGACTAGAGGGGGGTGAATAGTTGTTTCTAAACTTAACACGTTGGCTAACCAAAACAAGTGTGAAATTAAAACTATCGGTCTAGCCAAGACTATACCCCTCTATCTATGTTCTCTAGCACCTTGCAAAGATCCTAATTAAGCAATAAAGGTGCTGGGCTAACTAGAGTTCACCTAACCAATTCTAGGAGTAAGGTCACATAAACCTATGCCACTAGTATTTCAAGCAATGAGGGGGCTCCTACCCATGCTAGTAAGCAAAAGCACAAATCCAACTAAGCTCACTAGCAATGCTCAATAACAAGGCAACCAATACCAAATTAAAGAGCGCAAATACTTAGCAACATAAACTTAGCAAAGTGACTAACAAGGTTACATAAAAAAATTAGCCACGCAAGGGAGTTACTTCTATGCTACACAAGCAAGAAGGTAACTAGTGAGCTACACAAGCTAACTAATTACAAGAGTAACTACACAAGCACAATGTATATAAAAGTAATCACAAGCTTGTGTAAGGGGATTGCAAACCAACGGGAAGAACAAGGTTGATACGGTGATTTTCTCCCGAGGTTCACGTGCTTGCCAACACATCATGTCCCCGGTGTGTCGACCGCCCACTTGGTGGTTGGCGGCTAATTGGCATCACCCGCCAAGCCTGCACGTTGGGCACCACAAGAACCTACCCCAAAAGTGATGGTAGTTCAATGACACGCTCAACTAGAGTTGCTCTTCACGGCTTCCGTGGGGCGAGCACAATACCCCTCACAAAGCTCTTCTCCGGAGCACCGCACAAGCTTCTTGCAGGCTTCGACAGAGACCACCACCAAACCATCTAGGAGGTGGCAAACTCCAAGAGTAACAAGCACCACCGGCTTGCAACTCGATCATCTAGTGCCACTCGATGCAATCTCATAATGCAATGCACTATAATCACACTCACTCACAATCGATTCGCACTCCTGCAAGCATAAGTGAGTTAGAGGGCATCCAAGCACTCCTACACAAGCCACATAGGCGTGAGGGTGCTCCGCAACTAGCTCAAGGCCAGCCACACACTCCTTTTATAGCCCCAAGGGCTAAAATAGCCATTACCCCTTCACTGGACAAAGCGCGCACTGACCGGACGCATAGGTCATAACGACTGGACGCTGAAACCTAGTGTCCGGTCATTTACAGAGAGGTTCCAGCGACGTTTTTAGCAACCGGACACGTCTGGTCATCACTGGCCGAACTCTCCCAGCGTCCGGTCATGTCTGGACACGCTAAAACACACTGACCAAACTCACAGGTGCTGACCGAACGCTGGACCCTAGCGTCCAGTCGTTTTTCACGCCAGCGTTCGGTCACAGACCTTTCAGCGCTAAAACGGCTATAACTCTTAGCTCTGAACTCTGATTTCGATGATCTTAGACATTTTGGAAAGCTTACTCAGAGGGATACACATCCCACATGCATACTTGATCCAAATCACAATGGATCAAAATAGTATTCCAATCCAAGAACCATCCTATAGTTTGGAGTACACTGAAAAACATTTTTCTCTTCTCAAAGTTGATTCACGACAACTCTAACTTCTTCTCCTTTGCAAATGTGCTAACACCACCAAGTGTGCACCACCATGTATATGTGTGTTAGCTTTTCACAAACATTTTCCAAAGGATTAGCCACTCAACTTGCTACGCCACTCAATCCTAGCGATGATGCAAAGTTTGATCACTCGAGTGACACTAGATGACCGATATACAAACAAGTTTGCCCCTCTTGATAGTACGACCATCTATCCTAAACTCGATCATCAACTTCTCTACACACCTATGACTGGTGAAATGAAATACCCTAGGTTATGCCTTTGCCTTGCGCATTTCATTCTATCTCCTCCAATGTCGATGCAACACATGTACCAACATGATCAACAATGATATGATCTACTTCATATCATCATGTGATTATATTGGTTCATCGGTCTTGACTTCACTTGCTTTTCACTGTTGCCTTTGTCCATTGGCGCCAAGTCTTGCTCAAGCTTCACCGCCACGCGGTCCATCGCTCCAAAGCCTCTGACTTGCCCTTCACGCTTGCAACCGGTCCATCAAGCCAAGTCTTGTCTTGATCTTCTCCACCTTGATCACATAACTCAATGTCATGTCTCATGTGCAATAAGCTCCTTCATCATCACATGTGTGAGCTTTGCAACATCTCCAAACTATTTTCACCTTCACGGCATATGTTGCTCACACACATGTACTTGTGGACTAATCACCTGTGTATCTCACATAAACATAATTAGTCCACTTAGGGTTGTCACTCAATTACCAAAATCACACAAGGATATTTCAATCTCTCCCTTTTTGGTAATTAATGACAACTCTACAAAGATATGGAAATTAAGCTCTTTTGGATTCATGTTGCTTGCCCAAGCAATTTTACCATGTGTAAATGATTTTGGACAAGTACCACAAACTCGAAATGGAAGTATTAGCTCCCCCTACATATGTGCTAGAGTGTTTGTTTTGAAGCTCGCACATATGCATAGATTGAAATTATAGGAGAGTAATTACTACTAAATGATGCTAAGGTGTATAGAGTAAACCTTTGAAGCGTGATACCAATCGGAGTTGCACCTTTAAGTTCATCCTTAGCACCATGGTTAGCTAGATATCACTTGGAAATAAAATCACTAGATACCTTGTGAGATCAACATTAAAACCAAGGTACTTGCATTACTTGAAAAGCATACCAAGTGTCTAGCTATCATCCTATGCATGCTAGTTTTCATTTCATCAATCAAATTCTACAACTAGCATACTTAACACAAGCAAGCACATGAATATGCACATATCAAATGCAATCAATCAAAGTTTATGAGCTTGCTCCCTCTATTTGTGTGCTTCTCTTGTCCAAGAATTTTAATCCATCTCTTTTCTTCAATGTTGCTCCCTCTTTGTCCATGTCCTTGTCCAACCTCTACTTCTTTGTTTTAATTTCTCCCAAAGCTTTCATATCTACAATCTCAATTTTAAAGCTTTCATATCTTTGTACAATCTCTCCTCCTCTGTCACCAATTTCTATAAAAGATGTGCTTCTCATTGATGCAAAGGTATGCATTTGGGATAGATGGTTCAGGCTTGAATCTTATGTTTTTTATGGACATCACTTGATTGTTGGAATGACACCACTTGAAGATACCACTTTTAACTTGTACCACTTGTATCTTGTGTAGGGCTTCTTGAGATACCACACATAGGATCTTTTATCTTGATATCAATTTGTGTGACACCTCTCCCTATGTGATAGCATGGGTCATCCATTTGATACACTTGAGCTCTTGTGGGTGAGGGATGCATTCTTCATTTGATGATCACTTAAAGTTGAGGATCACTTGTGGAACCATCGTCTTGCATGATTGATGCCATGTGTAGATGTGATACCACTTGAAAGAATCTTCTAGTATGGAACCACTTGTTGGATTTATCAATAAAAACCATTTTTTGAACATTTGCTATCTTCATGAGTACCACTTATAGGATATCACTTGTGAGTTGATCTAGACATCACTTGTAGATTCTTAATAAAATACTTGAGTCTAGATACCACTTGTAACAAACAAACTAGATATCTATTTGTATTGTTGTCTTGTGCTTGTGCTTTTATCACTATCATGAGCTTCTATAGTTGACTTGAACTAAATTGATTTGCTTAAGCTTCCAAGTCCGGTTTAAACCAATGACAAGCTTCTTCACACCTCTTGCAAGGGTTATCTTGCCAATATTATACTTGTCACTAGTTAGCAATCCAAATTAAGTCAAGTAATTGGTTTTACTAGCTCATGAACAAATTCATATACTAACCACTAGATCAATTTATCATTCAAGCAATAGTGGTAGGCTATGAATTAAAACATTTCATTTGTTATGCATGATCCTATGAAACATATACTATATGTACTAACCACATACTAGTAAGGGATGAAATGATCATGCGCATTACAATGATACCTTTGCTATGTTGGAGTAGAGGATAGTCACATAGATTCTAATTCATTACTCCAATAGCAATGTGAAGTCCAATTATAACCTTGGTGAAGACCAATAGACACCATTTTGAATTTCACTCTTCACCCATATGAAATGAATACCACTTATGATCAAGTGCACTTTCTTATTGTGGTTGGCTTGCTTCTTCTTTTCATCTTTACTTGCGTGAGAGCATCAATTTGAGAATACTACTTGAAATATCATGACTAGCTCTCTTTTGGGTGTTGCTTGCTTTTCTTGATCAACCCTTTTGATTGCTTCAACTAAGCATCTCAAATGTTCCTCGGATCACCACTTCTATGTTAGCCTTCTAAGTACCACACTTGGTTCACCTATACATACGCGGCAAGCCCCTACACTAGGGAGAAGTGACATCTCTCTAAGAACCATTCTTGACACTTACTTGAAATAACTTGATTGATTGATCCAAGTGATGGACTTAACTTGATGAGTAACCTTAATTCCTTCTTTAAGTTCCTTTCTTTCTACTTGTTTAAGTCCTTTTTTTCTACCAAATGATCTACAATCATCACTTGAACTTAAACTTCATCTTCAACTCGAGTTTGATCTTGATTTTCATCTTGAGTACCAAAAGTGTGCAAAGTATACTCCACAATTAAATAACCTTATACTCATATCTTATCATACTTTTATATCATCTCAAAACCAACTTAGGTACCTCAATTACTCTTAAACATGTTTTCAATTTGAGGACCTTTTAATCAAAGTGACTCTAGATCAATTCAATATTTGTCACTTTTCTGGCAGATTCTGTACCCTTCAAAGAAATAAGCATATCTCCCACAGTACAAATCGAAATACCACGAAATTTGGTGGAGATGTGTTTCACTTAGTTATCTAGCAGCTGTAAAAATTTAATCTTCATTTGACATCTAGATTTCTACCAGATTTCAATTATTCCATCACTGCTATATGCTGAAAACTGCTGCACTATAGCTGACAAGTTTCACTCCAAAACTGAGGCATATCTTATCCAATTCTCATGAAATTTCTATAGAATCTCATAACATAAGTCTAGAGCTTGTACACCAATTTTCATGCCAATCCAATAAGTTTTGATCACTCAAACATGGTTAAGATCACAGCTAGCTCAGATTTTAAATATAGAACATATTTCAATCACTTGAGCTATACTTCATCAAGTATGAATCAAACATAAAACCAACTTGTTTGAATACTTTCATAAGACATAAATCCATTCAATACACTTACTAAATATCATATTATGAATTTATCCAACACAAATTAATCCAAAGTTGATTACTAAGCAATTATCCATTCAATCAACTTATAGCAAGCAACATTGCATATTTATCTAATTCAATCAACTCATATGCATCTAAATGAAATGATCAACAAGAGATATACCTTGGTTAGCTCATGATCATCCAATTAGCAAGTTTTAACTCAAATATTTTTGTAAGCCATCAAATGTTCCAATAAATCACCCCAACTTGAATATGACACTTGTATGTTGATAGCACTTGGACTTCACTCAATTTTCACTTGGCATTGGGTTTGGATGTGCACTAGGCTTCATATCTTGACTCAATATATGATGATCAATATGAAATCAATTGAATCAAGTCTCCAATGCCAATGGTACCTACAATCAATTATTCACTTTTTGATGGTACCCAAATAATTTTGGGTCCTCTCAAGTTAGGAGCAACATACTTAGGCATAGCCTTAGTATGAGTAGCGGAATATTTTGCAATAGCAATCATAGAGGTACCATTACCATCTATCCTAAGTATAGAATCATCATCAATTGAAATAATCTTAGGAGTGTTACCTAGGGGACATTAATGTGCCATGTGTCCCCTTTTCCAGCATGAGTAACACTTTCTCTTTGCTTGAGCCTTTTCATCTTTGCTCATATTGTGCTTCTCATTGTCTTGCTTATCCTTATTTTCTTGAGTCTTCTTATCAAGCTTGTTTTGAAAACCCAAAGCTAGGTGGCCCAATGTGTCACAACTATAGCATCTCATGTGAGCAATCTTCTCCATTTTCTCTTCTTTGTTCTTGCTCATTTGCTTTGCATCTTGATTTATCCTTGGACGCATTGCTCTTTCTCTTGCTTTTCCACCCCTTCTAGTTTTCTTCTTCTTTATCATTAAATCACCACTATTTTCATGGTTTATCTTAATTTGCTCTTGGGGTGTCTTCTCTTGCTCAACTTGTGGCTTTGGTTGATGCTCTTCTAGTTGCTTCATCAATTGCTTGGTTGGACATATTGAGGTAAGATGACTCCAAGTGTGGCACTTGAAGCACTTCACATGCTTGAGCATCTCTTCTTTTTTTATCTTCTTGAGCTTCTCAATGTTAGGGCAACCATTTGCAAGGTGTCCCACTTTATGACACCAGTAGCACATGGTATGAGAGAGCTTTCTTTGTTGTAGCTTCTTCATCTTTCTTTCTCTCTTTCTTTTGCCCTTTGTTATCTTCTTCTTGAAGCTAAGGCCACACTTATCACTATAGTTTCTTTGAGTCTTCAACATGTGCTCAAAGGTGACTTTTGAGTTGCAGCACCTCTCTAACTTGTTGCTCAATTTCTTCACTTCACTTTTGAGCTCAATGTTCTCCTTCAAAATGTTAGTCTCACAAGACATAGAAGTAGAACAAGCATCTATATGTGAAGAGCATGGCATATCTAATAAATCATCACAAGAGGTGGATACATGCTTCTTACCTATATCACAAGGGTTAGCAACATTTTGCAATTTATCATTTGATCCATGTGATGAGCTCTTATTATTTTTAAGTTTATTTGTAAATACTTTAATGAGAGAAGCATGTTGTTCTAATAATTCATCATGAAATGCAAGTAGTGTCTCATGATTCAATTTTAGCACATCATGTGAAGATTTAAAAGCATCAAGTAATTTCTTATGTTCTTCACAAGAGTTCTTTAGAAATGAGTTTTCCTTTTCCAATTTCATTATTTTAGATTTCTTATTTTCTAAAGACATGGTCATGCTAGCAAGTCTACTCACAAGCTCATTATATGAATCAACATGATCAACCACATTATCATTTGATACCTTGGTGTCACCTTGTGACATGAAACAATGTGGTGATGTAGAAGAGCTTGTAGTAGCATCGCAATCATGGCCCGAGCATGAACCATCATCATCAAGATCACCACCAAGTGTGCTTGAGGTAGAATCTTTATGTGCAATACTTGTGGCATCATCATCAACCTTGTCAAGTGAACTTGTAGTGGATCGATCATCATCATCATCATCATCACTTGACCATGAGGTGGAGCAATCTTCCACAATCACCAAATTGTGATTATGCTCAACACACTCATGTGCCTCCACCTTATGATCATCCTCCTTCTTGAATTTCCCATCATCACTTGTGGAGGAGTCACCGTAGAAGGCTTGGAGAGCCATCCACATATCATGAGCACTTTCCAAGTCCCACACACGTCTAAAAACATCATCATGTAAAGCACACATTAGATAATAAAGAGCACGATGATCAAGTTGTAAGCAATCCTCTTGCGCTTGGGTTAGGTTGTCCTTATCTAAAGCATCATGAGAAAAACCAACAACAATGATCCACCATGCCTTGGGACCCAATTCACGGAAATGATCGAGCATATGATGTTTCCACCATGCATAGTGTGTGCCATCAAAAATATGTGAGTCACAAATAACTTCTAGCCCAAAGTTCGTCATCCTCTCGGGTCGGTAAAGACCACAAATAAGAGACCTAGCTCCAATACCACTTGAAGGATCGAGATGGCGACTAGAGGGGGGTGAATAGTCATTTCTAAAACTTAATCGCGTCGGCTAACCAAAACAAGTGCGGAATTAAAACTATAGGTCTAGCCAAGACTACACCCCTCTATTTATGTTCTCAAGCACCTTGCAAAGATCCTAATTAAGCAACAAGGGTGCCGGGCTAACTAGAGCTCACCTAACCAATTCTAGGAGCAAGGTCACACAAACCTATGCCACTAGTATTTCAAGCAATGAGGGTGCTCCTACCCATGCTAGTAAGCAAAAGCACAAATCTAATTAAGCTCACTAGCAATGCTCAATAACAAGGCAACCAATGCTAAATTAGAGAACGCAAATACTTAGTTACACAAACTAAGCAAAGTGACTAACAAGGTCACACAAACCAAATTAGCCATGCAAGGGAGCTACTTCTATGCTACACAAGTAAGAAGGTAATTAGTGAGCTACACAAGCTAACTAATTACAAGAGCAACTACACAAGCACAATGTATATAAAAGTAATCACAAGCTTGTGTAAGGGGATTGCAAACCAACGAGAAGAACAAGGTTGACACGGTGATTTTCTCTCGAGGTTCACGTGCTTGCCAACATGCTACGTCCCTATTGTGTCGACCGCTCACTTAGTGGTTCAGCGGCTAATTGGCATCACCCGCTAAGCCCGCACGTCGGGCACCGCAAGAACCTATCCCAAAAGTGAGGGTAGCTCAATGACACGCTCAATTAGAGTTGCTCTTTGTGGCTCCCGCGGGGCGAGCATAATACCCCTCACAAAGCTCTTCTTTGGAGCACCACACAGGCTTCTTATGGACTTCGATGAAGACCACCACCAAGCCGTCTAGGAGGTGGCAACCTCCAAGAGTAACAAGCACCACCGGCTTGCAACTCGATCACCTAGTACCACTCGATGCAATCTCACAATGCAACGCACTAGAATCACACTCACTCGCAATCGATTTGCACTCTTGCAAGCACAATTGAGTTAGAGGGCATCCAAGCACTCCTACATAAGCCACATAGGCGTGAGGGTGCTTAGCAACCAGCCCAAGGCCGGCCACACACTCTTTTTATAGCCCCAAGGGCTAAAATAGCCGTTACCCCTTCATTGGGCAAAGCACGTACTGACTGGACACGTAGGTCATAACGACCGGACGCTGAAACCCAACGTCCGGTCACTTACAGAGAGGTTCCAGCGACGTTTTTCAGCGACCGGACGCGTCCGGTCATCACTAACCGGACTCTCCCAGTGTCCGGTTGCTTCTGGACATGCTAAAAACACTGACCGGACTCGTAGATGTTGACCAGATGCTGGACCCCCAGCGTCCGGTCGTTTTTCGCGCCAGCGTCCGGTCACAGACCTTTCAGCGCTAAAACGGCTATAACTCGTAGCTCCGAACTCCGATTTCGATGATCTTAGACATTTTGGAAAGCTTACTCAGAGAGCTACACATCCCACATGCATACTTGATCCAAATCACAATGGATCAAAACAGTATTCTAATCCAAGGACCATCCTATAGTTTAGAGATCCCGAAAAACCTTTTTCTCTTCTCTAAGTTGATTCACGACAACTCTAACTTCTTCTCCTTTGCAAATGTGCCAACACCACCAAGTGTGCACCACCATGTGTATGTGTATTAGCTTTTCACAAACATTTTCTAAAGGATTAGCCACTCAACTTGCCACGCCACTCGATCCTAGCGATGACGCAAAGTTAGATCACTCGAGTGGCACTAGATGACCGATATGCAAACAAGTTTGCCCCTCTTGATAGTACGGCCATCTATCCTAAACTCGGTCATCAACTTCTCTACACACCTATGATCGGTGAAATAAAATGCCCTAGGTTATACCTTTGCCTTGCGCATTTCATTCCATCTCCTCCAATGTTGATGCAACACATGCACCAACATGATAAACAATGATATGATCCACTTCATATCATCACGTGATCATATTGGTTCATCGATCTTAACTTCACTTGCTTTTCACCGTTGCCTTCGTCCATCGACGCCAAGTCTTGCTCAAGCTTCACTGCCACGCAGTCTATCGCTCCAAAGCCTCCGACTTGCCCTTCACGCTTACAACCAGTCCATCAAGCCAAGTCTTGTCTTGATCTTCTCCACCTTGATCACATGACTCAATGTCATGTCTCATGTGCAATAAGCTTCTTCATCATCACATGTGTGAGCTTTGCAACATCTTCAAACTATTTTCACCTTCACGACATATGTTGCTCACACACATGTACTTGTGGACTAATCACCTGTGTGTCTCATATAAACACAATTAGTCCACCTAGGGTTGTCACTCAATTACCAAAACCACACAAAGGACCTTTCAGATGGCCACGAACAATCACCAACTCATGCCAATGCTCCTCCGCTGCTCCAACCCATCTAGGTGGCGGCAACCACCAAGAGTAATAAGAAGACCCACAGCCAACACGATCCCAAGTGCCACTAGATGCTCAAACACAATGCAAATACACTTGGATCACTCCCAATCTCACTTTGGATGATCAAATCATAAGCTAGATGAGTGGGAGGCATGGGAGTATGCTCACAAGGTGTATCATCAAGTTAGAGAGCCAAGAGAGTGAGCAAGAGCCAGCCATCATGTTTTTATAGAGCCTCAACAACTCAACTAGCCATTATACCCCTTCACTGGGCTGTCTGCGAGGTGACCGGACGCGTTCGGTACGGCGTCCGGACGCGTTCGGTCGCTGCATCCGGTCACTGCCTGGCTACCATGTATTGCTTTCAAATCTAATAGCCATTGGCGCCCAACGCCTAACTCATTCTCGTTCTGACACGTAGGATCGGACGCGACGCTTGGAAACGATCGGACGTAGTCGAGGTAGCATCAGGTCAACTCTAGAGAGCTCCCAGAGCCGCCCTAGAGAGACTAGACACGTTCGGTATGGCCGACCGGGCATGCCCCTACATCAGGTCCACACCACTGCGCGTATTGCTTCCTCTGACCAGACACGACGCTCAGCGTCAGGTGACTCGACAAACTGAGCACCCGGTCACGATCAGGAAACACACTGAGAGGTCCAGGGCCTGACCTGATGCGTCAGATCGAACATGAACGGACACAGCCCAGCATCCGGTCATCCTTGCCTTAGCTTCTCACGTCGGGGTCAAATACCGGACGCGCCCGGTCATGTCTATGCCACCTGCACGAGTTTTGCACACTGAACGCATCCGGTATCAATGTCGGACACGTCCGGTCACCCAGTGACCAACACGATCAACTCCTTTCTCAACACCCTTTCTTCTATGTGCCAACACCAAAGTGTCTCACCACTTGTGCACGTGTGTTAGCATATTTTCAAAGCATTTTCAAGGGTTAATTGTTAGCACACTAGGTCCTAATGCACATGCATAGAATTCAATCACCTAGTGGCACTTGACAATCATATCAACCATGAGAATTCCCCTTCTAATAGTACGACTATTAATCCTAAACCACTCACACCCTCTATGGTGTCTTGAGTGCAAACTAAAAATGGCTCCTATCTTTATACCTTTGCCTTGAGCCCATTTTTGTTTCTCTTTCTTCTTTTTCTAAATGTGATGCACTTGATCCATCTTTTTCTGGCCATCACTTTCACCGTGACCATCATCTAGCTCCACCTCTTGGATTAGACTACCTCGTCTAATTCACACACTTAGATCAAAAGTTAGTCCTAGGGTTTCATCAATTATCCAAAATCAAACTCGGGCTTTCACCCTCGTCCGTGCCGGTCCCCTCCTCTGTGTTGCTGCCCCTAGCCACGACCGCATCCATGCTTCGCCTATAGCCAGGGCAAAAGGTGCTGACCTGCACCATGGCAAACAGAGCGAGGGGGATGCCTTTTTCGGCTCCATGCCACATCGGTGCCTTGTGAAAGTGCACAAAAGAGCTCCAGGCGAGAATTTTTTTTGGTTTCCACCGTTCGATAAAATGTGCTCCCAATTGCTATAGAAGTTGCTCAAGAATCTCTACCAACCAGGCTCTATCAAAGACGAGCAACTTCGACTACCCACCCACATGGCGGTGAAGCTCTAGACATTCTTGGTGAAGCGATGAGGATTCTGTCAATCTTGAGATGCCCAATGCGCCGAAATCTCTATATGGTCGTGATTACTTCCGCATGATACTTCCCCTTCCGCCTCTGGTCTAGCCTGTGGCCTACTCCGTCCCTTTATATCAGTCGTTGTAGCCTTGGGGTTAGTTACCAAGAACATTTGCAAAGACTCAAACACCCCTACTTACAACAACCCTTTTAACAGTTGCACCATTAAATGAACAAGTCTATAGTGTGAGGGAAAATGGTTAAAGCTGCCTCTTGGACGGGGAGACATGCGCTTTGATGCAGGATGGTACAACTACTTGTGGACATGTATTAATAGGAAAGAGTTATTTGGGGACAAGACTTTAGTCCTCCAACAACATATATTAAGGGACGGAGGGGGTACATTTCAGGTACAATGCCTCTACTGGGCATCTAGGCTATGTGTTGTGTGTCCTCGGACTACCAACTCAAGTTCACCCACCGTCTTCTGACTTTTAGCAACCCACCTAGGGTGATTACGTACATGTATTGTCCGTAACTTTTATCCCTACAGTAACCCACATTTTCTAATAGTTTTGTTAGATACAATGCTTTTCTATTCCAAACCTAAATCTAATATATATATCCCACTCCAATCTTATGGATATCATATTCGTTTTCCATTCATGTTATCCCATAATCCAAATGTCACCTAAGGTCCTCTCCGGTGGCTAAATCCAACTGACTGACATAGTATTAGCTGAAGAATCGATGCATAACTAAACTCTACTCTTGGGGAAGAACTGAACCTAAAATAAAAATCGGTTCTTACTTACGAAGTATTTTTGTGATTGTGACGAAAATTAGAGAAGAAACCAAACCCACCACAGCGAAGAAGAATTATGAAGATTAGAAATCAAACCAAACCATCGCAAGGAACAAGGATGAGGCTTGTTTGGATTAGAGGAATTTTGAAGGAATCCAACTCTTATGTTTTGCTTACATCACATAGTGTTTGGAACGAAGGAACGAAGTTTTCCTTTTCATAGGAAAGGCCTGCTTTTCTTTATGAAATAGAGGAAATAAAATATCCACTTCAAGCTCTTGGAAAATTTTCCAACGTGTGAATGGAGAGATGAGCAAACTCTTCTTTACTGGAATGGAGGAATAAACATGTTCTTATATTCATGTGTTCAAACACCCATTCTTATAAAATTCTCATACCTTTTTAATCATCTATTTTCTACCTAGACTTATTTTCTATTCCTGTATTTTCTCTCATTCGTCTGTTTTTTCTCCCTCCCTTCCGAACATGCCCGAAGCCAGAAGCAAAACCCCTCCGTTCCGAACATGCCCTGAAAGGAGAAGCAAAACCGAACCCATTCGGTTTGGCGTACCTTTTCGTATCGAAGTATCCAACCTATTTTGTATGTTGTAAAAAAAACTATTTTGTATTTGCGCTGGCGGATAAAAGCAGGTGGAGCCGTGGAGGCGTCCCTACTCCCTAGTCAAAGAGGTTGTCTGAAGCGAACACCCCCAGAAATTCTCCAGCGCCGCCGCTTGCATCTGCGCTCGTAGGCCGCGCCGCCCGCATCCTCGCTGGTTCGTCGCCAGCTGCTCCCCGCGCTCGTCCGCACCGCCGCTCGCTCACCCCGCTCGCCCGCACCGCCGCTCACCGCACCGAGCTCGCGGTGAGAATCAGGGAAAGAAGACGCGAGTGAGAAGAATCGTTGGATTGGCAGGCCCACCCATGTAGTCTTGGGCGGATACGGTTCCAATCCATATCTGTGGGTGTTCTCCGCTTTGAGCGCCACCGCCGCATCGGTCGCCAGGCACGATGTGCCACCGGTAAATCGCCATTGCGCCCATCGTCATCTGCGGACGGTGCGAAGCGCCTCTAAGTCTCGTGCTCTGACTGGCGCTGCATCGTCTACCAGTGCATTCGTCACCGCCGCGGCCTCCAATCTAAGACGTCGTTGACAAGTCTTCCGCGTCTTCGTCGAGGTACGTTGATTCCCTAGCTCAACATCATCAAGAACTAGAAGAGAGAACGATGAAACAGATAGAGATGATCTTCATGTTGGCTATAGATATGCCTGTTGACCCTAAAGCTGACATGCTGAAACTATTGTGCCATCCATTTATTATTCTTGTTGTCACTGAAGCACCACCCATCTTTCCTTGCTGGACATCATTTGTAACTGTCACAAAGTTTCTTTGCTGGACATCATTTGTGACTGTCAAGAAATCTGGATTTGTCACTTTTGTAGCATATATTAAGTACTGAATTCATGTGATAGAGGTTGCTCATTAGTTTTCAAAATAAAAATACAAGTTATTGGAAACAGAACCTTCTCATCTCACTCTGAAGTACATATGTGAGCTTATAATGCAGAGTTGCCTGTTTAATGCATAGTCATCAAACTTTTCAGCCAGAAATTCATGAGTAAATTGGAACCCTTTTGTTGATTAAACAGCACACACGACTCCATCCTTGGAAAACAAAAAGGATAATTCAGATACACTAGCCATATTGATATAAATGCCTTTTGACTTGAATGATTCAAGCAGCTGTATTTTGGCTTCAACGTTGTGCATTGTTTTCTTTTTCTGCCACATATGTTCCTCTTACCCCAAGGGCAAGAAGGAGCACCTTGTCACCATCAATAACATATTGCTTGTGGTTTTGCTGATCCTGTATCCTTTGATCCAATCTGTGAGATGATTCATTGTTCAATTACGGGCTGCAATTTGGAACTTTGCCATTAGTTTATATCTTTAGGCCATCTTTAATCCTAGATCCCATGATCACTCGCACAGTTGCATTCACTGTTGACAAGATAATAAGCCCTAATGTTTCATTTAGACATTTTCATAAAGCACTTAGAGGTTTATTATCTTGTCAACAATGAGCGCAAGTGATTGTGGATCTAGTCTAGGATTAGAAGTGACTGTGAATTGTGATACATGACACTAGGGTTGGGCCTGTTTTGCTCTGGACAGGATGGAGCATGGGGACTGTCCTTTAACAAATAGACATGCCGTTGTGTGCATTCAGCAGTCACAATAAGGATTATTGTCATTGATTAGTGCATTGTATGGAGCAGTTGCAAGATGTGTTATTCCAGCCTCTGCTTAAGTTGAACTGTAGACCTATTACTCTCTTGCTGTGATGCTTCCATTTGTCATCTACTAACCATTTTGGTCAATCTGTCAGGTGGAGAACACTCGCTGCACTGCAATCAGTAAGCTATTGCCTCCACAGCTTTGCCAGCAATGCTGCATCAGATGTGAGCAACAGAAACAAAACTGATGCATGCAATGCATCAAACTCCAAACAGTAATAATGAAAATAGTGCTCCCAAAACCGCTGCCCATGCAGCCCATTCACAGTCCCATATTGCTAAACCAATGAGCGTTGCGTCACCCACTTTCTCAAGTTCACAAGAGCCCATAAAAGATGAAGACTCGCTTCACAAAGGAAGAAAGCGGAAGGCAACCACACAAGCCGTTCAAATAAGCCCCATTTGCCAGCATGAAAAAGAAAATATTCATACAACTGAGCTACCTTCTCCCGACGGTGCCTGCCAGTATGTCAAGGACAGACTAATGGGGAAGATTACCTGCATGGTGTGTGGCAAAGAAGGGCATTACACTTGTGATTGCCCCATGAAGGATCAAGAGGAAAAAGTCATATGCACTCTTTGTAACAAGGTTGGCCACTGTCATTTGTGGTGTTGTCAACAGAATGTGTCAGAGAATCATGCTTGTCATCGTTGTGGCGAAAAAGGGCACTACGCCAATAAGAAGCTCATTCATTTTGGCGAAACGTGCAGTCATAATAGGGAAATCAGTTGCTCCAGCTGTGATACAAACCATCTACTCGGAGATTGTCCTATGGGAAAAATTACATGTTTCCTTTGTGAGGGGAAACATCATGTGCCTGCTCAGTGCCGCTTAAGTCCAATCCTCACTATAGCAACTCAGTATCATCGAGAAAGTTTACGTGCCACGCTGAATAAGTTAATGACAGAAACAAGTAGCAGAACATTGACACCAGTGAAGCCATCTGGAAAATTGCTACATTATAAAGCAGTGCCCAAGGTCTCAAACTTCAGCAGTAGTAATGGGCAGGGCCATTCTGCGAAGAAGAACCCCATGAGAAGTGAGGTAACAGACTCTGATAAGACCAACCATGCCACAATGAAGAACAAGGCAACAATGCTAGCATCAAAAATCACCTGCTTCAACTGTCATGAAGAAGGGCACTATGCACGTGGGTGTCCTAGAAAGAAACCTTCTGGAGAATTAGGGCTACATGATGTCACCTGTCCAAAGAAAAAACCAGCCAGAGAATTGGAGCTATGTGATGTCACCTGTTTCACATGCCATAAGAAAGGCCACGAATCAAATACCTGTCCCAAGAAGGGGAAATCTGGAGAATTGAAACTATCTGATGTCATCTGCTTCAAATGTCATAACAAAGGCCATTATATGAATGGTTGCCCCGAGAAGAAGCCACTTGGAGAATTGGAGCTATCTGATGTCATCTGCTTGAAATGCCATGAGAAAGGGCATTATACATATAGCTGTCCTCAATTGTTGTTTTTGTAGCTCTATGGAGACGATATAACATTTTTCTTTGATTGCCACTTTGCAAGGTTTATTTGGAATACCGTTTATATAACCTTTGGAATTCAGCCCCCTTCTAGCTTTGTGAACATGTTTGATTCTTGGTTGAATGCCATTCGGTCGAAACTTAGAAATCGAATATTTGTAGGAGTTGCTGCTTTATGTTGGGCTATGTGGCTGAGTAAAAACGATATGGTATTCAATAATTCTAAACCTAATACATTTCTGCAGGTTATCTTCAGGGCAATATATTGGATTTGACAATGGTGCCTACTACGTAAAGAACGAATCCAATAGTCCCTACTACATAAAGAAGAGGTGAGATCAAACCTAGAAAATGGATGCGGATTGTCAGTAATGATGGAGGTTTTCATGAAGTTAGGTAGGAAATTTAGGAATAGAACTAGAAAGCAGCGCGGCCTTGCCGCGCGGTCCCGTGGTGCTTGCATCACGAAGCTAATAATTATATTATAATTAGTATTATTTAGCTTTTGTGGAGAATAAATAGCAGTAGTATAATATAATTATACAGATAAGTGGAGTTGATGTTGATCGTTGCCATTGCGTAGAATTATTACCTTGAGTCATAATTTCAAAGGAAGATAGAAATTGTTTTCGAGATGACAATCCACATATTCACCGCAATCAAAACTACAGCAGTGGCAGTGTTGTCTAAGATTCACACTCTAGCACTGTATTAAGATCTGAAGCTTTTAAAACAAAGTAAAAAATTTAACTACACAGATTAGCCAAATCATTTACAGAAGGAGAGAGATAGTAGCACAGCTAAAATCCAAATTACGAGAAGTCGATGAGTTGAGAAAGTTATGTGGAGAGCTCTAGCAATCAGCACAAAATATAGCGGAACATAGATGGAGGTATAGTAGACTTGCATTTTTTTTTCAAAGATGTTGCAATGGAAGAGAATGTCTGAAATAGTATATAAAGCAAATATTATATGCTGTTTGAGTTTAAATTCAAAGCTTTGAGCATAGCCAAACATGACTGCATTTAAATTGCTCAAGTAAAACACGTTTTTTTCAATGATATGACTCATTTTTCTCTGTTTTGATTTGTTTTGAATGGACATGAACTCACTGCTTGGGCTCCTAGCCTGTTAGGTACTTTACATGATGATAACCTTTTTAAGACTGATGGAAAGCATCTCTGCAAATTAATAAAGTACATGTAATTCCACAAAAAGTAGGAGTTGAGAAGCATATGATTGTGTGAGGTACTTGGGCTAGCAACAGATATAGCGAGAGTTGACATCTATTATAAACATCTTTGGTGAAATGAGGTTTGTCAGATAATTCTTCAGATTTGAGTGCAGTTGAGGATTGCCCTTGCATTGATAGTAATATAGATAAGAATATGAAGGAATTCAACAGCCCCAGATAATGTTCGATCATTTGACATTGATATGCTGAGAAGCAAGTTATTGATTACTTGACAACAGCTCATGATGTATAGAAGCGTCTCGTGTTGTGCTTTGAAGGTATTAATCATCTGCAACTCTTTCACTGCAAGCTAGAGTGTCATGTGCAGAAAAATAATGGTCATAGTTACAGTGAGCTTTGGATGTATCACTGGAATGATTTCTTTCATGGGAATTTTGGATAATTTAAAAAATTGGATATTACATGATTAAAACCAGCAACTCTTGGATATGCAGTATAATGACAACATAATTGATAATAACAGAAAAAATAGAGCTGAGTACTTGATAGTTGACACCTTTTCTTTCAATATTGAAGCTAGCAAATGTATCAAAGTATGGAGCTTCATTTCAATCAAACATATATTGATGTGGCATACATTGATTACTCCCATCCTTACAACTTATGACAACTGAAATTGCGTTGTAAATGTTTCAAGCTCAGAATGAATTACCAGCCACGATGCCTCCTTTTGCAGGACCTAATCTTCTCCGAGATCTCCACGGCGGTAGGCTCCGCTGGCCAGCCAGGGATCACCGAGAATGGCCGAAAGAAATTTTTACTGTGAAGCAAAATATGCACTCTCATCTCTTGCTCCGCAATTGTGAAACTATATTGTACTTAAAGCTTGAATAGAGGACAGGGTTAGCTGCGTAGATTGCTTTCTCCAATTATTTCATCCTGGTAGTAAAAGGTCCTAGAGCAACTTTGATGTCAGCTTGTAAGTTAGTGCACATGTAAAGAACTGCATATATATATGCTAGATGGTTGAGTTTACAGAGATTAGTACTGTTTTGTAAGACGACCGGGGTGCTATGTTGTAAACCAATATCATGAAAATTTGTAAAGTGGCTGGGTTTTATATATTCTGTAATGACTAATGCATTTAAAATAAGACTACAGAAGTACATCTGACATAGAAGATTATCACAGAACCAGAGATAATAAAAAGAGAAACTTGGAGGTCAATTGCAGCATAGCTACCTTTGTATGTTAGCAACATTCTTAAGAAAAATAACCATGTTAATGACTTGTTAATTAACTGTACAAAAAGATCCATGTAATTCATTTCATGGCCAATCAGCCAACAGACATCCATGGAGTAGTCAAAGCCAATGTAATTCATACATTCCCTTGCATTTCGCCTTATATCTTAATCCCATTCATATAGCAACAGGGCTTGGAACATTGTGAATGTAGTATGTTACAGTATATACAGGCAAGGCAACAGAAGGGGAATAGATTTTTGAGCTAGAAACATTGTGAACATGGCTAGCAATAGGGCTACAAACATTGTGAATATAGTTGTGGTGGTGGTTTTAGTATAGATAGCGAGCCTGTCATTAGTATGAAAAATATCATCTGATTCTTCTCGAGTTCTTGAGCTATCAGTGAAGGTACATGCATGATGCATCAACCCATAACTGTGTCAGAGTTGCTAGGCCCGTGTGTTTAACTTAGCAGTTTATGTGTGAGAGAAATATTTACTTTCACAACACAACATGTAGTAAGATGATTGGAAATAAGAACAATGTTAGGGGCAGTCATTGAAACTGAGCAAATAATTGATATTATTTTAAGTATAAACAATAGCACACAACATTGTATTGTAAGTGTAGCTTGAGCAGGGATGGGGCAGTGGCACTATCGATTTCAGAGCTCCTTCAGCAACGGATTTTGCAGATGAACCAAACAAGTTGCTGAGAAAACAGAGATGGGCAGATATGTAAAGGAAAAATCTGAGGAATTCATACTGGTATAAGCGCAATATCCTCCTGCTCTACTCCGCCATGGCTATTGGGCATTTGGGCTCAACATTGAGCTCGCCTCTGTCTCTGTGGTCACGGCTGCGACGAAGCGGAGCGGCGGGCTCCGATCCACCTCCAGTCGATGGCTGCGAGCGGCGGGCGTAGGATGCCACAATACGGGCAGGGAAGAGCTGCCGCACGGGGACAGCAGGGGAAGAGGAGGGTAAGGCAGGCGGACTGAAGTACCGGCGGCGGTGCAGGCCGTGCAGGAGGGTGGTGGCCCTACATCCAGTGCGGCGGCGCGAGGACGGGAGCGCCGGGCGGGCAAGGTCGCGTTCGGCTCGCCTGCGCCGTCTCGCCGGTGAGCTCGGCCGCCTCGCCGGTGGACCATGCCCGCGCCGTTGGCCCGCGCTGCAGCTCTGCTCATCGACGCCACGGGAGCCTACGGGCCGACGCGCCGAGAAGATTCCCGATGCGGGAGCACGATGGAACAGGCGGAGACCCGATCCGATCCAAAATCTGACGGTCCACATGGCGAGCCCGCCCGATCGAACGGTTGAAGGGTGGTCGGGCGACGTGGCCCGATCGGCTGCCCATCTTTTGGAAGCCGGATTCCTATATAGAGATTGAAGTGTAGCTTCTTTCTTCTCCTTTCTTTTATTGCAGTCTGAACTCTTGTTGGGTTGGAGCATATGTGCATGGTTTTGTAATAAACGACTGTGTTTGATTTTATGTAGTTTCATGGTTGAATTCTGCTGTACCATGTATATTTGATTAAGGCAGTGACTATAATTTCAATAAAAACTATGTTGGCTTAAGTCAGTTAGGTGCCAGGATAAAAAAAAAATTCATGCGACGAAATGAAAATCATGCTGCATTACAAAACATTCACCGCAACCAAGGTGAACTATGGATATATTACATATAAAATGGATATATTACATATAAAACGGCGCTCCTAGTGCCTGGATTCAGGGGCCCATCCGGACGCACGCTGCTCCTCCCGTTTCTGACCCTCCCCCGCCCCAGAATGCCCGCCGTGGACGCAAGCCCCGCACGCTGCTCCTCCCGTTTCTCTTCTCTGCTCGTTTCCCCCGCGCGCTTGTCGCTCGCGCCGCGCACGCCCCCGCGGCCCGTCCCCACACCCGCCGTCCCCGCAGCCCGTCCCCACACCCGCCGTGTACACCTTCGCACCGCCCCACGTACGAGCATGCCCCATCGCCCCCTAACCGTAGCACCCCCATCTGCTAGCCCCTAACGCTTTCGTCCACTATCCCTCCGGTGAGCCATGCGCCCCCAGCCGTCTGGCTCGCCCTCTGGCCAAACAACATAGAAAGCTGGAATAAAACATGTGCAACAACACGGAAACAACAACTGTTGCATTATGCTGAAGCAGCTGAAACACCATGAACATATTATTGCAACAACAAGAAACAACAGCTACAACATTAGAATGAAGCAGCTGAAACACCATGAACATATTATTGCAACAACACTGAACAAACTCCTGCAACAATAGGTTGAAGGAGCTGAAACATTTGGAACATATTATTGTAACACTGGTTTGAAGCATATGAAACCGCTTGAAATAAAAACACTTGCAATAACATGGAACACCTACTGCAACATGAGATTGAAGCAACTAAAACATACTGCAACATCTCAAGCAGTACAACTGCAACATCGCAAAAAACATTTGTTGCAACAACCCAAACAAATCACATTGCAACATTCGAAATCATCTGTTGCAACATAAAAAAACCCATTACAACACGGCGAGATCTGACCCCTGAGAGCTCGTCGAAACCCTAGCCACCGCCGCATCCCTTAGGTCTAGAGGAGGAGGAGGAGGAGGAGGAGGAGGAGGGCTTAGATCCAGAGGAGGAGGAGGGAGAAGGGCTCAGATCCAGATCCAGATGAGGAGGAGGAGGAGCAAGGCCTCAGATCTAGATCCCTCCGCGACCTACCTCGTCGGAGCCGCCGCTGTCGCCCTCGTCTCCGGTGGGGTGCGGGAGCCGGGTCGCAAGGAGAGTGGGGGTGCATGGAGGGAGGAAGGGAGCACGGGCGGGCGGGCGCGCAGCGAGCTCGCGTGCGGACAGAGGGAGGGAGGTCGCGGAGGGGCGAGGGATAGAGGGAGCTCGCGCGGCGACAGCGTGAAGAGCGGGCAGGAAAGCGGCGCGGAGAGCGAGGGCGGGAGAGAGCGAGGGCGGGGGAACGGGCGGAGTGCGACTGTGGGAGAGTGTTTGTGGGGCAGCGGGCAGAGCGGGTGAAGTGCGAGTGCGGGGGGAATGGTGCGTCCGGTAGCATTACCTATTATAAAACTACCTCTGTTCAAAATTTTGCTCATATTCTAAATAAATTTGATCAACTAATTGCGAAAAAAATTCACAACAAACCTTACCACTGAATGAATAAATGGCTTACTGCCAAACCATCGGCGGGAAGGGCCCGATTGGTTCGCTTTTAAAATTTGTCATGTCAAAGATTTGATGAGTCGTGATTTTGACTAGTATTTGGTTTGCTACCAAAACTTGTCAAACTCTCACATTTGACTTGTCAAATCTATGATATTTTTTTTACCTAACTTTTAACTTGCTAAATCTTTGGTATGGTAAAATTTGGAAGCCAACCCGCCTACCGGCACACGTTGACGACGAGTTAAACGGCGGTAAGGTCACCATTCCACCATCTTTTTCGGAGGCTTAATCGGTGGAGATTCGGAGGTATACGTATAGATTTGAAAAATATTTGAAAAAAGAAAAAGGAAAAATAGAGAAAACCCCTGTAGATTCACATATTGAATGGGCTTCGGTCAAGGATCGCTTGTAAATTAACATATGGAATGGGCTTCGGGTCTAGGCCTATTCTGGACCGGGCCAACATGTACCCACGAGTTTGAAAACGTAGGCCCCGGTGGAAAGACTAACCAATCTGCAGCTCGGTATATTCTCAAAAATCAAAATCCGTCCCATTCCGGAAACGGCGAGCCCCTCCCGCGTCCTCCCCACCCGACGCCATCGCCATCCACAAGCTCCCAACCGCATCGCCGTCACCGGAAAGCAACATGCCATCCTCCTCATCTTCTCTTGCTCCTTTACCTTCTCCACTCCACTCCACTCCCGCGTCATCGCCTCGCGCCCCAATACCGGAGCACCAACCGATCAACCATGGCCCCCGCCGACGCCGGAGACTTCCTCCTAGACGAGGACGACGACGATTTCTTTGGGGAGTTAAATCCCCACCCCTACCGTGGCGGCTACGACCTCGCCGCCACCTTCGGAACTCCTCTCCCGCCGTCCTCCAACATATGCTACCCCGTCTCCTCCTCTGCCGCCACCGCCGCCCCCGCTATCCCCTCGCCGCCTTCGCCCACACCGGAGCCAGAGGATCCTCCGCCAGAGAAACCCTATGGCACTGAGGAAGCGCTGCGGGGTCTGGCACACGAAATCCCGCCGAACGGGGCGGCGAGGGAAGGGAAGGCGCGGAGGGGCAGGCGGTGCGGGCGCGGCTTCTGGAAGAAGTGCGTGCGGGTGTTGGATTACTTGTTCTGCTACAAGGACCCGTACGAGGAACGGCGGATTGTGGTGGACAGTTACATGGTTCCTGTTTGTGCGATCAGGAAAGAAAGCGGGGAGGATGCCTTTTCCGTCGAGGTTGAAGTGGTGCCACCGTCGGTGGCGGTGGGAATAGTGGAGGCGGACGATGCCACTGGGGAACTGGTTCAGACCAATGTGGGTAACTGCTTTCTGAATGCATACTTACTGACATCTGCATTTTATCTCCAGGATGCTGTATCAAGTCTCAACGTTTGATATCATGCGTTCCGAGTGCATTGTAATGATTTATTTGAGGAATTTGTTCATCATATCGTATTATCGCAAACTTTTTCCTCCATAATTTGTGAGGAAATTAGGTTGAGTTTTAAATTATGTTCCTGACGTATATTTTGCTGATGCTTTAACCACTTGACTGAATTTGCACCCATTTCTTGCTTGTATGATGAGGTTATGAGGATATTACAGTTTATTAGGCTACGTTCTTGTCTCCTTGAATGCGTTATGACAGTTCAATAAAGACCAACTCTTAAAATGCTTGGCTCTTCTCTCATAACGTGCAAGTGCAACAGCTGATCATGATGCTACCACTTATTTGTCAAAATATTGCATAAACTTGATGGGGGCAACAATTTGACTGAACTGAATGGGTGAATATGTGCGTACATTGCTCGTGTTTACCTGCGGTACCTGTAAATGTTCTATTGTGACTATAACTGCTGATTGTTTGGAAACAGGACTTATCGTGGCATAGTAACAACAGAGATGAGGCCGATACTTACAGCCAGTCAATGTCCAATTCATACTATACACCTTCTTTTGCGCAATCTTATGGTCTTCATGGTGTTTTGGGCAAGCCAGATTGGTTTCTCAATTTCAGCTACTCAGAGTCTAATCAAGCAGAGGAATTTCAGCTCGAGGTACGTTTCTGAGTGGACAATGTGAACTTCCTATAGGTTTTTATTTACTGTAACAAGAACTCAAGATTCAAGAAAACATAATCATAAGTAGATAGAGACAGTATGTAAAATTTTCTGCAACTGTTTTTTTAGTCTAATTGGAACTTTTATTATTTTTTATGCTTACAAGAGACCATGCTGTTCACATCCCCTTTCATATGTATCTTTAGTATTGGTTTTGGTCAGTCTCTGATCTCATGTTTTTTTTTTGGAATGTAGTCGGCGTTGTCCTACGATATTGAGTGCAAGATATCTGATCAACCTATTCATTGTTATCACCATCACTGCTATATACAATCACTAGATGTCCAGGTTGAACCCCCGGAACCATCATCTTCTGAGAGGTTGGAGTACTATGAGGTTCGTTAAAGCATTTGATTTACAACTTAGTTATTAGGAAGCATGGTAGTAATGGGTTAAATGTGCATTAGTAATTTGTCTCTTATAGATTTTTTTTTGGGACTATAAAGCCCATTTTACTCTTATGAAATTTTCAGTTGTACAAGTACCCTAGGGTTAAGTGAGACAAAAACAAAGTTTAAGGGAATATCTGGACAGCTGAAAAAATTCACTATAGTGACTTTTTTCAAGATTTTTTTCAAAGTAATATACTTAATATGTTCCTCGATATTGCTTCAATTATTTTCTAAGATACCTTTGGTTCTGGTGTAGCATTTTTCAACATATCACGGCCAAAGTGATATCCACATTTTGGAAACTCCGGCACATGCACACAACATTCAGTCCTATACAAGGACATATGATCTACCACTTGAACCTTTTAAGCCATCATATTCTCAGAATTGGGGTTTTTATGATGCCTACACGCAAGGGAATGCTCTTGAAAACGATAAAGTAAGTACATAATCTGCATACATCTGTTTTATCTGGTTGTTTAGTTTTTTCTTTAGTGTGAGTATTTTTGTCCTCGGTATATATAGTAATATTTGTGAAGGGCGGGCCTGGTGCAAGCGGTAGAGTCTTACCGCATGTGACCAGAAGGTCCCGGGTTCGAGTCACGGTCTCCTCGTATTGCACAGGCGAGGGTAAGGCTTGCCATTAACAACCTTCCCTTGCACAGGCGAGGGTAAGACTTGCCATTAACAACCATCCCCATACCCCGCACAGAGCGGGAGCTCTTTGCACTGGGTACGCCTTTTTATATATATAGTAATATTTATGTTACCTCTAATCTTTTTTTTAAAGACCCTGGGGATGACCACCCCCATGGCATCACCTTAAGAAGAGACTATACCATTACTGGGTCTATAAAAGGTCCTGAAGCAGTTTGCACAGTAAGTACAACACCACTGGGCTCAAAACAGGTTTGAGGCGTCCCAACTGAAGCACCCAGCCACCGTGCTGCATGCGTGTCTGCAAATGTTACTATAATCTTTCCAAACATTTAGAGTAATCTTCAATATCTTTTCTTGATAAACGTTCTCAGGTAAAACCTGCAATGTAGGTCAAATCTAGGGCACATTTGGTTTCTTTGCAGAATCTGCCTTGCTTGAGACAAGAAAAGATTTTCTAGTTCTGATTGGCTCTCACTCAAACCAAGGAAATCATTGCACTCCTTGCGCATACCAAACGAAGCATCCTCTCTCCTAACATTTTTAACACAATGGCAGCCAATTAAGAGATAAAAGAGGTTTTATGTACAGACTGGCCTCACGGCTTTGGAGGAACTACACGGCCTCACGGCTTTGGAGGAACGGCCTCGCGGCCCCAAAGTAATGACAACAGGAGCGCTAACGTTGCATAGTTGTAAAAGCCCTTTTGTATTGCACCATGTCATCCTTGACACGCCCTCCTACCCGGGTGGCTGTGGAGTATTATGTTATAAAAAATCCTGCGGTTGCGTTCCTTCCACAAGTTTCACACGATGTAGATGACCAACCCATTAAACTCCTGTCTTTTTTTTCTTTTGGGACTGAGGACAGGGCCAATTCCCACAAATTAGCCACACTGTTCGAACTTGCCTGTAGGATTTGCTGGATGTTACTAAGATTTTCCAATTCGCTACTATGATCCATGTAGCTCGGGCAAAGGGGCAGGTGAGGCAGAGGTGGTTTCCTGTTTCTAGCAGGCCATTGCATAGAGCACATGAGCTCTGGTGGGACCATCCGCGTAGGGCAAGGTTGTTCGCCGTAAGGATTTTGTTTTGGACGAGAATCCAAGCAAAGACTTTGCACTTGTTTTCATCATGGGCACGCCAAATGATGTTGGTTTTGTACCTGTAGAACCAGCCGTTGAATTGAGCATGGTCAGCCGACTTGGTGGTGTATTGTCCATCTTCGTGCTTTTCGTTTGGGTTTGTTTGGCTTATAAGCCGTACTTTTTTCAGCCAACGAACAATATTTTTCTCTCACACCAAATCAGCCAACAGTACTTTCAGCCATGGCTTATCAGCCAAACAAGCCCAAATGAACAGGGCGCTTTGGTCCACTTCCACGTGATTTGGTCTTCTAGGTTCGATTGTAGTTGCACATATCTTGCAGTCAGATCCAAAGGGAGGCGAATTCTTCTAGTTCAATGGACGTGGTGATTTTCACTCGTAGGGATTGAATGCAAGCATCTCTCCTAACATTGATACCGAATGACAATGTTAGGAATGGATCTAAACTTGCCCCTAATTTTGCTAGTCAATTTGGATTTATCCTGAACGAAAGTTACATACATGTCTACTATTATGAAAATCTGAACTTAAGAGTGGCACATTATCATTAGGCCTTCGGGGTTATCCCATGCTTGGCCTGGTCATGGCTTTGCTCAAGCCTTGCTTAGGTTGACTTCGATCTTGGTGTGATAATGCATCTCCAAATTAAAAGCCTCAATGGACCTTACAAGTTTTCTTAGTCTTTTGACTGAAAATATTACAAAACACTATTAGTCGGAGCTAATTCATTCATTTTTTTTTCTTACAGCATTCTCTAATATCCGGTGAATATGGAGGCATTGGAAGCTCGTTCATTTCCCCCTTTTATCCTGGAGAGACAGAATCGTTTGAGCTGGCCCCTCGTGATGAGCATGCATCCTTTGAGCATAATTGTCATAATTTGATATACAGAAACATGCCCATGGATGATGTCTCTCTAATTACTCAACCGGTAAGGAAACATGTGGTAGCTAACATTAATGGATTATAAGATGATGATACACAAATAGATCTACAATTTATTCTAAGATAACTAACATCTAGCCAACGTTAATTGTTGGTGTGTTGTTTGTTGCCGTCATTCTTGTTTTGAAAATGTGTATCTTAATGTGTATCTTTGTGTGCGGCTTACTGTGTGCTGGGACTGTTGGGAATTTATTCTTTATTTGACATTAACACTCACCAGATATTATGAATTACCATCCAATTTTTTTGGCCTAGGGGTAGCTAAGTATGTAGCACTATTTTTAAATTGCTGATTTACTTTTTTTTGGTTGTAGTATAGCGATTACCGATTATGTTGTATGCTAGCACGGTTATGCTGCTTTAACAAACTTGTTTAAAGTTTGCTGAATTCTAACTAACAGCCATTTTAGACTAAGGTCAGCTTTGATTTCCTAAATAAACCTAATAGGCTTCTTAACCTATTTCTAGTAGTTAGGGTTCTACTCTTGCTCCAAAAGGAGTGTTTTACTCGGCATTTGTGTTGAAGCAACTAAAGGGAAATATATTCATATGACATGTTGATGGACCTTCTAGTGTTAGGAGGTCACAGTTTATAGTATTCATTCCAATCTATTCTGCTACATGTTTGCCTAGTGTTGTGTTACCAATGTAGTACCTGAAATTAATTTTTTGAGTGTTGTTTTGTGCTTTTGTCTTTTCCTATTTATCGTGTGTGGCCTTGCTTTTTGATATTTTAAGCTGTTGTTGACACTTTTGTGGGGGAGAAACTACCAAGAAAAAAACAAGGTGGCAGGCTAGGCGTCTAGGATGGTTTAGATGAGTTAGCAGGAGTTTGTTAGTAGGATTAGTCTGTTGTAGAACTGTTAGGAGATTGAGCTGTTTAGGACATTTTTGTTAGCAGATGAGTTAATAGGTTGTAGGCATGCAACCTTCTAGAGCTAAGAGTTTTGCAGTTCTTTGCATCTTTTGGATGTCCTTTTAGATTTCGTATTGGTCAATAACATTGAATGTGTTCAAGTAGTTTTGTTTCGACCTTGAACTGTGTTTATAATAGTGGTCTGATGGCTCTTTGAAGGAGGCTTCAAGCCCACACCGGTCTATTATTATCTAAAAAAAGGGTTGCATCAGGTGCTAGCTATATAATACCTGGCTTGCAGATCAAATAAACTAATCATGATTTAGACCTAAATATTGAGCCTCCAAGAGGCGGTGAGCTGCTTAACTCTGCTCCTATCCTGTTCTCCATTTCTCCCAAATCCTAACAGCCATGTAAAAAGGCCTTTTGAATATGAGCAAAATGTTATATTGTTCCAAACACTTTATGTTATTTAACTTCGTCTACTAACACGCTTACCATATAAATCTCGCAGGCTGAGGATTCCTATAGTACGATGAATGGTTCATCCTGGCCTTTCGAGGAATACTCGGCATACAATGTCTAGTCCATACTGTATTGTTATCTCTGGACGACTTAATACCCGCATTTATGTATACTAGGCAAAAAATAAATAAACATTTGTGTGTGATTAAGAGATTATTTACCTAACTCCACAATGTCACAAGGCAAATAGTTGCCTTCATTCACTAATCAAATTTGATTTGTTTCCCTTGTGTGCCTATTTAAGTTGAGTGAATTGTTTATCACAATTTTCCCCAAGACTCGCTGTTTGCTCGCAGTTCTTGTTGAGGATGTCAGGTCAGATGAACTCAATCTCTTTCTTTCAGTGCTATGCATGTACCTCTAGATTAATTGCACATATTTTACCATTTGCTTGTCCAAATATGTTATCAGTTGTAAAAAAAAAAAACTAACCCCAGCTGTGGAAATCGGTAGGCAATCGAATTGTTTGTTCTATCTTTAATACAAAGACGTGTAGTTCTCCGCACGTTAGAGGAGGAAAAGTTATTTTAAGAGTCTAACGATTCTTCCATTTCTAAATTGGAAAAAATGGGTCAAATCACTTATTAAGGGTTTTACGATTGTGACTCCTCTGTTTTTATGTAAGGTTGCCGGATAAGTTATAAGTTGTAACCTATCTTGTCCAATGCATCATGTCAAATGCACATTGTGCAGGTAATGAACTATTTTGCTATTACTGCATCGGACCCAAATAACCAATCCTTTTGTGGGTTATTGAACTTACCTTTAGAAGCCTGTTCAAGTGGGATGGAATGGTTCAAACTTCATAAAGTTTATCATTTCGCAGTCCACACAGAAGGCAGAACGCATTCTAACGCTTGGTAAGAACTGAACTTTGCTAGTCATTTGTACTTGTCTTTGATTTACTGAAGTATTGGCTACGGTTCCTGTCAATTGGCAATTGTTCTTAATGGAATGGTTGGCAGTTGGCACTTGGGAAAATATTGCAGCTTTCCTGACCGATGATGAATAATCGAACGGCAAAACCCACTTATATTTGCTACAAGAATATAATTTTACTAGAAACTTCCCTTTCGATTAGGCCAATGGTAATAAGAATTTAGGTGTAGTTTATGATTTTTATGTATTTTCGATACTTTATCATCATGAAGGTATAATTTTATTTATCCCTAAAAAGCATAGGTAAAAGTTTATGTGGAAAAATTCTTGCTAAAACATGTGATATTATGGATGCATTGCATAGTTCTACTCGTTAGGATTTCAGATAACTCCAAAAGGCAACTGTCGCGGCCATTAGGTGGGCGAGAAGGCAAGCAGAGGCCAGCACCATCCACGCCTGGCAATATAACACAACGAAGGAATTGATAAACATGGAAACCGTGGCAGTCCACGTGAAAGCACCATTGAAGAGAGTCTCCCAGGCTGCGAGAAGGGTGCAGACGGCATGAACAGTCTCAAGTACCCCATTGCCACATAAATCGGTGCAACGTAGATGGCTGGCAACATGAAAAATGGCAGACGCCACAGGAAGCCAGCACCCCAGTTGGGGTCGTTGTAAAAGATGTGAGATATAATCAAAGGTGGCATGTATGTTGATTTGAGAAAAATATGAGGAGATTTTCGCAAAAATTGCTGAGAGGGTCTCTTGAGCGCGGGTTGATTTTCGATAAAGAGAAGGTCTTTTTTGCAAAAAAAAACCCGGCGCCCATCCGATCTGGACTACAGGTTGATTTCGAAATAATCTGAGGTGTTTTTTGCAAAATATATTGAGAGGGCCTCTGGAGCGCGGGTTGATTTCCGAAAAATCGAAGGGGTTTTTCGGAAAATGACCGCGGCTCGCCCGATCTGAGCCATCCGCGCGCCCGATTGAACGGCCGCGAAAAGCCTGTGACGTGGCACGTTGGCTGACCAGCTTTTGGAGGTAGGTTTCATATGTAAAGATAGACATTTCACTTTCTGCTCTATTTTTTATAGTTCCTGTTTCTTGCACCCATATTCTCGGCTATTTGTGAAGTGGTCTTATATTAAAACGATCATGTTAGTATCGGATTCAGAGGGGGTAATAATTCATAAAGCGAAAGGGCTAGCGCCTGGATATCTGACCGTAGGACTCGTCCGGACGCTGCTCCTGCACCTGTGCCCGCATCGCCTTCCACGCCCCCTATGCCCCGCATCCCATCCCACGCCAGCGCCTGCATCCGAACGCAGCACCCTCGATGACCTCTGCTCCAACGCTAACGCCGAGGCAAGATGGAGGGAAGGGAAGGGAAGGGAGGGGAGGGAGAGGAGAGGAGAGAGGGTGAGGCATGTTGCGCGAGGTAGGAGCCAAAGCCCTGCGGCAGGCCGCTCTCCACCGGCCATCGGCACCACTGCAATACGTGCAACACCCGATCTACATTTGCAACATCCAGATGCAACATTTGCAACATATGTCTAAAGACACATGAAACATTTGAAACATGCGTCTTAAACACTTGCAAAAATACCTAAAAACACATGAAAATCCATTATAAAACATACGAAACATGCAGATAAAACACTTGCAACATACGTCTAAAAACATATGAAACAATGGGAACAAAAGCTTGCAACATATATGTCCAACCATGACAACATATGCAACATCCTGATCTACTTTTGCATCATTCATATGAAACACTTGCAAAATACCTATGAAACATATAAAACACTTGAAACATAAGGTTTGTAACATGCGTTTTTTTATCCTTCTTCCCACGCAGCACAGAACGAGGGAAGGAACTGTCAGTTTTGGCCAGCCGGTGGCCGAGGATGATGGTGCGACCTGAAAGCGGTCAACTACACTTGCACCTAGTCTGGCCCCGGCCAGTGATGACCCCCTCTCCTGGCTGCCTGGCCTTGGCGTGGCGGAGGATGGGCATGGCACATAGGGGGACGGAGGCACCGTGGGGGATGGTGGGGGGTTGCCACGGTGGATGGCGGAGGCGGCGTGGCGGGGCGGGGTGAGCAGACGGCCACACGATGGATGAGCACGGAGTGAGGCGACGAGCACGGAGTGGGGAGATTTGATTTTGTTTTTTTTTGTCCAGACGCACGGAGTCCGAGCGTGAACATTATCGTTCATAAAGCTGTGCGCCAAGGTCTAGTAGATGATTACTGGAATGGACGATCATCTTATTTGGTGTGGATTTTTTGTTTGGTGTACCTTCCACTATCGTAATCATAATAATCATGGTCTAATCTATTATACATTGATAGGTTGATATTGGCTTTTTCCTTTTTCTGCATGGTGTTTCTTTGAGTCAGTGTAGACCTATAGCCGGATCCAAGGCACGCACGACCGCACCAGATTTGTCCTGGAGCTGTAGAAAACAGTCAATCAAAGCCACTACGCCGTTACTACCGCTACGTCCGGATCCAATGGCAAAAGTTTAGTTGTATGATATCGGACGTTCGGACGATAATTAGAAGGATTAAGCATGAGTTAATTATAAAACTAATTACACAGGAGTAGATTAATTAGCGAGATGAATCTATTAAGCCTAATTAATCTATAATTAGCAAATGTTTACTGTAGCATCACGTTGTCAAATCATAGGCTAATTAGACCTGATAGATTCGCCTCGTAAATTAGCCTTAATCTGTATAATTAGTTTTATAATTAGCCTATGTTTAATACTTCTAATTGGTATCAAAGATTCGATGTGACAGAGCTAAACTTTTGCTCGAGGAAAACACGACAGCACGTCGTGCAATAGTCTCTACTCTCCACTCTGTTTTCACTGCATCCCCAGTGTGAGACCACGTTTGGATTCACCATTACTCGAGATAGATTCAAACAGAGCCCTAAGGTTAGCTAGCCACGAGCTAATACATACTCTCTCCATTCTAAATTATAATTCGTTTTGGTACTCCTAGATACATAACTTTGTTGCGCACCTAGATATTCATTATGTCCAGTACATAGTAAAAACTATGTATAGAAAAGATAGAATGACTCATAACGTAGAAGGGAATACTAACTATTAGGTAGCTAATTATTAACGAGTTCATTTAGATCCACCTACTAACAGTAGTTTTAAACCTGCTAGTGAAACTAATAGTTAACAACAGGGCCGAATCTAGGCCAAATAGCCATCGAGGTCATGTATGAAAATAGATGAAGTCATTAGGAACTATTAGCACTGTATAAAGTAATTTTCTATTAGAATTTTTAAAATTCGTTGGGGTCAGCGGACCCCGGTTGTAAGGTGTAGATTCACCCTGGTTAATATCCCCTAGCTAATAGTTAGTTGGTAGCTCGATCCAAACCTGCTAGTGGAACTAATAGTTAACGGCCCCTATCTAATAGTTTGTTGTTTGAATCCACTAGCGCTATATGTTTAGCGGCTAACTATTAGTTCTAGTGGGTCAAACAAAACCTAATAGCTTAGGCAATTATAGCTAGGTGCCAACTAACAACTATATCATTAGCTATCACAACCTAGCTAATAGCCTCTAATAGATTGCAAAAAAACACTTTCCTCTTACCTACCTCTATCTCCCTTAATAACAAATAAAAGTGTTTTCCTCTCATCTACCTTTATCCCCTCTTAATAACAAATAAAAGTACTTTCCTAATAAAAATGAAGAACATTATAGACAAAACTACTGATGCATCCACCTTTTAGCTAGTTGATCCAAATAACATCAAGCTAATGGTTAAAGTAAGGGTGTGGTTGGTAGCACTTTTGAAACCTCTCCCACCGCCAGCCAACCAAACAAGGCCAAAGGTTGTTGCTCTACTTTGCTCCGCCGCAATTTCTCGCAAAAAAACTAGCTTCGCCTAGCTCCTCGACCGTGCACACGGGTCTTTCCTAAAACGCCCCATTGTCTGGGGTGAGGTGCTGGGGCGTGGGGCGGCGGAGCGGGGCTGCTAGGGCAAGAGGCTCAGGGGCATCGAGGTTCCAGGGCTTCATGACAAAGGAAGCTTTAGGGTGGAGAAAGCGGTATGGAGGAAGCTGAAGGCCTCAGGGGCGGGTAACTGGATAAGGGATAATAAAGCAAAGAAGAAAATAAAGGGAAAAAAAGATAAGGTCATTATGGACATTTCACTATTTTATCTAACATGAGGAGTTGTTTACCAAACGTTTTCACCAAAACAGCTTTAGCTTCACTAAGGTGAAGCAAAAAAAAACTACTCCACCAATAAAGCTGAATTGTACCAAGCGGGGTTGAATCGGTAAAAAAAAGTAGTCTATAGATGGAAAATATCTTCTCAACTAACTATTGAGAATGATACACAACAAAAATACACCTGACCACCTGAACCAATTAAATCAAAACAGTCAGTGGTCTACTCGGTGCATCATATCTGTACGCAGGTGAGATCATGAGTTCTTTCTCTCTCTAAGGGCATCTCCAATGTATATCACTTGTAAAATTATCCCCTAATGTATGGAACCACCTCCTAGTCTATACGTAGTACCCACGTGATAAAAAAGTTCATCCCCAACCACATTGCATCCCCTTCCTTCTCCTCCACCGCTTGTCGCCCCTATTCTCGCATTGTCGCCACAACCGCGTTGCCCAAGCTCGTGGCCTTCAGCCTCTGTCGCCTTAGCCACAACAACCTTGCGTCTCCCTCATGGCCTTAGCCACCACCTTCCACAAGCCTCGTTGGCGACAAGATTCGCCACCTAGGAGCAACCTCGCCCGCGTCGTGCACCTAGGGGTGAGCTCGCAAGTTGTTGGGAACTCGAGACCTGATAGAATTCATTTTGCCAAATGAATTCATCTTCATTTTGGCGAATGAATCAAGCTTCGCCGAATGAATCAACCTTCATCGAACGAATTAACCTTCGGCGAATTAATCAAGCTTCATCAAATGAATCGATTTGCAATGAACCAATCAACTTCGAGAAAGGGAATACACAATGAGGCATGTTGCAAGCTAGATTCTAGGCTGGCTCCAGCTATACCAAAACAAAGGGAGTAATGATCAAATTGCCCTTGGGAAAATGCAAATATATGCATTGAGCATAAAGAGGTAAAAAAGGAAGAGTAGCCGAACATGTACCGTACCAGACACGGATGAATATACAGTAGAGTTAATTTCTCATTGTGATGCTTGAGTGATAATTCACCCAACAAATGTGCCACTGGTCCACCACAACTTTCCCCCTCTGTACCACCGCCTACTGCTCCCGGAGGAGAGCTCGCCCAGACTGTGCCCCCTTCTCCCCGTCCGCTAGTGCCCATGGGTCGAGATCTCACACAAGCCGTGCGTTTGGGGGGCAAGCTCACGACATCGTGCACCTGAGACCTTCCTCCTTCCCTCCCATGGCGACGGCCTCCTCACACTAGTAAAAGAGAGTAGTGGAAGAGGAAGAAGTGTTGTTTTTACATTCAAAGGACCGGTGCCATGTATGGGTGCGGGTTCTTTGTAGGAGTAGTGCTACAGTGTATGGAACTAGATCCAAAAGTTATAGGACCAGTTTGGAACCTTCAATATGCATGGATGTCCTAATACTGGGTTCTATGTAGGAGTAGTGCCAAGTGTATGGAACTGGATCCAAAAGTTATAGGACTGGTTTGGAACCCCCAATATGAACTTCCTATTACTAGAAAGAAGTGTTGCCTTTTATTTTGCATGCCCACTTGATAATAGCATCCCAAGCTTGTACCTTAGTAAAGGGGCATCGCTAGGAAATTTAGGGGGGCTTGAGCGAAACTATAAATGTGATCAAGTGTCAAAATAAATTATAACAATATATAAACTATCATATATTGCATAAGTAGAATAGTATAGACTCACAGAAGACGAAGGATATATCGCTTAAATACAATGAAGGATATATTGCATAAATAAATGTCTCCTTGATTTGCTGAGAGTCGAGATGTATGATAGAAGGACATAGAAACCATTGATCACAATGATAGATTATATGTTAGACTCAGCTTGGATTTTTTGGGCTTCACGTATATTTGAGACAAAGCTTATAATACATAATATACACTTATTATGGTGACAGCGTTAGCTTGGGTTCCTTGGATTTTGGGTGCCCTACATTACCTAGGAGTTGTATTGGGTGCGACCCTAAACCATATTAAACCACCGTATCCATCTTTTATTCTTAGATAGATCAACTACATGCATCTTAATGGTACGGGCTTGTTCCTGTCATTTATCAGCTTAGAGGTCTTCCTTGGGTTTTAGGTCCGCCGAACAGACAGGCAGCATGCATTATTGTGAGTAGGTCCTTCATCCTTGTGATCTGATGGCTCACATCAATACACTTCTTAATTAGTTCAATTATTATAAGAAAGGATAGCATACAGATGCAGTTATCGATTATATAGACAACAGACAAAACCGTCAGGATATTTGAATTTTGAATGGAGAGGTTAAAGAAACCTACTCTACACAGTAAGACTATTAAACTAGTGGGAGACAAATGCAACTAGGCATGGTCATGTCTACCTGAAAGTCTTCAAGGCCATGTTGCAGGGACTTGTCTACCTCAGACAAGAGCTTTTTTGTTAAAGGTGAAAATGGAAAAGGTAAAGCCACGCATCTCAGCCTTCTCTGTGAAAAGTGTTCCATTCTTGCTTTGTTGCTTGTGACAAAATACCAAGTTGCTGGCAAGGTTTCTTACCATCTTATTATGAGGAAAATAAACTGTTGCCCGTTTGCAGTTTGCCATGGAAAATTAGATAGTGTTATCAAATGATTCTTTCAGTTGGATTATGATCTGACTTCTAACGTAAGTCGGGGGCGCCTAGAGAGCCCACGCATTTGATTGGTCAAATGTACTAACGTAGTACGACGATATTCTGAAATAGGTAATTTTACCGTGCAGGAGAAATGGGTATGAGCAGAGGGCCGATATTTGCCCGACAATTTCGGCTGTGATGAAGAAGAGTCCAACTTGAGGCCACATGTGAAAGGGAAGTTAGAGTTGTCATTTGCTCCGCCTCCGCTCCATTTCCGCGGTTCTGATCTGCCAAGTTGCCAGTGACCCACGCACACCCACGCGCACGCAAAAAGGGAGTGCCCGTTTGGAAGCTTATGGGTTATGGCCATACCGCTCATGAAGGTAATCAGGCTTCAGGTACCATCATATCTCCACAGGCCACAGCTTCTCTCCCAGCCCTCGGATGGGGATGGGGCAGTCCTCGTCCCCAGATTCTCCTTTCCCTCTAGAGCAAAATTCCACCCTCAGTCCCTAAATTTAGCAGACTGTGTCTTCTAGATTTCTGAATTTCTAAAGTGATATATGTGGGTTTCTAAACTTAGCAGACAATGTCATCCAGATCTCTAAACTTTCAAGGTGATTACTACAGGTCCCTAAACTTGGCTAACAATGTCATCCCGGTCCCTGAACTTTCAAAGTGGTCACCGCAGGTCACTAAACTTGACCAGCGGTGTCATCCGTGTCCAAATATAATAATATTAAAAAGTTACCTATAATATTAAAAGTTTTCTCTATTAAAAGTTACTTCTAATTTTAATATTATTTTAAAAGTTTTAATAGTAGTATTATAAAGTAACTTTTATCTGTTATTAATACTATAACTTTATTATTAAAACTTTTAATAATAATACTATTATTAAAAGTTCTAATACTATAATACTATTATCAAAAGTAGTATAGTATTATAGTATTAATAGAGAAAACTTTTAATACTATAGGAATTTTAATATTATTTTAATACTATTAATGATACATAAATATTAGATTAATTTTAGTATTTTTCTATTTTAGTTTAAACCTAATATATTTGTTGTTGCAAATTATTTTAATACTTCAATTTATTTTTTGCTGGTGTAAATTATTTTATATAATTTATATTTTCATGATAAATATTATATAAATAATGATTGATTAACTGACACATCTTGATTCACATCTAACGTACAGTCAGCGTGCCACGCCAATTTATAGAGTAGGATAGACCACATTTGAACAAGTTACCCAAAATCCAAATTTTGGCACTATGCAAAAAGAAGATTCCCTATCACATCAAACTTATGGTATATGCATGGAGTATTAAATGTTGACGAAATCAAAAACTAATTGCACAGTTTGGTTGTACTTTGCGAGACGAACGTTTTGAGCCTAATTAGTCAACGATTAGACAATTATTACCAAATACAAACGAAATGCTACAGTGCGCTACAGTGCCACAGGATTTCCGGCGGCGCCAACTTTGGGGGCAACTAAACGCGCCCCAGGATGATACCGCTCGCCAAGTTTAGGGACTTACAGTAATCAACTGGAAAGTTTAGGGACCAGTATGACATCGTTGGCCAGGTTTAAGGACCTGTGGTGATCACCTCAAAAGTTTAGGGACATAGATGACACCGTCTTCTAAGTTTAGACACCCACATATATCACTTTAGAAGTTTAGGGATTTAGGTGACATCGCTGGCCAAATTCAAGGACCGGCGGTGAATTTTGCTCTTCCCTCTGCCCTGTTGTGTTTGATGCATCCACGACAGCCTGCCGGTGCCCGAAATGCCGCTTTGACTAGCAAATACAGAGGACCCCAGTGGAGTGGTCACACCGTCACAGAACTCAGCGGGAGGGACGGAGGCGGGTGCTCGCTGAGTCGCTGCTCACAGCTCAGACAGGTTGGTCACTCTCAGTCACCACGAGGTGGGTCCTGCTCACTTCAGTTTTTTTTTTTTTTTGAAACGTTTGCTCAGTTCAGACTTGAGATGCCTAATCGGTGATGGTGAGCAGGTTTTGCTGGGATTGCTGTTCAGTTGTTGGGGTTGGGGGCCATTGGAGGTAGGAATCCGCATAAATGGTACTGTTCGGATGAACGTGTACCTTTAGTTGAAATGTTTAGAGTTTAGTTAAGTATATAAAAATGGAATTAGTATTTTTGACATAAATAGATATATTATTAGAATATACTATCTCTGTTCAATAAAAATGCAATTCTAGATGCATTTTTTATAGCAGCTAACCAGCCGCACGGCCGCTTTCCTCCTCACGCCCCACCCTTACCTTCTTCCTCGCGCGTGTCTCCTCTTCTGTCATCTTCTTTCTCTCTGGCACCCCTCCTCCTCCGGCCCCTCCCCATTCTTCTCCCTCCGACGCCCCTCGCCCCCGCCCCCGCTGCTGTCCACCGACCTCCCGCGGCGTGCTAGGGTTTCGTCGGAGCTCAGCACACTCGCGACGACCTCCTTCTTTCCTTTCCACCTCCTCCCGGCGCCATGGCCATGGACGCCCCCACCCTGACCTGGTCTGGCCGCTTCCACCGCTACTAGAACTCTATGCCGCCCTCCCACCGTCCTCACTGTCTGGCCGGCATGCCTCCCCTGAGCTCCTTCTCTTCTAAGCCCGTTGGATTTAGGGAAGAATGGGGTGGGGCGGGGGCGGGCGTGGGCGTCGGCCGTCGGAGTTGGAAAAGACACGCATGATGAGGAGAGAGAGTGTACGGTGCGGTACGGTGGGGAAGAAGAGAGGAGGATAAGAGCACAAGCATGGAGGTGGGCGTGTGGTGCGTTAAACGCCCACACAACCACAAAGTAGCTTTTGCCTATTTTATTAACGTATCTAAAGTTTGACCAAATATATATATTAAAATGTTTGTCATACTAAATAATTGTAATATGAAATGTATCTGATGACAAATCTAATGACACTTATTTCTTCGAAAGAAGAGTTTAACCCTCTCTAGCTCATGATGTTTGGAATTATTTTAGAGCAGGTGAGCTGAGCTCAGCGCGAATGCTTCCCCTTGATCATCTTCCAGTTCCACCTTCATCGGATCCTGATTTCCTGAGCTCCCTTTCGTGCACGCACATGTCGTGCCTTTCCCTGCCTCAAAGCGCGCAAAAGTGGAGTGGACGAGCGCGTAAAAGAACCACGACACTCTCCCTTGCTTCCCAGTTCCCATGCCCCGTGACCGTGAGCCTCCTTCAGCCCTCATGGCGCCAGCAGTAGTATATCCTCCGGTATCTACCCATTGCATCCCACTTTCATGATTGCCACTTTCATGGCGCGCGAGGACAGGCAGCGACTGGGCACGGGCACATGGAGCTGAATCACTGACGACTGCCGGGGCCCGAGGGGCAGGCCCAAGGCCGACCCAGAGGCCAGAGGGCTCTGCCGTTCTGCCGAGGCGATGGCATTCGGCAGAGGGGATCAGCTCGATCGGAGGCTCGGTCCGAGCTGAGCAGGGGCCCGGGTCGCCGGGGGCCCTCGTCTCGGCCTCGGATGAATTTCTCAACGTACCTAGCCCTCCTTTAAAAGGCGCGGCACCGGCACGTACCCCACACCGTGTGCGCTCGCTCGCGTGCCGCATGGCATGGTTACCTTTGCAGTAGTCTTGATGTGATGTAAAAAGGCGGAAACCTCGGCGAGGTGTTGCTGCCGACCGCTCCACTCTCCACTCTTCAGCCGTCGGCGAGCGAGCTCGGCGGGGCGACCGGTCCCCGGACGGGCAGTCACCGCTTTGCAAAAGAGTTCCCAAGAGTATGGATGGGAGGATATCCGGATATGCATCGTGCACTGCTATTCGGGTAGTTTAAGGATGTGTTTTTCTCTCTTTATTTAGATCTCGGCCTTCATTTTTGGAAGTCAGATTTGAAATAGGTCATTTCCTGATTGACATTGCCTGTCAATCTAGGGCAGCACCAGGCCATCGATATAGATCAATCATAACGGCATAGATCAAAACTGCAGAGCCTTAAGTTTGGGGGCCCAAGATCGCCCTAGTATAGTCCCTACCGAGTACGGACACATGTTCTAGCCGGCTACCCGGTCCTGGTTGTCTACGCCAGCTGCAAAATCTGATCCTGTTGTTTCATGAGGACCGTACCTCACAAACGACCCCCTTTATACAGAACTGGGCACATGAAACGGCAACAGCTTTGTGCACTTGTGATCTCTTGATTCTTGAAAGCAACACGGCTTTTCTTTAGCCAAATGGATAGCTGTGATCATCGTCCCTGTACCATCACTGGTAGTAGAAACTGTACGTAGGATATATATAGGCCGGTTTGAAGGATAGAGGCATAGAGGTGAGCTTTGGTTTGAGAAAAAACGAGCGCGGCTAATGAGAACATAGCGAATGTCCCAATGACAATGGGCCGTGTCAAAAAGGCAGGCTTTCAGTAATTCAGTGCGACAGGTAGGCGCGTGCTGCTTTTTCCCTAATTCTAAGCTTAATCGGCATCATTGTCTGGACATCAACAAGGATAAACTTTATGCATGCGTGCATGCCCATTAAGTGCGACATGTACGGCAATGTGCACGTGAGCAAAAAGTATCCACGTTTTGGAAATTTGAACACGCTTACAATCAAGTACAGTAAATATTTGTACACACAATGAACAATTTTAGGGAAACCTATACAGCGCTAGGTGATGGAGACAATGGTGACATAGCCCTTGTTTGGATCTTCAGCAGCAGGATTCACAAATAATCGCATCAATCGGTCTTGCGCTTTCTACGATTCTCGTGACGAGCAGGTGCAACTAAAGCTTGTGAGTTGCAACGCGATAGTGGATGCGGCACATGGGATGGTGGGTGGGTGGCAATGCTCATGTGAGAAACAAGTTTTGCAGGCTTAGTTGCTTGCGGTTGGATTTTCATCCTTCAATGGATGGAAAATCTGGGTGCCCAATAAATAGAAAAATCTTTACGTAGCGCGTATGCATCACTATCCATTGGCGAAGACGTGCGAGGCCCAAATTAGGAAGGGGAGGGGCAGGCAGAGGGGGTTGGGGGTTGGGGGTGGGATATATAGGGTTAGGGTTTTGGATTATTCGGGATGTCCTCCATTGCCGGTGGACTTAGAAGGCGAGGGGCTCGGTGGCAGCGCCTGACCCAATAATGTGGGTGGCGGGTTGAAGGGTGGGATCACCGTTGTGGCAGAACCGCCTAATCTAATGCCTACCAGGAATACTTGTCTTCCATTAGACACTAAGTACTCAAGAGAGGACACTAAACTACGCAGTTCCGTCGAGCACACCCCAAGGGAGAACTCGAAAATCCATATTTTTTATCAGGATCTTAAATGAGAGAATAAAGCTTACAACATTCTTAAGCCATTTCTTACATCACTTTATTACAGTAACAGAATATTACCTCAATTGATTATAACAGCGGAATATAATAATGTTATTATAGTTACAGAGGAAGCAAAGATTAATTTAATGATATGGTGGAATATTAACATAGTGGACATTTATATACAAGAGCTGCTAGCAGATTTTATATCTTTTTCTTATAAAAACCTTTCATGAGGGTTATAAATAAACACTACGGTTGTAGCGGGAAAGAAATCCTCTCTGAGCCCACCAGCAGATTTCCACACACAAAAGTCAGTTCTATGTATCCTCCGATCACCTGCAATAGGGGGGAATAAAACCCTAAGTACTCGATTATACTTAGCAAGACTTACCTGACAGGAGGAAAATAAAAGACTCCAAAGATATGTAAGACTTATTTGGCTTGTGGGTTATTACATCTGTGGAAGCATTACTAAATATGCGTCCTTATATTCAATTTTATTAGCAGTCATCATTAGTTCATTAACTGACCATTCTATGTAAGCACATATTCTACTTTCAAGCAGGTGGTAAACAATCAGAACCATTTTACTATCTTTCATATTCCAGTTCTTACTACGGTGTTAGACCATAGCCAAGTTGGTACCGTCTCATAGAAACGGTGATTCGTGAATCAATGTATCACAGCTGGGTACCCCGAAACACACGCCTCGTTGTACCCCAGGCACAAACAAGACCAACCCATTCCACTCCTATCACGGGGTCCAGGTCCCTATCCAAACTTGGACTCCAAGCCCCCACACTTGAGACCCGGTCTTCGTATGGTACTTAGACCTCCACCTTTCCCTGCCTTCAATCAGTCAGTCCAGAAAGAGTCGGAACCCACAACAAGAGTGTAACGTGTCTTCCCGCTCCTATAAACAAGTATGTGCTCAGGATAATAAGTTTGTGACTTAACTACCATCCACAGCAACAGACGGTCCTCAATCGACACAGGCGGAACAAGTGCAATCCATGTCTCGCTCGAATGCCTAACCAAGTCCAGATCCAAAGTACCATTCCACCTGGTCTCCAATTATCCTTCATATATATTCCATATGATAGTAATATAATAACAACAATAATATCTTTCCTATCTCTCGCGAGTGACAGGTAAGCACTCGACTTCTACCGGATCCTATAGCATAGCAATCTACACGATCCTGACATACTAGTAGGACTCATAGGATATATATATATATATATATATATATATATATATATATATATATATATATATATATATATATATATGCAATGGTTTCATTCAACTCCTTAAAACTTAATGCACAAGCATAAAATAAAGTACAGAATAATAGGGGTTATGCACCAGGGCTTGCCTGGGCAAGATATAACCAAATATTAGCATTCCATTGGTGACACGATCATCAAGGCATCATCTTTTTCGCTACTTTGGTCGACTCCATGATCCAACATTGTTCCAATTATGATATATGTGGATGCAACATAGAGATGTAAATAATCAACGGCAACTACAACTCTCAAATACGATTATGCTCCGTAAGCTAACAAGCTAGCTTTAATGACTAACATACTAGTCTATGTATCCACATCGTCAAGTAAGGCTTTGTCTCCAGAAAAATATTTTAGTCCTACAATCCCAAAGGTGTTTAGACATTTTATGGATTAAATATATATTTTTAAACTATGGCTCATTTAGCTACCTTAGCAAACTAATTATTATGGAGCTAAAAAATTATAGTGAGCACCTAATAATGCGAGGAATTTACTATGAAAGTTTCAGAGCCAACACTATTACCAATTTATCATAAAAATTCCTACAAGTTTATATCTTACAATATTATGCATCTAAATTTAATTAGATAACTCCTAAAAATATTATAAAACTATGAGAACAAAATATACTAACAGATAGATCATGATTTTAGGAAGTGAACAAAATTTGTTTCATAATTTTTAGTTAACTACACAATTTTATACCGAATTTACAACTTTACCTTAGAAACTAAATTAAAAATACACTAGAAAAAGAAAAGGGCCGGCAGCAACCCATTCTAGCCTGGCAGCCCAGCGGCCCAGCACGGGCATGGCCTCACACGGGTCATGATGGCCCAACACGGCCCAAGGCCGGGAGGCCCATGCACGATGACAGATTTGTAGGAAAGCCCTCGTACTTTTAGATAATAACATAACTACTATGCGCACAATTCCTACCGTCAGTAATCTTGCAACCAAACCCTCGGATGTTTTCATCTTTACCATGGGGAGGTCTCTGGGGATCCCCGAGCGTGCCGGCGCGATGGCCGACGGCATAAGGCGGTTACGCCGGGCAACCTAGGCATGTTACGACGGAAGTAAGGGACCAACCACCATCTACAGCTAAACGCGCAAGGATGGGTGACAGTTAGGGACTCGAAGGCGCACTATCGCGGGCTACAGCGACAAGCGGCTATCCATGGCGGCGGCACGCTATTCCGGTGGCCTAAGGTTCTATTGGGGTGGTAGGGATAGCGGGTAAACACCAGTAGCTCACCAGAATTCGTGTTGCGGTGACGGTTGAGGCGAAGGAGTGCCGAGGTGGCCAGACCACATGTGAGCCACCAGCATGGCGGTGCTCTAGGATGGACACCCATGCGTCACCACATCTCCAGCAAGCGCCCTGGCAAAATGGCGTGAGCACCAGATAGAGGAGGTTAAAGTGAGCTCATGGATACAAACAATTGAACCCATTCGGACCTTGCTCCAATTTCACTAGCACGGCGGCACACCTGGTTGGTGGTGAGAAAAATGCCAAATTGGTGGCTAGTAGTGCTTTGCCACACATGGGGAAGATGGGGCGCCTAGTTGACTTCTTAAGCCACCTACTGGTGCGAGGAATCGAACTGTGAAGCCCTGAGCTAGGTGAATTGGAGGGCGGAAAGGCAGAGCTCAAGCCGTGCTCATGCCATGGAGAGGCACATGAGTGAGCATGAGTAGATTAAGACGGGTGGCTCCGATCGATAGCCACAATATGAGCACATGCGCATAGGTGACGAGACAGTGGAGGCTTTGGCGTAATGTGCTTGAATTGGAGCGTCCAAACCCAAGTAGGGCTCACCGGCGTCGGCTAGCGGGGTAGGGCGAGGTAGGGAGGCATCCCATCGCATTGTGACCGGGGTCATTGGCCCAAGCGTGACGAGCAGTGGAACACGCTCAGGGGTTCAGCACGATAGGTGGATCATAGGTGAGGTAGGCGCCATGTTGGCCGAGCAACGACCACCGCAGCCTAGGCTTACCCTGCGCACGGCATCATGGCTAGCCACCCAAGCATGATGCACACATAGGAGCGGGAGCTAGGCCGCAGCTAGCTAGGACCGGCCAACGCCAGGCCATAGGCGTTGTGTGGCATCACCTGGGCGCGCGAGCTGGCCAGCGGCAGCAGCCCGACCATGGCCAGAGCCAGGCGCCAGCAGCACCCATGCGCGCGGTGACCGTGAACTCGGGCCGAGAGGTCGCAATTGGTGATGTGCACGCATTTTAAAGCAAAGTAAATGCTGCTAACGATCATGGCCGAGGTTCAACTAATTCCCCTAACCTAAAGCTGATACTAACACCCAATTGGCGAAGCAAATCTCACGTCCAGAGAGCGACTAGAGACGAAGAAAGGGAGGTGCCAACATGAGTTCATCACGCTGAATACCGGTTCACGAACCGAGCACCAAATCATGTCTCACAGTGCGTTCTAAGGAGGTTCGGGCATTTTTTACGAGAGCAACATGTCGTCCAACACAACTTCGACCTACACCATGCTTAAGTGCTTACTTAGAAGCAACCAATAGTACAAAAACATGGATCTAGTGTTTAAACATTTTTGTTAGAAATTAAATGTCAAAATAGCATTGTCTTACTACTTTTCCCATACTTAGAAAAGTTAAGGTTCAGTTCGAACTAACAACCATTAACACTTTTGTTACAATTTTTAAAAGGCCTAAACCCTATTAACTGCTACCAACAAGTATTTCATGTAATAGTCCATACCTTATACTAACCCATAGGAGCAAAATATTTAAGCACCATTTAACTATTTTGCTCAATATAATTCACCAAAAATGGTATTTTAAACAATAGTTCAAGTGTTTGCCGACTTAATGAAAAGAGCTTATCTTAACGTCAAATTTGATTTTTGAGCTCCCAAGAGTACTAGTTAACACTATTTATTTTCACAAATTAAAGTTGCATCTTCAACTACACCACTTGCTTGTCATCTTTACTTAAGTATTACACACAAGTTATATTTTATTTTTGTTTATATAAATTGTTTTTCGTGCCAAACAATTAAAATGACTTATCCCATGTTTCTCATTAGGACTTTCATTAGCACTTTTACGTACCAAGTAAGTTAACTTGGATATTTATTTGAGTCAACAAAAGTGAGTCACATAGGATTCACTTATCATTTCATGTGCATTATAAATTTTTAAAACTGAAAACTTGTTAGGCTAATCCCTCTTGGACCTAAATCTCGGTGCTAAGTAAGCTCGTAACACCAGGGGTGTTACATTCTTCCCCCCTTAAAAGAATCTCATCCCGAGATTTAAAAAGGGAATCAAAAAGGACAAAATCCGATTTCACTTCACAGATCTAAAATTACACGGAAGATTACACGACATCGAACACTAAACCACATAGGGATTTAGAGATACATAGTTAAGAGAAACCTAGTACAACCAAGGCTTAATCTAGAAGTCAAGATAGACGAGGACAATGGAGAAACAATAAGAAAATGATTATCCAAAACATGGCGTTTATCCAACATATCTAGAAACAGGAGGCTGAGAACTCAATCATCATGAACCCTAAGACCAAACTAACCAAAGGTGGGCTTGAACTTCTCCAACAAAAACTAGATCCCTACTTCTTCTCAGATTACACAATCATCTCTGACTAACGACCCTAGTTCCATGAACGACGATAGGATCTTGTAGCTCTGCTTGGGATTCGAGGGGAATAGAGATGCAAGAGGAGAGTAAGAGCATCTTATGGTGGCGAATGGAAGTGGGGCGCAGCGCACCAGAAGTGAAGGCAGCATGGATGGAAGACACTGATGGTTCATGAGGTGAGGAAAAGGTCGGCCATGGTGCGCTCCCTACGCGAGCTTGAGTGGAGGAAGGAAAAACTTGAGGAGAGAAGGTTCGCTCAACGTGGGAGGAGTGCGGCGGCCGTGTTCCCAAGAGAAGAAAAGGAGAGGGGGAAGAGGGGGGCTCTAGTACAAGAGTGAGGGTGAGGATCAAGAGCCGACAGGGTGCTAGTGGTCCCTGACACTAACGGCGTCCATAGGGCACGCAACAATAGTGACCGACGTGCGTAGCATGGTCGAGCGGGACACAGGGCTTGGGACATGACGTCCACTCAAGCTTTTCCAATAACTCCCTATTACCCGAGGACTAACTTTTCCTTGTTGCTCTTCTTTTCCTTAACCACAATAGGCGCCAACCTTTTGTATTAGCTGGGATCACGACATACATGCTTCTTTAAAACCACTTTCTCTTGTTTACTTTGAGAGAACACTATTTCATCAACTCGTTGCGGATTTCCCGTTCGAACACCCGAATATTTTCAAGAAGAATATTTTGTATCAAGGGCGGTATGGTGGTGTAACTTGGTAAAGGTACTTGGTCAACAACCTCGATATCAGCGCGTGCCGAGCAGCATCACCATGTGGCAATTGTTCCACAGGGACCCTCGGTTTCGTCGCGGCATCATAAACGCAATGAAGGCGGAGGGATCATAGACCACATAATAAGAGTAGTATTGCAAGAGAAGATTCAGACAATAAGGGTTCCTTTCGCAACAAGGGATAAGGAATTCAAATTCCACAACAGATTTGATTTAAAGAGATTAGTGTTCTGCTAGGACATCCACAATTAGTCGATGCAGTGTCCTATGTTATCCTATCATGGCCGGTCTATTAGCGTCTGAATGGCTGCTCTCTTGTAACCCACTTAACATTGTCCTTTAAAACCCTAAGCACGTCTAACGAGACCTAAGGATAGATGAACGCAATAAACACAATGAAATAAAGAAAATGCACATTCTAAACGTCCTTATTCTGGCACAATCAATGTTTTCCTAAACGGTAAACGGTCTTTACACGGTCGCCCTTCGTTTAGCGTTTAGACTGTTTACATGGTATTTAAACGTGGTTAAACGATCTAAATGATTTTGTACTTTAAAAAAATACATATAATTATATATGTGCATGTAAAAAATCAAGTATTCTAGCATTTATACATATTTATCCGAGTAAAAATCAATTATTTTGGTATGTATATATATTTATCCATGTGAAAAGAACCAAATATAGATATTTATGCATGTAATATATCAAGTGTATACATTTATAAATATAATAAACTTAAGTATACAAATTTATCGATACAAAACTAAACTAGATTTACCTCGTGTTCGCCTAAATAGCCGTTTAAACAGCTGTTTAGCCCATTTAATACAGTTTATCTCCGTTCCGTTTAGGCTGTTTAGACCGTTTTTCTTATTTTTTGACCGTTTAAACGGCCAACTGTTTAATTTCTGTTTACCCCCTAAACAAAACAGTTTACCACCGTTTACCGTTTAGTGGCCGTTTAATCAGTCGTTTAGGCCGTTTAGGCGAACTTTGGGTACAATATACAGGCACTCATTCTTTCATTCTCGACACATCATTCACCTTTCCTATGATCGGATGATCTCAACAACTATGGATGAAATACTATGGAAAGATCACAATACTAGATGACAGTGTCGAAAGGCACCACTAACTACGGGTACATCTTCCTAAGGCAACTAATCTACTTTGTCGGACCACAGATCTTCATTCCTAGGCTCGACAGATCCTTTTATTGCCCTAGCTATAGATCTGCCTCCTCTCTTGGCAGTGACTGAGTGAGGGAAAGCAAGGACTCTACTTCTGACACCTCCGAGGGTGGGGGTGCTAGCGGTACTACAACACTGGTTCTCCTTCTTTCCGGCGGGTGGATAGAGTGTCAGTGCAGAAAGTGACCAACACATAAATATTTGTAGTTTTGCTATACGTTGTGATCAAAGGTGGCCTAGCACTTAATGACATAGGGTTTATACTGGTTTAGGCAACATGCCCTACGTCCAGTTTGAGTCGGCCGGTGACTTTATTCCTAAGCCCAAGTGCTCAAAGTTTGCTATGGGGTTACAAATGAAAGGGAGAAAGATGGGGGGTATAAGAGGTCTAGTCAGACTCTGGTCTGGGGACCAAGAGTGATGGGAGCTCTGCTATGTGCTAAGTGTTTGAGCGTGTGCTCGAGGTTTGAACCTTGTGGTTCTGCTATTATGTGCAAGTGAACTCTGGGGATCTATCTATTAGGAGAGAGCGGATCCCCTTTTATAGATGAAGGGGATGGCATTACAAGAGAGTACGCATGCTACTAAGTCTTGTTGGCCACGCCATTAGGTATAAGATGATGGTAGGCGCCCATAACATGGTTGTTGTCAGACACATGTGGGAGATTTTACTGTATTCACCACGTATGGTAAATGATAGTGCCCATAATAATGTTGATGTCAGAGGCATGTGGGGGAGCCTCACCGCATTTGTTTGGTATGGGAGTTGATGGCGCTCACAATACTGAAGGGCAAATGTCGGCGCTCACAACACTGCTTGGGTTCGACTAGGAAGGTTGCACGGCACCCTTCTTACATGTCATGTCAGTTATTGTCCTGTAGGTGCATAGGGTATGGACCTCGGTATCACGGTCGACTTGAGTGCCCTGCCTTACTTGCTGCATCCATTTCCTGGTCCTCACCGAGCAGGTGTCCCCGGTCGGTTGGTTCCAGTCTTCTCTAACTACGCCAGTCGGAGAAGAGCTGTGAGCAGGGGTTTAGTGCATCCACAGTCAAAAACACAGGCTAGAGTCAGAGGCGGTGTTTGGCTAGGCCTTCCGATTAGAGAGGCAGGCCAGAGTCGGAAGCGAGCGATGTTCCTCCTTGGCCAGGCCTTCCGATCAGAGATTGGATCGCTCTTCTGGCCTATCGTTTAGGTATGGGCTGGCCCAGTAGTTTGCGCAACGTCGTGTGCTAGGCCAAGCCTTTGCTGGGAAGTTGGTCCATGAGGGACCCCAGGTTTATGAACCCAACAGGAGCCCTTGAGCCCCTAGACAATTCGGGTAGAATTGTCTGGGGGATTTTTGTCTTGACGATGGGTGCGCGTGAGCGCACCCGTAGGTGTAACCCCGAGCCCCCAGATGATTCAGTAGAATCATTTGGGGGGTATTTCATTATGTTAGTGGGGGAACTTTTTGTTTGTTTGACAGCGGGTGCGCGCGAGCACACCTACGGGTGTAGCCCCTGAGCCCCCGGGTGATTTAGGTAGAGTCGCCCGGGGGGTTTTTTGTCAGCGGGCGTGTGTGCGTGCACCTTGGTCGTAGCTAAGGTGGTTGTTAGGGATTGGGCGAGATGGGCTCATGGACCCAAGCATTGGGCGTAGCCCAAGGGATTAGATGAGGCAGACTCGTGGACCCATCATGCGCAACAGAGGTGGTTTTTGGGATCATGCGAGATGGGCTCATGGACCTAAGCATCGGGTGCAGTTGAGGGATCAGGCGAGGTGAACTTATGGATCCATCGTGTGTAGCCTAGGCAGTTTTAGGGATCGGGCGAGATGGGCTCGCGGACCCAAGCATCGGGCGCAACCGAGGGATTGGGCAAGGCAAACTCGCGGACCCATCATGTGCAGCCAAGGCAGTTTTAGGGATCGAGCGAGATGGGCTAGCAGACCTAAGCATCGGGTGCAGAGGAAGGATCAGGTGAGGTAGACTCACGGATCCATCGTGCGTAGTCAAGGCAGTTTTTAGGGATCGGGCAAGACGGAGTCACGGATCCTGGCGTCTGGTGTAGCCGAGGTAGTTTAGGGATCAGGCGAGATAGAGTCGTGGATCCTAGAGTCAGGTGCAGCCAAGGTAGTTTAGAGATTGGGCTAGATGGGGCTCATGGATTCTGGCATCGGGTGCATCCGAGGCAGTTTTTAGGGATCGGGCAAGAAGGAGCTCACGGATCCTAGCGTCAGGCGCAGCCGAGGTAGTTTAGGGATCAAGTGAGACAGAGCTCATGGATCTTGGCGTTGGGTATAGCTGAGGTAGTTTAGGGATCAGGTGAGACGGTGCTTGTGGATCTAGGCGTTAGGCGCAGCGAAGGGGTCAGGTGAGGCGGACTCGTGGACCCATCATGCGCTGCCGAGGTAGTTTTTAGGGATTGGGCATGATGGAGTACACAAATCCTGGCGTCGGGTGCAGCCGAGGTAGTTTAGGGATCGGGCGAGATGGAGTCATAGATCCTGGCATCGGGTGCAGCCGAGGTAGTTTAGGGATCAGGCGAGACGGGGCTCATGGATCCTAGCATCGGGCATGGCCAAGGTAGTTTTTAGGGATCAGGTGAGAAGGAGCTCATGGATCCTGGTGTTGGACGCAGTCAAGGCAGCTTAGGGATCGGGCGAGACGGAGCTCATGGATCCTCGCATCAGGTGTAGCTGAGGTAGTTCAGGGATCTGGTGAGATGGAGCTCGCGGATCCAGGCGTCGAGCGCAGCCGAGGGATCAGGTGAGGCAGACTCGTGGACCCGTCGTGCGTAGCTAAGGCAGTTTAGGGATCGGGTGAGATGAGGCTTGTGGATCCTAGCATCGGGCATGGCCGAGGTAGTTTTTAGGGATCGGGCGAGAAGGAGCTCGCGGATCCTAGCATCGAGCGCATCCAAGGTAGTTTTTAGGGACCAGGCAGCCGAGGGATCGAGCGAGGTGGACTTGTGGACCCATCGTGCGTAGCTAAGGTAGTTTAGGGATCTTGAGCCCCTGAGCCCTGTTGGGCTTTGGTAGGGGTTGGTTGAGTTTTGTGCGTTACCCCATCCGTAGTTTCTCACAACCGAAGGGGCTAAGCTATCATCGCTTGCCTCAATGGCTCGAGTGACGTGCTCAGTGAGCTCACTAATGGGCACGTTCGAATGAAGTCTGGGTCCATTGTTTATGATGGGGTCAGCATAGCCCTCATGTGGCACTCTATAGCTCCTTAACCTGCAACCCGATAGATGCCTGGGTTGTTTTGGAGACTAATTTAGGTCACCAGCTAGCCTCCCCTCGATGGAGATTCTATGAGTTTGGTGAGAGGTTAGGATCGAATGAGAAGGTTGAAATGACCCTGTCTGCTTTGGGGCAGACTAGGCGAGGGCCGCTTGGGGCTCATCTGTGTTTTCTCCCATGGATTTGTTTGATGCGAGGTGGCCTTGAGCCCTTTGTGGGCCAGCCTTCAAACCTCAGTCGATCGTTGCTCATGTTGAATGTGGTAACTACTGCTTCATGACACAACATGGAGTGTTGTGATGCATTTAACTACATATGTGATGCCTCGGATGTATGGAATGAATGAATGCGTGTATAGATGAGTGAATGCCAGTAGATGAATAAATGTTTATATAAAGAAATAGCGAGGGTTGGTAATGTTACCTTGATGGTATTGTACCATCATGGAGCCCCCAAGCGACCTAGGCCAAAAGTGTTCGGGCTAGGGTGCTTTACAGGAGCAAGTGTTGAATAAAAGCGGTAAGACCGGATTTAGGGGAAAATAACATAGCTGTTCAATGTTCCAAGTGTTGGTGAGAATGTTGTCATTGTCATCCTTCAATCAGTAGGTGCCCGATCAAATCACCTCGGTCACCGTATAGAGACCTTCCCATGGTGGAGAGAGTTTGTGCTTCTCCTTCATTGATTGGGTCCTCTGAAGTATGAGATCACCGACTTCGAGGATCCTCCCCCTAATCATCCTTTTGTGGTACCTGTGGAGAGTTTGCTGGTAGTGAGCGGAGCATATGATGGTCATCTTGCGGGCCTCCTTGAGCAGTTCAACAACATCTTGCTAAGCCACCGTGGCCCAGTCACGGTTGAAATCCTTCACTCTTGGGGTGCTATGGTCGAGGTCGGAGGGCAGCACTGCTTCAGCTCCGTAGGCTAGGAAGAAGGGTGTGAATCCTATGGATCACTTCGGGGTCATTCTCAGGCTCCAGAGGATCACTAGGACCTCTGCAACACATCTCCCTACGTACTTGTTGAGTCAGTCCAAGATTCATGGCTTAAGTCCTTGGAGGACCATGCCATTGGCACGCTCGACCTGACCGTTAGTACGTGGATGACCAACTGAGGCCCAATCAATCCTAATGCTATATGTAACACCCCAGGTGTTTGGCCTCCACATTTGCACTTGCATTTCATGAACATGAGCATCATTCATCCATTCATGAGCTTGTATTGCCTAAAACATGTTTTTGAAACATTGCAACGTATCGTTATATTTCATGTGTGTTGCCTTTATGAAATGAATAGTGTGCAACACCCAAGTGCAACATGTGCAACTCACTTTAGTGAAACATGGTTAGTTAGTACTATGCAACAAGACCAGGAAACATGTGAAACATGACTATGAAACAAATGTAACATTTCCTTGGTTTTTCCTTGTTTCAATACATACAATGCTTGATTCTTGTGTGACCAATGTGTGGTGTGGCTAATAATTCTCTTAAGTAACTTAGTTACACTTAGAATGTCATTTGGGACATTGTTCATGTTGATCATGTTGCCTAATTATGATTTCAAATAGTGGTTTGACTTGTTTTGACTCCTGAACTCTTTTGTTTGACTATTTAAAAAGTGTAGCTTAGAGTGTTTGCATGTCTGAGCAACCTAAAACAAAGTTGTAGAACATTTTATAAGGAACAAACTTTGTTTAGAAGCCAAGTTATGAAAATGAGCACAACATGCTCAAAAAGGGCCCACAAGTTAGTGTTGAGGGCTGATTCAACACTTAGAAAATTTTCTAAGTCTAAGATGCAATGTCACTTTGATCAAGCTGACTTTGGCTTGATATAACTCGTGATCCATTGAGAATTAGCTAATGATTTCTAAAGCATTGTTGGAGCCCTATCATAGCTCTACAACTTTTATGTATATTGTTTGCACTGATTCTTCCTGGTTTAGGAGATCAAACGTTGTCAATCCTTACTGTCACGCTGATCGGTTAACTGAATGGCGAGCTACAGTGCGTGACCAATTTCAGAAATCGATGGTCGCGTGGAGGACACTCATCGCCGGCCACATGACCACGTAGCCACATGCCGCGGTCGTCCTAGCGCTGTAGGCCACGACTTGAACCCACGTCCGCCTACCCGACCGGCTCATCAGTCCATTTTTCATTTCCTTCGCCTCCACTGCGCGCAGCAACAGAGCGCCGCCGCTCCGCCATTGCCGAGCAAGCTCTGCCGTCGCCTAGCTCACTCACCGCCGCAAAAATGCGACCTCTAGCTCGACCACAGCTCCGCCGTGTCCTCCTCTACCTCGTCGACCGCCTAGCCAAGCCATCCATGCCTTAGGTGAGGGCCATTGGCTATTTATCCGCCACCGTCTCCATGGCCGTGCCTCGCTGGAGCGGAGCTCACCGCGGCCAACCACCACTGAGACCTTCTCATCCTCCTCTCTTAGCTTGGATAGCTCCGTAGTGACCTCGTGGAGCTCATACCGAGCTCGGATGAGGCAGCAAGGGCTCGCCGTCGTTGGTGCCTCGCGCCAGAGCTCTGCCGTGCCGCCTTCACCAGTGATGAGCCACCTCCGATGGGCCTTAGCTCTTGCCGGTAGCACCAATCGACTCACCTCATCACGTAGATCACGTAGGTGTCCTCGGTGTCATTGGAGTCCTTGTCGTCGGCGAGCTAGACCACCACCGCTCCGTCGCATGCCGTCTCCCCTATTCCGTCTCACTGACCAGCGGGCCCTACTGACACGTGGGTCCCACGCGTCAGTGACTACAGATTCATAAGCTAGTTCAATTAATTCTAGTTTGGATGCTGTTTTGTGAATTTTGTAACTCCAAATGTGTAGATCCAAATGGTGTGATTCAAATTTTGGTAGAATCATAGTGAAGTCTAGTATTTAAGAAAAATATGACATGAGCACAGGAAGTAGAAATTTTGGATGAATTAAATAGGAACTTGAAATGTGTTTTTAAATGCATGCAAAATTGTTTAAATTATATCTTAAGTTTCTATGATCCAAAAATTATGAAATTTTGTGGGTAATCTATTCTTGCTTAGTAGAAGCTCTGGTAAAAATTTGAGAGTCATTGCATGTATGGTTTTTGAGTTATAGATTTTCCTTTTATCATTAATTGATACTTGTGTAAATTTTTGTAAATTGTCTAGGAATCCTATGACCATGAAACTTTGTGGGTAGTATCCTAGTACCTTAAGGATGCTAGGAAAAATATGAAATCTATTGCTTGACACTTTTCACTAAGGTTTCCTAATTATGTCATTTTAAGCCATTATGTCTTATCATTTTTGTGTAGGCTGTTATACTTGCTCAAATGGTGTGAAATTTTTATAGTAGCCTAGTTAGAGCATGTAGTATCTACTGTAATTTTTGTAGATTTAATGGTGTAGTTTTTATATATGTTTACCATTTCCTCTAATTAATTAAATAAATTATGAAAGATATTAAAAGAAATGTTTTGGTGAGGAACACCCTACTTTCTGGTGTTCTTGTAATATGTGTAATAAGTGAGTAAAGTTAGTTTTGTCCAATTATGTGTTTACATCATAAGTTAATAATTATTTTGTTGGCATTATGTCCCTCTGGACAGATCTGGGGACTTTATAAAGTTCCCCATGATAATTTGGTTGGATGTGAATGTGGTAAACACAAAAGTTGTAGATAAATTATGTATCTAGCTCCTATTAAAATTTGATGGCATTTGGCCTAGCAGTTTAGGAACTACAGCTGTTTAAAGTTAGGTTCCAGTTTTGCCTAGTCTCTGTCTTGTGAGGACAGAGTTCTGTTGATTAAAGAATTCAACCTAGTAAAGGTTGGAATCATGCTTTGAGGTCTAAAAATGAATTATAGACAATTTCATAATCTTTCCAAATTGTCTTGTTGCATGCAATGTGGAATTGTAGATCTTCAGTTATTGTCGAATTACTGTACCACTATATAGTCTTTACTTTGCTAAAATACAAATCCTTGAGTGTATACCTTGTTGCAATGCTCCCGTTGATTGTTTACGGGTTAGCCTAACTTGAGAATATGCTTAGGTGTAGGTGATAGGTCCTTAATGGAAGATGAGCAATTATAAATTAGGTTGTACAAACTTGGTAAGTAAAGTGATTTGAATATGGCTTAAGTTGGAATATGCGGATTGCAGTGAGCATGTGCATTCCCCGAGCATCCCTAACTTCATTCATGTGCATCCATGATACTTATCGTGCGCATACATGCAATAGGTGTGCCGAAGGGAGTGACGCTGCTGGAATTCGAGGGAGCCAACCTAGAGGAGGAGCCCAAGGTGCAGGAAGCCGACGAAGCAGCCACCGAGGAGGAGTTGCCCGAGTGCCCTTACCACCATCCTTCCTCTTTCCTAAAAGACAAGCCCCGAAGCATATTAAGCATCCCATGTTTTTACAAATATATTGAGTATCTTTTATTCATTGATGATGCGTTAAGTATAGGAATTGGTTGGAACCAATTGTTGCATTATATATCCTTCCTTGTCCAGATATCGTACTGGAATCCTATTTAAGTTCAAGAATGGGTTAAATGCTTAGCCATGCTAAGAGCGTTAGAAGTCAGGTGATTTCCTGTCACCTGCGAGCTTTAGGATGAGGTGGATCACGGTTGGCTATATTTGCTATCATGGAAAAGAACTATGTTAATAATGAATTAAGACCGAGCGGAGTCTTGTGTAGGTTTAGACATAGTGACTCTGTCTAAGTCGTTTAAGGACTGATACGCTATACATCCTTATGTCATGTTGAACGTAGCCTAACACTTAGCTGGCCGGATAAGTCGTTCTGACCGCGAAGCCTAGTAGCTCGGTTCAGGTCGAGGACGCGAGCAGGGGTCCACAATCTGGATGGAAGTAAGGAAGTGTAGGGAACCATTGGTGTAAGCCCAAGGGCGGGTTAAGTCATTGAGCACTCATGGCAGAGTGGTTCTCTGATTTTGCGGCACTGTTTGGACTCGTGACTTCTGAATTGTACCAATGGTGACTTGTTTGCGACCCTGACGGGGGAAGCAAGGTTTGTGTTAGGAATACCCCTCCAGCTATATAGGAATCGATTCGAATCGCCATCTCTCCCAGATAGTGAGAACTTGACTGAGCAGCGGCGACATAGATTCAATTAATTTAACGATATGGTTAAATGGATGATGATGATAAGTTGCCACGATTTATACCTGATATGGTTATTAATGTTTGAATCTTAATCAAATGATTGATTGGTACAGGTGCTAATATAGATGACAGGTTAATGGCTAAAAGTCACTGCTAGTTCAGGTTAAGAGTTGATCATTATTACTTATGCTTTTCCGCAAAAAGAAAGCATTAGCCAGATCCACTAAATTAAGCTATGCATAATCCTTAGTGTCATTTGTTTTGGTTTCTAACGGGTAAGTCTAGCTGAGTACATTCTCGTACTCAGGGTTTATTCCCTCTTGCTACAGATGATCTTCTATATCAGGGATTCTATAAGTATTGTCTCCACCTGGCAGGTGATGAAGACTAGATCATGGGTATGATCTCTGTTTCTCTTATCTGAATGCTTTTGCGGGTTGTGATCAGCGAACCAGTATTTGTATTTGAACTCAAGTGTGTAAGTTAAACTATTTGCTTCCACGTACTTTACAAGACTTGTTTTGTAATAACGATGACTCTGAGGTGATGTAATCTATTTGCAAATGTCTATGAAATGTTGTAACGTACAATATGTTATGTTGAATTACTGTGATCTTGGTTGTATGCAAGTTGGTTTGAAATCCTTCGAGATTTCAGTTGACTACTGGGTTTATATGGGCTCAAGTGCAAGAATTTGATTGTTTCGGCGATTGTTTTTGTACTTGTGCTCTTATAAATTGGTCGGTTCTGTGACACTGTATCTATCACTAAAGTCTAGGAACTTCTTCCTAGTGAAGTTAGTCCTGTGGTCAGTGATGATACAGTTAGGAACGCCAAATTAGTAGATGATGTTGAGGAAGAATTTTACCACCTCTTCCGAGCGGATGTTGGTGATGGGCTTAGCCTCTATCCACTTGGTGAACTTGTCAACTGCAACGAGCAGGTGAGTGAAGCCACCCGAGCCCTTTTTCAAGGGTCCTACCATGTCGAGGCCCCAGACCATGAATGGCTAGGTGATGGGGATGGTTTGAAGCTCCTGTATCAGCAAATGAGTTTGCCGAGCATAGAATTGGCATCCCTCACACCTATACACGACCTCCTCTGCATCTCGTAGTGCGGTGGTCTAGTAAAAAGCTTAGTGAAAGGCTTTTTTGACCAGTGACCTTGGGGCCACATGATGTCCATAGATCCCAGCATGGACCTCGAGGAGGATCTACTTCCCCTAGTTGGTAGGGATGCACTTCATGAGCACCCCCGATGGACTCCATTTGTAGAGCTCATCACCGAGCGTGACAAAGGTCTTGGCGCATCGGGCGATCCATTGGGCCTTAGTCCTTTTGGGTGGGAGAACCTCCTTGAGGAGGTAGGCAAGTAGCGATGCTCGCTAGTCAGTTTGATCGAGTGCCAACATGACAACATTGGTGGGCGATGTTGTCATGCAGGCATGGGGGTCGGAGCCCCCGAGCGTCGACTTGGCGTTGGGGTTGGAGCCCTTGGGCACCAATTTGGCATTGGGGTGTGTCTGGCTTGGACCTTCTAGGATGCGAGCAGATGGTTCATGGAGATCATTGATGAAGATCCTGCCTGGCGGCCAATTTTGTGAGAAAATCGAAGGCATCGTTGTCCTTTCGGGGGACGTGATGCAACTCGATCCCCTAGAATTTGTCCTCGAGCTTTCACACCTCCTAGTAGTATGCTACCATGAGGGGGTTTTTGTAGGAGGACTCCTTCATGACTTGGTCTATGACCAACTCTGAGTCATCACAGACATAGAGTCGCGTAGCGCTGAGCTCAATGGTGATGCACAGCCTGTTGATGAGGGCCTCGTATTCCGTGGTATTGTTTGATGCCAAGAAATGGAGGTGGATGGTGTAGCGGAGTCTACTCCCATCTAGGGAGATCAGAACCACTCCATCCCCCGAGCCGAGCGCCATTACAGACCCATCGAAGTACATTGTCCAGTACTCGTGGGTGACGTCCGGGGTCGGTAGCTGGACCTCCGTCCATTCGGCGACAAAATCTGTGAGAGCCAGAGACTTAATAGCGGTATGGGAGATATACCTAATGTCGTGGCCCATGAGTTTGAGTGCCCATTTGGAGATCCATGTTGCGGCATTGTGGTTGCGGACGATGTCTTCGAGAGGGTATCAAGTGACGACTGCGACTTTGTGGTCGGTGAAGTAGTGCTGGAGCTTTCGGGTCGCCATTAGCATGGCATATAGGAGTTTCTGCACCTGGGGGTACCAGACCTTGGGGTTAGTGAGTACCTCCCTAACAAAGTATATGGGTCATTGGACCTTAAGGTGGTGTCCCAGCTCCTCCCTTTCGATGATCAGGGCGGCGCTCACAACATGGTTGCTCGCTATGACATAGAGAAGGAGGTGTTCTCCCTGTTCAGGAGTGACGAGGATTACGGCCGACGCTGGTGATGTTTTGAGGCTCTCCAGAGCCTGTTGAGCTTCCTTAGTCCAGATGAAGGTGTCCATCTTTTTGAGGAGCTTGTAGAGTGGCATCCCTCATTCGTCGAGCCAAGATATGAATCAGCTCAGGGCAGCCAAACAGCCGGTGAGTCTTTATACGCCCTTGACGTTACGTATAGGGCCCATGTTGGAGATGGCCATGATCTTTTCAGGGTTGGCCCCGATGTCATGCTCGGACATAATGTATCCAAGCAGCTTCCCCTTTGGAACCCCGAAAACACATTTCTTGGGATTCAATCTGATATTGAACCATCAGAGGTTCATGAATGTTGTGACCAAGTTTGCGATCAGGTCGCAAGCTTAAGCCATTTTGACCACTATGTCATCAACATAGACGACGATTGTGTGGTTTCGACTGCTTGGCTTGATCAGGCTGATCGAGCAGGTCGATTTGGTTTGCAAAGCATTGCTGCATGCACCTTTGGTAGGTGGCGCTAGCGTTCTTCAGACCAAAAGGCATGGTTACGTAACAATATGGACCATATGGGGTGATGAACGAGGTTACGAGTTGATCAGACTCTTTCATCGCAATCTAGTGATAGCCTGAGTAGGCATTCAGAAAGGAGAGGATCTCACATCCCAAGGTGGAGTCAACTATCTAGTCTATGCATGGTAAAGGAAAGTGATCCTTTGGACACACTTTGTTGAGGCCAGTATAATCAACGCACATTATCCATTTCTTAGTCTTCTTTTTAACAAGAATAGGATCAGCAAGCTAGTTAGAGTGGAATACCTCTCTGATGAATTCGGCTGCTAGAAGTTTGGTGATCTCTTCACCTATGGCCCTATAGCTCTCATTGTTGAAGTGACGTAAGCGCTGCTTGGTGGGCTTTGAGCCTGAGATGAGGCGTAGTGCATGCTCGGAGGCCTCTCACGGTATGCCCAGCATGTCAGAAGGCTTCCATGAGAAGACATCATAATTGGCGCGTAGGAAGTCGACAAGCTCGCATTCCTATTTAGTTGGGAGCTGGGTCCTGCTCTGTACCATCTTGGTTGGGTCAGTGGGGTCGATCCCCACCGCCTTGGTTTCCTCATGTGGGCAGAAGGCCATCGAGGAGGTTGGTTTGTTGCAGTCCAGGACTACTGGGGTCGACGACTCCTCGAGCCGCGGGAGCTCGGATGAGTTGATGATTGTGGTGGTGAGCTCAAAATGCTCGCTATTGCATGTGAAGGCATGCAAGAAGGCGTTGCCCATGGTGATGACGCCATTCGGTCCCGGCATCTTCAGCTTGAGGTAGGTGTAGTTGGGGGTCACCATGAATTTGGCGTAGCATGGTCGCCCTAAGATGGCATGGTAGGACCCTAGAAAGTCCACCACTTCGAAGGTGAGGACCTCCGAGCGGAAGTTGGCTTGGTTGCCAAATGTGGCAGGTAGGTCGATCTGCCCAAGTGGGTACGCCTGCGCTTTTGGGATCACACCATGGAAGGGAGAGCCCGCTGGGTAGAGTTTTGATCGGAGGATGCACATGGCATCGAGGGTGTCGATGTAGAGGATGTTGAGGCCACTGGCTCCATCCAATAGTACCTTAGTGAGGCACTTCTTGCGAATGATGGGGTCGACAACGAGTGGGTAGCATCCTAGTCTAGCGCCATGGGGGGAATGGTCCCTCTAATCGAAGGTGATCGAAGATTCAGACCAGCTAAGGAAGGAGGGGATGACCATCTCGGTGGTGCATGCCTCTCAGTAGCGTACCTTGTGCTGGCATTTGTAGCAGATGGCATCAGATCCCCCAAAGATCATGTTGCATTCCTTGGGGTTAGGGAAGTTGTCCCTGTCCTTGCCTGTTGCGCCTCCCTTCTTGGCTGCCGCCTCCTTGTCGTTTCCTTCTTTTGGCCCACTGGCCTATCGTAGGGAATGTTTGAGGAGCTCATAGTCCTTGTAGAGGTGTTTGATGGGGTAGGTGTGGTTGGTGCATGGGCTATCCATGAGCTTATTGAAGTGGTCTGGCAGGCCCTGCTGGGGATGCTTGCCTGCATGATCAGCTACGGCGACCAACACTATGTCGGTCGGTCGGCGCCGATCTTTTTTGTTCTTCTTGCCCCTCTATGTGGAGGGGCCCTCATCCTGATCCTCACGCTTGGCCTTGCCTTTGTCCTGGCCTCCATTGAAGACCACTCCAACTGCCTCCTCATCGAAGGCATGGTTTGTGGCGACATCGAGCAGGTCACGGGTGGTACGGGGCTTTAGGCAGCCAAGCTTGTGGATTAGGGACTCGTAGGTTGTACCAGAGAGGAATGCACTGATGACGTCTGCATCGACGACCTCAGGGAGGGAGTTGCATCTTTTAGAGAACCTATGGATGTAATCCTATACGGGCTCACTAGGCTCCTGCTGGTAGCTCTTGATGTCCCAAGAGTTACTAGGGCGGACATACGTCCCCTAGAAATTTTCGACAAAGATCCTCTTGAGGTCGGCCCACTCGTGGATGCTGTCGTGTAGGAGGAATTCAAGCCATGCCCAAATATTTTCCCCCGCATAGATGGGGAGATATTGAATGATAAAAAGGTCATCATCCACCCCTTCGCCTCGACAAGCGAGCTAGAAATCTTCAAGCCATATACCAGGGTTCGTCTCCCTAGTGTACTTGGCGATGTAGGTGGGTGATCAGAAGCGTTGTGGGAATGGTGCTCTCTAGATGCATTGGCCAAAGGCCCATGGTCCCAGGCCATCCAGCCTAGGACTCCAGTCATCTGACCGACGACCATGCCTGGGGCATGTTTCACCGCTCCCCTCGATGGTCTGGCCGGGGCCCATGTCACCAAAATTTTTACTATTTGGCCCTTTTTTCGAAAGTTTCTCACAAATAGATCCCTGGCGGAAAGAATTCCAGAAATGGACCCTTGGCTCGGTGCTAGAGTGACTGGCGCTGAGCTCTTGGGCATGGGGAAATGGCCTGCCAGAGGGCTCGGTGCCAGAGTGACTGGCGCCGAGCTCGGCGCCATAGATCTTGGCGCTGAGCTCAGAAATATCTACCACCGCCGCCGCTCCACCTTTCTTCTTCTCCCTCTCGCCCTAGCCTTCCCTGCTCGCACCATCGCCGCTCCACCGCTGTGCATGCGCCTTCCACCGCGCCCATGCCATGCCCACGCCATGCCCGCGCCGTGCCATGCCCATGCCCGCTAGCACCGTGCTGCGCCCACACCCGCACCGCGCTGCACCACCGCTGCTGCTCCAGTGGCCAAGCTCACGCCCTCGCCATGTCATGGCGTCTCTGCTACTCCAACGGCCAAGCCCACGCCCTCGCCGCACCATGCCGCCGCTGCTGCTCCCTTGCCTGAGCCCACACCACGCCGCTGTGCCCTCGCGCCGTTGCCCGTGGTTGGCTGCAGCGCCGTGCCACCATGTCCTCCACCACCATCCTTGCCTTGGTCTCCACCGGCGACCTCGACCTCGCCCTACCTTGCCCCCCTCCACCGCCGGCCATGCCCCGCCTTGTCGCTGTCCACCGCCGGTGTGCCTCCCACGCCCGTCGAGCCGGTCTCGCTGCGCGGAGCGCCTGGCACCCTACGGCCACCGCACGCCACCTCTGTCGTCGGCCACACCACCATGGGCCTGGATCTTCGCCTTGACCTACGCCTGTCGTCCGCCGACCTGGAAAGGTAAAAATTATGAATATGCAATGTACCTATTTAGTTGGTGTTTGTTATTTACTAGTTACTGTGATGACTCAGTTAGTTGATTTAGTGAGATATATATGTAGATAGATAGAAACATAGATACATTTGTAAATAGATATAGTTAGATAGCTACTTAGATATGTAGTTATATTTATAGTTAACTACATATGATCTAGCTATTTAGTGAGTACACTATAAATATATACATAGTTATTATCTTGATTACTTAGTTTGTAGTTAGAAAGTACTTGTTAGGTAATATCTATCGTCTAATTTGGACTAAAGGACATGTGTTTCATTACGTTTTTGAAATAGATGGACAACCTAGTGGCCATATATCATGGGGCATGGTTGAAAGCGATCGCTATGGATATGTTGAGTTTCTTGACATGCAAAGCATGCCTGTGCTATTCAATGATAGGCCTTCATTTAGTGAGATGGTTGCAAGGGCTCGGGAGGAGCTACATTGCTTTGGAGATGATGACATTGCAGTTGATGGTGTACTGCACCTAGGTTGTCCTCCGAACATCTTTAGACGAATGATCTCAATTGGTTGTGCGGATCAGTGGGAGAACTATGTGAGATCGGCTATAAAGAGCCAGCTGCAATGTTTGGACATGGTTGTGCGTCGGGTGTTAGTTGATCCAATCGCTCATGGGTTTACCCCAGCAATGGATCATCCGACACACATCGACCCTCCCGTTCTGGAACCTTACCTGCATGTGCAGATTGCGCCTATGGTTCCTGATGCTCAATCTGCCCCCAATGCGGTATTTGGAGATGGTTGTCATACTCAAGTTTTTGTGGCAGATCCTCCTTATGAGATCCCTTTGACACAGAATCATCCAAGTAAGTGTCTTAACCGCATGGTTTTTGGGAGCTTATCCCATTCCTTACATCTATTTTTTATTCTTTCCTCATTTCTGTAATGACGTTGCAGGAGACATTCCTGAGAATATGGATGTGCCCCATGTTGCTGCGCAAGTGCACTTTGGAGATGGATTTCGTGGCTCCAATAGTGTTGAAATTATGAATGATTTGGAGCCATATGAGATGGCTAGGGCTCTTGATTCTTATGATGATCGTCCTGTTGGAGAGCTGACGGAGAGTGATGTTGAGATGATGAGGCGTATCTTTCCCGACCACCATGATCCTAGAGTTCATGAGTCCAGTAATCTTGCTCATTCCAATCTAGTGTTTGCAGAAGGACATGATGATGAGCTCCTAGAAGCTCCTGAGGCTAGTCCTAACTTGGTAATTGAGGAGGGGAGGGTGTTCAATGACCTCCCTACTTTGAAGAGGTGGTTGCAGGCTTTTGCAGTGATATGAAAGAGGCCTTACAGGGTATTGCATTCATAAGTGGAGCACCGTTACACAGTTATGTGTGACAAGGAATGCTGCCCATGGAGGGTTTGTGCAAGGAAACAACAGGTGACCGGAAAATGGAAGATCACACAAGTTGTTGGGCCACACAATTGTGCTGACCATGAGCTGACACTGAGGCATCGGCAATTGACATCTACCCTCATTGCCAAGCGGTTGATAGGAATTTTGCAGGGAGAACCCAACATGAAGGTGAGAACAATTATCAGGACCATTAAGGCATTGTATGGAGGATATGTGATAACTTATGGTAAAGCATGGAGGGCTAAGCAGCGAGCGTGGAAGATGATATATGGGGACTAGGAGGATGGGTATGAGTAGCTGCCAGTTCTTTTTAATGCAATCAAAGCGGTGATTCCAGACATGCATTATGAGTACATCCCAAAACCTAATGCATGGAAGGATGGGAGGTAGATATTTTTTCGTGCCTTCTGGTGCTTCCCTTAGTGTGTTGAGGCCTTTAGGAACTGTCGTCCCATCTTCTCCATTGATGGTATGTTCTTGATTAGCAAATACCAGGGCACACTTCTTATAGCCATATCCTATGACGCGAACAAGTTGGTTCCTTTGGCATTTGCTTTGGTTGAGAAGGAGAACAATGACAGTTGGGGATGGTTCTTGAGGCTTGTCCGGATACACATGGTTGGGCCTGGTAGGGAGGTTGGTGTCATATCTGATAGGCATTAGGGCATACTTAATGTCGTGCGAGAGCAGTTAGAGGGGTATGCACCTTTGCACCATCGTTGGTGTACTCGACACCTTGCCAAGAATCTACTATGGAAGGACAGTGTCAAGAAAAACTTTGATCTGTTCTAGGAGGCTGCTCGATAGCTTGAGGACAAGTACTTTAGGGAAAAGTTGGAGCAGGTCAGAACCGCATCAAATGTAGAAGGTAGATAATGGCTCACAGGTTTGATGAGGGATTTGGAGAAATGGATGAGAGCTCATGACACCGGTGGCTAGAGGTATGAGTTTCAGTGCAGCAACATGGCAGAGTCATTCAATAAGTTGCTATTGGGGATACATGGTATGCTCGTGAATGTAATTGTTCAATTCACCTTCTATAAGCTTGTTGCCTGGTTCAACGATAGACACGCCCATGCATTGCAGTTGAGGAGTGATGGAGAGATATGGGCTCTGAAACCAAAGGCACACCTAGAGAAGGCAAGAGAAAGGGCTGGCACACATGAGGTTGCATGCTTTGACCATGCCACAGGGACTTATCAGGTTGAGCATAGGGGCGGTACAACGTCCGACGGCAAGGTCCGAGAGTCGAGGATACATGTGGTTGTCCTCTAAGATTTCAAGTGCACTTGTGGTAAAACCAAGGCAATACGACTTTGTATGTTCTCATTTGGTGGCAGCAGCTAGGCATCGCAACTATAATATCGAGAGGAGGATACCTCATGAGTTCAGTGTCAACATGCTTGTGAACACATGGAGCCCCCGCTTTGTGCCTTTCCGGGACCCTGGAGAGTGGCCTCCATATGATGGGCCAAAGTACATTGCGGATCCAGCTTACCGTTGGAACAAGCGTGGATCAAGGTAGAGGACGAGGCATAGGATGGTTATGGATTCAGATACCCGGAAGAACTAGGCATGGGAGAGGAACTCCATTTGTTACTGATCCCGAGCAGTATGAGTGCGGCAAGTGCGGTAGACTTGGCCACAACTCACGAAGTTGCTGTTGGCAGATTAGTGAGGTAGGACTATTGGTTTATAGTATTATTTTATATTTGTCTTATTCATATATTTAATTATGCATGTCTCAATTTATGCTTGTATTTGTGTCAATTACTTATACATTTATAAGTTCATGTTTCATTGTACATTGCAATTCTAATTCATTCACTTTTTTGTAGGATGGAGCAATTCCACCTGCTTGGACCCGACGTACGAGGAGACCCACCGAGGACGTCTCGTTGCGCTAGGGGCAGGTAATAATCTATAAGTTTTATTCGTACATGTGTTCGTGAAGTAACATGTGACTATGTTTTATTCGATGAAGGACCTTCTGCACCTTCGTTCTAGGACCCACAGTGGGTTCTTGGACATTCGGTACGATGATAGGTACACTCCTTTCCTGCAAAGAGCTAGCCTAGATGTCATCTCCTTTTAGGTTCGTTATGGGTTGCCCAAGTTCATCTCAGTGGTGATAACTGCATTGGTAGATAGGTATTAAAGTGAATCATTGGCTCTATTCATGGCCATTTGTTCATGCGATTGACTTTTTGACAAGTAATCTTCCTTGGTCTTAAATATAGGTGGTGGTCGGAGACTCACAGCTTCCACCTACCTTTTGGAGAGATGACAGTCTCGTTTCAGGATAGTTAGAAGATGCTAGGCCTAAGGATTCATGGGAACCCAGTCACCGGGCAGTGTAGGTCAGAGGGCTGGAGAGCACGAGTGGAGGCCTTCCTTGGGCGTGAGCTTAGCGAGCAAGGGGCTCGCACTTCTAGAGTTCCCATCTCATGGCTACGTACAAAGTTCGCACAGTGCCCCGAGGAGGCAGATGAGGATACTGGTTGGGTACTACTGCTAGGCATGGATCCTACACCTTTTTGCTTGCAGTTCTCTTTCCCGACGCGACAGGGTGACAATGCGTCCTGGATGTGGATCCACTGCCTCAGTGACTGGGACCAGGCGGGTCAGTACAGCTGGGGCTCTATAGTCTTGTGTTTTCTATACCGGTAGCTATGCGAGGGGTGTCGTCGGTCTACGGCGAACCCAGTCACTTGGTGGATGCGTGTACCTATTACAGCTGTGGATGTGGGCTCATTTTCCAGTTGGTCGTCCAGAGGTTCTGGCTCGTCGTGAGTGGTTCCAAGGTCAGCCTCCAAGTCACCAGCCGACGTGGGCGTACCTTTGGGACCAGGTCAGGGTTCCGCACACGAGGATAGACCGGGCGTACATTGAGTACACGAACGAGCTAGATTCGCTGACGGCGTCTAGTGTAAGTAAATTTTATTTTCCATGCTGCTTTGAAAAGGATTAGTATACCATCTAACATCTTATTTGGACATGTTGCAGGTGGAGTGGGAGTCGTATGGTGGAGAGGACACACTTCCTTTTCAGCTGAGCAATGTCTGTGGGGCCGATGACTACTTCTATAGGATGAGGTGCCCTCTAATCTGCTTCTATACTGTCGAGTACCACCTGCCAGATAGGGTTGCACTGCCAATTTGGAGTGAGACAGCTTTGGCCTATGCCTCTGTTCTTGACTGGCGTTGACTTACACAAGTAAGTGTTTTGATATTTCAAATGTCTCATGATGATGGTCCATTTCTTATAATATGGTGCCATGTACGTGGATTAATGTAACGATGACATACGTGCAGGTTGGATCATCAGAGGAACAAGAAGATTTTTGACTAGGAGAGGCACCACCAGTCCTACATTGAGGAATGGGAGGAGATGCACTGACAACCTAGGATGACAACAACGAGCCGCACATGAACTGTGAGTTCAGGCGGTACCAAGCTTGGTACCAGCGTTCGACACGGTGTAGGCTTCAGGCTACAGTGGACCGAAACTGACTAATGCCGACATCGAGTCCTCCGATGATGAAGACACGACATATGACTAGTCCACTCATGCAGGAAGGCAAGTGGAGGCAGGACCGATCTTGGATAGAGTGGTAAGCCAATCGCCTTATTTTGTTACGTTGAGTTACATAACAATACATTAGGCATTCTTGGACCGGCATTAGGAGTTATCTATTGTAGTTATTGCAACCTTCGAGTCGTATAACCCTTATAATAAGTTACATTCTTGTATAAAAGAAAACAAAACTAAATGCTATCTGTTTAGAAGTCTTATTATTGAAAACTTTGTTGCAGGGCAATACACTGAGAAGCTCAGTTGAAGAGATCGAGCGCATTCGGCCGAGTGTCAATGACGACTACATACTTGGCTTCCTAGATGTAAGATTTAAAATATTCTTTCAAACAAATCATTAATATGTTATATTCTTTTAGTTAACATAGTTTTGTACAATAGAGGCTATCACGTCATCTACGCTGTGCGGCTGGTCGTTGTGGTTGCAGGACAAACATGACGCATGACGTGTACGATCCTTCTACAGGAAGAGGAGCCTTGGGTTCCTCTAGTCAAGCAGCTATAGGGGACGGGGACGAGGACACAGAGGACGACGACGACGATGACATGGACAAGAGGCACGATGAGCTTGGGCCCTCTCAGCTCCATGATGCTCCATCGACTCATCCTACACCGCCTCTAGGCACTAGGTGACGTCGTCCGCGTGACCCTTACACTCTAGGCACCAGTGCTCTAGGTCACAAGGGTAGGGGCAAGAGTAGGAGACAGTGAGGGATGTGGTAGGTGTTACTATGAACTATTGTGAATTTTGTATTTACTTTTCTGTAACTATTAGGACTGTATGGACATTGTGGACTATTTGGACTTTGCATGACATATTATGTTGGTTGTGATATTCGTTGTGGTTGCATTATGCTCGTTGGATGATTAAATGTTTGGAATATATATTGATGTCTCTGTTTGTAACTGTGGATGCTCCTAATACAAGACCGTATCTTGCGAATTTTTTGCGTGAACCTTTAATCATACTACACTTGTACAAAGGCACAAATGTAGTACACAGATTAACTATAAATTTATTACGTGTATAATCTAGGAATATTTGTACATACATTGTGTAGAAGAATCTAGGATTACCAAGCAACAGTGAACGAATCTATGCTTTTCAGACAATAAACATAGACTTTTTAGATACACGGACAACATTGAATTATCACATCACTGATATAGATTTTTCAGATACACGAACAACATGCAAGGAAGCACAACTCAACTCTATCTCCACCATCCATCTTATGACTATTTGATCCAAGGGCTGAGGTGAAGAGGCACATGGATCGCTAACATGGCACATTGATAGGCCTCTATTCCTCCTCTCAACCTATAAATAACCACTCACTCCCTCTCATTCACACAAACAACAAGGAAGAAGAACACTCCTCAGCATTTGCTTTCGTTGTAGTACCAATGTCTAGAGGGTTGTCTAGAGGGAGAGGAAAGGGGAAGAAAACTACCTGGGGGTGGGAGGGTCCTCTTGGTCCTGATTTCTTTGAGGAAGCTCTTTATGAGAGGTTCCCAGTTGAGAGCAAAAGTGATTTCACCAAAGAGGCACCACTGAGAGGATACGATGAAAGGAAAGAAGAGTGGCCAAAATGCATGCATGGTGAGGACTGCCTAGTGTAGATGTTCACCGAGGGAATAGATGGAGGTCGTCATTTCTTCAAATGCCCGCGAGCATGGGTAATTGCTATTACTATTTGTTTCTTCAACATATGTTGTCTTGTATATCACTTACACGACATACTTTTTGTAGTCTTCCTTGGCCAAAGAAAACTATGGATTCAGTAGGTGGGTCAATCCTCGACCTATTTATCCGCGTGCGGAGTACATCTACTACCTATAAGACCGTATCTTTAATCTAGAAAGGGAAGTTAGCAGCGGTTACATGGACAACGAATAGGACGACAATAACAATAGTGCTGATTCACAGGAGGCACTCTGCAATGATCCATATTGCACCTGCCCTAACCACAAGAAAAAGGGGCCTCCCCCATCACCCCCGCCACCACCACCAACAACAACGGGAGGCTACTATGGAGAAGGTGCAACACAATTTGCTATGTGGTCACACTACTAGGATGACTTTATCTTTTTCACATGTACCTAGGTTTAATTACCTAAGGTATGTTAGGTTTAATTACCTAAGGCATGGTTTAATTACCTAAAGCATGTTAGGTTTAGTTAAAGAAAACTCTATACATAGGTTCGGGGCATGTAGTTACATGCCATTTAATGTGTTTCGTGTGTTGATTTCTATAATGCCGTACGTCGTTAAGTGTTTTTTGCAGCACATGTTCAAATTTAAATACGTCCATATCATTAAGCAGAATATTAAGACCATTGATAATGAAAACAATCACATAATGAAAAGTTTGATACTATGCCACATTACACAACATATTAATACTACAACTACATGCCGACAGTAGACATAGGGGCAAATGCACTTCCAAATCCTCAGTCTAAAACGTACTGAGTAAGCAACTCATCATCCGAGTACCAGTCCTCTACTACAACCCTGTTGCTGTGGCTAGGCTCAACTGCATTGCTCTAACCAACCTGTCGCTTATAGTAAGTGGCCTCTGCTTCATCTGCGGCCGCTGTGGCCTAAGTGAAGAACACGTCGTCATCCTCCTCTGCTTGTAAGCCCACCTCTGCTAGAGCAATAAGCTCATTCAGTCTGCCAGTGTCATCATCAGCCTCCTGCGCCTGAATGCCCGCCTCTGCTAGAGAGATGAGCTCGCTCAGTCTACCAGTGTCGTCCTCAGCCTCCTACGCCAATATGCCCGCCTCTGCTAGAGCAATGAGCTCACTCAGTCTGCCAGTGTCGTCCTCATCCTCGTCTCCGTCATCACACAACACAATCGGTGATTGAACGGTGCGACCAGCTCATGATCTATGGCCATCTAACTTCTTCTCCTCATACCTTGCATGAGCCACCTCTGCAGCATGTTCCCCGCTGCAACCAATCCCTTCATGTATAAAATGTAATCAGTTAGCAACATGATTATATTACATTTAAAACCACGCAATGAAAAAAAGGTTTTCAAGCACTCACTGGCACATAATATAGCAACATGCTCGTTCAAGACCTGCATCTGTACTCTTGTCTCCTCTCTTGCCTCATTCCTTGCCCTCTCCTCCTCTAACGTCATCCGCCTCTCCAATCCCCATTTGTTAAGCCCAACATCGATCAGGTTACAAATACCATGCTATCTAGCAAACTCACGCATCTTTTCTTTGTGATGTTTAACGAATAGGTTGACGTGGTTAGGTCCATATCCCCTCTTCCATGCAAATAGTTGCCTCTTCTTCAGTTGATTCAAGAACTTAGCTTGACCATCATAACATTCCCAACTGCATTTCCTAGTGCTCTGTTCAAAAGAAATATTATATCATATATGTCTTAGCAAAACAAACAAAATATGATTTCATGTTTACCAAAAAAATAACGAACCTCATCATACTCAATCATATGGCCGCAATAATGGCCTATTCTAAGCTTCGAAGGGACTAGGCCATAGTTGGATTTTACACCACATTCGCACATGACAGGAGGTGCTTTGTAGATTACCCGTTCTTTCTTCTTTTCCTTAACCCTCCCTGTGGTTCTTCCAGCCATTGGTTCTTAGGACCATACAACCACTCCTTGAAATGACACTTCGCCATTGAATACACCTAAATAATGAGACATTAGTACATGAACACATATAGCTCAAGATTTTAACACATACACTTTGCACTTACTTCATGCTTGTTTGGACACACAAACTCCAACGTATTCTCAGGGTTTATCATAGCTCAATCTCCGCAATCGCACAGAGGAGGTTTCTTGAGTCGTCTAACTACGGCTAGGTGCTTCTTCCTTAGCCGTTATTGCCAGAGGGTTAGGGGGGTGGAACCCACCGCTTGAAGTGCTCACGTGGATGTCTCCCTCTAAACCAATCATCGAAAAAGAGGTACCTAGGATCAAACTTGTCTGCACCATCAATCCACTGAAAGAAAAAGCACCTCTCATGGTCCTACACAACGAGATTCCAACAAAATATTAGTATCATACTTAAACAAATAAAGAAAAAGGATAGTACAAATAATTTCTTACATTAAACCGACTACATGTGTAGAAGCAACGCACGGCTGTATCTAGATGTTTTGATTGAAAAACATGGGCCGGGAAACCATAGTCATAGTTAGGGACAGGAAGGTCAAGAGGGACGAGGGCATCTTTGTTAGACGCGTCGGGGTATAATTCTCGAGGATGACCCCGTTTTCACCAAAACTCCTCCTGAAACATTTCTTGCATCTAACAAAACGGATGTAATTTAACAAACATAAATAAAAACATCACAAAAAATATCAATGAGAACCATAACTACAATACAACCAATTTCGTTCTAAGAACCAAAAGTAGTTAACATTATACCCTAAACCTAGGGTTTCTCATTTCATCCACAACAATGAACCCATAACATAACTACATGTGGCTTGGTTTGCTAGCTTTTTCCACGCCTTGGAATCAACCTACGGTTGTATAATACATATATTGAGGGATACAATGAAACCCTAAGTGACGACGATTCTTAGGTTCAAAAATCCGACTAATATGTACTAAATCGATGCGAAAAAAAACAAGGAGGTGAACGAGTATACCTTGCTCTCGAAGATCTATGGATCAAATCAAGGTTTTCAAGGTCCAATATGTCAATTTGTGAGGTAGGATGAAGTGGGGAGAGAAAAAACCGAGAGGGAGGAGAAAGAAGAGGAAGAACGCTCGGGGAAGAAGGGTGGGCTAGGTTAAATGCAGGTGGCTCGGCGCCAGTCACTCTGGCACCGAGCCCCCTGGCAGGCCATTTCCCCATGCCCAGGAGCTCGGCGCTAGTGACCGTGGCGCCGAGCTCGGTGCTAGTCACTCTGGCACCGAGCCAAGGGTTCATTTCTGGAATTCTTTCCGCCAGGGGTCTATTTATGAGAAACTTTCGAAAAAAGGGCCAAATAGTAAAAAAAATCAGCCCATGTCATCTGCCCTCACCGCCGCCCGATGGACATCATCATCATGACGGGCCTGATGTCAGTTCCTAATGATGCTGTGAGCATCTTGGTTCAGACCAAGCCATTTGCATACCGGCGGTTAATGTGGAGCAGGCACCGGGTCGGACCACGGCGTAGCTGTGGCCTCCTATGCCGTGTTTGGTGGCTGTAGCAGTGAGCGGATGGAGCGATCCGTCTGGTGTGTCCTCACTCCCCTAGTGGGGAGAGAGGCCATGAGTCAAAGTCGTGATGTGGAGCTTTCCGCCTGTTGAACGGCAGCGGCTTCCACCAGTGCCTAGAGGTTCCGATGGACCGCCTACTCCTGGGGGTCGATGGCCTCAGGAATGTCGTGCAGAAGCATTGCCGTAGTGGTGACGTTTTGGCTAGCCCGAGCGAATTATGGAGGGTCATTCTCCTCGTCCGTAATGTCATGCTAGACCTAGAGGGCGTGACCCTAGGCACCGCTCACCGGGTTATGCGCATGGGGCACAACGTGCTACACCGAGCGCACTAGCATAGGTGGTGGCTGGTTCTACCGCCGTTGTCATAGCTCCTTGGCGTGCTCTTGTGCGAGTGCGAGGGCCCTAGCATGAGGGTCTAGAGGGGTGTGAGTCTGCAAGGACTCTGCTACCATCGACGGCTATCCTAGAGCATCCGCCATAGCGTAGTCCTGGGATGGATGGTGGCTAGGTGCCATGTCGCTGATCCTAGAGCCGTTGCTCTCAACCTCATCATCTATGAGTTCATAGAAACAGGTGGGAGCATAGCTCGCCATCCCCACGAATTCAGATGTGAGAGGAGGCGGCATCAGCATTTTTCAGAGCCCCTGGGCCTACATGTCTATGAGGGATGTGAGGCCATGGGGGAATCGATCATACAGTGGTTGCGGTGCGGACAACATGGTCCCTCTAGATAATCGGTGGAAGATAGTAAATAACAAGTAAATAAAAGTATGTATATTACTCACAACATGGTTTGAGCAGAGCATTTGCTCAGAGTGAAGCGCGGATGCTTCATCATTGAAGTCATCGTGTGTCCCAAAGCCGATGGAGGGCACCCCTCCAATGGGTGCCAGAACAAGTGCCTCCTCGGGTAGGTGTAGTACACCGAGCCGGTCGGCGATAAAATCCAGGCTTCCAAAGAGGAAGGCCTAGGATGGCTCAAAGATGGGTGGAACCCATATCCCAACTAGTGGGAGTGCGGGAAACTCCAACGAGTTGAAGCAAGTCATATCTCTTGAGCCAGCCATGGTGAAGATGGTGGAAAAGTGGGCCATCCGATGACCAAAAGTGTGAACATATAGCGTCTTCTCCATGGACGACGCCAACTATCGATGCACAAAGTGACCAACACGTAAATATTTGTAGTTTTGCTATACGTTATGATCGGTGGTGGCCTAGCACTCAATGACACTGGGTTTATACTAGTTCAGGCAATGTGCCCTACGTCCAGTTTGAGTCGGTCGGTGACTTTTTTCCTAAGCCTAGGTGCTCAAAGTTTGCTATGGGGTTACAAACAGAAGGAAGAAAGATGGGAGGTACAAGAGGTCCGATCAGACTCTGGTCTAGAGGGCCAAGAGGGATGGGAGCTCCGCTATGTGCTAAGTGTTTGAGCGTGTGCTCGAGGTTTGAACCTAGTGGTTCTACTGTTGTGTGCGACTGAACTCTAGGGATCTATCTATTGGGAGAGAGCGCATCCCCTTTTATAGATGAAGGGGACAGCCTTACGAGAGAGTACACATGCTACTAAGTCTTGTTGCCCACGCCGTCGGGTACAAGATGATAGTAGGCGCCCATAACACTATTGTTGTTAGACGCATGTGGGAGATTTTACCGTATTCACCACATATGGTAAATGATGGCGCCCACAATACTGTAGATGTCAGAGGCATGTGGGGGAGCCTCACCTCGTTTATCTGGTATGGGAGTTGATGGTGCCCACAACACTGCAGGGCAAATGTCGATGTCCACAACACTGCTTGGGTTTGGCCATGCCTAGAAGGTTGCAGGACACCATTCTGACATGTCCTATCGGTTACTATCCTATAGGTGCACAAGGTGTGGTCCTCGGTATCACAGTCGACTTGAGTGCCCTACCTTACTTGCTGCGTCTGTTTCCTGGTCATCACCAAGCGGGCGTCCCTAGTCAGTTGGTTCTAGTCTTCTCTAACTATGCCAGTCGGAAAAGAGCTGTGAACAGGGGGTCGGTGCATCCTCGATCGGAGACATGGGCTGGAGTCAGAGGCGGTGTTTGGCCAGGCCTTTCGGTCGGAGAGGCAGGCTAGAGTCGGAAGCGAGCGTTGTTCCTCCTTGGCTAGGCCTTCCGGTCAGAGATTGAATCGCCCTTTTGGCCTGTTGTTTAGGTATTTGGGCTAGCCCAAGAGTTTGCACAACGTTGTGTGCTGGGCTGACCTTTGCTGGGATGCTAGTCCATGAGAGACCTCGAGTTTATGAACCTGACATAGGGATTCCCTCCAAGATCAAAGGATCCTACCTTTCAGCGGCCAACATCTGACGCTTGGCCCTAGTGACAAGGTAGGCCTCTCCTAGCTAATGGGCATGCCAAACTTCAGCCTACTTTAGGGCTTCTGATATGGCAGTCTCATGACTCTCTATGGCTACCACACTGGCATGCGCTTCAGCGACCAGCACCTAGAGCATTCTACAGAAGATCTTGGCTTCCTCGGCTTGTTGGAGGCACTTCCTCAGCTCCGAGGTTTGCTAGTCATACCGCTCATCCAAGGCAAGCAGGTACGTGGTCAAGTGCACCATGGTTGGGCTGTCTTCTTGCACATCCCACCCTTGCAAAGCCTCCATGCGAGCCCTCCATACCCGTTGATTCTTTTCCAAAGGTGGAAAGAACCTCATGGGGGTATGAGCAATAGGCTCTTCATAGATCTAGCAAAGCTGCCGCAAGGCTTTGCGGGCCACAACCCGGTAGGTGTCGATGAAGCAAAACCCGGTTGTGGTCACATTCTAGGCCTCAGTCATGTCGAGGACCTCCTCACTCTTTCCAATATAGACGGTAACTTCACACCGTTCAGTGCCAAGTTTCTCATACTCACGGCCCTCATACTCAGGATGATCCTTGATTTCGAGTTTTTACAGGATGGCATATAGGATTTTAGGAAAACCCTCAATGTTCAGGCAGTAACTGCTAACTTAGGCTCCTGCCATCCTTGGTGGGTGGTTGTAAGGGAGGATTGAGCAAAAAGCTTGCTCAAGAGGAAGAGCTAGGTGAGCTGGAATGCACCGAGTGGTGGTACCAATGGCTAGGTCAGGCCCTTCTTATAATGGCAGAGCAGTCAGTGGTCCTGGCGCAGTCCACCTATAGTTCCTACGTGGGGTAACTACAAATAAACTAGTCAAAAATTTTGTGCGCTTGAGGCGAGCAGTGTCCGAGGCCATTAATGACTAGTTCGGCTGCAGGGCAAGGGTCCGGCAAGTGCGCAGAAAGAAGTACGGAGAAACATGAGTCACAATAGGCGTGAACCACAGGCGAATGCGAAGCATGAAGCCATAGTTTAGCAGTAATTCTGAACAAGGGCCGGTCAGTCATGCATAATATGACTCGCGTGACATCTATGAAGGGCACATCTACCAGCAATACAGTCACGATAACAAAGGCATTACTAGCGCGACTGACTTAAAGATCATATACTACACGAGAGTCGGTCCACCGGAGAAAGCCTAGTTAAACCTATTCCGAATACTTAACCATAATAATAGGGCTACTTATATATTTCATAGTTAAATGCCCTAACTCTTTGCAAAAATAGGTTGCCAAATTTTAGTTTAGAAAATGATTTTAAAGCTTTATTTTCTCATTTATGGTCTGATACCACCTATGGTAGAACCGCCTAATCTAATGCCTACCAGGATTACTTGTCTTCTATTAGACACTAAGTACTCAAGAGAGGACACTAAACTATGCAGTTCCATCGAGCACACCCTAAGGGAGAACTCAAAAATCCATATTTTTTATTAGGATCATAAATGAGAGAATAAAGCTTACAACATTCTTAAGTCATTTCTTACATCACTTTAATACAGTAACATAATATTACCTCAATTGATTATAACAGCAGAATATAACAATGTTATCAGAGTTATAGAGGAAGCAAAGGCTAATTTAATGACATGGTGGAGTATTAACTGAGTGGACATTTATATACAAGAGCTGCTAGCAGATTTTATAGCTTTTCTTATAAAAAACTTTCATGAGGGTTATAAATAAAAACTACGGTCGTAGCAGGAAATAAAGTGCAAGTGGTTTCATTCAACTCCTTAAAACTTAATGCACAAGCATAAAATAAAGTATAGAATAATAGGGGTTATGCACCGGGGCTTGCCTAGGCAAGATATAACCAAAGATTAGCATTCCATTGGTGACATGATCATCAAGGCACCATTTTTTCTGCTACTTTGGTCGACTCCATGATCCATCGTTGTTCCTATTATGATATACGTGGATGCAACGCAGAGATGTAAAAAATTAACGGCAACTACAACTCTAAAATACGATTACGCTCCGCAAGCTAACGAGCCAGCTTTAATGACTAACGTACTGGTCTACGTATCCACGTCGTCAAGTAAGGATTTGTCTCCAAAAAAATATTTTAGTCCTACAATTCCAAAGGTGTTTCGGCATTTTATGGATTAAATATATATTTTCGAACTAGGACTCATTTAGCTATCTTAGCAAATAAATTATTAGAGCTACAAAAATTACAGTGAGCACCTAATAATGTGAGGAATCTACTGTGAAAGTTTCAGAGCCAACACTATTACCAATTTATCACAAAAATTCCTATATGTTTATATCTTACAATATTAAGAATCTTAATTTAATTAGATAACTCCTGAAAATATTATAAAACTAGCAGATAGATCATGATTTTAGCAAATGAACAAAATTAGTTTCACAATTTTTGGTTAACTACACAATTTTATACTGAATTTATAAGTTTACCTTAGAAACTAAATTAAAAATGCAATAGAAAAAGAAAAGGGCCGGCAGCAACCCATTCTGGCATGGCAGCCCAGCGGCCCAGTGCGGGCGCGGCCTCACGTGGGTCATGATGGCCCAAGGCCGGGAGGCCTGCGCGCGATGGCGGCTTTGCATAAAAGCCCCCCGTGCTTTTAGATAATAACATGACTACTATGCACACTATTCCTACCGTCAGTAATCTTGCAACCAAACCCTAGGATGTTTTCACATTTACCACAGGGAGGTCCCTAGGGATCCCCATACGGGCTGGCGTGTCGGTCAATGGCATAAGGCGATTATGCCGGACAACCTAGGCGTGCTACTATAGAAGTAAGGGGCCTACCACCATCTATAGCTAAACACGCAAGGATGTGTGGTGGTTAGGAACTCAGAGGCGCAATGTCACGGGCTATAACGGTGAGCGGCTATCCGTGGCGGTGGCATGAAAGTTCTGGTGGCCAAAGGTTCTATCAAGGTGGTAGGGATAGCGGATAAGCACCAGTAGCTCACTAGAATTCATGCTGCAGTGATGGTTGAGGCGAAGGAGTGCTGAGGTGGCCTGGCCACGTGCGAGCCATCGGGGCGGCGGTGCTCCGGGATGGACACCCATGCGTCACCACATCTCCAACAAGCGCCCTAGCAAAATGGCGCGAGCACTAGATAGAGGAGGTTAAAGCGAGCTCGTGGATACAAGCAAGTGAACCCATTCGGACCTTGCTCCAATTTCACTGGCCCGGCGGCGCACCTAGCCAGTGGCAAGAAAAATGCCAAATTGGTGGCCAGTAGTGCTTGGCCGGGCATGGGGAAGATGGGGCGCCTAGTTGACTTCTTATGCCACCTACTAGTGTGAGGAATCAAACTGTGAAGCCCTGAGCTAGGTGAATTGGAGGCTGGAAAGGCAGAGCTCAAGCCATGGTCATGCCGTGGAGAGGCACATGAGTGAGCACGAGCGGATTAAGATGGGCGGCTCGGATCGATAGCTACAATACAAGCACATGCGCACAGGTGACGAGACAGTGGAGGGCTTGGCGTGACACGCTTGAATTAGGAGCGGCTAGACCCGAGCAGGGCTCATCGACATCGGCTAGCGAGGGTAGGGCGAGGCAGGGAGGCATCCCTATCGCCATTGTGACCGGGGTCATCGGCCTAGGCGTGACGAGCAGTGGAACACGCTCGGGGGTTCGACGCAGTAGGTGGATCAAAAGGTGAGGCGGGCGCGACATTGGTCGAGCAACGACCAACGCAGCCTTGGCTTACCCTACACACAGCATCGTGGCCAGCCACCCGAGAATGATGCACATGTAGCAGCGGGAGCCAGGCCACGTAGCCAGCCGGGACCGGCCAATGCCAGGTCGTAGGTGTTATGCGCGGCATCACCCGGGTGCGTGAGCTGGCTAGTGGCAGCAGCTCAACCACAGCCTGAGCCCAGGCGCCAGCAATGCCCACGTGTGCTGGATGACCGTGAACTCTGGCCGAGAGGTAGCAATCCGGTGATGTGTACGCATTTTAAAGCAAAGCAAAAGCTGCTAACAATCACGATCGAGGTTCAACTAATTCCCCTAACCTAAAGCCGATACTAACACCCAACTAGCGAAGCAAACCTCATGTCCAGAGAGCGACCAAAGAGGAAGAAGGGAGGTGCCAACATGAGCTCGGCACGCTGAACACCGGTTCGCGAACTGAGCACCAAATCATGGTTCACAACGCGTTCTAAGGAGGTTTGGGCAATTTTTTCGAGAGCAACGTGACATCCAACATAACTTCGACCTACACCATGCTCAAGTGCTTACTTAGAAGCAACCAACAGTACAAAAACATAGATCTAGTGTTTAAATATTTTTGTCTAAAATTAAATGTCAAAATAGCATTGTCTTACTACTTTTTTCATACTTAGAAAAGTTAAGGTTCAGTTGGAACTAACAACCATTAACACTTTTGTTACAATTTTTAAAAGGCCCAAACCCTATTAACTGCTACCATTAAGTATTTCATGCAATAGTCCATACCTTATACTAACCCATAGGAGCAAAATATTTAAGCATCATTTAACTATTTTGCTCAATATAATTCGCCAAGAATGGTATTTTAAACAATAGTTGAAGTGTTTGCCGACTTAACGAAAAAGCTTATCTTAACGTCAAATTTGATTTTTTAGCTCCCAAGAGCACTAGTTAACACTATTTATTTTCACAAATTAAAGTTGCATCTTCAACTACACCACTTGCTCGTCATCTTTACTTAAGTATTACACACAAGTTATATTTTATTTTTATTTATATAAATTGTTTTTCGTGCCAAATAATTACAACGACTTATCCCATGTTTCTCGTTAGGATTTTCATTAGCACTTTTTCGTACCAAGTAAGTTAACTTGGATATTTATTTGAGTCCACAAAAGTGAGTCACATAGGATTCGCTTATCATTTTACGTGTGTTATAAGTTTTTAAAACCCGAAAACTTGTTAGGCTAATCTCTCTCGGACCTAAATCTCGGTGCTAAGCAAGCTTGTAACACCAGGGGTGTTACAACCGTCGAGCGAGCAGTGGACAACAAACGGTTGGGAGAAATTGTAGTGGGGGATGAAAAGTTGCCGGAGATGTAGTGGATTGGGCCGGGATTAGGGAAGAGTGGGGAAGGGACGGCGGGGGTAGGAGACAAGCGGTGAGGTCACCGTTGAGGTCGTCGGTGGGTGGCGACAGTGTCGGTGGCAGCGGGGCAGGTGAGGAGGACATGAGGGCTGAAGATGAGGGCTCGCATGCTTACCAGTGTGGGCATGGAGAAAGGACGTCGAATAAACAGCTTCGACGTCTAGGTTCTGCTTGGCATTTGCATGGGTTGGGCTTTTGTCATAGTCTTATAGGTCCTAATTTTTTTCATTGTGCTAGCTAACTATTCCCTCTCTTCTAAGTTGTTTAATTTGGAGTTCATAATAACATCTCTAGGAACTTGGCAAATGAACACCCTATTGAAGTTTTGGCAAAAAGGAAAAAAAATTAAACACCCCTCCAACAACTTATTGGTAAAACAAATCGTTAAAAGTAAGAAGTTTCTAAATCTTCTCTCCAACCTGTAACTTTCCGCGCTAGATAGAAACTCCGTATCCGCCCGGGTATCACATTTCCTCAGTCGCCCGCCCCTGTTCCGCATTGATTTTAGCACCAGCCGCGCCCTGACTCCTATCGCCGCCTCCCCTTGAATAATGTACACGCTTCTGTCAATCCTTTCTTCGCAGGGCCCAAATAAAAAAGGCACAAAAATTTACGGCCTGTTCGCTTGGTCGTAAACGATCATAAATTTTCAGCCGGAACAGTATTTTTCTCTCACACCAAACTAGCCAACAGTAATAATCCACGATCGTATACGATCTTTTGAGCCCAGCCGAACAGGCTGTTAGTAAGCTCGAGAAAATAATTAATTGTATTAGCTTGGTTGAATATCAGCTAGGGCAGAGTGAGGCGGTGATGCCTACTAGCTAGGTTGGGCAGGAGGGGTAACAATGCGTGATGGGGCAGTCGCTATCTAGAATTGCTGTACAAAACAATATGTTAACTTTTTTGTTTTGTTTTAGGAATTCATATAGGAAACTGTTGGTGAGGGAGATAGATTGAGATTGCTACTTTTTTTTTTTTTTGCCTCTCATCTTGATACAGCTGTAGCATCTGTTCGTACACACGCACGTCCACTCAACACACACTACACATATCACCCGTGTACAAACAAACCTATAGCTATACTCAGATCTGAAGACCGCGTCCTTCTTAAGATCACCGAAATCCACTAATTTCATAGGCAACGGGCACGTCAGCAGACGCTTGAAAAATATTTTGCTTGCACGAAGCAAGCGATGCAGAACCGGGGTTCGAACCCCGGTCGGCCAGCTCCCACCACTGGAGCTTTGTCACTGCGCTACACGCGCGTCCGCAAGATTGCTACTTATTTTGTTAACTTGCTAAAGTTTATCAAGTAAATTATATGAGTTTTCTGGAGTTGCTCTAATGGCTAGTATTTTTTTACATGTAAAAAAGAAAATAATTTATTTTGGCACCCCAGCCGAAACACACCACGGCACGGGAGAATAGTCAATCCCCGGCCCTCAATAGTCAACCAGCCTGTTCGCTGGTTGTTTTTTGGGCTGATAAGCCCGGCTGATGCTGGTTTGTTGTGAGAAAAAAATACTATACCATAACTGATAAGCTCTAGCTGAAACCAACAAACGAACAGGCTCAACGACGACGAAGTTATTAGCATAGAGCGGTCATGTGCCAGCCTCTCACCATCCGTGTGTGATACCTACGTACCAAGGAGGCGTGTACGGCGTCTCGAGGGCGTGGCATGATATCTCTTACTTGCCCTGAAACAACGCATCTTGCAGGTTAATCACAAGCCCACCGTACGCGTCGGGCATCTTAGGAACAGCTAGCCTTGTACACGTGAGACATGTCTTATTTAATCGGAGTCCGGATGGCCAATAGAAGCAAAGCGAAGCTTATATGATTTGTTGAGAGCAAAGCGAAGCCTATGATTGAAGCGTGTAGTACGTAGGTAGTCATCATCAGTCGCTCTCGCACTGGAACAGCGACACTTTGGTTTATTTTCGCACTTGCTATGGAGTCGACCGTTCTGTTAACTATTGCTGTCGGCCAGTTCTCCAGCTCCAGACAGAGAGACTAGCTCGCTTATCAGGGAGATCTGTTTGCACTCATACACCCTGTTTGGTCACTGATGCTGAAATTTGATTTACGCTGATGCTTATGCTGAAATGTTGTGAGAGAAAAACAACATTCCTCGTATCTAAACAGTGGAGTGACATTAGTTTTCGACGGATGGCGGGAACTTTTGCCACTTTTGGTGTTGGTTAGGTCTAGTTTCTTACGTCTCCTAATGTACCTTTCTTTTCCTCAAGAGATTTGATATGTTAGTTATCCAATGTCAGGTTTTGGGAGGATCGTTGGCTAGGGGGAGACCCTTTGAAAGAAGTTTATCCATCCTTATACAGTATTGCCAGTAGGAAACAGGCTACAGTGGCTGAGGTTCTAAGGTCGGTACCAATTAACATCACCTTCAGAAGAGCGTTAGTGGGAAACAAATTGTTGGATTGGCAGGACCTGATTGGTAGGATTGCGAGTATTAATTTACAGGATGGCAGGGACTCCTTTTGCTGGGACTTGCATTCTAATGGAAGGTTCTTGGTCAAATCCATGTATGCGTACCTAATAAACAATGGCCTCAAAGTCTCTCAGGACATTTGGCGTCTTAGAATTCCATTAAAAGTTAAGATCTTTATATGGTTTCTGAGGAGAGGGGTAATTCTAACGAAGGATAACTTAGCTAAACGGAATTGGAGGGGAAACCAAAATTGTTGTTATTGCTCGAAACTAGAGAGTATTCAACATTTGTTTTTCGATTGTGTGATGGCCAAGACCTTGTGGCGCGCTATCCATATGGTGCTTGGTTTAAAACCACCTACGAGTACACGAAATATTTTTGGTGCTTGGCACAAACAAAGTGGGAGAGAATTTAGAAGCTTGTTGCTTATAGGAGCTACTGCATTGTGCTGGTCGCTTTGGCTTACAAGAAATAAAGTGGTATTTGATAAATGCAATCCAAAATCTATTTTACAGGTCGTGTTCAGAGCCACGCACTGGCTGCGGCAGTGGGGGCTGTTACAAAGAAGTGAAGACATGAAGGAGTTTATTGTCCAAGGATGTCAGAAGCTAGAGACTGCAGCTCTACAGTTCTCTGTTTTCTTCGGAAGGCCTTATGCTCTTAGACTTTATGTTTAGTTTTGGTTAAAAACTGTTTTGGTGCTGCCATCGTTGTATTGGTCAGCTAGTACGTTTGAGGGTTTTCTGTATTGAACTCTTGGCCTGATTCCTTCTTGGAGGATGAAGCCGGTTGATTAATCTACCATTATCTAAAAAAAAAGTATTATTCTACTAAGCGTTTATCATCTCTGGATCTCTTGTTTTGTTAGCAACAGATCAATATGAATCAAATCATATTTGTGTTTGGTTGGATGTTTTGTAAAGGGATCTGATTACAGGAGCAGCTAATACCGTTATATTTTATTTGTTTTGCCTCCACGGTAAACGGATCACGCTGTAAAGCGATACGAGCCAGTAGAAAGGCGATACTGCTTAGTGCTTACACCTGGACGTTCACGTGTCTTCTGCATCTCCACCCGACATCTTCGTCCACTTCGTGCCTATGGAATCGGCGTCGCCCATCCCCACTGCCTCTCCTCAGTCCTCTCACGTCCTAGCGTGAATCCACCGCCTTGTCTGCCTCTGCCTCTCTTCCTTCACCGCTCCCAGCACCAACCACTCCGCCTCCGCCGGTACCCGCTCACGGTGGCAGTCGACTGATTTTTCTAGCATGGTGCCAACGATTGTCGTGTGTACATAGGCTCGTTGGCTTGTTGGATACGTATTGCACATGACGACACATAAGCCGAACAAGATTCGTCCCACCGTCGTCTCCAAATTCTAGGTCTATCATTGCTTCTACTTCTACCTCTGCCGGTCTGCCGCTGCAGTTGGCCCGGCTGTCTACTTGCAGACATACGATCAAGTAATGGTACAGCGGTGATGAGTTTGTATATGTAGTATGTTCTCTCCTTGACTCCTTGGACTTTCCATAAGAATGGTCAAGACGGGTTGTTCTCCACAGCACTTGCATGTTCATTATTGAAACAATCTCCCATGGACAGAGCTAAGCCTCAATTGAAAATACTCCCCTTCGTCCAGAAAAAAATGCAATTCTAGCACAGTGTCGTGGTTTTATATCTTAAGTTTGATCAATTATAGATAAAAAATTATCAATATTCATAATATCAAATAAATATCATTAGATTAATTATGAAATGTATTTTTATAATAAATTATTTTGGAATATTTACTAAAAATTTGGTTAAACGTGAACTAATTTTGCGGAGACGCAACAAGTTGTTGCATTGGAGAGCAGATGAAAGTGTGCAACGTACCTCAGCGAACCCCCTGGGACGTACTAGTACATGTACTAGTAATAGTACTATCATCGAACAACAGGGTAGACAGTCGTAAAGGCTAAAGGCGTCAAGTATTTCGACGACAAAAGGTTCTGAGTGCAAGCGCATTGCAGAGCCAGCGCCTTTTCCTTTGGTGCCTGTCGATTCTGGAGCAATTGGTTTCCGCACTGCATTGCCCAAGGCTCGCGAACAGCCCACGGGAGGGAACTGCTTTGCTTCCTTTACTCCAAGTCCAACCATCTCACACAATCTTACAAGTCACAACCTTCGAGCATGTGCTGTGTAGGGCGTATATTTTATTGATATTTTCTTAGAGAAGGGAACAACTCTGGACTTGGCAACAGCGTACACCTAATTATAATATAGTTTTCTGCTCAATAGTTGATTTATCGAATAAAGCGACCCTTCAAAAAAATTTATCGAATAAAGCAAAACAGTTGCTTTGTGGTTTGGCCGAATATCAGGTTAAATTTTTGTGTCTCGTGCGGTTCTTATTGTCGTGATTACTTGTTCCACTATTTCTCAAGTCCTTTCCTAGGGTTTGCTTCGGATCTCTCAAGTTTCTAGCTAAAGGAAGGGCACCAAGACCACCTTCAAACTCTAAGAAAGCATGGTAATTCGGCGATCTAAAATTAGAGCTAAAATTCAATTGATTTCATATAGGTTCTCTGATTTTTTTTAAATTCCAAAGATTTCTTCAAAATTTTCGGTCAAGAATGGAAGGTCCAATTAAATCTTCATAACTTCCAAAATTTAATGATCCGCTGTTTGAAGTCTGTGAAAGAATATTTTAGAGCCAATCTCCCTCGAGGCATTGTTGATCCTTTCGCAACAACTATTCATTGAAAAAAAAATACATAGTGCAATATTGTAAGGACCGATTGGATGGCTAGACTGAGGTGAATAGCCTTCCATCAAAGACGCTGTAAGGAAAATAGACGCTAGGCACATTTACTTTGGATTTTGGTGCTTGATGACCAACACAACCAAATTTGGACTAACGAATTTGCAAGTGATTGTTTTGTAGTTCAATAGGATGCAAGACGTGACTTGGACAAAGGCGACGTAATAATTCGAAGATCAACACCATAAGCAAGACCCTAGGAGCACAAGAGAAGACCCAATATATCAAGTAAAGTCTAAGCATGAAGATAGGAACCAAGCCGGACGCAAGATCGCGAAGATACGAGCTCACAGATGTGACCGGACGCTGGACCGAACGCTGGAAGGCGATTGACCGGACGCTCCGATCAGTGACTCGACTCCGGCAGGCGTCAGCAGCAGCGACTGGATGCTAGACCGGACGCTGGCGGCAAATCGACCGGACGCAGAACTGCAGCGTCCGATCGAGTACAGAAAGGTTCTAGAGCGGCGAAATTGCGATCGGACGCGTCCGGTGGCATGCGACCGGATGCTGGCAGCGGCCGATCAGTTGATCACGGCTCGAATGGTCGGGACGACAAGACGCGTCCGGTCAGGACGTGATCAAAGTCCGGTCAGTAGCAGAAAAGCGGGATTTTGTCTCCAACTGCTACTTTCTCACTGGGGCTTCTAAATAGACCCCCCAACCGGCCATTTGAAGAGTGAAGCTGAGGAAACATACCAAGGATGTTGACACACCATTTTAGTGATCTCCACTTGCATAGTGCTTAGTGTTTTATTAGGTGATTAGCGTAGGTGCTTTGCGAAGTGCTTAGGTTGATTAGACCACCGCTTATGCGCTTGCTCTAGGTTTAGACCTAGTGTTTAGTGAGGTTTGCATACCTCTTATCACTCAGTGCTTGCGCACACCAGTGTTGTATATCGGAGGGACTTATAGTCTTGTGAGATCACACCAACCGCGGTTGTGGTGTGGCCACCACCGTGTACCAGATGGAACAAGGTCCGCGGCGTTTCGGCCGGAAGCTTGATAGTGAAGACGGCGGGGAGCATCCGGGAGAGGCTTGCCGGAAGGCACGTCAGAGACCCACTTGCGCATGGGGAAGGCCCAAGGCTATCTATGGAGTTACCCGACCGGGAGCTTGGCCCTTGCGTGGGATTCCTTGCGAGGGGCTCCAACGAGGACTAGGGAGAAGCTTACGTGCTTCTCGATACCTCGGTAAAAATACCGGAGTCGTCGACGGGAGTTTGCATATCTCTACTTTGCTCTTTAGCTTCCGTATTTACATTGATTGTATTACTCATTTTGCGGTAGAGATAGCAACACACTAGTAAAACCGTAGTTGCACATTTAGGAAGTTTATCTATTGCATAGGTTTTGCTAGGGTTAGAAAAAGATGTCATAGTTTAGAAGTAGAATTTTAAGTTGCCTAATTCACTCCCCCCTCTTAGGTGTCATGGTCCCCTACAAGTGGTATCAGAGACAGGTTGGCTCAATTTGGACCTTTGGCTTAACCGTCGTTGAGCCGATGCTATTTAGAGTGGTTGGGATGGATACCTCTAGGCCTCCACACTTTGACGGCACTAACTTCCCCTATTATAAAGCTAGAATGGATTGCCACCTTGAAGCGGTTGATTTGGGTGTTTGGAGAGTCACTCGTGATGGGATGAAACCCATTAAGAATTCCAATAAACCCACAAAGAGTGAAGAAAAAGAAATGCATTTCAATGCTATAGCTAAGAATTGCTTATTTGAATCATTTAGCATGGGTGTGTTTAACCAAGTGTTCACTTTAAATATGGCACATGAAATTTGGTTAAAACTTCAAGAGCTCCATGACGGCACATCTAATATTCATGAGCAAAAACATTGTCTAGCTAAACAAAATTTTGATTCCTTTACAATGAATGATGATGAGCTTGTTCGTGATATGTATTCTCCTTTAAATCTAACTGTCAATGAGCTCCATTCAATAGGATTAACAAAGCTAGATGATACGGACATCATGAGGAAGATCATCTCCGTGCTACCACAAAAGAAATATGCAAGCATCATCACCATCCTTCACAACATGGAGGACTTGAGCACCATGACCCCAAGCATAGTCATTGGCAAGATAGTGGCATTTGAAATATCACGTAAGATGGGTCAAGAAGAAGCCTCTTCATCAAGCAAAGGCAAATCTCTCGCATGTAGCGAGAAAAAGAAGATGAAAGACAAGCAAGTTGAGACAAGCTCAAGCTCAAGCTCCTCAAGTGAAGTTGAAGAAGAAGATGAGGACGATGATGATGATTCAAGTGATGATGATCAATCTTCCTCCTCCACCTCCGACCTTGATGAAGAATTAATCAAACTAATCAACAAGATGGAGAAGATGATTCCAAAGGCTCAATGTCAAGGGTGTGCCCATCCAAATTCAAGATTTTATTTTCACCAATCAAAGAAATGAGCAAAGAAAGAGAGGATGCTATGGATGCGGCGAGTTGGAACACTTTGTGGAAGTTTGTCCAAACAAGCCCACACCCAAGACAAAGAAGAAGGCATATAAGAACCAAGACCTCACATCAATAAGGTCATGGGATGATTCTTCAAGTGAAGAAGAACACCATCACAAGAGGCGAGGCCGTAAGCACTCATCATCAAGCTCTTCTCGTATGTGCCTTATGGCATGAGGTAACGAAAGCTCATCCTCTAGTGAGAGTGATAGTGATGATAAAATGCCTTCTTATGATGAAATTATGCAATAAAATCTTAATTATGCTAAAGTTTGCACTAGTCAACAAAAGAAGCTCGAAAAATTAAAAGAAAAGCTAGATAGCTCACAAGAAGCATACAAAACTTTACTTGAACAATATGAGAACTTTGCTAATCTCAACGTTGAACTATCTACTAAAATTGAGCAACTTGAGACTAGTGCAACAACAAATGTATGCACAATCAATGATTAGCAACTTATAAAGAAAAATGAAAAATTAAAAGAAAAGTTAGTTAGATCACAAGATGCTTATAAAAGTTTGCTTGCTAAAATGGAAACCATGTGCAAACATTGTGATGGTCTAACTATCAAAGTTGCTAATCTTGAAGCCATCGGTACAACCCCCACCAAGGCATTCAAGAAGAAAAGTTTCATCTTTAACATGCCTAAAAAGGATGCCTCTACTTCTTATAATGATTTATGTTTAGACTCATCTTTGTGCAACCAAGTTTGTGTTGAGAAAGTTGTTGTAGATACATGCACACAAGAGGTTGCAAAGGAGAATGAACAATTCAAGCAAGAAGTAGCTCGCCTCACCAAGGACTTGACTCAAGTGAAAGGCAAGGCAAAGCAAGCCCAACTTCATCAAAATAACACCGTTAAGGGAGTGAAGAAGCTTGATGAAGGACAAACCGTGGTTTGCTACGTGTGCCACAAGAAAGGTCACAAGTCCTATGAGTGCAAGGTGAAGAATGGGGGAGGAGAAAAGAAGAAAGAGAAAAGGCAAACAAGTAAGCTCTCCAACACCTACACCAACAAAGTGGACAAGAAGGCCTCCACACCATACTTGTTAAAGAAGAAGAAAAATGACAAGGTGGTGGCCATCAAGGTGAACAAGCAAGCCATCAATGGGGTCAAACGCTTTTGGGTGTCAAAGGAAATCATTTTCAATATGAAGAGCACCAAGAAGGTTTGGATCCCGAAAGGGAAGTGAGAGGTCCAATGGACTTTGGGGAATTTAGAGACTTGGCAAAGTATGGGTGCATTTCATGGGGTGCATCATGATGGACAAAATCATTGCCAAGTGGGTTAGTAAATACTATGGACCCAAATTCCTCTTCCCATGTCAGGTAACTAGATTTAATTTCCTTCAAATAGTATCAATTTGTATTTCCTACAAGTGGTATTTCTTATAAATTGGTATCTTTAAGCATCTAGTTACTTTTTATGCCTATGTTTGCATTTGCATGCTTATATCTTTTATCATGTATACACTAGATATATCTTATGATAGGCTTGCTCGGTTTCATTCTTAACCCTTGGAGCAAACATTAAAATTGTTTAGGAGCACGACACATAGCTTGCCTTATAATTGTTCATCTAATATGTGCCAAAGTCTAAATTGTAGATAATTTCTCCTGAATATTGCCTTCAAAAATGACTCTCATATTCATATGATGTCATCTTTCAAGTGGTATTTTTAATTCTAAAATCAATGTGCATATTTCCTACAAGTATTTCATACTTGTGTGCACAATTTTAGGGGGAGGTTACTCTACAAGTTGGATGCTTTGAGACTAACACCTTTTCAAGTTTATTATGTGTGTAGTAGTCTCATTGCAAGGAAAATGGAGTCCCCGGAGTTAAGCATCATACTTCAAATATCCACCACATATTGCAAGTGGTAGAAATCAAATTGGTTTCCACATGTGGTATTTCTAAACCGATATTTTCATGTTGATTTCATTTTGATATTTATATGCTTTCTCCATGCATTATATAGATTAAATTCCCTTGACCAATAATTTGCCAATTATGCATATGTTTTGCCTTCTACCATATGTATGCATATATTTAGGGGGGACCTTAGTCTATATAATGTGAGAGTCAAATTTTGTGACCTATTCCACTCTACATATAAAGGATCACAAAGTTTAACCCTCCCTTGTGCCACTAATGTCTTCATTTTCGGTGTTTGATTCTAAAGGGGGAGAATTTAGAGGACCAAAAGCAAGCATTAATTTGTAGGGCCATAAGCTAAATCATAATAATTTACAAGTGGTAATGGTCCGAGAAAGGGAAAATAGTGGATTATGGATTAGTCTATGTAATGGGGAGAATTTGTAGGAAGCAAGGCTTAAATCCATAATGCCACATGGGGACATTTTGTAAGGGCAAGATAAGTTTTTATGTAGTATCTTTTAGCATCATATAACCTTGCCCCTTGCATTGCATCCTAGCAAGTAGGTAGTTTTGAAATTTTCAAATTCTATTATTTACTTGCTTTGGTCGTGTTGTCATCAATCACCAAAAAGGGGAGAGATTGTAAGGAAAATAGACCCTAAGCCCATTTACTTTGGATTTTGGTGCTTGATGACCAACACAACCAAATTTAGACTAATGAATTTGCAAGTGATTGTTTTGTAGTTCAATAGAATACAAGACATGACTTGGACAAAGGCGACGTGATAATCTGATGATCAACACCATAAGCAAGACCCTAGGAGCACAAGAGAAGACCCAAGATATCAAGCAAAATCCAAGCATGAAGATAGGAACCAAGCCGGACGCAAGATCGTGAAGATACGAGCTCATAGAGGTGACCGGACGCTAGATCGGACGTTGGAAGGTGATTGACCGGACGCTCCGATCAGTGACTCAACTACAGCAGGCATCAGCAGTAGCGATCGGACGCTAGACCGGATGCTGGCGGCAAATCGACCGGACACAGAACTACAACGTTCGATTGAGTACAGAAAGGTTCTAGAGCGGCGAAATTGCGACCGGACGCGTTCGGTGGCATGTGACCGGACGCTGGCAGCGTCCGATCAGTTGATCGCGGCTCTAACGGTTGAGACGACCGGACGCGTCCGGTCCGGACGTGATCAGCGTCTAGTCAGTAGCAGAAAAGCGGGATTTCATTCCCAACGGCTACTTTCTCAGTGGGGCTTATAAATAGACCCCCCAACCGGTCATTTAAAGAGTGGAGCTAGGAAAACATACCAAGGGTGTCGACACACCATTTTAGTGATTTCCACTTGGATAGTGCTTAGTGTTTTATTAGGTGATTAGCGTAGGTGCTTTGCAAAGTACTTAGGTTGATTAAACCACCGCTTATGCGCTTGCTCTAGGTTTAGGCCTAGTGTTCAGTGAGGTTTGCATACCTCTTTATCACTCGGTGCTTGCGCGCACTATTATTGTACATCGGAGGGGCTTGTAGTCTTGCGAGATCACACCAACTGCGGTTGTGTTGTGGCTGCCACCGTGTATCAGAGGGAACAAGGCCCGCGGTGTTTTGGCCGGAAGCTTGATAGTGAAGATGGCGGGGAGCATCTGGGAGAGGCTTGCCGGAAGGCACGTCGGAGACCTACTCGCGTGTGGAGAAGGCCTGAGGCTATCCACGGAGTTACCCGACCGGGAGCTTGGCCCTTGCGAGGGATTCCTTGCGAGAGGCTCCAACGAGGACTAGGGGGAAGCTTGCGTGCTTCTTGATACCTCGGTAAAAATACTGGAGTCGTCGATGGGAGTTTGCATATCTCTACCTTGCTCTTTAGCTTCCGTATTTACATTGATTGTGTTACTCCTTTTGCGGTAGAGATAGCAACGCACTAGCAAAATGATAGTTGCACATTTAGATAGTTTATCTATTGTATAGGTTTTGCTAGGGTTAGAAAAAAAGGTCATAGTTTAGAAGTAGAATTTTAAGTTGCCTAATTCACCCCCCCCCCCTCTTAGGTGTCACGGACCCCTACAGACACAAATAAAATTAGCCACAATATTAGTAACAAAGGTGACCGATAATAATTTTATGTGCCTAGCCTAGCAACTTAGGCAAGCCTTCCTACACAAATCTAGTAGCAAGACAAGAAACTGGCTAAGCACTATAACACTCAAGTTACTCAAATTGAGCTACTCAACTAATCGAATTACACAAGGTGAGAAACTACTCGAATCAGGCTACTTAACTAGTCATGCTACTCTGGCAACCACACAAAGCACAAGATATATCAAACCAAGTAAAGGCGCGTGTATTAGGCAAACCAACGAGGGTAAGAGAGACAATGATTTTGGCCCCGAGGTTCGGTTGCTTGTTGGCAACCTACATCCCCGTTGAGTGAGTTCTTGGACTACAGCTTCTCTGCGATCCCATAGCAAGCCCTTGAGCTTGGGCATGACCTGGGCTGCTCGCCTATGAGCCAATCAATCCAAAGACACTCCAACAAGCCTTTTGATTCCATTGGAGTTGCTCTTCACGGTTCCTATGAGGATGAGCACCAGATCTCTTACAAATCTACCACCAAAGCCTCCACACAATCACCACGTGGTGCTCAACTATGTCCCGCTGCTCCAAGCCATCTAGGTTGCGGCAATGTCCCGCTGCTCCAAGAGTAACAAGAAAAACACAGCAATAATGATGAACAAGTGCCACTAGATGCTAACTTTAACAACAAATGTGCTAGATCTATTTCCAATCTCACTCTAATGCAATCTTAAGTAAGCAAAGTGAGTGTAGTGTGTTCTTGACATCAAGTATGCACAAATATCAACCAATGGTGCCAAGAGAGCTAAGTTAGCCGAACCCACCTCTATTTATAGAGCCACCAAGAAACTAGCTGTTATACCCCTTGAGTGGGCTTTCTGTGGTACCACCGAAAAAGTCAAATGACCACCAAAGAAGCCTCGTTGGAGGATCCCCAATGGCTAACACTATTCAAAACTAGTCCCTAGTGGATCCTTTCCTTCGGTGCTCCCCAAAAGCCATGATCGGAGAAATTCGATGGTTGCCCGCTGCTCTCGAGAAAACTTTTGCACAGAGAAATACATTTTACTCTAAGCTCTCATGTTTTCCGATGGTCCACCAACAAATATTTCGGGTGCAGTCTAGAAAGCTACCAGAGAGCTCCCAAACCCACTAGAATACTTCGATGACCCCCTGCTAGGGGCACTTGAGACAGCGCCACGCGATTTCAAATCTCTCGCACCACATAGTTCAATGCCACGTCTCTCCCTCTGGAGTCTAAGCTGTGGTGCTCTGATATGGGAACCACAGGAGAAATCTAGTGGCCCACCTAGTCAGTGCAAAAAAACTAAGAGGTCAGGGGGTTAGGGGCTGGGACCTAAACTCTGGTGGTCCCGAGGACCTATCACCGGAGATCTGGTGGGTGCCCCACCATCAGCTTCCTAACCAATCATCTTCCAAGAATTTAATTTAGTATCCATCTTTTATTATGAAAATTTCAAAATGAAAAGGGACATGTTTTTACCGTCATAAGACCGGCCCTGAATGTGTGAGTCCCTAGGTTTCCACTCAACCTACGCAAGAGGCTTAGTGCCCATGTACTTATTTTGAATTAGCCATCACGAAACTATGTCTATTCTGAGTAGTTTAAAAAGCCATTTTACTAAGTAAGGCATCATTCTTAGTTTTCAAATTTAGTATTCTTAGGCCATCTTCACCGCTAGAATGACACAAAGTGTTCCAGTTTGCTGAGCCAATATTTTATTTTATGTCCATCGCTTTACTAGTAAAATCTAGGTCTATAATAATCCAACTTCTTAAGTGTTCCTCTAGGAATGGCGAATAACGACATCATATACAATGGTAAGCTACTTAGGATTGAGTTGATCACGTCGTTTCTCAAATCGTTCCTCAACGTCTATCCAAATCTCCATTTCACAACCTTCGATCACTAATGTACAAGGATTCCCAGATATTTTAGTGGTAGATCACCCGATTTGCAGCCAAAGAGTTCGGTGTATTGTGTTTTTGTATCTTGAGCTTCACCTAGGCAAATCAATTCACTTTTACTGAAAATTTATCTTTAGATCCCAAAGGTTTTCAAAGGAAAAAACAACAACTTCATGTTGCACACCTTTTCCAACTCATGATCCATAAAAAATTATATCATCCGCATACTATAGAATAGAGAGCCCACCCTTGCCATAACCCCCCCCCCCCCCTACAAACTTGCCTATCCGCTTTGGCTCTTATTGACGCTGATTCAGGTCCCACACTAGTATGGCTAGATTGCCCTAAAGCCACACACGACCTAGATAGCGCACGGAGTTCAACGAGGCCGGTTTGACGCTAGTTCTTCACTTGAAAAAACCCACAAACAGCCTCTCGGGAAGATTCGTCGGGGAAAGACACAACGAGGGTGTCCTAGAATTAGTAAGGTCCACCTAGCCACCTAGGACACCAACAAATCCCATAGAGAGAGGCGCTGGACAAAAGGGGGTTGGAAGAACTTGAGGTAGAAGATAAAAAGTAATAGATGTATTTTGATGATTGGATAGCTAGATCTCTTAATTAGTCGTGATACTCTCATATAAATAATGAGTGGTGGTTTTATCCTCATAGAAAACTTATTTCACTGTACAATTATAAAATTCCCATAAGATCAGATCCATTTCCGGAGAAAAAAATAATTTTATGTTCGGACCGTCAAAACCAGCATAGGGCGGTTTGTATAATGGCTCGTTGGCCACTCTGCAAAAAACCAGTCAGGGCTGTTTTCTTCAACCTGCGATCTGCGTCACTTATCAGCACAAACTGACATAGGCTGTTTTTTCCAGCAACCTCACAAATTTGTCTAACTTCATTTATTTTTATTATCCTTTTTGCTTGTACATGATTTTCCTGTCCATCTCCAATCTTCTTATCTTTTTGGCTGTCAACAGATCTTTTAATTATTTCATGTAAAAAACTAAATGTTGCGATGAATAAAATCTTGCCAGCCGCGTTGGTCGATGCCACACAGCAGAAGCAGATAACCAATTTATTCCCGAGGATGGGGGCAACTAACTAATGCCTAAGTGACATTAGGAGTGAAGTCTGATGTGTGTTCGCAAATCGTTTGGAAAGAGCGGTGTGCATGAAACATAGCGGTGTACAATCAATACCCAAAAGTCATGGTCTTTCATTTCAGGTTCAGGAAAACAACTTCAGGTGAAGCATTTCTGTATCCGGGCATAAAAATCTCGCTGCTGTTCATGCTGCCCGCACCGCAACATGCCCCGTCGGCTTACAATTGGTTACCAGGCAACATCCATGATTTGAATATGATAAGGAAAGTGGTACCGTGCTGCATTGAGATTACCACTTTAGTTTATCCCATCGCCGTCGATATATCTTCTCTTCAGAAATGCGACTGGATCCATCACTTCCCTGATCGACATGGCTGGGCAAGCTTCGCCCTGCCTTTCTGCCAATTTGCCGGTTTCGAAATTCCTAGGCCATTTTGCTGACAAAAGAGGAACTGGATTTCTGTAGATGCAAATATCGCCCCCGAGCCTCAAAAGGATGCGGAGAAAAGTAGCATCCGTTTTCTGCCAAAACTAATGCAAATAGGCGGGGGTTTTATGCATTGTAAGGCTGTCTCCAAATAGAGGATCCATTGCGGAACTCAAATCTAAAATAGGTCTCCAACACACTACATATAACTCCCAACGGAGTACCTTATATAAAAAATCTATTTTAGGTATAAATCTGAGTATCCTCTCTCCTAAAGACTTATTTATAAAAAGAGTTATCTTTTAGGTCTTGGTGTTAGAGAAGATTAAAAATAGATATTAAACCATTTACCTGTGGGTCTTATATTTGGGGGAGCAGTTGTTGTTGACAGTCCAGCGGCAACGCGCTGGAGGGAGAACGGAAGATCCGGACAAAGCTCCATTCAGGATGGAATCCATGCCCATAATCAGGTTTTGAAAATGGTGAATTGGGGAGATCAAGATCCATGCACTGGTCACGCAGCTTTGAGCTGAACACCATTGTTTTTTTCTGGGTCCTCCCAGACAACAGTGAAAATAAGAAACCAAACTGGTATGTGCACACGGCCATTGATCCCTCAAAAGTCTGCACACTGCTTCGTGTGCAAGTCTTCAAGCCCCCACTCCACGCTCGCTCGCTAACCCTAGCGCAGTCCCAAAGCCCAAGAAACAAACCCTCAAAGCGCGCAAGAGAGGAGAGAGAGAAGAGAGGTATGCGAGCGGCAGTAATAGAGTGGGTTTGATCTTAGATTGGCCGCGGCTAAGCACCAAACCTTGGGGAAATGGAGCTGCTCAGTGGTGCAGTGGCGCAGCGGGAGCTTGGGGAAGCGGAAGCTTGCGAGCAGCCAGAGCACTAGCCATTACCCAGCGCTACCCTACACTGACATATCCATCGATCTGATCGCGCTGCTGCTGAGTGCAGCAGCGTGTGTACAAAAGGCCGTGAAGGCGGTAAGACCGAGCTGCACTAGGTAAAGGGGGTGTGAGGGAGAAGCGAGAAGCCCGTGAGCTGCTGGCTGCTGCGGTGCGAGGGAGCCAGGGTTTCGTCTCGTCTGGCCCTCTCTCTTGGCGCGGCCATGGACGCCTACGAGGCCACCAAGGTGGTGTTCTCCCGGATCCAAGCGCTAGACCCGGACCACGCCGCCAAGATCATGGGCCTCCTCCTCATCCAGGACCACGGCGAGAAGGAGATGATCCGCCTCGCCTTCGGCCCCGAGTCTCTGCTCCACGCTGTCATGGCCAAGGCGCGCAAGGACCTTGGCCTGCTCCTCCCGGCCTCGCCGACCTCCATCGCGGCCGCCGGGCACGCGCCGTTCCTGCAGCTCCCACACCAGAACTCCGGGCGCGCCGGCGCGCCGTCGCCGCTCTCTGTGTCCTCGCCGTCGTCATGGGGGCACGCGCCGGTGTTCTCCAGGAGCAACAACACGAGTAATGGCACCGCAGGAGGAGGCAGCGGGGGGTGGGGAGGAGCTGCCCAGTCCCGTGAACGGCGGCGCGGCGCCCTTCTTTCCTCATCAGGCCGGGGACGCGCTCCTGGACGACTTGCAGCTGCAGGAGCAGCTTGCGTTCCTCAACGAGGGCGGCGCGAACCCGGCCCACCAGCTCCCGGGGTTCGACGGCGGGGAGTGCCGGAGCCCCGGCCCGGGTGATGCCGGTGGGATGTTCGCGTTCGGCCTCGGGTGGCCCAACGGCGGCCCTGCGCACCGCCGGAGCTCGTCAGTCAACGAGCTCTGCCTTGGCAGCGGCGGCGGCGATGGTTTCGGGTGGAAGCCCTGCCTCTACTACGCTCGCGGGTTCTGCAAGAACGGCGGCAGCTGCAGGTTCGTCCACGCCGGTCTCCCCGACGACGCTGCTGCGCTCGCTGGCGCCAAGATGGAGGCAGCCGCCGATCAGCAGCAGCAGTGCCAGGACTTCCTCATCCGCTCCTAAGGGCCAGCGCCTCGGCCCCGCCGTCCTTCCCCTACTCCCCCACCGGCTCCCTCCCAGGCTCGCCCTCCGCCGCTAGCAAGTGCCTCAGCTTCCTGCTGCAGCAACAGCAACAGCAGCACGACAGGTAGAGCTGAGCAGACGCCTTTTACAAGTTCTGACCCCCCCAAACTCGAATCATTCGCACCAAAGCTCCAGCCTTTTTCGCCTGTGCGCGTGCAGAGCCGCGGCGGCCGCGTCTCTGATGCTGGGCGGCGGCGACGAGGCGCACAAGTTCATGGGCCGGCCGCGCCTGGACCGCGCCGACTTCGCGAACATGATGAACCCCGGCTCGCGCCAGATTTATCTGACCTTCCCGGCCGACAGCACGTTCCGCGAGGAGGACGTCTCCAACTATTTCAGGTATGCATGCACGCACACATGCTAATGTGATGCTGCAATCTTTGCTTCGGCATAGAACACCGTTTGGTTGACCGACCCTTGCGCTTCTTGGCAATGCGGTGCAGCATCTATGGGCCAGTTCACGACGTGCGCATTCCCTACCAGCAGAAGCGCATGTTCGGGTTCGTCACCTTCGTGTACCCAGAGACGGTGAAGCTCATCCTGGCCAAGGGCAACCCGCACTTCATTTGCGACGCACGCGTGCTCGTCAAGCCCTATAAGGAGAAGGGCAAGGTCCCCGACAAGTACAGGCATGCATTGCGAATTCATCCTTTGCTTCCAGCAACGGCAATGGCGGCCGTGCATGCATGCAGTTGCTCGGGTTGACTGATTTGCTGTTCTCGCTTCGCAGGAAGCAGCAGCAAGGGGACTTCTCCGGCTGCACGACGCCCACTGGCGGGCTGGACGCCCGGGACCCCTTTGATCTGCACCAACTCGGTAAAAAAGACCCCAACGATGTTCTCTTGATCTTTGGTTTGTTGTGTTCTCGAACTTGGGCCAGTCGTTGCGCGATTTTGATTTTGTTTGCGGTGATTGTCAGGTGCGAGGATGCTGCAGCACTCGAACAGCGCCAACGAGCTGCTGTTGCGCCGAAAGCTGGAGGAACAGCAGCAGGCCTGCCGAACTGCAGCAGGCCATTGAGCTCCAGAGCCGCCGCCTCATGGGTCTTCAGCTGCTCGACCTTAAGGCTCGCGCAGCTGCTACACAGCCACTGCCTACACCAATTTCCAATGCCTTCGCGTCCAGCCAACCTGTGAGCACCACCGCAGTCGAGTCGCCACCAGAGTCCGGTAGGCATCACGGTGGAGCACGTTGGTGGCTTCAGTAAACCAAATTGTTTTCAAATGTTACTGATCATTGTGATTCCTTGGCCGTTGACAGGGGAGCAGCTCAAGCTGAGCAGTGGATTTGCTATGGAGGGGAAGGTCAACGCTGGTGATAAGGAGGAATCTGCTTGCGAGGCGAGCCCAGACGCCGCTGATAGCGACCAAAGGTGGATTAAACTACACTAAACAACCCATCATCATCATTCTGCTTGCTTGTTAGTTATGATCCCCACACTTAGCTTTCATGAATCATGATCCGATAGAAAAGTTCAACAACATTTCAGTGTGTCAAAGCTTGATCTTTGCTTGTTCCATGAACAGTGGAGAGCACAATTTGCCGGACAGCCCATTTGCGTCCCCTACCAAGTCTGCTGCGCTTGTGCATGACAGTTTCACCGCCACGGAAACTGAGAACACCTCATCCCGTGTTGGTGTGGATGTCGGTGTTGGGAGCAAGATCGACGGTGGTAGTAACCATCTCCGCCCCCCTGCTTTGGAAATTCCTACGCCCAGCTCCTACTTCTTCCCCATGCACAGGTGTGTTCGCCTGTACTTTCCGTGGCGCCGATTATGTCCATGAACATTCTGTCATCCACGAATGAAATGATTCTCTGAATGCAATGAGCAGGCTGTCCTCCGATCACGGAGCCATGGGGATGTAAAGTTCACCATTGGAAGCGAGTGATACCCCAGCCTAATCATAGTAAGCACTAACGGCCCTCTTTATTCCAACTACGCTTCTCAAATAACAACCTTTTAGCTTTACTAATTATTCTGCCCTTTCTCTCTTTTTTTTTCTCTCCTTTGCGGCTTGTGGTTGTGACAGGAATACTAGAAGCCAAGAAAAGCGATGGTGGAATATATAGGAAAAAAGGATTCAAGTGTCAGCATAGTGTTAGCTCCCTTTCTTTTGTTCTTTTAGTCCCTAGATCTACTAAACCACAAGAGAAGAAGATGCCATTAGCCTTGAATAAGAAAACAGCGGCATATGCACTATCGCCATATATAAGTATATATATTATATATACAAATAATCCCTCTAGTGTTACCCCTAGTTTTTAGATATATATAAATAGTATTTGTACTTAGTATTTACCAGTAGCAGGTAACATCAGCACAAAGATGTTACTGTGACAAAGTCCTTGATGTACTCTACCAACTACAGGCACCTCCACTAGGTTTACTAATGTGAGGTTAATCCACAATTCTGGTACCAGCCACAGCCACAGCCACAGGTCACATGTAATACCAGTACAGCTACAGCCTGCTGCGAGATGGAGATATTTGTATACTAGGGCGGCCCAGTGGCTGGAGAAGAGCACATGGCCATGGCAGTTGTCTGTAAGCTATTTTAACTGCTACTAGTGCAAGATCCCAAGCCACTCCTATGGATAGAGATGTGTGTTCGTGTGTGTGCTTGAGATCTTGTATGCCTTTGACACCTTCAGTCGCTGTCTCGGTATGTATGTGTCCCCTAGTATGTCCGCTGATCAGCAGTTGCAGGCCGCTGCAAAATACTACTATATGATCATATTGTTCTGCCTTTGTTCCCATGTGGTTGAGTGGATCTAGTGTATTTGACACCTCTACAGAAAGATTGAAAGAATGGAAGTAAAGTGAGAAAGAAAGCTTGTGCAAGTGCTTTGCCCCTCCATGTATCTCTCATCTTTCGAAACTTTGAAAGGGATTGGGATCAGGTGTTGCTGTTGTTGCGAGATGGCTGTCAGGATCTTGACTAATGATTGGTGGTGCTAAATCAGTGAGTGAATTTACGATTCCTAGTTCTTATTGTCACTAGGATCTTTTTATGATTTGTGATCCAACTACATTCCTACCAACAGAATTCAGGTCTGCTTTGTTTTGTTAAGCTTAGTCGCTGATCCGTGACCCTTGAACACTGTATCGAGGACAGTCCTGTTTGTCCAAAAGTATCTTTGTTCACCTGATTATGCAAAGCCTGATGCAGCCACATCAGCATGAACGTTCACATCAGTGCATGCCGCGGAATTAATAATGCTTTTGTGAACCAATCCAGTATGCGTTTGCCTGATTTAGCTAAGCGCTGTCTATGCGTTTTCTGATGATGCCAACATGTTGCTTGGTCCATACGCCCGGACCATCGACGGGCTGACGACTTTTGCTCCCAAGATTCGAGGCAAATAAAATTGCAATTGTGGTTTTGCTATTATACTCCGTATCTTTTTTACACCCATGTCCTATACAGTATACGTAGTACGTACGCGCATTGGGGTTGACCAGTATCTCCCGTGTCCGTATGTTTCACGGGCGCCAATCCAGATTCTCGCTTGCGGTGGGAGACGAAACGGAACGAAGCATGGTGGTCCGGGTCCGACGCGAGTCGAGTACTCGTTACTCCTCGGCTACTTCCGGGCCGGGCGGGTGAATCGGTGAAAAGGTCGGGTATCTCCTCCCTCCATCCCCACCCTGGCAGGCCTAGTCACGCCCATGTGGCCTGCGCAGTGTGCCCCCAGCTTTTATCATGCCCATCAACCGCGCGGTACGTGCCATAGCCCTGGTCCGCTCCGCTGCGCCCCCGGCACGTACCGGTGTCTCGCAGGCCCCAGCCTGCCCTGCCACTGCACACATGCATGGCGTTGTGTCTTGCACTCATGCCGCGGTACAGCTTTTGACCTCCTCTTTTACTTCTCACCCCTTTCAAAATTTGAAACGGTACCCACAGGAAAATTCGAATAGGACTACTAGTCACTGATGATGGTTCGGTTTGAGGGTGCTTGCCAGCCAGCAAACTGATGCCCGATGATCGCTCGTATTCATTAGCCAAAATTTGCGCAAAAGTTGCTTTCGAAAAGCGCGGCCGGCTCGGTCCAAAGCCTTTTCCTGTCAAAGGGCAAAGGCGGAGGAGCCCTCACACAGCCGGCAATCGTTACCCAATGAACAGAGGCGGACAGATGGCGCGACACGACAAAGTTAAAGCAGGGCGCCAACACCAAGGCGCGCACGAATCCGCGAAACAACTCCTCCTGATTAAAAAAACCACAGGGGCCTCGACGCAAAATTGCCGCGGTCAAACCCGAGGCCGCGGGACCAAATCGGGGTCATTAGTGCTGCGGTGGCCGCGGTCCGGGGGACTACTCGTCGTAGCAATAGCATCTCACTGGAACTACCACAGTAGGCTAGTGCTCTGCCGGGCAATGCCAGCGTGCCCTACCGACTCGCCCGGCCATATGCGTGTGCCCGCGCTCAGGGGCTCAGGACAAGCAGGCGCGCTGTGAGCGGGACAGGTCGGGGCGCTAGACGCCACGGGGTGGCCGGGCCCCGCGATCACATCCCGGGACCCCGCGTGTCGCCCCGTCCCCCCGCACCGCACCCGGTATGCCACTGGCATTGGCAGGCACGCGGGGCTGTGCTCAACGAGGCGGGCGCTGCTGCGCTGGGGCTCCTGCTCTGTTGTGCTCTCCCGGGCCGGGGGGACGCGCGCGCGCGTGCGAACGCAGCCAGCCATGCCCCATGCCACCGCGTCCACGTACGCGCGGAGCGTGGTAGGGCGGGGAGAGGAGCCAGGAAGGAACCGAGCCCTGCCTGGCCCTGCTGCGTTCCTCGTGATCGTGGTCAAGCAAGCGACGGAGGAGGAGCCGAAGCCGAGGAGGCGGTGGTCGTACCGCCCCTCAGCTCGGTCCGGCTGCCGTGCGGCGCTAGCTCTGTGCGTGCGCATGTGCCGGCATGTGCGGCGGCCCCCCGCGCCCCCGTGCTGTGAAGCTGCCTGCGCCCATCGCCCGTTTGTCCCTCGCGCCCTCCGGATTCCGCCCGCCAGTGGCGCGGATTGCGCATCGCGGGGGCACCTGACCTGCATGTGGGTTTAAGATTAGAGATCTCTTAAAGATTATGGTTCTCATCTTGCGCCGCCTCATCTTGTTTTGATGCGGTTCTCCTACGGCCGTAATCCGTGACCAGAGATCCGTTCGGCGACCCCAGCGCGGCCGCGCCAGTGCGCCACTGCCTGCACAGCACAGCTGCACAGATTGATATCCGTTCGTGTTCATCTAACGTGGTGTTTGTTTCTCCTCCTCCTGAATTTTAGTCGTCGTTACATCGAATATTTATACACATACATAGAGTATTAAATATAGACTAATTAAGAAACTAATTACATAGCTTGCGACTAATTTACGAGACGAATCTTTTAAACATAATTAGTCCATGACTTGACAATGTAGCACTACAGTAAACATACACTAATGACGGATTAATTAGGTTTAATAGATTCATCTCGTGGAGTACTGACGGATCCTATAATTTTTTTTATTAATATTGGAATATCTCATATGACACTTCTGAATTTTAGCCATCCCGTCTGATTTCTTCGTGCTCCGTACTTCGTACATTCACCATGCTCCGTACTTGGTACATTCACTACTACTACTTCGCGCACGGCGTGATTTGGGCATCAAACGCCACCTGCTCTCCCCGTCCCCGTCCCCGTCCCCGTCCCCCGCCCTACTGCGTACTGGCATGCTGATGAGTTCGGCGCAATCGGAGCTAGTCTTGCCCCTCGAGGCCTGGAGACCTGGACTGAACCGCAACACAACTCGCTTCTTCGTATTTGACTTATAAGTTATAATTTATGACTAATAAATAATATTTTTCTCTTATACTAAATTAGGTCATAGTACTTTCAGTCATGGTTTATAAGTCAAACCAGCTCAAACTCGTAGGGATTAGGGGTTTGATCTCATCAACCGTTTCGGTCGAGGAACAGCTGATGCTCTTTTTTGACTGACTGACTGACTGCCTGCTGCTCGATCGATCGATCGCGAGCCCACCCCAATTTGGCGTTCCACGCTCCGGCGCCTGCCGGACGCGCTGTAGTTACAGAAAAGCGTGCCGCCGGGCACCCTCCCACCAGGGAGTCGATTGCCTCTTCGCCGCACGTACGAAGTGGCAAGGCACATGCTGTATATGGGGCTCATCCTCATCCGCCACGGACAGGCGGGCAAGCTGTAATGCTATAGACGGTGGCCGGTGCCGCCAAATGCGCCATGAAGCCCATGACGATCCGAACTGTGGGCGGGCATGCGTACGGATTGTGAGTAACAGGAGTAACAGCTAACACCATGACCATGCATTATGCAACTGTGGGGTATATCGCTGTGCTCTCGAGGTGACCCGCACGCATCCTTGTTGCGCCGCGATCTTCGGTGAGTTGGTTGTCGATCCAAACTCGAAAGCCATGACACGAGCTTACTCGTACTCTTTCCTAATTATAGGTCGTTTTAATCTTTTAAGTTACATCAATTTTTCTATGTATTTAGATATAATGTATGTCTATATACATATCAAAATCTATGTAAAAATTTCAAAGCAATTTATAATTTAAAACGGAGGGAGTAGAGTCATAGGTACACTGTACTTATAATGGCGATCGTGGTACAGTAACCCACCGGAACACAACTGAAGATGTGTGTTCTTTTCATATTTTTTTTTTTCCATTTTCATCCACTTCCGCGAAAACACCCATACGTAGGCGGGTCAGTTAATGTTTGAACGGAGGAAATGCACACATGTGATGAATTGGATAATAGATAAGAACAAACATGATAAGAAGGGTATGATAGGTAGATGATAGGTGAAAGAAGATATGTGATTAACTAATTATATGAAAAAGAATCCTAAGAAAACTATTTTTCCTCATGTGCTGTGCTCACCAGCTAGGCTGATGCAGTATCTTTACTCGTGGTGTGCAAGTTTTATGGCTTGATTTTTTTTATCCTTCACCCTATTCACTTGGCTTATAAGCCGTACCTTTCAGTCAATAAACAGTATTTTTTCTCTCACAACAAATCAGTCAACAGTACTTTCAGCCATGGTTTATCAGCCAAACGAACAGGGCGCTTGACTCTCAGTTATGTACCATCAGCGGATGGTAGAGGATAGAACTTTGTTCCATTATTAAAAAGACATCAATTAAAACTATGGTTTCTATGTGTAATATCTACTTATATGAATCACAAGTATTGAAACAATCACATAGTATATAGATTGGGATTGACCTAGCAGCAAACTATCACATAAATCTAGATTGAAACTATTAGGGTAAACATAAGTTTAATTATATTTGTTCTAAATTGATCAATATTTTAGCCTTGAGCATGAATAGAGGAAAATGTAATATTGACAATATGTTGATGATACTAGTTTCGTAAAAAGTTTTTTTTAAAAAAAATTATGACGTTTTTGTAGTGGGCTTCGATTAGTGGTAATAAAAGGAAAAAAGAAAACTTGCGTGATCATGGAGTTGGCCTCCTAAGGGTGGCGCCTACCATATTCCAAACATGCTTATATCCAAAAGTAGCAGTGGACCAGGCTGGATTAGAAACGCGGGGGCCGGCCCTGATTTGCAGATCTGCTCATAAAAAACAACCCAAAACGGCAGAGGTCCAGTGACAAAGCCAGCCGTGGCGCTAGGGGTAGCCCCCTACCAATCCTGAGCATATGGAGCCCTTAAGCTTTCTCTTAAAATTTTATGTATATATGTATTACATAGAAGAGGTTAAAATTAAAAAAAAAGATAAAAAAAACCTCTATTTTTTTTCAGCCCATCCTAAATTTTTTTCTGACTTACTGCAGAGGCCGGCTGGGATCGATTCAAAGTTCAAACCGGCGGCCGCTGGATGCCGTGGCCCGTGCCCGGACGGACCGAATTTTTTACTTTTTGGCCCTTTTTTCGAAAGTTTCTCTCAAATAGACCCCTGGCGGAAAGAATTCCAGAAATGGACCCTTGGCTCGGCGCCAGAGTGAGTGGCGCCGAGCTCGGCGCCACGGTGACTGGCGCCGAGCTCCTAGCCACAGGCAAATGGCCTGCAAGGGGCTCGACGCCAGAGCGGATGGCGCCGAGCTCGGCGCCGTAGATCTTGGCGCCGAGCTCGGCGCCACTCACTCTGGCGCCGAGCTCGGCCTAAATATCTACCCGGCCGGCCTTCTTCCTCCTCTAGTTGCCCTAGCCAGCCCCCGTCGCCGCTGCCGCGCCCACGCCCGCCCGCGCCCGACGTCGCCCGCGCCCGCCTGCGCGCGCCACGCCGCGGCACCCGCCTGCCCGCGCCCGCCGCGCCTCGCCGTGCAGCGCGCCCGCAGCGGCCCGCGCCCCCCGCGCCGCGCGCGCCCGCCCGCGCCCGCCTACGCCGAGCCCGCGCCGAGCCCGCGTCGCGCCGGGCCCGTCCGAGCCGCTGCTGCTCCGGCGGCCGAGCCCACGCCGCTGCCTCTGCTCCCTCGCCCGAGCCCGCACCGCGCCGCCGAGCCCGCGCCGCGCCGGGCCCGTCCGAGCCGCTGCTGCTCCGGCGGCCGAGCCCGCGCCGCTGCCTCCGCTCCCTCGCCCGAGCCCGCACCGCGCCGCCGTGCCCTCGCGCTGTTGGCCGTTGGTTGGCTGCAGCGCCGAGCCGCCACGCCCTCCACCGTCGTCGTAGCCTTTGTCTCCACCGCCGGCCTCGGCCTCGCCCCGCCTTGCCGACGTCCACCGCTGTCCTCGCCTCGCCCCGCCTCCCGCGGCCGTCGAGCCGGTCTCACAGCGCGGAGCACCGGCCACCCCACGACCGCCGCGCGCCACCTCTGTCGTTGGCCGCGCCACCGTAGTCCCGGATATTCACCTTGACCTACGCCCATCGTCCGTCGACCCGGAAAGGTATAAAATATGAATATGCAATGTACATATTTAGTTGGTGTATGTTATTGACTAGTTATATTGTGATGACTTTGTTAGTTGATTTAGTTATATATATATATAGATAGATAGAAACATAGATACATTAATAAATAGATATAGTTAGATAGCTACTTATATATGTAGTTATATTTGTAGTTAACTACATATGATCTTGCTATTTAGTGAGTACACTATAAATATATACGTAGTTATGATCATGATTACTTAGTTTGTAGTTAGAAAGTACTTGTTAGGTACTATCTATCGTATAATTTGGACTAAAGGACATGTGTTTCGTTACGTTTTTTAAATAGATGGACAACCTAGTGATCATATATCATGGAGGCACGGTTGAAAGCGATCGTTATGGATATATTGAGTTTCTTGACATGCAAAGCGTGCATGTGCTATTCAATGATAGGCCTTCATTTAGTGATATGGTTGCAAGGGCTCGAGAGGAGCTGCATTGCTTTGGAGATGATGACATTGCAGTTGATGGTGTACTGCACCTAGGTTATCCTCCGAACATCTTCAGGCGAATGATCTCAATTGGTTGTGCGGATCAGTGGGCCAACTATGTGAGATCGGCTATGAAGAGCCAGCTGCAATGTTTGGACGTGGTTGTTCGTCGGGTGTTAGTTGATCCAATTCCTCATGGGTTTACCCCAGCAATGGATCATCCGGCACACATCGACCCTCCCGTTCCGGAACCTTACCTGCATGTGCAGATTGCGCCTACGGTTCTTGATGCTCAATCTACCCTCAATGCGTTATTTGGAGATGGTTGTCATACTCATGTTTTCGTGGCAGATCCTCCTTATGAGATCCCTTTGACACAGAATCATCCGAGTAAGTGTCTTAACCGTATGGTTTTTGGGAGCTCATCAGAATCATGGTATTTTTTTCATTCTTTCCTCATTTCTGTAATGACGTTGCAGGAGACATTCCTGAGAATATCGATGTGCCCCATGTTGCTGCGCAAGTGCACTTTTCAGATGGATTTCGTGGCTCCAATAATGTTGAAATTATGAATGATTCGGAGCCATATGAGATGGCTAGGGCTCTTGATTCTGATGATGATCGTCCTGTTGGAGAGCTGACGGAGAGTGATGTTGAGATGATGAGACGTATCTTTCCCGACCGCCGTGATCCTAGAGTTCATGAGTTTAGTGATCTTGCTCATTCTGATCTGGCGTTTGCAGAAGGACGTGATGATGAGCTCCTAGAAGCTCCTGAGGCCGGTCCTAACATGGTAATTGAGGAGGGGAGGGTGTTCAATGACCTCACTGCTTTGAAGAGGTGGTTGTAGGCTTTTGCAGTGATACGAAAGAGGCCTTACAGGGTATTGCATTCATATGTGGAGCGTCGTTACACAGTTATGTGTGACAAGGAACGCTGCCCATGGAGGGTTTGTGTAAGAAAGCAACAGGTGACCGGAAAATGGAAGATCACAAAAGTAGTTGGGCCACACAATTGTGCTGACCATGAGCTGACACTGAGGCATCGGCAGTTGACGTCTACCCTAATTGCCAAGCGGTTGATGGGAATTTTGCAGGGAGAACCCAACATGAAGGTGAGAACAATTATCAGGACCGTTGAGGCGTTGTATGGAGGATATGTGATAACTTATGGTAAAGCATGGAGGGCTAAGCAGCGAGCGTGGAACATGATATATGGGGACTGGGAGGATGGGTATGAGCAGCTGCCAGTTCTTTTCAATGCAATCAAAGCGGTGAATCCAGGCATGCATTATGAGTACATCCCAAAACCTAATGCAGTTCTTAGGACCATACAACCACTCCTTGAAACGACACTTCGCCATTGAATACACCTAAATAATGAGACATTAGTACATAAACACATATAGCTCAAGATTTTAACACATACACTTTGCACTTACTTCATGCTTGTTTGGACACACAAACTCCAACGTATTCTCAGGGTTTATCACAGCTCGATCTCCGTAATCGCACAGAGGAGGTTCCTTGAGTCGTCTAACGGCGGCTAGGTGCTTCTCCTTAGCCGTCATTGCCGGAGGGTTAGGGGGGGTGGAACCCACCGCTTGAAGTGCTCACGTGGATGTCTCCCTCTAAACCTATCGTCGAAAAAGAGGTACCTAGGATCAAACTTTTCTGCACCATCGATCTACTGAAAGAAAAAGCACCTCTTATGGTCCTACACAACGAGATTCCAATAATATATTAGTATCATACTTAAACAAATAAAGAAAAAGGATAGTACAAATAATTTCTTACATTAAACCGACTACATGTGTAGAAGCAACGTGCGGCTGTGTCCGAATGTTTCGATTGAAAAACATGGGCCGGAAAACCACAATCACAGTTAGGGACAGGAAGGTCAGGGGGAACAGGGGCATCTTTGCTAGACGCGTCGGGGTATAATTCGCGAGGACGACCCCGTTTTCGCCAAAACTCCTCCCGAAACATTTCTTGCATCTAACAAATAGGATGTAATTTAGCAAACATAAATAAAAACATCACAAAAAATATCAATGATAACCATAACTACAATACAATCAATTTCGTTATAACAACCAAAAGCAGTTAACATTATACCCTAAACCTAGGGTTTCTCATTTCATCCACAACAATAAAACCCATAACATAACTATATGCGACTTGGTTTGCTAGCATTTTTCACGCCTTGAAATGAACCTACAGTTGTATAATACATATATTGAGGGATACAATGAAACCCTAAGTGATGACGATTCTTAGGTTCAAAAATCCGACTAATATATACCGAATCGATGCGAAAAAAAACAAGGAGGGGAGCGATGATACCTTGCTCTCGAAGATCTACGGATCAAATCAAGGTTTTCAAGGTTCAATATGTCGATTCGTGAGGTAGGATGAAGTGGCGAGAAAAAAACCCGAGGAGAAAGAAGAGGAAGAACGCTCAGGGAAGAAGGCTGGGCGGGGGTTAAATGCAGATAGCTCGGCGCCATAGTGAGTGGCGCCGAGCTCGACGCCAAGATCTACGGCGCCGAGCTCGGCGCCATCCTCTCTGGCGCCGAGCCCCTTGCAGGCCGTTTGCCCGTGGCCAGGAGCTCGGCGCCAGTCACCGTGGCGCCGAGCTCGGCGCCACTCACTCTGGCGCCGAGCCAAGGGTCCATTTCTGAAATTCTTTCTGCCAGGGGTCTATTTGAGAGAAACTTTCGATAAAAGGGAAAAAAAAAATTCGGCCGGACGGATTCCCTTCCGCGGCACGGCGGTTGCCAGGGGCGGGGCCTGTACGGCTGCTTCTGTTCCGTCTCGGCGCGGCCTCCGGTCCGGTGCTGCGGCCTTCGGGAAGCGTGATTATCCGTTTCTCCGCGCACGGCGCCCTACACAGTTGTGACGTGTGTCGTCACCCGTCTGACCTCTACTGTTCCGTTTTCCATGACACGAGTCAAACGGTGGGCAGGGAACGGAAATCGATGTGCGCACTGCTGGAAACGAGAACGTCATGGTCTCGTCGAGGCATGGAGCAGACAGCAGACTGGTGCACTAGGCCAAGGCCAAGGCCAAAGCCAAACCGACTTTGAAGATGTGTCTGGCAAGCCCTTGTTGCATCGGAACCCAGAGGACTGAAAGCCTTGGCCCTTGGCCCAAGCTAGCCCTGCAGGCCGTAGCCCGTGAGTCGAGAGCCCTTTGTTAGCTAACTCATGGCAAATGTTATTTACCCATCAGGCATCAGTTAAAAGTTGGCATCGTTTATTACCAGCAAACAACTAATAACTTGTACGTATTTCTTTGAAAAAACAAGCCACTAACATGTGGGCTTCCCCAGCACGGCAAGTGCTGCCTGGAAAATGTAAAACATCTGTTTCAGATTGCAGAAATTGGAAGATTAAAATGATCTGTGAGTGCATTTCTCACGTGTGCAACGAAACCATATAGTACGCGATAACTGAGGGGAAAATCATATGCTTCATAGAAACAGAGTTCCATAGCTTGATGTCGATAATGTGCAATGCCACACATACATGCAACGTTGGTATGCAATCCATATAAACCAACCCTTTAGAGGTTGTTGTTTGTCATTATAGTGGCCACATTAACAGATCTCAGGAAAACTTTTTACTCTTGTACCTCATTGCACAGAAGATAAAGGCTAGCAGAATTACCAGTTAGCATACATACGCTTTGCAAGAATAGGGGGGAAATCAGATTAGTTTCTTACCCGTGGACGACGACGTGCATGACTGCATGCCATCGCCCTCGGACTTCGATCTCCATTTAATCTCCAGTAGATGTCACAGACCGTGCGATGATCCGCGGGAGAGCTTCGGACGTTGATAGATGGTGAAGGAGCTGTTGGTGATGAAGAAGCTGTTGAACACGTCGTCTGTGTCCGTCTGGCTCCCGCACGACCGGCCTGTGCTGCCGTTGGTGCTGCTGTCTGCTGATAACTGCCTCCGCTCTAATCTTCCACAGCCAACCAGCAAGCTCTGTACACCGTTGACGGAGAGCCGAGGCCTGGAGTTCCCCGTGCAGCCGGCTTGTGTGCATCCGTGGCGATCAGAGATGTGACAACCGGGAGCTCTTCTGTGCGTCAGCGTCAGGTGAGGCGCTCGTTTCCTCCTGCTCCCGGGGTTGAGATCCCTTGGCGCCGATGCGTTGACGGCAGCCTCTCGGCGCCCTACTCCGATGTAGATATGAGGCCGGCCCTGGAGCCAAAGCCAAGGCAATAGGCATCCGTCTCCAGGGCTGCATGGGGTCCATGATGGCTGCTCGTGTCCTTCTAGACGATGGTGCAGCACGACTGCACGAACGCCGCAGCCACCATGCACCACGGTCGCTTCAGCCGTCAAGTGCACATCTTGGTAGATGGCGCCTGGCGGCTGCCTCGTAGATGTCCCCTCCACGTGCAGCTTCGTCGTCGGGAAGTGCAGGCAACGCGCACACATGCTGCAGCACTGCTGCTCGTCCACCAACGTAGTAGAAGTGAGCTCGCGTGCTGCTCCTCCAGGGTGCGTCCGTGCCAGAAGCTCCACCTTGCTTGCTATCGATCTGCCAGGTCGGACTTCTCCTGCAGACGGCGCACCGACCGGTATTGCTATCGATCTGAGCAAGGGCACCGGTGTAGATGAACGTGCCTCCGCTGTGTTGGCTTCCACCTTGCTTGCTCGGCCCGACGACTAAGTCATCTGCTCGGCGGCGGCCGGTGCCTCGTGGAGCCGTCTTGAGGCGGCGCCCTATTTTTCTCTCCGTAGGAACATCCCCTGGACGATCCCTTCCGGCTCGTGGTAGGGAAAATAATGTATTTATCTTTTCCTTCTTTGTTGCTATACGTAGATTTTAAAATAATAGATTTATTTTTCCCCTCTTTTTATCTATATAATGATAATGGCAAAGGTGGGTAATTTTCTAGAAAATAAAGTAGATCTTGCCGAAGTATATAGATTCGATGGCCAGATGTTTCTGATTAATATGAAAATTTCTAGCATTTTTCTTTTTTCCTAGCATGTCTAGGAAGAATTAACGCGGAGCCTCCAATCAGTAATAGTAAGATTTGTTTATGCAAAACCACTCTCAGTGCTTGCCGTACTCCCTCCGTCTCAAAATAATTGTCGTTTTCGTTTCCCGAGAAACAACATTGAGTAAATATATATTAAAAATATTAATATTTATGGTACATAATTAGTATCTTGGGAAAGATATTTGAATCTAATTTTTTATCAAATTTATTCGAGGATATAAATATTGCACGTATTTTCTATAAATTAAGTTAAACTTGTGGCACAGAAGAAAAAAAAAACGACACTTAATTTAGGACAGGAATTGAGTGGGGTTGTTGGTTCTGCAGAAGCTGCCTCCGCAAGTTGTTAGTGTGGGGCCGGTCAAAAAAAATTGTTACTGTGGGTCCGGGGTCAAAAAAAAAATACTCCTATCGGTTAGTGTGGGCCTCTTGGATGTCTACCTCATTTTCTTTCAAAATGTCCAACCCATAGTACGTATCTTGTAGTGCAAATTGTTGCAAGACATTTTTTACGAAAGTGTGCTTATTGATAGAGTATTAGGGTTTGGATAATGCTCGATTAACATAGATTAATGACAACCATTGAGTACATATAGACCCATGGCCCGCCTTGACGCTGCGCACACGTGGCCGTGTCGCCGTCGCCTTGCCATTGATGGCACTACGGCGCGCGGGCCACGCCGGTCGCGAGCGTGCGTGTCTACCGGCTAGTGCCTGGCCGCGGGCTACGCCGGTAGCGCCAACCGCGTCCCGCCAAAGCACGCCATTGCCGAGTCCTTGGCTGCCCCTCCCTCACCGCTCCCTCGATCTCTCTCTGTTCTCGTCTCCCTGCCGCCGTCGAACCGCACCGGCGCCGCAGCTGCGAGGGGTCACCTCTCATCAATCCCTCTTGTCTGCGCCTAAGCCCTCACATCCCCTCTCCAGCCGTCCCCACCCTGCTTTGATTGCGGCTTAGCCGAACCTCAATTTTGGAGCTTCACCCCTCCACCACATCATTAAGACCCATCACCGCCCGAGCCATGGCCAGCCTCCACCATTTCACCCCGCGTAAATTCCTCTACACCACTAGCTCGTCTTGGCTCCCTCTCCACCGTGCGCACGCCAGTGGGAGCGCTACCACCTTCCCGCCATCGCTGACGCGGCCGTGTCCGCCGCGTCTCGTCGCCGTGCTCATCGTGCACACATGGCCAGCCCTGCTTAGGTAGTCGCCGGCCGAACCACCACTTCACCCAGGTTCGCGGTGTGTCCCAGGTGCTTATCCTCTATCTCTACCGTCATGTTAGCACTGTAGCTCATCGGGATGACCGCGACGCCATCGTGGATGACCGCGACGCCATCGTGGATGACCGCGCACAGTGGCAGCTCGCTCTAGTGCGCCCTGTTGCTTCGTATCGCCGCTTAGGGTAGGCGTTAGGGTCGTAGATGGGGTTCGGCTCGTTAGTTGGGTCGGTGCGAGCCTCGAGTGGCTAGCGTACCACCTAGTGCCACCGTCCGCCGCGCCGGCAAGCGCGGGGCGTCTGGAGGACCTCTCCGGTGCGAAGGTGAAAAGATACGAGGGCTCCGTTGCAAAGTTGATGTCTATAGAAATAGTACGTGTAGTGTTCGCACTATTGTCTGATAACGCGAGGGAGTTTTTGCTAGAGTGCCAGCGCGCACGCGGGCTCCCCGCCGCGGTCGCCTCCGCGCGTGGGCCGCGTTGGGCCAAAATCGGTTTATTTTTTCGTGGAAAATAGAAATAGCTTTTTATTTTAATTCTAGGCTAAACTTTGGTAATTAATATAAAATAATATAGATATCCAAAAATTATGAAACTAATTTTGTTATGTTCCCAAAAACATTGTCTACCTGTTAGTATAGTTAGTTCATACATATCTGTGTGGTTGCTAAGGAGCATTAAAATAGTTGAGATGCTTAGTATTATTTTGATTAATAATTGTAGGAATTTTTGTGGTAGATTGGTGATAGCAAAAACCCTGAAATTTTTATAGTAGCTTCATTGTATTATTATGTGCTTACTGTAATTTTTGTAGCCCTAGAATAGACTACGTAATATGGTAGCTAAATACCCATTAAGGCTAAAGAAATAATGACATGATATTGGTTTATAAAAGTTAAGCACTTGTAGGGTGAGCTTGAAATCTATTTGGTAGAGATAATAATTAGCTTAGTATCTTAGTCATTAGAGCTAGCTTAATAGCTTAGTATGTGTATTCTTATTTTAAGAGTTGTTGTTGCCAAAATACTAAGTGTGGCATCATCATTGCATGCACGTAGAGAACGAGTTGGTGGAGTTTGTGACCGCCGGAGAACAGGAGTACGAGGAGGTAATCGAGGAGTATGAGGAGGATGTTCTCGTACAGGAGAAAGCCCCACAGCCACCGACGACTGACATAGCTGACAATCCGCCTACCCAAGGCAAGCCCCGGTGCATAAACCTTATTTTGAATAATCACTGGATATATATATATATATATATATATATATATATATATATATATATATATATATGTGTGTGTGTGTGTGTGTGTGTGTGTGTGATGTGCATTTACGTTACATGATTTATATTAAAACTACATGCATAGATAAACCTACCTATGAGTCCTACTAGCATAGGTTGAGTAATTGCTATGCTTATGCTATCGATAGCGTGAGTAACCTGCCGTTATTCACAATACGTGATTATTATTATTCCTCTCATGATAAAATGGTGAAAGAAAATGGAGACCGGGCAGAGATATGGTACGGGTATTGGTGGGTGTAATAAGTTGTGTCCTGTGGCCAACGGGGCATAGCTTGATTATACTGTTTTCCCTGTCCGTGTCGGTTAAGGACCGTCCGTTGTTGTGGATGGTAGTCAGGTCACAGACTTATTATCCTGAGCACATACTTGCTTATGGGAGCGGGAAGGCTCGTTGCTCTTTTATCGTGGGTTCCGGCTCTTTCCGGACCGACTGATTGGAGGTGGGGATGGGTGGAGGTCTAAGCACCACACGGAGTCCGAGGACTCAGGAGTGAGGACTTAGGAGTCTAAGTTTGGACGGAGACCTGGACCCCTTGACAGGAGAGTGATGGGTTAGGTCTTGCTTGTGTCTGGGGTACAAGCGGAGCATGTGTTTCGGGGTACCCAGCTATGATATATTGGTTCACGAATCGTCGTGTGATACGGTACTGACTTGGCTATGATATAGCACCAGTAGTAAGAACCTGGAAGATGAAAGGGGATGAATGGATCTAATTGCTCAACTCTTACTTGAAAGTAGAACATGTGCTTACATAGAATGGTTAGCTAATGAACTAATCATGACTGCTAATAAAACACATACATAAGGATTCACTACTAGTAATGCTTTTCGTAAAAAAAGGAAACCCAGCAAACCATAAAGCTTATCATATCATTTGGAGTCGAGAAATTATTCCCATTAGTCGGGTAAGTCTTGCGAGTACACTGTGTACTCATGGTTTATTTACCCCTGTTGCAGGCGCAGCTTGAGGAGTGGCTGTTGTGTGGAGGATTCTTCTGGTGGGCACAGACAGATCCTTATATCTTATCATTAGATGTTTATTTCAATTCCGTTGTTTAAATTCCGCACTCTGAACTTGGTATTATAATAATGTATTTCCGAGAACTCTTGTTGTATGAAATGGACTAAGTATTATAAACTCGTTCTTATTATTGGATTCTGGATGAAAGCATGGATTGTTTGAGTTCTTCCTTGGGGTGTGCTCGACGGAACTGTCCAATGTAGCCAACTTTCGGGGTGCTTAGTATCTAGTGAAAGACGAGCGCCTCCGAAGGTGAGCTATTTCGAACGGTTCTCCCATAGGAGGAAGGTGCCGGCAAGATGAGATCCCAGCGACGGCAAGCCAACCGGCAAGGCATCTCGGCGGTGGCAGCTTTAGGGTTTGCGGAAGCAGAGAGGTCGCAGGAGCGAAACGTCTCTAGATACCATGAGAGAGTATTAGGGTCTAGATAATGCTCAATTAACATTGATTAGTGACAACCATTTAGTACATATAGACACGATGAGGAGCCAGGATCAGCAGGCCCATGGGCTTACACTAACACTTATGATATGGGAATTTGTCACTGTATCATCAGTGAATTATGACGTATGATACCAACAGTGGCAATTAACCCAACCCACGCATAACCACCTCAGACAAATGCTGACAAAATTGGACCTGCAACCAAAGATTCCTATATGCAGTCAATACACTGCGGCTGAAATTTTGGAATTCCACTTATTCACAGAAACACAGAAATGGGCTTAGTTACCACAAATCCCCAGGGAATCTGTTACTGAATTAGAACCGAGGTTCATACACAACATATAGTCCTTACATTGCACGGCAAATATACAACAATGAAAGAAACAAGAAAAGATCGATGCTACATCTTGTTAGATCTCCACGATAGTGATGGTAGTAGTAGTAAGGCGAGAGGAACACTAATCTAAATACACAGTATACAAAAGAATCAGATACCCACGGCCATCACGGTTTCCATGGGGCTGGTGGCGGCGGAGGCGAAGGGAACATGGGCGGTACTGCAGAGAACATAGTGTTCTTGTCCACCCCATGGCCTTCACCCGACAAAGCTACCAATGCTGCAACTAGACCAGCATTGCCCACCAGCGTTGCTTCAGTGTAGTTAAAATTCTTGCGGACATCTTTGAACCCGTCATGGCGATCAGGGCCAGCAACCATGGCCCCTACTATGATATTAGGGTTTGGCTTCTTGGTGTCCCTCCACTTCCACCCTCCTTTGCAGCCGTAGTGAACACCACTCTTAGGGATCGAGGCACCCCGATGGTGAACATGCTTGGGGTAATGGTTTCCGAACCCAACCACATAGCTCATCTTCAAAGGATTCTTTCCTAAGATGTACTCAATCTGATGGAAGTAGCTAGTTAGTATCAGAAGTTAACCACTGCTGGAACAACACTGGGTACTAAAATGCTGGCAGCCTACCTGAGTCCTTGCAAAACTGCGAAGAACCTCAATAGAGTAGAAATGGGGGCCACAATACCACCCTGGAGTATCCGCAGCCTCAAGATAGTCACTGAACACAGAAGCAAGGAATGCAGCGTTGACCACATACTGAAGGGGTTGTTGCTTCCCGTGATTTAACTGAATCAAACCATCTGTAATGGAAAAAAATTCAGTAAACTGTTCTAATAAAGCAGCAGCGATAGTATAATACACCAAGTGGACACCTAAATCACCTCTTGTTCTGTTGAAAGATTTAAAGATTGGAAGGTAGGAACACATGATAATGCTAGTTTGGTTGTGGAATGTCCTCAACATCTCTTCATATGGATATCCAGGACTCAAGAAAAGCCTCAACCGGCTTAGAAGAACCTGGAATGTAAGATAAATAAAAGAAGTACTGTAAGACAAATATGTCACAAGCTATTATTCACATCAACAGTAAACAAAATGCTACTTTCTCTCTTTTATTAAAGAAACCAGGTCCAGATCTAATTGACTCCTTTGGCCTTTAGGTGAAAGAAGACAAAAACCAAAAAGGTGCTACACGTGTAGGCCTGTACCACATCGGGGTTGGGACTTTGAGTGAACTCTGGAACATTAAGATGTTAAAGATGGTATCAAAGTTCAAAGCATTAGCCTTGACCGGCTGACTGCAGAAGATAACTAGTACGCACAAAATGGAGTTTCTGAGGCTTCCTTAATCAAATTGTCCAAAATGAAGGTTTCATGCTGAACAAGACTGGACAACATGGGGCTCATGGTTTGATTGATATTTTAAGAATGAAAACAATTTCATGCTGAAGGAGCTTCCTGGCAGTTATATTTTAAGGTTGATACATTCCTATACTATGGAGCAAGACTGGACAACATTGAAAATGTGCCCACATCACCCTTAAAATATCAAACAAACCATGAGCCCCATGATCTATAATTGGTAGTTTAACAATAGCTAGTACCTTAAATATGACAGGGAGTTGACTTGACACTAAATTCCTGCCGCAGCTGAGCAAGTAGATGTAATACTTATATAACAATAATGAATCAATAGATAGGGTATCTATAGGCATATCCGCATATATAATAATGAAACGTAGTACTCCCTCCGGTCCAGTTTATAAGGCGCACAGGCATATTAAGATTCAAATTTTACAATCTTTGACCAATAGTGGCCAACAACTTTTAACTATTATAATACAAACTTGATACGGATATATTTGTAATGAAATATACTATCCAACAATCATAAGTTTATAATCATAAACAATATAATATAAAATAAATGAGAGAACTGCTCCGGTACTCCTCTTTTAGAAAACTGCACGAATCTTAGAGAAAGACAGTTGGAATTAGTTAAGGGTAAATTTGTACTATCAACAACTAATATCAACATACTCACAATCATGCATGCAGATCGCTTGCATAATATCCGCAGATCGTCTAGCAGCCCCCTTTAAACCTTTCAATTTAAATTTGTCATGAGAATCATTTAACTAGAGATGTGAATGGAGGCAAAACATGCTGCTAGTGTGTTGATCGAGATGATTTCCATCCGTATTAATTCGAGATGTAGAGGATTTATTAGTTCGTCTACCGTTTCCTACTATGATTCTCTCTAATATCTACACCAAATTGGCAGGGCAGCAACACAATCTTTAATGCAACATGATTAGAGGGCGTTCGGCCTGCGGCCATGGCTCAAACGACGCAGGGAGAAGACGACTGCGTGGTCATGACCATGAGACGATGAGAATGGAGGCCTGCAGGGTGCATGCAAGCAGATCAGCATAGGGGACTGAGTTAGATCCGAAATTTTAGGGATGGTTTCAGCCCAGCGTTGCTAGTATTTTTTTATATAGTACGAATTTGCCCTTCAACTAATTCCAACTATTTTCCTTAAGATCTGTACAGTTTTTTAAAATAGGAGTACCAGAGCACTTCTCAATAAATGAATGGTCAAAGTGTAACTTGAGAGATCGTATGATGTCAAACTCTACCTTATAAACTGGACTGGAGAGAGTACTAGACAAGCACCAGGTATCAACCATCAACAAAATAAATGCCAACAGGCAAGTACTAGGTATCAACCATCAACCAAATAAATGCCAGCAGGTCTAACGTATGGAATGTCTCTAACCTTTAATTAGGCAAGATAAGATTAAAACATTTACCTGTGCACCAGTGAGCTTATTATCCCAGCTGAAAACACCATAATCCGGTCCACCCCAGAAAGCACCAGCATGCTTTGCAAGTTTAGGGTGCGTGGCTAGTGTCAAGTAAGATGAATTGCCAGTTGCAAGGTACAACCATGAACTACCCCACACAAACTCATCCCAGTAACTGGTTGAATTGTAGAACTTTGCAGCATCTGAGCCACCTGCACTATACCTCCCACGCCGTTCCCTTGCAAACTGGAAGAGAGTGGTAGCACCATGTACAAGCTTCTGTGAGTAAGCCTTATTGTCCTTGAATACAATCGATGCTGCAGCTAATGCTGCAGCCATTTCAGCAGCAAGATCTGAACAAGCTGTGGCACTCAACCACTGGACGTGGGTAGTCAATGTCCTCTGGCCTCATCCAACAATAACGATCATTGGGCTGTGTGGAACCAGGCGAAGTTGCAGCACTTCCCACCTGCACCCTCCATAATTCAGATTAGCAATGACCTGGTGGCAACAGGCAAGAACACAACTCCAAATACATCCTATTTGAGATGAAAATTTTACCTGCGCAATGACACGATCAATGCTATCGGCTGTGGAATTAAAGGTCTTCAAGAAGTAGTCTGACCCCCACTTGATAATGTCACGGACATGGCCAAGTTCCCCGACAGCATCGTACTTAGCACTGTACTCAATGACGCTCCAGCTGAGGAGGGTCATGGAGAAGGCAGCTGGGAAATTGAACTTGACAGCGTCCCCAGCATCATAGTACCCGCCGACCAGGCTTCGCCGGACTGCAGGGTCAGAAAGTCCGTCCTTCATGCAAGAGTTACCACGCCATGGTATATTGTTGTGCTTCGGAAGCTTCCCAGCTGCAGCAAATTGAACATCGAAGATGTCAACGAAATGTGACTTTTATACTGAGAAATCACTGTTTACAATGCAGTTTATAACCATCTAAAACCTGGAGGCTCTTGGTATGGTATACCTAGCTAAAAACGCCTTAAATCCCGTCTTTTGAACCGGCGTTGCAAATCACTAGAAGAGATCCCAAAAATGTTGAAACTTTGGCATCCACAAACTAGAAGAAACAGCACAGAAAACTGATATTCCCTATTCTATTAAGGAAAAATGTCTTAGAAATCAATCTTTGGCACACAAATTTCTCAAAGCAAGGCATAGATTTCTCGAATCAGCGGAGACGACCTTGAGCCCGCTATTTCAAACACAGCGGCGCCATCACGGACACACACACACACACACAAAAAAAAAAAAAAAAAAAAATCTTTGCAACACTCCACCCACGCAATGGCAAAACCCCAAAAGAAACAGAGTTATTACTACTCACATCTCTGGGCATTGAAGAACATGAGCGCCTTGTGCAGCGCGACTGTGTAGTCGTCGGGCGGCGGCGGCGGGCGGTGGCGCCTGGGGATGGCCTTTGCGATCCCGGCGACGACCCCCGCGAAGACGGCGGCGGCGAGGAGCACCCCGAGCGTCCAGACGAAGAGCTTGCGGCTGACGACGAGGCAGCCGATGTCGACGTACTTCTTCTTCTTGCGGCCCTGGTCCCCGGGCACCGCCAGCAGCCAGCTCTGCTGCGTCTCGTCGAGCGTCCGCGACAGCGCGCCCCGGTCGATGTCCAGGTTCCGGCTGCGGTCGTCGTCCGTGGCCGAGTCGGGGTGGCATATCTCCAGCGGCCCGCCCCACGGGTCCCTCCCGTACATGCTCATCTCGCCCCTCCCCGCCTAGCTAAACCCTTGTCAACAAGCTACAACCTTCCCCTCCTCCTTCCTCCTCCTAAATGCTACCGCGCTGGTCGATGCCTCCTCGCGAGACGGCGGGCGCAGCGCGATGTTCCAGCGGCGCGGAGGGGAGGGAGGGAGAGAGGCCAGCTGGAGCTGTGGGCTGGGGAAGGGGGAAGTGGGATTTGCTGGGAGAGAGGCGGCCGGAACAGTGACGGTGGGGGAGAGGGTTGTAGTAAGTAGTGGGATAGTAGGATCACGGATGGGGACGCATGTCTGCTGTACTTGCCTGCCGGTTTGTTTGCTAACCAACAATATCATCTAAAATACAAGACTCATTCATGCTTTGAATAGTGTTACAGACAAAAAAATTCAATATTTATTCGACATCTTCTTCAACAACAAGACCCAAAAGAGAATCCTTTCTGTAAATAGGTTTTCAGAAGAGATGATATCCATATTTAGATTGCGTTTCTTAGACAACCTAAAATAAATCTTCCGTACAAATACTTTGTTGAAGACTAATTTTAGATCTTTCACAAGTTATTTTGGGTGTGGGTCTCCTTGGCGTCTCCAATAAAAAGACCCAAATCCAAAATAGGTAGTAAGAGGTCCAAAATCAACCTCCAATAGAGTACCTATATGGAAAACCTATTTTGAATTGTCCGATAGACACAACCCAAATATAAATATCCTCTCTCCTAAAAACTTATTTACAGAAAGAATTTTCTTTTGAGTCTTGTTGTTAAAAATATCAAATAGGTATTGAACCTTTTGCCTGTAGCGCTATTCAAAATAAAAATAAATTTTATATTTTATATGGTGTTGTTAGAGATAGCTTAACTGGAGAGGTTTTGGAGTGTGGTGTTAAGGTGTGGGGATGGCGATGGATGCTAGTCTCTCTTCCTTAGTACGGGATAACCTTTGTTTTCTTGCTGCCATGAGAGCCCCGGCCTTCCTCGTCCGGGGACGGTCCATGCGTGTCTCGTGCTCACATGTTTGGTGCCGGGTCTTTATTTTATCTCTGTGTATAACAGGTGTTTTGCCAGAGTTTTTAACTGCACAGGGCACTCAATGTTCCTATAAACATTAATCATACTATCATCTAAACATTTTACTAATATGATAAGATAATTATTAAAGAGAGAACAAAAATCATAAAAACTGAGTTTAAGTTAAAAATCATGTCCACACGAAAACCAAGACATAAAAGGATATGATTGATAGATAATGAAAAGAGAATATATGTGATTGAATAAAAAATTATTCCGAATAAACTATCTATTAGAAATAATTTCTATATGCAGTGTTTATAAAAATTAATAGGTATAAAAACTAGCATCGACCGCTCTATGCCTTTTACGGTATTTATTTATAAAACTGATCCCTCTAGAATGTTAATAAATGTGTCTGAGAATGTCGGTCGTTGGCTTGCTGCTTCAACAAATTATTTTCTTTCTCAGTGCCCAGGTTGCGTTGTACGTTTGTACACTTGGCGTCTTCTATTGATTTCAGTCACAGCTTATTAGTCAGTTAACAATATTTGTTTTCTCACAATAAATTAGTACCACTCAGACTTATCAGCCCAAAAACTAACCAGCGAACATGCCGTTGTACTGCCCAGGCAATCCCAACTCCTAGTACTGTACATGTCGAGGAGTATACGTCGCTTGAACTTAACAACCATGGCTTATCATCATCGTACAATGGTTTTCTCTCGTAACAAATCAGCGAACAGTATTTTTTCGCCTGGCTTTTAGTCATGTTTCCTTCGCTGAAAAGGTAGACTAAAAAATATTGTTCACTAATTTATTGTGAGAGAAAAACACTATACCATGACTAATAAATTTAACTAACATTACAACTACAGTCATGCATGTATGTTGAGTGGGTCTGGGAGCCATGCTTGGCACCAGTTACCACTACTAAACTAAGCTTTTTACCTGTACAGGCGTACAGCTCTAAAAAAAATACATCTCTTTTGTATGGTCTCTTTTTTCTTGAACTTACACAGCACCGAAACGAAATTTTCTTCCTTCTATGATCTTTCGTCCGTTGTTTTCCACTTGATGGTGTTAAGTTAAGGGTAAAATAACCATTTTATCCTTGGCAAAAAAATAAAATGCAGAGTTTTGTTTGTCTGTTGTATATTTGGAGTAATATTAAGACAATAAATTCACACATAACAGTACACAATAGGACACATAATCTAGTACACAAATATATTACAATAAAATGAGCTTATCAAATGCATAAAAACATTCACAAATGCATTGCAATTAACCATAGTTTGACACATAAATTATTCATAAATCCACTATAGTTTCAGTCTCACATAAATAAGGTGACACATAAATAAGGTCACACAAAAATGTGTGAATTCAAACATGCATTGGTCTCACATACAGCGATCGAATTCAATAGGCATATCACAAATCAAAGACTGAGCCTTATTTTGCTTCGCGTGCTTATGGTAGGGCTGCTAGGAAGTCATGTCTTGCTTCTTGTACATATCGATGGGCTATCAATTAGGCACCTTCGGAATGTCTACGCCTTCTTTCTTTGGAAGGCCCAGCTTCTTCTCGATGGGTGTCTGCTTCATTTTACCTTAAGCAGGTTGATCTTCGTGTGAAGCAATAAAAAGTGCTTCGGGCTGATTTGACCCACTTCTGTTAAGCTACTCTGTCTTCCTTTCTTGTACAGCTGCTCCAGTTTAGCTTTGCTGCCCACATCAGACATTTTCCCTTTTTTGTTTCTTCTTGTATAGAATTGTTGGTGTTCTTTTTGTTTAATAAAAAGTTTACAGTGGAGGTCTCTCCTGCTGCATTTTTTATTAAAAAACTAGAGATCGCAGTGATATCACTGAGGATATGTACTTGTAATACACCTAGTAAAGCTCCATAGCTGGTTCCAATACCTCCATTTGAGACTTTCCTGTTGAAAGGTCCTTGTTTGGTTTTGATAATTGAGTGACAATCTAGGTGGACTAATTGTGTCGGTGCGAAAAAGTGACCAATTAGTAAATATTTATCGTTTTGTCATACGTTGTGATCAGATGTAGCCTAGCACTTCAATGACACAAGATTTATACTAGTTCAGGAAACGTGCCCTATGTCCAGTTTGAGTCGATCGATGACTTATATTCCTGAGCCTAGGTGCTCGAAGTTTGCTATGGAGTTACAAATGAGAGGGAGTAAGATGGGGGTGTCAGAGGTCCGGTCGAACTCGAGACCGAAGGGCCAAGAGTGACAAGAGCTTCAACGTGCGCTAAGTGTTCGAACGTATACTCTGTCTGGCTTTAGAGTTCTAGAGCCAAGCAGAGAGAATCGGAATCAACTGTCCGAATCAATTGTCCCAATCTCAATCCCCCCTCTTTTGGAGAGAGTGCATCCCCTTTTATAGATAAAGGGGATAGCTTTACAAGAGAGAGAGTGAGAAAGAAAAAGTGTGTGTGTGCAACCTAGTCTTATTGCCCACGTCGTCGGGTACAAGGTGGTTTGTCGGTGTCCACAATATTGTTGACGCCTAGATGCATATGATAGGCTCCATCGTGCTCTTCTGGTATGACCAATGTCGATGCCTACCATACTGTAGGGCAAATGTCGGCGCTCATAACACTGTTCGTGTTTCGACACGTCTGGAAGGTTATGGAGCATCCTTCTGACATGACCTAATAGTACTGTTCTATAGGTGTGCAGGGTACAGTCCTCGTTATTAAGGTTTGACTTCAGCGCCCTGCCTTACTTGCTCCCCTGACTCTTTGGGTCCTTACCGACCGGGCGTCCCCATTCAGTTTTTTCCCAATCGGCTCCGACCGTGATGGTCGGAGAAGAGCTATAAGTAGAGGTTCAGTGTACTACCAGTCAGAGAAGCGTGTCAGAGTTAGAAGTGAGCGTCGTCCCTCCTTGGCCAGGCCTTCTGATCGAAGAGGTGGGGCCAGAGTCAAAAGCAAGTGTCGTCCCTCCTTGGCTAGGCCTTCTAGTCGAAGAGGCAAGTCAGAGTCAGAAGCGAGCGTCGTCCCTCCTTGGCCAGGCCTTTCGGTTAGAGAGGCGGGCTAGAGTCGGAAGCGAGCATCGTCCCTCCTTGGCCTGGCCTTCTGATCAGAGAGGCGGGACGGAGTCAGAAGCGAGCATCATTCCTCCTATGCCAGGCCTTCCGATCAAAGACTAGATCATCCTTCCAGCCTATCGTTGGGTATCTAGGCCAGCCCAGGAGTTACTCATTGTTTGCAACGTTATCTACTGGGCTGAGCTTTTGCTAGGAAGCAAGTCTATTAGGGATCCCAGGTTGAGGAACCCAACATGAGCCCTCGAGCCCCTGGACGATTCAGGTAGAATCGTCTAGGGGATTTTTTTTGTTTTGACAGCGGGTGCACGCGAACACACCCGCGGGTGTAGTTCCCGAGTCCTCGGGCGATTCGGGTAGAATCGTTTAGGGGGTTTTCATTTTGCCAGCGGAGGAATTCTTTGTTTTGACAATGGGTGCGTGCGAGTGCACCCGGTGGGTGTAGCCCCCAAGCCTGCATCCAACTAGTGAGTTGGTTGGAGGCTGAGCATCTTAGTACTCTTTCCTAGGGCTACAGACTGTCGTTTAGGGTGTTTGCCCATGTTTGTCCTGCCTACGACCTACACGATCGATTGATTTCCTGAGTCAGTGTCGAGCGACCTGAGCCCTGTTGGGCTCGATAGGGGTTGGTCTAGTTTCGTGCGTTACCCTGTTCATGGTTTTCACAACCAGAGGGGCTGAGCTAATGTTGCTTGCCTTAATGGCTCGAGCGACGTGCTTAGTGAGCTCACTAATGGGCACGTTCGAGTGGAATCTAGGTCCATCGTTCGTGACGGGGTCGACATAGCCCTCATGTGGCATTCCACTGCTCCTTAACCCACGTCTTAGCAGATGCCCAGGTTATTCTAGAGACCAACTCAGGTGGCCCACTGGCCTCCCCTCGATGGAGATTCTATAGGCATCGCTCGAGGTTAGGATCAAACGAGAAGGTTAAGATGACCCTATCTGCTTCTGAGTAGATCGAGTGAGGGCCACTGGGGTTCATTTGCATTTTCTCTCCTGGCTCTGTTTGACACAAGGCAGCCTTGAGCTCTTCGTGGGCCAGCCTTTGAACCCTGGTTGGTCATTGCTCATGTTGAATGAGGCAACTACTGCTTCGTGACGCAACATGGAGTGTTGTGATGTATTTAATTGCATATGCGATGCTTTGGATGTATGGTATGAATGAATGTGTGAATGTGTGTATGAGAATGGATGAATGGATGATCATGCATCAGAAAAATAAAGTAAGAGGGGTTGGTAGAGTTACCATGATGACTTGAGTGACAGGCTCGAGGAGTTTTTATCGGATATGTTCGAATGGGATCTGTGTTCATCATTCATGATAGAGTTGGCATGGCCCACATGGGGCGTCCCTCTACTCCTTACCTATCCCTTGGCATTTGCCTGAGTCATCCGATCGACTTAGGAAGCCTGTTAGTCTCTCCTTGGTGGAGATCCCATTGTTGGGCCCTTCCAAGTCCTGCCTGGGAAAGCGGAGGGCCACCTACGTGCGGTTGCACCTTGTTTCCTGTGCCCAGCATGTGGTAGTGGTGGGCCACACCTAGGCCATGTCCCATCTAACTAGACATCGTCTCGTCAGGCAGGGCGCATCCCATCAGTCAGGACGTGTCCCATTGTATTCCCATCCGTATTGAATAGGGGAAGGGAGAGGGGTTTTCGCCCCCAACCACTTGCCTGTCTCCAACCACCACATCTCCTCCTTAAATAGGGGAAGGGAGAGGGTTTTCATCCCAATCCCTCGCCTATTCTCCAACTGCTACTCTTCCTCCTTCTTCCTTTTCGTCAAGCATGTTCGTGTGCCGCGGTGGTTCCTAAGTGAGAGAGGGTAAAGCGAGGGAGAGGAGGACTCACAGATCCATTCGTGAGTCCAAAGTGTGATGTCGAGCTAGAGGCCATCCAATGTGGATGAGTCAGTGCTGGTCGCCTTTGCCAAGAAGGGGCTACTCCCGCCGAAGGAGATGGCACACTAGAGGGCTCCTATGGGGGACGCATTTCTACGGCCTTGGGGCAACGAGGTTGTTTCCTTCTTCGTCTTCCATGAGCACAGGCTTGGATACCCCACACACTGGTTCCTACATGAGCTCCTCAATGAGTGGGGCCTAGAGCTGTAGCACCTCAATCCGACTAGGGTGCTGCATGTCGCTAGCTTCGACACCATCTGCGAGGCCTTCCTTGGGATGGAGCCGTGCATGGATCTCTTCTGGTGGATCTTCACCGAGCGTGCCTTGTCAGAGGGGAAGCCACCTAGGAATGCGCCGGTGGGGGGTTTTGCCCTGTAGAAGAAGTCGAGACCGTTGGGCTGCTACCCCGTGTACTCCCCCAGCGACTCCAATCGGGGGTGGCATGGGAAGTGGTTCTACATCAGAAATTTGGTAGAGGCGCCATTCCCGCCATTCACCAGAAGGAGGCCGAAGAGGTGGGATAGCTGGTCGTGGGGGCTTGCTAGTCGGCAAAATAAGCTAGAGGTCATCGAGGTGGAGCTCTAGAAGCTAGTGTAGCAAGGCCTTGATGGGGTATGGGTATTTCACACCTTCTTCTATAGTCAAGTCACCCCATTGGTGGAGAGGAGGTGACCGATGTGGAACTACCTAGGCCCGATGGATCCTGACCGCGCATCGCCGAAGGAGTTGGCAAAGGACGAGGTATGGAGTCAGCTCGACCGAGTGCTGCAGCTGAGGGCTAAGGAGTCCCTTGAAGGAAATCCCAGACCCCTCCATGCCTTGAGGCTATCCACTCTAGTACGCTCCCTTCTCCTTATTTCGTACCATTTTCTCTTTTGTTTTCCTATATTTTGACTTTGAGTCATTTGTTTTCATAGGAACTTGCTGGTTACAAATTCTGACCGCATCTTCTGAGGGGGTCAGAGGGCGTGGCTCAGCAAGCCACCCTAAAGGAGGAGGTGGACAATAGGAAGAAGAAGAGAGCTAAGAAGGCTCAAAGGAGGCACCAGAAGGAGCAGGAGATCGCCTAGCGCGTGTGGGCCTAGGAAAACAGGAGCGACATGGAGGCAGAGCTCGAGTCAGAGGAGCCCATGGAGTTGGGTGGCGATGCAAGCTCCTCTAAGGATGGAGACTAGGACGTCGTCATGACCTCGTTGAAGCATCATGAGCCTATGGCCATGACTGCCAGTGGTGGGTGGGATGTAGAGAGGCGCAATGACGTTCCTATGTCAAGGAAGCATGCCGCAAGCTCGAACACCATCGGTGAGCGGGAGGTGAAGTGGACACGGTCACCACGTCCTTTGGAGGCACCATCGGCCTTGTCCCTACCTACTCTGAGTGTGGTGAGGTAGGCCAGGCGGTCGAAGGAGCAGGCTCGCACCCCCGTGTCTTCGGGGTTGGTGCGTGCACATGACCCACAATGGGGGGACGCCTAGCCAACTGCTCCGGTGGGTGCGCCATAAGCCAGCGGTCGCAGTGACTCGTGGGTCGATCAAGAACCAACTGGGTCGGCACCTCCCCCAGCCGATGTGAGGAGGCATGGGTCGTGACCCATGAGTGGCCCTCGCCCAGTGGGTTCGTTGCTAGGGGTAACCCTGGGCATTTGGGTTACCCGAATTTTTTTGGGTCGAGTAATAAGAAATTTGGGTAATGGAAAACATTACCCGAATTTAACCTCGAAAAACCATTACCCAAATTTTTTTGGTACCCAATAATTCAGGTTCGGGTATTCCCGAACTATCTGATATTCACAAAAACCAGCATTTGTATAGAATTTCAGCAGCATTCAGTTAATTAGTTTTTTCCAAGTTTCCAGCATTTCATAGAGAAAAATGTATAAGCAAAGTACTAATAGTACCAGATAGCATAAGACCATAAGTTCACACTTCACAAGTACAGAAATGTTAAAAATAGAACCACAACACAATGTCACATAAATACTATAAAGAGACAGTCACACAGTATCACTTGAAGCACTGAACCATTTCAAATTAGAAATAGAAGAGGAAACAGGAAAGACTAGAGGTAGGGCTATTTGTTCTTGCTGCTCTTTTGCATATCTAGAATATGGGTAAATTGGGTAATATGGGTAAATCGGGTACCGGGCGATGTTACCCGAATTTCCCAAACTAATTTCAGGTATCTAGAATCACTATCCAAAATTATAACTGGGTAGATCGGGTATGGGTTCAGGTAGTTTAGGTTTGGGTATTGGGTAGCAGGTAATTTGCCCAGGGTTAGCCAGGGGGTCGGGGCTTTAGGGCCCTGCCCCTTGCGTCTAGGTATGTACCCATGTTTCTTTTATCTCACAATTGAGTTTTTTTAGTGTGACTGACCCGTACCTTTTCGACAGTGGTCAGATACTAATGGGGTTGAGCATCACCCTGCCTGTAACACCCAGATGTTTGTCACCAGTTAAGCAATGGGTTTAAGCTCAACCTTGACATGTTAAGTGGTGATGGAGATGTTAGGTCAAACATATGAAAATGAGCCACCACTTAAACTTGGACCATGCACCATTGCTTACATGTTGCCTTTTCTAAAAAGTATGCTTGAGTAATGCTGGATGTACTTGTTTCATGTGTCTCGCATCAATATCCATCTATATTGATCCATGGAAAAGTTTCATAAAGTTTGGAATCAAAAAGTCACATGAAATGATAAGTCATATCTTTGCATGAATTGCTTTATTAAGTGGATGGAAACCTATAAAGCCAACCAAACCTTGGTACCTTTCTCAAACAACTCTACTTGCACTCATGAACAAAAGTTATGAAGGGTTCATGTTGAGCAGGTGGCCAGAAAATGCTCCAATAGATTAAAAAGGGTGATTTAAGCTTTATAGTGATGCTACTTTGACTTGGTTTGAACTGTAGCTTAGAGTATTTGCATGGCAGTGGAACCTAAATAAAAGTTGGAGTCCATGTTATGTATAACAAACTTTATGTTTGGACCAAGAGCTAGATCAGCTTGTAAGCAAGTCAAACTGAGGCTCACACTTTGAATCTGCTGCTGTTTTCAGAGTCCAAAAATATTCTAAGTCTGAGATAACTGAAACCTGAATTTTCAGTTTCATGAGCCCTACTTTGTAGCTCTATATCTTCCAATATAATCCGAGTTAGACCAAAAACCTTTAAGCAAAGTTGTAGTCCTCATATAGCTCTACAACATTTGTTACTACCGTTTGTGCCTAAACTAAACGTATTAGGAGATATGAAAGGACAAAGATGGATGTTCAGTCGTATTTTTGAGGTAGAATTGGAGATTTGAATTTGATGAACAGTAATGTCCATGTCCGACCGTGCACAGGATGCCGCTGCCGCGTGGCCTCTTGTGCGCCACCTCGCCGTCGCGTGTCGTTTGGTGAAGCCGAGCCCGAGTCTGCCTCCTGCTCTCTCCATTCACTCTCTTCCTCTCCCTTCCCATTCACTCTCCTGCTCTCCCTCGGTCTCTCTCACTGCCTCCTATTCGGCATGGCCGAGCAGCCGAGCTGCTGCGTCGCTCGCTCCTCCATTGCCTAGACATCATCGAGCCTCCCAGCATCGCCTCCGCGTCTGCTTCCGGCACCTCGACCGCCTCCCCAACCCTAGCAGCGCCACCGTTCGTCGTTCATCGTGCCGTTGTTGGCACAACAGCCGTCGCCACGGCATGCTGCCGCACACGTGGCCAGGAGGGCCACGGGCTGCAGTTGGCCGTGCCGTTGGCTAGGCGCGGTCGCGGCTACGCCCTGCCGAGTCCTCCCCGCCGCTGCCGGCTCTCTCGGCCGAGCCTGGCCGGTCCAAGCTCTGACCTGCTTTAGTCTCTAAAGAAGAGAACACCAGGGACTTCATGCTCAAATTCGAGAAAAGGGAAGGTTCTAACTGCGAAGTCTGTGACTCAAATGAATAGTGCTGATAAGGACCCATTTGCAGTAAATTTGCTGAATCTTTGGAAATTCATAGTAATTCATAGGAAATTCGTAAAATAGAAAATAAGGACTTTTTGGAATCCTTGTGACATTCTCTATGCATTAGATCTATAATATGGCATGTTTTAGTTTCAATATTTTGCGGTAAAAATAGATTTGTGCAGTAAGGTTGTAATGCTAGTTGAATTTGTTATTTTCCATAACTACAGATTTAGGGCTCCAAATGAAGTGAAATTTTTGTGGCATGCTACTCATGTGATAGTTGATGTGTGGTAAAAATTTCATGAGTATTGGATGAAGTATGAGTGAGTTATTGGTTTATCTTGCTCTCACATGATTTCTTGCTTTAGCAACTTGTCTTTTTCATAGAGGTTGCTATATATATTCAAATGGAGTGAAATTTGTACAGTAGACTATTGAGAGGATATGTGAGTTACTGTAATTTTTGTAGAATTTATTGTATACTTTTGGTATATGTTCATTAACTCACTTTGATATCTAAAATAAATTAAGAAATGCATTAAAAGTATTTATTTGGTCATGGACACTAGGTTTTCTGGTGTTCTTTAGTTATGTGTGACATGTTGGTAAAGTTGGTTTTGCCTAATTATGTGTTTGCAACATAAGTTAATATTTATTTTCTTGCAAATGTGGTTTTTGGACAGATCTGGGAACCTAGCAAAGTTCTTTATGATAATGTGCTTTGTTGTGAAACTTGTTTATACAAAAGTTGTAGATAATTCATGTATCTAGCTGCTGTTAAAATTTAGTAGTATTTGGCCTTGTAGTTTGTGAGTTATGCCTGTTTAAAGTTAGGTTTTAGAAATGGCTGCTCTCTGTCAATTGTGGACCAGTTTCTATAAATGGGTATATTTGACTTAGTTAACTTGAGAATCATGCTAAGATGATTAAAGATGAATTGTAGAAAATTCCATAACCTTTCCAAAATGTCTTCTTTCAAGTCATTTGGATTTGTGTAACTCCAGTTATAGCTAAATCTTGTAGCTGCTGTTTGCATGTCCAGAAATTGGCAGATTCCAATTATAGTGTTTGCTTGTATATTGTTAAGTGTGACTTATGCCTTGAATGATGACTGCGTTAGAGCACCTGAGATCTTGAGAAACTTGTATCATGCTTGGTGTTGTCATCTTCTTTGCCATCTTAGCATGATAGATTGTGTGATGTTTAAGTTAAGCATCGCAAAGTACTTAAGTGTGTTAGTGTAAACTATGCTTGTCTTGCTTGCTATTTTGTGATGCGTCTTAGGGTACTATTCTTCATATTTATACACTTGCATATTGTATCTCATCTAGGTACGCTAGATGCACCACGTGAAGGATGAGATGTTGGAGCCAAAACCGAAGACAACGTTTGATGGATCTATCCCAAAGGTGGAAGGACTGGACAAGTGCTAGGATGGGAGATGCTCACTTGCGAGTGTCGTCTAACTGAACTGACTTGTGTCGGATCCCAGGCAAGCTCCGGAGCATTCTAAGCCTCCCATGTTTTTACAAATATCTTGAGTATCTTTTATTGTTGATGATGCATTAAGTATAGGGATTGGTTGGAACCAATTGTTGCATTATATCCTTACCTTGTCTAGATAAAATCCTGTGAATCCTAATTAAGTGTAGGATCGAATGATGCTTAGCTATGCATAGACCGGTAGAAGTTGGGTGATTTTCTGTCACCTGCGAGATGTAGGATGAGCTCTGGTCACGGTTGGCTATATTGCTATCATGAAAAAGAACCATGTGTTAATAATGAAAAGAGACCGGACGGGATGACGGTAGTGCAGCAACAAGGCATGGAGGTCTTGGGTGTGAATCTATCCCCGTCTGTGTCGTTTAAGGACCGATACGCTGTACGTCCTCATGTCATGTTGAACGCAGCCTAACACTTAGCTGGCCAGATAAGTCGTTCCAACCGCGAAGCCTAGTAGCTCGACTCAGGCCAGGGACACGAGCAGTGGCGTGCATTCTGGAGGTAGTAAGGATGTGCGGAGAGCCATTGGCATAAGCCTAAGGCGGGTTAGAGTCCTAAACAACCTTGGTAGAGTGGTTCTCTGAGAATGTCGATCTGTTCGGACTCGCGACTCCTGAATCGTACCAAAGGTGACTCGTTTACGACCCTGACGGGGGAAGCAGGGTTTGTGTTTAGGAATACCCCTCCAGCTAGATCGGAATCGATTCGAATCACCGTCTCTCCCAGATAGTGAGAACTTGACTGAGCAGTGGCAACGTAGATTCACTAAATTTAAAGATATGGTTAAATGATGATGATGATGATAATGACAATGAGCTATGAAATACCTGATATGGTTATTATTGTTTGCAACTTAATCAAGTGATTGATTAGTACAGGTGCTAATATAGATGGTAGGTAATGGCTAAAAGTCACTGCTAGTATAGGTGAATAATGCTAATAGTTACTCAAGCTTTTATAAAAAAGGTTGTCCAGCTAGATCCACTAAATTAAGCTATGCATGATCCTTGGTGTCATTTGATTTGGTTTTCGATGGGTAAGTCTGTCTGAGTACATTCGAGTACTCAGGGTTTATCCCACCATGTTGCAGGTGAAGTTCTCAGCCTGTTGAAGATGGTGGATAACCGCCGGTGGGCTCAGTGATTCTATACTTACTTCTCATCTCTATGCTTTTGTCGGATGATGTCACTTATGCTAGCAATATATTTGGAACTTATATTAATGTAATCATTTGAAAGCTATGTTGTTTTCACTAAGCGGTTTTGAAACCCAAACTTGTACTTTTATTTGTGAACCCATTTGTAATATTATTTCCACTACAACCCTGTGTATGTGATGTGTATTTGCTTAATCACGTGATCTTGGTTGTGATGTTGATTTACCGAGGTCTTCTGGGACACTCGGTGGACTACCGGGTTTATATGAGTGAAAGTATGTGTGTGTCAATGTATTAGTGGGGACAACTATACTTGATCTTGTATAAATTAGGCGGTTTTGTTACACTACCTCTTGTGCAGGAGGAGTGGAGGCCTAGCCTGTAGCGGGTCGCGATGAGCATCAGCGAAAGTAGGCTGGTGGCGGTGCGTCCTTCCCCTCTAGGGGCTACGCTCTCTAGGCTGGTTGTAGGCCTAGTGGCAGCGGCAGCGGAGGTGATGGCGACAATCCTAGTGGCAATGGTGGTGGCTGGGTCGAAGGTGACCCTCATGATCCCTCCTGCACCGGCAACGACAGAAGAGAGGGGGAGACCGAGATCCTTGCCTCGCTTGGTGGAGGGATGCACGACTTGTCCTCCTAGTCGGAGCTAGAGGCGTTAAGAGGTGACACAGCTAGGCTAGAGGCAGAGCATCTGTCGGTGGGTCATGGAGTCGAGGAGGTGGAAGTCCCTTACCCTAGAGAGGTAGGCATAGGGTGGAGCCGTCGGTCGTCCCACTGTCGTGGGAGTTGGTGATGGTTCAATCGTCGACTAGGCCTTCTAGTGGGTTAGGGATGACCCACGACCTGGTGTGGACCTCCCCTGATGACCCGAGGAAGGTTTGGTTCATCCTTTGGGATGAGGAGGAGGTGCAGCTCTAGGACTTGCTTGGGGGAGAGGACTCGCATTGGAGTCCGATCTCGCCCAAACTAGGGTGAGGCTCAAGGAGGCCTTGGAGTGGGTCAAGGTTGTCCAACAGGCAGTTATGGTCGACCTACCCTGCATTGTAGAGGTAAATTTTTTGCGTTTGTTCTTAACTCCTTGGTCTTTTACTGGTTGTCTCAGCATGCTTGCTTCTTGCTTTGCAAGGTTTAGAGGAGATGTCAAGCTACAAGTACCATTTCCTCTAGGTGGAGCACGCTCGGATGGAGTGGGAGTCTATAGTGTCATGGCAGGTCACCAAGCTCAAGTGCCAACTAGAGTTCGCCCGCCATGAATCTCAAGACCAGGCAGCCAAGGCGACAGAAGCGTGGGTAGCGGTGCGGCTCGTGGTGGGGCGAGCGACTACCATCGAGCGCAGACTTGACACGGTGAAGGTCTAGTAGGTGAAGACCAAGGCGGCACTCTAGAAGTCCCTGGTGGAGACTGAGGTGGCACTCTAGAACTCCCTAGAGGCTCTGGAGTCAGAGCAGAAGGCCCGATCGGAGGTCGACTAGGAAGTGCTCGCGCTCCGAGGGCAGATGCTTGGGACGGAGGAGTTGAACGCTCAGCTACGCGAGCAGGTGACTCTGTAGGAGGAAGGACTCTCCATTCTTGAGAGCACTCGCCTTGGTATGTACCTATTCCACTTTTGGTCAATTCCTTAGTTTTTCTCTTTCCTTTCTTCTAAACTTGTCGTGCTTTTTCTAGAACTGGGTGGAAGAATCGGTTCTCTGGAGCAGGACCTAGAGACGGCCAAGGTGATGATTCATCAAAGCATGGAGGCGCTAACCAAGTCCCTTGAAGAGTGATGTGCTCTCGAGGGGGAGCTTGACTAGATCTGCTGTAACACCCTAGGTGTTTGGCTTCCACATTATTGCATTTCATTTCATAAACATATGCATCATCTATGTCATCATGCCATTGTCACTGAAACACACATATGCAACATTCGCAAAATTCTATTTGTTTCATACTTGATTGCTTATGAATGGTAGTAGTGCAACCTGTGAATGCAACATGAATTTCTCATACCTTGAAACATGGCAATATGGTAGTAATGTGACAAGTATAAAATAACAACAAAGTAATGAAACATGTGAAACATTGCATTGCAACATTTGGGTGAATTGCCTATTTTGTTGTTTCATCACATGTGATCATTTGACATGGGTATAGCACTTGTGTAAAGTGGTTGATTATGGTCTAATACACCTTAACTACACTTAGGGTAATTGTTGGAACATTGTTCATATAGATCAAAATGACAAAAATGCCCTCAAGTGGAGGTTTGACTTGAATTGACCCTTAGAGTGCCACTGTTTGACTGCTTCAAAAGACCAGCTTAGAGACCTTGCATGGCTGTGCACTCTTTACCAAAGTTGTAGCTAATTTATCAAGGAACAAAAGTTGTTTTATGATCATCTCATGAAAATGGCTAGAACATGCTCAAACATGGCTCACAAGTCAGAATTCCATGCTGATTTCACACTTGGAAAAATTGCTAAGTCATAATCCATTTTCAGTTTGATTGAGCCAAGTTTGGCTTGATACAACTCAGGATATAGGGTGAATTAGCTGTAGATGTCTAAATCAAAGTTGTAGCCCTACCATAGCTCTACAACTTTCGTATACATTATTTCCACTAAATCGCCACGGTTTAGGAGATCCATCACTGCTAAGTTCGCCTATCAGTCGGTTTCCGTTGTCTGAATGGGTGCTACAGTGATTGACCGCCATCAGACAATAGGCGTCGCATGTGTGGCACCTATCACCAGACTTCTACTCGCGCTGCCACGCGCCACGAGCATCCTGGCGCTGCTGGCCGTGACTTGAGCACCCCGCGCGCCTGCCCGACGCACTCGCTAGCTCCATTTGCCTCTCTCTCGCCAACACCGCGCGCAACGCCGAGCTGCTGCAGCTCCACCATTGCTGGCCAAGCTTTGCCATCGCCTAGCTCACGCGCCTTTGCAAAAACGCATTGCCCAGTTCGCCCAGAGCCTCGCCGTGATCTCCTCTACCATCTCCATCTCTCAGTCGGTTCGTTTGAGTTTTGGTAAGCGTGAATTCGTCAGTTCTTCCGCCGCCGCCATGTTGGGACTCGCCGGAGTTGACGCTCCACATGGCCAACTGTCATCACGTCCCTTGCCGTCCCTTCTCTCCCTTGCGCTAGGTCCTGTGAAGGCCACTGATGCTCGTAGTGACACCCAATAGGGCCGTGACGTAGTAGCCTCGCCGGAGCCGGCCATGCCGTGGTCGTGCGCCGCCATGATCATCGCCACCCCCTATAGCCACAGCAATAGCTTCAATTGAGGGCACCACTAGATGCGCACGGGTGAGGTGACCGCTGTAGCACCGTTGGACTCACCGGAGCTGTCACCAGCGACGAGCTACGCCGTCGTCTTCCTCCTTTCCCCTACCTGTGTCACTGTCGTGCGGGCCCCTTTGTCAGTCGCTACTACAGAGGCAGGAGCTAGCCTAGGCCGTGCCGTTCTAGACCGCGCTGGCGTCGCTTGCGCATGAGCTGTGGGCCGCCGGATCTATTCGGGCCGGCCCAGCAAGTAGAGTTAGGGTTTCAAATTCATTTCTGTTTTATTCTTTTCACATAATTGTGTATAGATTCAAAAATATGTATCTCCTAGTTGGTAGCTTCAAATGATATGGTTCCAATTTTGTTGAGTTCATGATAATGTCTAGTTTTTATTAAAATTATAAATTATGCTATGTTCTGTTATGAAAAATGGAGTTGCTATTTATCTCTTTTAATCATGAAGGAAATAGGGATAATTATATCTTTTTCTATGTAGCTCCGAATGGCATGAAATTTTTATGGTGTACTGCTCATCTCATGAATAGCTTGTAGTTAAATTTTCATACAAATTGGACACTGTATGTAGGAGATATAAAATTCTCTTGTTTGCATGGATGGATCTTGTGTGAATTTTCATAATTTTTCTATAGATCCAGTAAGGGTAAAAATTTGGTGAGTGCTATTCTTATGCTAGAATGATGCTAGAAAAAATTAGAAATCTGTTGCTTGACACTTTTTAATAGGGTTTTCTAATTATGCTAAAAATAGACATGCCACCTGTTATTTTGGGTACAGCAAGTTCTGCTTGCCCAATGGTTTTCAAATTTTTATGGTAGTCTATATGAAGCATGAGATAGCTACTATAATTTTTGTAGATTTTTCTGAATAGTTTTACTATATATTGCTTTAATCACCTAATTAACTAAATAAATTAGAAAAGGATATTAAATAATTTATTTAGAAGTTGGCACTATACTTTCTAGTGTTCCTCTGGTATGTGCAACAATTTGGTAAACTTGGTTTGGTCAAATTATGCTTTTGCATCATCATTAAATAATTAAGTTAGTAACCCTGTCATTTCTGGACAGATTCTAGGTTTACTGGAATTCGATTTGGTTAACGTAAGAATCATGCTTTGATGTTACAAATGATTTGTAGAGAATTTCATGAGCTTTCCAGAATGTCCTCATGCAAGTCATTTGGAATTGTAGAACTCTTGTTATGATTAAATTAAGGGACTACTTGTGTGCATATGAAACTTTAAATGTTAATTTAAGTATGCCTTTACTATTTCTAAGTTTGTGGTAATGTTCCTAGGTGTTAGGCCTTTAACTAAAGATGAGCATCTTTATCTTAGGTTATGCAAGTTAGGTAAGTTGATCTTGTTCTTCAAGTTAAGTTAGATACATGTTTTAAAGTGAATTGAATAGAGCTATTCTTAATCGGTAAATGAGTGTCCAGTGATGTTTTTGTTAAACACTCACTGTGATTCATTCATCATGAACATCATGTCATTCCTTATGCATCCATGATATTTATCTTGTGCATCGGCATACGATAGGTGTACCGGAAGGAGTGACCCTGCTGGAATTCGAGGAACCGAGTGAGCAGCAGCAGCCGACACCAGAGGTTCAGAAGGTGCAGCCTTCAGGAGAAGTGCCAGACGAGATCGCCGTTGAGTGCTCGGATCACCGTCCATGCAACTTTATGAAAGGCAAGCCCCGGAGCATATTAAGCCTCCTAATTTTCAAAATGCAGTTACAGTATTATTGTTACATATATATATATATATATATATATATATATATATATATATATATATATATATATATATATATATATTGTTGCATTAAGTTTAGGTGTTGGATGCAAACACTTGCTGCATGGGTTATCCAATCCTTGTCTAGATATTGTTACCTTGAATCCCATGTAGCTCAGGCTCATGTAGTGCTTAGCCCTACTTTAACGCGGTAGAAGTCAGGTGATTTTCTGTCACCTGCGAGATATAGGAAGATACATATGGCACGGTTGGCTATATTTGCTATCGTGGAAAAGAACTAGTCTTAATTTGAAATGAAGACCGAACGGAGGCTTGCCGATTTGCAGTGACTCCGTCTGTGTCAATTAAGGACTGAATCTTGGAGCCTTTCCTGTTTATGTTGAACGCATGCCTCTCTCTTAGTTGGCCATGTCTGAAGACCGACCGTGAAGCCAAGTATCTCACCTCAGGCTAGGAGTTGATAAGTATAAAGTGCGCCTCGGAAGGGAGCCATAGGCGTGAGTCCAAGGGTAGGTGATTTAAAAGTCCTGATCATCCTGGTAGAAGGGTAATCCCTGAGAGTGCTGGTGCTGATCGAACTCGCGAATTTGGTTCCTGAGTTGTTCTAAAGGTGACCCATGGCTACCCTTGCTAAGTATGCTAGGGTGAGAGTTAGGAATACCCCCTCAGCTAAGTTGTAATTTGATTCGAGTCACCGTCTCTCTCGGTTAGTGAGAATTTGATGGGCTTATCTCCAAAGTAGATACACTAAATACCCTAATGGTTTGGAAATGATGATATGATGATGACAGCCTTATTATACCTGCTATGGTTAATATTGTTTGCTCCTAATAAGTGAGTGCTCTAGTACAGGTGCTAATCTAGTGGATAGGTAAATGATGATAACTTGATGCTAAGATAAATTGGTTACTATATTCATAAGCTCTTTTATGCAACTGTGTCAAGCTAGCCCACCTCATAAGCCTTGCATGATCCTTGGTGTCTTTTATTTCTGGTTTTGATAGGTAAGTCTAGCTGAGTACCTTCTCGTACTCAGGGTTTATCTCCCACCTGTTGCAGATAACCAGTTCTACTTTGGTTGCTGCAAGTATTGCCTTCTCCCAGCTGGGGATGAAGACAAGACCGTTGGGCACGGTCTCTACTAGTTCTCGTATCTGATGATGCTTTTGTGGGACATGACTCAGATATGGCAATATATTTGAAAACTATGAAGTTATGTACTAAACTAAGTTGCTTCCGCACATTCGAACTTGGTTTGTAATATTTTATTTGAACTCTAATGGATGTAATCCGAATGCTACTTGTGAAATGTTGTAATGGATGATGTGTTGTGTTGAATCACTACGGTCTTAGTTTGTATGTTGAGAATTGGTTGAAATCCTTCGTGATTTCTGGACTACCGGGATTATGGGAGCTTAAGTACAGGAATTTGATCACTTCGGTGATTGTTTTTGTACTTACGTTCTTATGATTTGGTCAGTTCTGTTACATCTGCAATGTCGCCCAGGTCATCATCTTGGAGGTGTTCAGGTCGGCGCTGAGCACCAGCACGCCCGCCATCCGATTAGTGGAGGTCTCAGATGAAGTTCGAGCGCTTATCTCCGATGGGATGTTCTATGGGACGTCGAGGGTGCTAACTTTGGTGGTGATGCACCACCCAAACCTGGACTTCACTACCATCTACAGTGGGTATGCCAACGGCTAGAGCATGGGCACCATCCATGCACTCGGGGAAAGCTTACTGCCACACGCACAGTTGGTGGCTGAGCAAGTCTCCACGCAGTGGGTGATGGAGGCTTGCCATGTGAGCATGGATAAAGGCATGCGTCAAGATGATGTTGCCCAGCCTATGGATAGAGTGGAGGCTGGGTTAGAAGCGAATGTTGTCCTACCTCCGACCGAGCCGAACATCATCCCGTTAGAGACCGAGCAGCTTTTATCCTCATCGACCGAGTCGACAGTCGATGCCATGGGGTGGCCCCAATAGAATGTAAAGTAAGAATAGTCATTATGTGTAAGGGATAAGTTCATGGGGGAGCCCCCTGTATAAACATTTTTGTGTATTCATGAATACAACAATTTCATTTTGTGATGGAATCACTTTGTAAGGGGAACCTTGTCCCATCTGTTCCTTATTTTTACCCTAGCATAGCTTTGTTTCTTATTCTTTCTTTTTTGCACCTACCCATTTGAACCATAGGCTGCAACCTTAAGAACCTGAGCATGGCTCATGAGGCTCAGTTGCTCATAACCATAGGTCGTGGTGGGGTGTGATCAGTCGGAATGTTTAAGGCATAAGTTACGTAGGGTAATTAAAGTAACGGACTACCCTTTCGTTCGGGTAAGAAGTATTTACTATATGATAGTAAAAAAGTGAGGTGGTATCACACCCTCGTTGGCCGACAGTGTTTGGGCCAGGGTGCTTGTATGAGTAAACGTTGAATGAAAGAAAGCGGTAAGACCAAATTTTTAGGGGAAGAAACGACGTAGTTGTTCGATGTTCCAAGTGTTGGTGAGAACGTTGCCATTGTCATCCTTCAGTCAGTAGGCACCTGATCGGATCACTTCGGTCACCATATAGGGTCTTTCCCATGGTAGAGAGAGTTTGTGTTTCTCCTTGGTTGATTAGGTCCTTCGATGCATGAGGTCTCTGACTTCGAGGATCCTCCCTCTGATTTTCCTTTCATGGTACCTACAGAGACTTTGCTGGTAGCGAGCAGAGTGGATGATGGTCGTCTCATGGGCCTCCTTGAGTAGGTCGACCATGTCCTACTGTGCCTCCATGGCTCGATCATGGGTGAAGGCCTTCACTCTTGGGGTGCCATGGTCGAGGTCGGAGGGCAACACTGCTTCAACTTTGTAAGCTAGGAAGAAGGGTGTGAACCCTGTGGATCGGTTTGGGGTCATTCTCAGGCTCCAAAGGATCGCTAGGACCTAATACCCATTGCCCAGCGTACTTGTTGAGTCGGTCGAAGATTTGTGGCTTGAGTCCTTAGAGGACCATGTCATTGGCTTGTTCGACCTAACCGTTAGTACATGGGTGTCCGACCGAGGCCTAGTCAATCCTGATGTTGTATCCATCACTGAAGTTGAGGAAGAATTTGACCGCCTCTTCTGAGCGAATGTTGGTGATGGGCTTCGCCTCAATCCACTTGGTGAATTTGTCCACTGCTATGAGTAGGTGAGTGAAGCCACTTGGTCCCTTTTTGAGAGGTCCTACCATGTCGAGACACCAGACCATAAATGGTCAGATGATGGGGATGGTTTGGAGCTCCTGTGATGGCAAATGAGTTTGCCGAGCGTAGAACTAGCATCTCTCACACCTATGGATGATCTCCTCTGCATCTCATAGCACGGTGGGCTAGTAAAAACCTTGGCAAAAGGTTTTTCTGACCAACAACCTTGGAGCTACATGATGTCTATAGATTTTGATGTGGACCTCGAGGAGGAGCTATTTCCCTTGGTCGGTAGGGATGCACTACATGAGTACTCCCGACGGACTTCGCTTGAAAAGTTTGTTACCAAATGCAACGAATGTCTTGGTGCATCGAGTGATCCATCGTGCTTCGATCCTTTTAGTTGGGAGAACCTCCTCGAATGTCTTGGACTTTGCTTGAAAAGTAGCGATGCTCGCCAGTCAGCTTGATCAATTGCTACCATGGCGATGTCGGTGGGTGACGTCGTCATGGAAGCACTAGGGTTGGAGCCCCCGAGCGCCAGGTTGGCATCGGGGGTGTGTCTGCATCGGACCTTCTAGGATGCGGGTGGATGGCTCGTGAAGGTCATTGATGAAGACCCCATCCAGAGCCAGAACCCGCCTAGCAGCCAATTTCACAAAAAAAATCGGTGGCCTCGTTGTCCTTTTGGGGATATGATGTAGTTCAATCCTAAGGAATTTGTCTTTGAGCTTGCGTGCCTCCTGGCAATATGCTACTATGAGGGGGCTTTTGCAAGAGGACTCCTTCATGATTTGGTCGACGACCAACTCTAAGTCACCATAGATGTACAGCCACGTAGCGCCGAGCTCGATGGCGATGTGTAGTCCGTTGATGAGGGCCTCACATTTCACGGCATTGTTTGAGGCCGAAAATGGAGGTGGATCGTGTAGCAGAGCCTGCTCCCATCTAGGGAGATCAGAACCACTCCTTCCCCCGAGCCGAGCTCCATTACAGACCCATCGAAGTACATCATCCAGTACTCATGGGTGATGTCTAGGGTCGGGAGTTGGACCTTCGTCCATTCGACGATAAAGTCTATGAGAGACTAAGACTTAATAGTGGTACATGGGGTATACCTGATGTCATGCCCCATTAGTTCAAGTGCCCACTTGGAGATCTATCTCATGGCATCGCGGTTGTAGATGATGTCTCCTAGTGGGTATGAAGTGACGACTAAGACTTTGTGGTCGGTGAAGTAGTGTAGGAGCTTCCGGGTCGCCATCAGCACGGCGTATAGGAGTTTCTACACCTAGGGGTACTGAACCTTGGCATTGATGAGTGCCTCCCCAATGAAGTATATAGGTCGTTGGACCTTAAGGTGGTGTCCTAGCTCCTCCCTTTCGACAACTAGGGCGGCGCTCACCACATGGTTGCTTGTCATGATGTAGAGGAGGAGGGGTTCTCCCCATTTGGGAGCAACGAGGATTGGGGCCAACATCAGTGACGCTTTGAGGCTCTCCAAAGTCTGTTGTGCTTCCTCAGTCTAGACGAACATGTCTATCTTTTTGAGAAGCTTGTAGAGAGGCATTCCCCGCTCGCCCAGCCAAGAGATGAACCAGCTCAGAGCGGCCAAATAGTCAGTGAGCCTTTGTACGCCCTTGATGTTGCATATAGGGCCCATATTGGAGATGGCCATGATTTTCTCAGGTTGACCTCGATACCGTGTTCAGACACGATGTATCCAAATAGCTTCCCTTTAGAACCCCAAAAACACATTTTTTGGGATTTAATTTGATGTTGAACCTTTAGAGGTTCATGAACATTGCAGCCAAGTTTGTGATTAGGTCATAAGCTTGAATCGTTTTGACCACTATATCATCAACATAGACAATAATCATTGGTTTTGGCTGCTTGACTTGGTTAGGCTGGTCAAGCGAGTCGATTTGATCAGCGAAGCATTGCTGCATGCACTGTTGATAGGTGGTGCCAGCATTCTTTAGACTGAAAGGCATAGTTACCTAATAGTACGAACCATACGGGATGATGAACGAAGTCGTGAGCTGGTCAGACTCTTTCATCATGATCTGGTGATAGCCTGAGTAGGCATCCAGAAAGGAGAGGATTTTACATCCTGAGGTGGAGTCAACTATCTGGTCTATGCGTGGCAAAGGAAAATGGTCCTTTGGGCATGCCTTGTTGAGGCTGGTATAATCAACGCATATTCTCTATTTCTTGGTCTTCTTTTTAACAAGAACAGGATTAGCAAGTTAGTCGAAGTGGTATACCTCCTTGATGAATCCGGCTACCAGGAGTTTGGCGATCTCCTCGCCTATGGCCCTACACCTCTCATTGTCAAAGCGACACAGGCGTTGCTTGGTGGGCTTTGAGCCTAGGACAAGGCATAATGCATGCTCGGTGACCTCCCATGGTATGCCTGGCATATCAAAAGGTTTCCATGCAAAGATGTCATGGTTGGTGCATAGAAAGTTGGCGAGCTCACATTCCTATTTGGCTGGGAGTTAGGTCCTGATCCGCACCATCTTGGTTGGGTCAGTGGAGTCGATTCCCACCGCCTTAGTTTCCTCGAGTGGGTGGAAGGTAGTTGAGGGGTTTGTCTTGTGGCAGTCTAGGACTACTGGGGTCGATGATTCTCTAAGCTGAGGTAGCTCGGTTGAGTTGATGACGGTAGTGGTAAGCTCATAATGCTCATGGTCACACGTGTAGGCATGTGAAAAGGTGGTACCCACAGTGATGACGTCATTCGGTCCTAGCATCTTCAACTTGAGGTAGGTGTAATTGGGGATTGCCATGAACTTGGCATAGCATGGCCGCCCCAAGATGGTGTTCTAGGACCCTAGGAAGTCCACCACCTTGAAGGTAAGGACCTCCAAGTGGAAGTTGGCTCGGTCACCAAATGTGATGGGCAGGTTGATCTGCCTGAGCGGGTTTGCATGCGTTCCTAGGATCATGTCGTGGAAGAGAGAGCTCACTAGGCAGAGCTCTAACCAAGGGATGCGCATGGCATCAAGGGTGTCGACGTAGAGGATGTTGAGGCCATTGGCTCCATCCATCAACACCTTGGTGAGGCGTTTCTTGCAGATGATGGGGTCAATGATGAGCGGGTAGCAACCTAATCTGGCGATGTGTGAAGGATGGTCCCTTTGATCAAAAGTGATTGGAGATTCCGACCAGCTAAGGAAGGAGGGGACGACCATCTCAGCGACACATTCCTCCCTGTACCGCACCTTGTGCTGCCACTTAGAGTAGATGGCATCGGATCCCCCAAAGATTATGATGCATTGCTTAGGGTCGGGAAAGCCATCCACATCCTTGCCCGCCGTGCCTCCTTTCTTGGCTGCTGCCTCCTTGCCCTTTCTTTCTTTAGGCCTATCAACCTATCGTAGGAAGCACTTAAGGAGCTCGTAGTCCTTGTAGAGGTGCTTGATGGGGTAGGCATGGTTGGTGCATGGGCTATCCATAAGCTTGTCAAAGTGATTGGGTTGGCCCTGCTAGGGCTGCTTGCCCATGCGATTGGGCGCGGCGACCAACGCGGAGTTGGCCAATCGGCGCCGATCCTTCTTGTTCTTTTTGCCCTTCTATGCGAAGGGGCCCTCGTCTTGATCCTTGCACTTGGCCTTGCCCTTGTCTCAGCCTCCGTTGAAGACCACTCTGACCACCTCATCACTAGAGGCATGGTTTGTGGCGATGTTGAGCAGGTCACGAGTGGTATGGGGCTTTAGATAGCCGAGCATATAGATCAGGGACTCATAGGTTGTCATGGAGAGGAATGCGTTGATGATGTCCATGTCAATGACATCAGGAAGGGAGATGCATCATTTTGAGAACCTATGGATGTAGTCCTGTAGGGACTCATTGGGCTCCTGCTGGCAGCTCTTGAGATCCCAGGAGTTCCCCGGGCAGACATACGTCCCCTAGAAATTCTTGACGAAGATCCTCTTGAGGTTTGCCCAGCCATGGATGCTACCATGCGAGAGGAATTTGAGCCACGCTTGAACATGTTCCCCATGCAGATGGAGATGTATTGAATGATGAAGTGGTCATTATCCACTCCTCCGGCTCAATAGGTGAGCTAGAAGTCTTCGAGCCATATACCGCTATTTGTCTCCCCGGTATATTTGACGATGTTGGTAGGCGGTCGAAAGCACGGCGGGAATGGTGCTCTCTGGATTCATTGACCAAAGGCCCATGGTCCTAGGCCATCTAGGCTAGGACTCCAATCGTCGGGTCGGTGACCATGCCTAGGGCATGTTTCACCGCTCCCCTCGATGGTCTAGCCAGGGCCCCTATCGCCTGCTCTCACTGCCCCTCGATGGACATCATCATCACGTCGAGCTTGACGTCGGTTGTTGATGATGCTATGAGCATCTCGGTTCAGCCTGAGACACTCATGCATAGGGGGTCAGTGTGGAGTGGGCACCAGGTCAGGTCGTGGTGCAGCTGTGGCTTCCTATTCTGCGCCCGGCGACTATAGTGGTGAGAGAATGGAGCGATTCGTCTGGTGCATCTGAAAGGTCTTAATGGCTAGAGGGGGTGAATAGCTTATTAAAAATTTATACAATAATACTTAACAAACTGGTTAGACAATTATAAGGTGAAGCAAGTGTTGCTCTAGCCTACTAAAATAGCATGCCACCTACCACAATTCTAGCTTATATAGTTTCTATCCACAATAGCTATGACACTACACAAAGTTAGTGTGCTCTCAAAAACTAACTAGAGAGCCACACTAACCAAACTAACAAGCTCTCACAACTAGCTACAATAAAGAGTTTGACAACTAGTTTGTAGTAATGTAATGAGAGTGAGCAAGAAGGTTATACCGCCAAGTCGAGGAAGAAGACGCAAGCTAGTCCTTGTTGTGGCGATTCACTCACTTGGAGGTTTACGCGCTAATTGGCTTCACATGCCAAACCCTCAATAGGGTGCTGCACAACCAACACAAGATGAGGATCACACAAGCCACGAGTAATCTACTAAAGTATCTTTTGGCTCTCCGCCGGGGAAAGGTCAAGAACCTCTCACAATCACCACGATCAAAGTTGGAGACAATCACCAACCTCCACTCGATGATCCTTACTGCTCCAAGCCATCTAGGTGGTGGCAACCATCAAGAGTAACAAGTGAATCCCACAGCGAAACACGAACACCAAGTGCCTCTAGATGCAAACACTCAAGCAATGCACTTGGATTCTCTCCCAATCTCACAAAGATGATAAATCAATGATGGAGATGAGTGGGAGGGCTTTGGCTAAGCTCACAAGGTTGCTATGTCAATGAAAATGACCAAAGGTGTGAGCTTCAATCGGCCATGGGGCTTAAATAGAAGCCCCCATAAAATAGAGCCGTTGTACCCCTTCACTGGGCACAACTCGGTGTGATTGGATGCTCCGGTCGGATCAACTGGACGTTGGCCCTCAGCGTCCGGTCACGTATACACGCCATGTGTCCCCTCTCTTTGAATACTGTTCACCCAATCTCAATGGTCAATAGTCGACTAGACGCTGCGGCACAAGTGACCGGACGCTGAGCCTCTAGTGTCCGGTCATTTTCAGTAAGATTCCAGAAACGAATTTCTTCAACCGGATGTGTTTAGTCATGCTTGACCAAACATAGCTAGCGTCCGATCACACGGTGACTTTCTTCTGCGCTATCCGACAACACGACATGACGTAGCCTTCTAGCGTCCAGTCACTGAGCAACCTAGCGTCCGGTCAGTTGACCGACGCCAGCGTCCATGCTGCTATAACTGACCGGACACGCCGGTCCCTCTAAGACCAGTGTCCGGTCACCTTGTGACCAAGGAGACTAACTCCTTTTCACCTCTAACTTTTTCATCCTTGCTCAAATGTGCCAACCATCAAGTGTATCACCTTGTGCACATGTGTTAGCATATTTTCACAAACATTTTTAAGGGTATTAGCATTCTACTAGATCCTAAATGCATATGCAATGAGTTAGAGCATCTAGTGGCACTTTGACAACCGCATTTCGATACGAGTTTCACCCCTCTTAATAGTACGGCTATCAAACCTAAATGTGATCACACTCTCTAAGTGTCTTGATCACCAAAATAAAATAGCTCCTATAATTTATACCTTTGTCTTGAGCTTTTTGTTTTTCTCTTTCTTCTTTCTAAGTCCAAGCACTTGATCATCACCATGGCATCATCATCATCATGTTATGATCTTCGTTTGCTTCACTACTTGGAGTGTGCTACCTATCTCATGACCAGTTGATAAACTAGGTTAACACTTAGGGTTTCATCAATTCACCAAAACCAAACTAGAGCTTTCAATCTCCCCCTTTTTGGTAATTGATTACAACCCTTATACAAAGATATGAATTAAAATTCAATTGAAATCATGTTGCTTGCCCAAGCATATTTACCATATGTAAAAGGATATGGACAAGTTTCATGAACTCCATATGGTAGCAATTGCTCTCCCTACATGTGCTAAGAGTTTGGATTATAGCTTGCACATATGATTAGATAGGAAATATAGGAGTCAATGTCTACCAAATGATGCTAAGGTATAAAAGATAAACCTTTGAAGCGTGATACCAATCAAAGTGCACCATTATACCATCCTTAGCACCATGGTTAGCTTGATACCACTTGAAAACACTTGGAAATGTAATCACTAGATAACCTATGCATGCTAGATTTTCATTTCATCATTCAAACCTATAACTAGAATACACCACACAAGCATGAATATTGAAATTTAAAACTTGTGCCATGCAAGCAAATATATGAAATGCACATTCAAATGCACCATACAAGTTCATGAGCTTGCTCCTCCTACTTGTGTGCTCAAAGTTTTAATTGATCCCTTTCCTTTGTCATATTTCTCCCCCTATATCAAATTCTCCCTTTTGTTGTCTTTTCACTATCTTTGTACACTATTTCTCCCTCTTTGTCATCAATAACCACAAAGGTTCAAAATATAGATAAGTTGATATTATCAATGTCAATCAATGGGGTGAGGATCATTTTCCTAAATTTGGTCCAATCTAGATCATTTACCAAAGATATTTAACTCGGTTTGATCCAAGGACAAGCTTCTTCACACCTCCAAATAAGGGTTATCTTGTACCATGTTGAGTTAAACACTTAGAGCTCATTTTCTAGATTAAACACTAGGTTTACAAGCCCACAAACATGTCATATGCTGCTACTAGATCAAAAATAAGCATAGTAGCAATAGTGGTACCATATAATCATCAAATTTATTTGTTTTTCATGAATGAGCCTATTAAATGTAAAAGATGTCTAGATGCACTAAACATGTCCTTAGTAAGGATGTATGCCATGCCAATCAACTTTTACCTTGGATTGCTCGAAGGAGAGGCATGCTATATGAGTGGGGGTGCATCAACACATATTTGAGAAATCTAATATGTTCAACTTATTCCTTAGCTTGCAAAATCTTTTCTCATCCAATGGCTTGATGAATATATCAGCAAGTTGATCTTCGGTGCCTACACTCTCAATACAAATATTCTTTTTTTGTTAGTGATCTCTTATGAAATGGTGGCAGACATCAATGTGCTTTGTTCTTGCATGTTGAACCAGATTGTTGGTCAACTTGATTGCACTCTCATTGTCACATAGCAATAACACTTTCTTGAACTTGATTCCAAAGTCACTGAAAGTGGCCTTCATCCAAAATATTTGTGCACAACAACTACCGGTGGATATGTATTCAGCTTTGGCGGTTGATAATGCAACACTATTTTGCTTCTTTGATGACCATGAGATAAGTGATCTTCCCAACAATTGACATGTGCCTGATGTGCTCTTTCTTTCAACCTTGCATCCTGCATAATCCAAGTCAGAGTAACCAACTAGCTCAAACTTTGCTCCTTTGGGATACCACAAACCAACATTTGGTGTATGCTTCAAGTACCTCAATATTCTCTTTGTAGCCTTCAAATAACTTTCTCTTGGTGAGGCTTGAAATCTTGCACACATGCATACACTAAATATGACATCCGACCTTGATGCGGTCACATAGAGTAGGCTTCCAATCATAGATCGATATAACTTTTGATCCACCATATTTCCACTTGCATCACTATCCAAGTTGCCATTTGTGCTCATTGGTGTGCTAATGGCCTTGCTATCACTCATGTCAAACTTCTTGATCATGTCCTTGATATACTTGCCTTGACTCACAAATGTACCATTTTTCAATTGCTTGATTTGAAGACCAAGGAAGTAACTTAACTCTCCAATCATGGACATCTCAAACTTATTAGCCATCATCTTTCCAAACTCATCACAAAAATCTTGATTGGTTGATCTAAATATGATGTCATCTAAATAGATTTGCAACACAAATAAATCTTTTCTAATCTTCTTGATGAAAAGAGTGGCGTCAATCTTGCCCATCATAAACCCTTTAGAGAGTAGGAAGTCCCTTAATCTCTCATACCATGCTCCAAGTGCTTGCTTCAAGCCATACAATGCCTTCTTCAACTTGTACACTTGGTCAGACTTCTTGTCATCTTCAAAACCGGGAGGTTGCTCAACATATACTTCTTCATTGATGTAGCTATTGAGAAATGCACTCTTAACATCCATTTGATAGAGCTTGATGTTGTGGGCATAAGCATAGGCTAGCAAGATTCTAATTGCTTTCAATCTAGCAACCGGGGCATATGTTTCTCCAAAGTCAAGACCTTTAACTTGTGTATAGCCTTGTACTACCAATCTTGCTTTGTTCCTTACTACTATCCCATCTTGATCTTGCTTGTTTCTAAAGACCCATTTGGTTCCAATCACATTGTGTCCCTTTGGTCTCTCTACTAATTCCCATACTTAATTTCTTATGAAGTTATTCAATTCTTCATGCATAGCATTCACCCAATCAACATCCTTCAATGCTTCATCTATCTTCTTCGGTTCAATGGATGACACAAATAAGAAGTGCTCACAAAATAAAGCCAATCTTGATCTTATTTGCACATCTCTTGAAATATCATCAATGATAGTGTCCAATGGATGATCTCTTGCAACATTGGTTGGTTAAAGAATTGGAACTTGATTGCTTGCACTTGCTTGATCATTGGGTTGAGATGATGTACTAGCCACTTGATCTTGTTCATTGTCATGAGATCCACTTGTACTAGCTTGATTTGTATCATCTTGCACATTTGAGTTAGAGAACACTTGCACTTGATCATCTTCATCATCATTCACTTGCCTAGGCCTTAATTCACCAATATCCATATTCTTCATGGCATTTGAAAGTTGAATGCCTCTAACATCTTCCAAGTTCTCATTCTCTACTTGTGAACCCTTGGTTTCATCAAATTCAACATCATGAACTTCCTCAAGAGTACCACTATCCAAATTCCAAACTCTATATGCTTTGCTTGTAGTGGAATAACCAAGTAGGAATCCTTCATCACATTTCTTGTCAAACTTACCCAATCTAGTGCCTTTCTTCAAGATATAGCATTTGCAACCAAAGACTCAAAAATATGCAATGTTGGGCTTTCTACCATTCAAGAGCTCATATGGTGTCTTCTCTTTTAATGGGTGATAATAGAGGCGGTTGCTACAATAGCAAGCCATGTTGATAGCTTTGGCCCAAAAGGATTGACTCACATTGTACTCACTAAGCATATACCTTGCCATATCAATGAGTGTTCTATTCTTTCTTTCAACAAGGCCATTTGATTGTGGAGTGTACTTGGCCGAGAATTGATGTCTAATTCTAAATTCATCATATAACTCATCAATTCTAGTGTTCTTGAACTCACTACCATTGTCACTTCTAACTCTCTTGATGGTTGTTTCAAACTTATTGTGAATGCCCTTGATAAATGATTTGAATGTTGCAAACACATCACTTTTATCCATTAGAAAGAATACCCATATGTATCTAGTATAATCATCCACTATCACAAAGCCATATTTATTTCCACCAATGCTAGTGTATTGTGTTGGCCCAAATAAGTCCATATATAATAACTCAAATGCTTTACTAGTGCTCATCATACTTTTCCTAGAATGGGTGTTTCCAACTTGTTTTCCGGCTTGACAAGAGCTACAAAGGTTATCCTTTCCAAACACAACATCTTTCAAGCCTCTAACCAAGTCATGCTTAACCAATCTATTCAATTGTTTTATTCCAATATGACCAAGCCTTCTATGCCATAACCAACCCATGCTAGACTTAGTGAACAAGCATGTAGATAATCTAGCTTCACTAGCATTGAAATCAACCAAGTATAGATTCTCATATCTAAATCCTTTGAAGATCAAATTAGAGCCATCTACACTTATGATCTCTACATCATCTATCCCAAATATGTATTTGAATCCAAGATCACATTATTCAAGCTCTTGTATTCCCTTCTCTTAATGTCAAAGTGTTCTTTAGCATCTTCTAGCATGTCAAATAGTTTATCTTTAGTAGGTTCATCATCATCACTATCACTATCATTTTCATTATTATGTTTATCATCACTTTCATCATCACAAATTTGTACCTTAGTGGCCTTAGCCATGAAGCATAATGGAGTGTCAAAGAGAGAAGGCTTCTTATTGATAGCAATGCTTGCAAGTGCCTTCTTCTTGGTGGTCTTATCATCATCACTATCATGATCATCACTGGAGGAAGCATCACTATCCTGTGTCATTGAGTGCTAGGCCACCTCCAATCATAACGTACAGCAAAACTATAAATATTTACTAGTTGGTTACTTTCTGCACCGACACTTCTCATGTATGGCAATGCTTGCAAGAGCCTTCTTCTTGGTGGTCCTATCATCATCACTATCATCATCATCACTTGAGGAAGCATCACTATCCCAAGTGACCACATATGAACCACCCTTCTTGTTCTTGAAGGTCATCTTGTCCTTCTTATCTTTCTTTTCCTTCTTGTCCTTCTTTTTGTTCTTCTTGTTGTCATCATCATTGTCGCTATTGTATAGACATTGAGCAACAAGATGATCTTTGCTTCCACATTTAAAGCACCTTCTTGACTCTTCCTTATTCTTGGATGAAGATTTCTTTCTTCTAGCATGGTACCCTTTCTTCATCATGAACTTGCCAAATTTCTTAACAAAGAGAGCCATCTTCTCATCATCATCATCATCATCATCCCATAAGCCATCATCTTCACTTGATGTTTCTTGCTTTGCCTTGCCCTTGGATAATGTGGCCTTGAATGCCATGCTCTTCTTCTTCTTCTCATCCTTCTTCTCATCTTTCTTCTTCTTCTTTTTTCCTTCTCATCATCATCTCTATATGTATCATCGGTCATTATATCTCCCAACATTTGGTTTGGTGTCATGGTGTCCAAACCACTTCTCACTAGAATAGTGACCAATGTGCCAAATCTTGAAGGTAAACATCTCAAGAACTTGTGGGAGAAGTCCTTGTCCTTCACCTCTTCTTTAAGTGCTTTGAGATCATTGATAAGCACTTGAAGCCGATGGAACATCTTTGGCACACTCTCATCCTCCTTCATCTTGAAGCTTGCAAACTTCTCTTTGAGAATGTATGCCTTTGCACCCTTCACGGCTTGAGTGCCTTCAAATGATTCTTCCAACTTCTTCCAAGCCTCATGAGCCATCACAATATTTTTGATTTGCTCAAATGTTCTCTCATCAATTGCATCATGAATGTCACTTAGAGCAATATCATTGTTTTGGAGAAGCACTTCTTCGATCGCGGTAGGATTCTCTGGATCACCAATCTCAATTTTGGTTTCTACCACCTTCCACACTTTTCTATTGATTAACTTGATATGTGTGGTCATCTTTGATTTCCAATACGGATAATTTGTGCCATCAAATTGGGGTGGCTTCTTGGTGTTGTTGATTTGAGCCATTTTTACACCGAAGGTTGTTAAGCCTCAAATCATGGTGACCTCGGCTCTGATACCACTTGAAAGGTCCTAATGGCTAGAGGGGGGATGAATAGCCTATTAAAAATTTCTACAACAACACTTAACAAACCGGTTAGACAATTATGAGGCAAAGCAAGTGTTGCGCTAGCCTATTAAAATAGCAAGCCACCTACTATAATTCTAGCTTATATAGTTTCTATCCATACAATAGCTATGACACTACACTAAGTTAGTGTGCTCTCAAAAACTAACTAGAGAGCCACACTAACTAAACTAACAAGCTCTCATAACTTGCTACACTAAAGAGTTTGACAACTAGTTTGCAGTAATGTAATGAGAGTGAGCAAGAAGGTTATACCGCCAAGTTGAGGAAGAAGCCAATCAATCACAAGAATGAATAACAATAAAGACCAATCACCTTGAAATCAAATGATGAACACAATGATTTTTTACTGAGGTTCACTTGCTTGCCAGCAAGCTAGTCCTCGTTGTGGTGATTCACTCACTTAGAGGTTCACGCGCTAATTGGCTTCATACACCAAACTCTCAATAGGGTGCCGCACAACCAACACAAGATGAGGATCACACAAGCCCCGAGCAATCCACTAGAGTACCTTTTTGGCTCTCCGTCGGGGAAAGGTCAAGAACCCCTCATAATCACCACGATCAAAGCCGAAGACAATCACCAACCTCCGCTCGATGATCCTCGCTGCTCCAAACCGTCTAGGTGGTGGCAACCACCAAGAGTAACAAGTGAATCCCACAGCGAAACATGAACACCAAGTGCCTCTAGATGCAAACACTCAAGTAATGCACTTGGATTCTCTCCCAATCTCACAAAGATGATGAATCAATGATGGAGATGAGTGGGAGAGCTTTGGCTAAGCTCACAAGGTTGTTATGTCAATGAAAATGGCCAAAGGTGTGAGCTTCAACCGGCCATGTTGCTTAAATAGAAGCTCCCCACGAAATAGAGCCGTTGTACCCCTTCACTAGGCACAACTCGGAGTGACCGGATGCTGGCCCTCAGCGTTCGGTCACATGATACACGCCACGTGTCCCCTCTCTTTGAATACTGTTCGCCTGATCTCAATGGTCAACAGCCGACCGGATGCTGCGGCATAAGTGACTAGATGCTGAGCCTCTAGTGTTTGGTCATTTCTAGTAAGGTTCTAGAAACGAATTTCTTTGACCAGACACGTTCGGTCATGCTTGACCGGACATAGCCAGCGTCTGGTCACATGGTGACTTTCTTCTGTGTTGTCCGACAACATGACATGACGCATCCTTCCAGCGTCCGGTCGCTGAACAACCCAACGTCCGATTAGTTGACCGACGCCAGCGTCCACGCTGCTACAACTGACCGAACGGGCCGGTCCTTCTGAGACCAGCGTTCGATCACCTTGTGACCAGCAAGACTAACTCCTTTTCACCTCTAACTTTTTCACCTTTGCTCAAATGTGCCAACCACCAAGTGTATCACCTTGTGTAGATATGTTAGCATATTTTCACAAATATTTTCAAGGGTGTTAGCATTCCACTAGATCTTAAATGCATATGCAATGAGTTAGAGCATCTAGTGGCACTTTGACAACCGCATTTCGATACGAGTTTCACCCCTCTTAATAGCACGGCTATCAAACCTAAATGTGATCACTCTCTAAGTGTCTTGATCACCAAAACAAAATAGCTCCTATAATTTATACCTTTGCCTTGAGCTTTTTGTTTTTCTCTTACTTCTTTCCAAGTCCAAGCACTTGATCATCATCATTATGTTATGATCTTCGTTTGCTTCACTACTTGGAGTGTGCTACCTATCTCATGATTACTTGATAAACTAGGTTAGCATTTAGGGTTTTATCAATTCATCAAAATCAAATTAGAGCTTTCAGTGTCCCTACTTCCCTGGTGGGGACAGAGGCCGCGAGTCGGTGTTGCGACGTGGCCGCCTATTGAACGGCGATGGTTTCCACCAGCGCCCGGAGGTTCTGGTGGACCGCCAGCTCCTGGGGGTCGATAGGCTCTGGAAGGCCACGCAGGAGCATCGCTGTGGCGGTGATGTTTTGGCCAGCCTGAGCAAACTGTGGGGGATAGTTCCCTCCATCCATGATGTTGCGCTGGACCTAGCGGGCACAACTTCGGGCGCCACTCGTCGGGTTACGTGCGTGTGGTGTAGCATGTTGCGTCGAACGCTCCGACGCAAGCGGTGGCTGGTTCTGCCACCTTTTATCGTAGCTCCACACAGTGCTCCTACGCACACATGAGGGCCTCCACACGAGGGTCTGGAGGGGTGTGGGTCTATAGAGACTCCGCTACCACTAGCGGCTGTCCCAGAGCATCCACCATAGCGCATTCCTAGGACAGAGGGTGGCTAGGTGCCATGATGTCGGTGATGCTGGAGTCATCGCTCTCAACATCATCATCCATGAGGTCATGAAAAGAGGCAGGAGCGTAGCCCGCCATCCCCACAAATTCGGATCTAAGAGGGGGCGACGCTAGCATTTTTTGGAGCCCCCATGCGTACACGCCCGCTAGGGACGCGAGGCCGTAGGGGAACCAGTCGCATGGTGGTCACGGCAGGGACAACGGGGTCCCTCCGGAGAGTCGGTGAAAAAAATAAAAAAGCAAGTGAAGAACAGTATGCACGTTACTCACAGTGGGGTTTGAGCCCAACGTAGGCTTGGAGCGAAGTGCAGGCGCCTCATTATTGAGGTCGTCGGGTGTCCTAGAGCCGATGGGGGACACTCTTCCTCCGACGGGCACTAGGACAAGTGCCTCCTCGCGAAGGCGAAGCACATCGAGCCGGTCGGCGACGAAGTCCAGGCTTCTAAAGAGAAAGGCCTGGGACGGTTCAAAGATGGGAGGAACCCACATCCTAATAGGTGAGAGTGTAGAAAACTCCAGTGAGCCGAAGCGAGTCATATCGCTTGAGCCCGCCATGCCGAGGACGATGGAAAGGTGGGCCATCCAATGACCAAAAAGCATGAACATACGACGTCTTCCCCACGGATGACGCCAACTGTCGGTGTAAAAAGTGACCAAGTAGTAAATATTTGTCGTTTTGCTGTACATTGTGATCAGATATGGCCTAGCACTCAATGACATAGGGTTTATACTAGTTCAGGCAATGTGCCATACGTCCAATTTGAGTCGATCGGTGACTTTATTCCTGAGCCTATGTGCTCAAAGTTTGCTGTGGGTTACAAACGAGATGGAGTAAGATGGGGGTGCCAGAGTTCCGGTCGGACTCAGGACCGAAGGGCCAAGAGTGATGGGAGCTCCAATGTGCGCTAAGTGTTCGAACGTATACTCTGTCTGGCTTGGAGATGTTACAAAGCTCACACATGTGATGATGAAGGAGCTCATTGCATATGAGACATGACATTGAGTCATGTGATCAAGGTGGAGAAGATCAAGACATGACTTGGCTTGATGGACCGGTTGCAAGCGTGAAGGGCAAGTCGGAGGCTTTGGAGCGATGGACCGCGTGGCGGTGAAGCTTGATCAAGAGTTGGCGCCGATGGACGAAGGCAATGGTAAAAAGCAAGTGAAGTCAAGATCGATGAACCCATACCGTCACGTGATGATATGAAGTGGATCATATCATTTGGTGATTGGTTGGTGCATGTGTTGCATCAATAATGGAGCAGATGGGATAGAATACGCAAGGCAAAGGTATAACCTAGGATATTTCATTTCACCGGTCATAGGTGTGTAGAGAAGTTTATGACCGGGTTTAGGATAAATGGTCGTACTATCAAGAGGGGCAAACTTGTTTGCATATCGGTCATCTAGTGCCACTCGAGTGATCTAACTTTGCATCGTCGCTAGGATCAAGTGGCGTGGCAAGTTGAGTGGCTAATCCTTTGAAAAATGTTTGTGAAAAGATAACACACATACACATAGTGGTGTACACTTGGTGGTGTTATCACATTTTCAAAAGGAGAAGAAGTTGGAGTTGATGTGGATCAACTCGGTGAAGAAAAAGAGGCAAAAGGAGGTCACCGTGAGTGACCGGACGCTGGCCTTGGTAGGACCGGCGCGTCAGGTCAGTGGCAGTAGTGAAGGCACAGGCATTGGTCTTCGATCGGACGTTGGGTGAAGAAGTGACCTGACGCTCAATGGTTGTGTCTGGTCATGCTAACGTACACTGATGTAGGCAGGCACGAGAAGCGAGTGAGGACTGGACCCTAAGCTACGTCCGGTCACCTATGATCGGACGTGTTCGGTCACAAAATAGAGGCTCAGGGAGCTCTCTGGAAATGACCGGACTCAGGCGGTGGTGCGTCCGGTCACATACGAACGAATGCGTCCAGCTCTCTGTTGTTGACCGGACGCTGAGGTGTGGTGAGTTCGATCAAGCTGAGCAGCGCATCCGATCGATGGTCATTGAGCGCGCGTGAATGAGCCATTGCACGCCAATGGCTAGTTCAAATGGCTAGTGACACGTGGAAGTGTGGCAGCGATCGAACATAGGGATCAGCGCGTCCGGGCAGCCCAAAAAAAAGTCCAACGAAGGGGTAACGACTATTTTAGCCTGTGGGACTATAAATAGAAGTGTTGGTCGACCTTTGGCCGAGGGGAGAGAAGAGCTAAGCACACTAGATCCTTGGTGCCCTATGTGGTAGTGCTTGGGAGCCCTCTAACTCACTTGAGTTTGATAGTGTTCATCCGATCGAGTGAGTGAGTGATTCTAGTGCGATTGCATCATGAGGTTGCATCGAGTGGCACTAGGTGGTCGTCTTGCAAGCCGGTGGTACTTGTTACTCTTAGAGGTTGCCACCTCCTAGACGGCTTGGTGGTGGTCTCCATCAAAGCCCGCAAGAAGCTTGTGCGGTGCTTCGAAGAAGAGCTTTGTGAGGGGCATTGTGCTCGCCCCGCGGGAGCTGCGAAGAGCAACTCTAGTAGAGCGAGACGCGAAGAGCGACAAGTGGTCCGACCGGGTTAAGTGCTAGAGCTTATGTTAAGCACTCCACGTGGGAGAGTGTGACTTATGGGTCATCACTAGTAAGAGGACCGGTGGCAACCTTGGAGCTTGTCTCAACGAGGCTAGCGTGTTGGCAAGCACGTGAACCTCGAAAAAAATCATCGTGTCATCCTTGTCTTTTCATTGGTTTACGTCCTCATTACACAAGCTTATAATTACTTTTATATATATTATGCTTGTGTAGTTGCTTTTGTAATTAGTTAGCTTGCGTAGCTTGCTAGTTATCTTCTATCTTATGTAGCATAGAAGTAGCTCCCTTGCGTGGATAATTTGATTTGTGTAACCTTGTTAGTCACATTGCTTAGTTTGTGTAGCTAAGTATTTGCGCTCTCTAATTTGGCATTGGTTGTCTTGTTATTGAGCATTGCTAATGACCTTAGGTGGTTTTGTGCTTTTGCTTACTAGCATGTGTAGGAGCTCCCTCATTGCTTGAAATACTAGTGACATATGTTTGTGTGACCTTGCTTTTAGAATTTGTTAGGTGAGCTCTAGCTAGCCTGGCATTTTTATTGCTTAATTAGGATCTTTGTAAGGTGCTAGAGAACATATATAGAGAGGTGTAGTCTTGACTAGACCGATAGTTTAATTCCGCACTTATTTTGGTTAGACGGCGCGATTAAATTTAGAAATGACTATTCACCCCCTCTAATCTCGACTCTACACCTGTGTAAATAGCACCTAGCAAGAATTACCTTCAGCTTTCCTCCTATCTGTGCAGCAGAAAACATGATTTCACAGGTTGACATTTGACATACAACAACAAAGTAAGGAACATCTTCCAAAAAAAAGGAGTACGTGTGGCGCTTGAATCACTCTAGTTTATTCGCCTTCAGGTGACAAATGAAGTAGGCAGTAGTCTGGAAGGCAATATTCTTCAAAATCAGATGCAGCTGTTCAACCAGGTACCGCAGGAATCTTGGATGGAAAAAAATGTAAAATTGCTGTAGAGGTTGAGAAATATGGAAGAGAAACTTAATGAATAAAGAGCACATGCCTTCTTGTTGGAATATCTGGATAGCTTCTTCCCTGAATTGACAATGCAATATCATGAAACTAGAAAGAAACATTATGGGCCAGCCGCGTCGGGTTGCTCGTGCTCGATGGACGCACTGGGCACGCTGGGCTGCCTGCGGGGGAGGACACTGGACGTGGTGGCCGCGCTGGGCTGGCCACTGGCTGCGCCGGAGGGGGTGCCTGGTGGAGTGCCGCCCACCAGTCGGGGCCGCACGTGCTCCACCAGAAGAGCGGCGGCGCCTCCCCACGGCAACCAACGTTGGGATTGGGGCCAGGACGAGGTCGATCCGGGGCCGGAGGTCCCGCCGGTGGCGCCCTGGCCAGCGGCGGCGATGGCGTCGCCCTCCCCCATCGCGTTCTTTTTTTCGGCCGGACTTCAGTTTTCGCTCAGTCTCGGTCTTTGTACGATGCGGACATGCGGCGGTATTGGGAGAAGTAGCATAAGGGTAATTTTGACCTTTCACGTCTCAACCAGTGGCCAAATTAACAGAATACCCTAATAGAGTTGACAAAAGGCCATAGAAGGAAGAAAATTTTGTTTCAAGGCTATAAAAGTAAGTTAAAGAAAGAAGTCATACAAGGAAGATGTAATTTTTTTAGGGTCATATAGGTAAAAAGCTTTACTAAAATGGTGGAATTCTCCTAATATTTTTAAATAGTAGTAAAATACTATCACTAGTCATAACATATGAGAATTCTTACTAGGAGGTATTTGGTAGGAAAAATTCATACTAAATTTTAAATATTAAAACACTTGAAGAATCCCAACCAGGAGAAGTAGAAAATTCTGGTTGCGTACAGGACACCTTGCCGGCATCCAAAGCCTGCCCAAGTGGCCATTGCTTCCTCTCATCAACGCATAATCTGGAAGCCCCTAGATTTGGTTAGGTGAAACTGCGCTGGAAACACACCCAACGCAGCAGCCAAAACAAAGGCGACGGAGACTACGCACGAGCCACTATACGGTACCTTTAACGAGGAATCAGACCGTTTAGCTTAGCTATGGTAGATAGATGAGCCTGCTTGTCAAAGGATTAGCGGAGGAAATACTACTTTATTTGCCTCAGATGCAGAGCGACGATGCCGACGAGACGATTCTCTTGCAAGGCAAGGTAGACGACGGACGGACCAAACGGGGAGGGCGACGCGACGGGGTGACCATCTCTATGCGCGCGGCTTTGCCGTTTGTACCCACTCGCTTGGTGTGCGTGCGTGCAACGCCAATATGGAAAATTTTGAGCAGTGCCGAAACCTTCTCGCTCAAGCTAGCGAAAACCCTTTTTACTTATTCGTGGTAGCTTTCCTTAGCTCTTTCGAACGCAACGACGCGCTGTTCGCTCGATCCTCCGTGCGTGGCTGTCGCCGTCCAGTGGGCGTCGTGGCACGATCCATCATAGTACTGCAAAGCAACTAGACCTGCCATATACTCGAGCCCGGATCGAGCCGCGATTGATCGACAAATAGCAGTACTAACGTCCGGTCCCGGCAGGCGGCAGCCTTGCGTTGCGTGAAGGGCTGCGCGCGGACAGCTGGAGACAGGCAGCGGGGCGGGCGGGCGCGGCCCTGGCGCCCGGCAAGCGAAGTAAAGCGTGTGACAGGCGGGAACCGCGGCGGCGTCACGCGGGCCACGACACGGGTTTCAGTTAAAGACGGCAACGGCCACAAAATACCCGCGTACCCTGGATATCAAATCGGGTGGGCGTGGATACGGGCGACAGAGTGCATTCGCGGGCACAGGTGCGGGCAGAGTTTTAAACCCAACGGGTATTTATTAACGGGTAAGAAAATAGCATATCCGTATCCGCAAACCCGCCTTACCTACCTGACATGTGGGGTCACGGCCAACCAAGTATATATTGGAAGACAGAAACCCTAGAATCCCCACCCGGCCACCCCAGCGCCGCAACCAGGGTTCGCCCACGATGCATCCCTTCGCGGAATCACACTGCGCGACTGCGCCGCGGCCAGTCCGCTCGCACCCCTGCCCTTTGCGATCATCGCGGCGCCGTAGCTTGCCGCCCCGCCCTGTGCTCCGCTGGCCTCCAACCCCCTCCCGTTCGCCGCTCATCCAGGCTTCCAGGGGCTCGGCGCGACCGCGCAGGCGGCGTAGCTCGCTCGGCCACCGTCCGCTCTAGGCTGGGGCTCGACGACGGCGCGGCCCACACGTCTCCCGGGCAATGACTGCTGGAGTGCTGGCCCCACAGGCCGCCATCTCCGCCCCCCACACCGCCGTCCCGGCCGCGCTGGACGCCATGTCCGCCCAGCAGGCCACCATTGTCTTCCCCATCTGGCGGGTACGCGGGCATGCCCGCGGATAGCGGGTACGGGCACCAGTTGCTGCCCGTGGCGGGTGGCGGGCACGGGTGCGGGCACAAGATTTTGCCCGTGGGCGCGGGCGTGTGAAGCCACTATCCGCGTTGATATTGCCCGTTGCCATCTTTAGTTTTAGTTCAACGCGTGCGCACGGGCCCGAGCCGTAATAACGCGCCAAGCGAGGGGCTTTGGCTATTGCTGCTGTCTACCTGTTCGTTTCGGTTCAATTGGCTTATAAGTCATGACTGAAAGTACTGCTGGCTGGTTTGGTGTGAAAAAAAATATATTATTCAAGTCATAGATTATAAATCAGATACGAACGAATAAACCAAAACAAAGGCCGATCCTCATCACGTGATGCCGTGATGGACTCGAGTCGAAGGTTGCCGGCCGGCCTGCATTTACGTCACCCGATAGGGTTCCTTCGGCTCGCCGCTATACTGTCGTCTATTCGTCTACCGCCTCCATCTGGTTCACGGTCGTCGGTCGACTGCCTTCTCTGCATTGTCTTCCTCTTCCCGTTTTCCCCAGCTCAGTCATCATCGCCATGGCCATCCCTCGTAGTAATTGACAGATCCACAGCTCATTTCCAAAAAGACAAACAATCCACGGCCAGAGCACGAATCTGTAAGAGCCCACCACGTTCCTAGTGGGCTTCAAATTTGATGGGCTGCTATGGTTATGAACCAGAGCCCAAACTTCAATCTAGGCGGTCCAATCTGCCCATGTATTTCAGGCTGCAAAAAGGCCCCCGAAGATAGGAAGATGCCCGCCCGCCCGCCCGTGCGTTGGCATTTCTTTGAAGGAATTCCTGCAAGAGAAAATCTGGAGAAAAGGCAGAATTTTGACCAGCAAGTTGGAACCCTGGAAGCTTGTAAGTACAGCAACTGGTTTTCTCATCGACACCCCCTCTTACAGTTCCAGGTCTAGCGGATCATCGAACGATTCTGGACGAGATCGGTAAATCTCCAACTATCATCCTGCAGGCTTATAAGCCTTAGTTTATCAGCCAATTATAAGCCTTAGTTTATCAACGAACATTATTTTTCTCTCACACCAAACTAGCCGGTAAAACTTTTAGCCATAGCTTATAAGCCAATCCAACCGAAACGAACATGCTTTTGCTTGGTTTGAGGAGCAGCCCCGTCGCAGTATATGCAGCATGCGGTTGTCCGACTATTTCCGCTGGAAGCGATCCATGCCGTGGAATTAATGAATGGATTTTTGCTGGTGGAGTGCACGCGTTGGTGACGGACGGACTGGTCTGTTGCGGCAAACCAAACAACATTTAGACCTTGTTTGTTTTGGCCCGGAACCTATCCAGGTGACGTGAGCCGGCGCGACTCGAGCGGACACGAGGCCACGGCGCGGCACGAGGCGACGGTGACGGCGACCGCTTCCCATCGAACGTCCGCGCTCTCCGCCGCCTTCTCGCCGGGAACGCGTCGCCCTCATCTTCCTTGCCCCCTTCTCTCCCCATCGCTAGATGCTTGCTAGATTTGTCGCTCGATTCATCGCTCAGGCGCTAAGGTTCTTGCCCTTTTCCTCAGTATATCCAATCCCCTGTTGCTACACTACGCCTACGAGTGCTTCCCCTCTTGTGTTTGTTCCTTTTCTCCTTGCTAGTATTTCCATTATAAGAAGCAGCTCGCAGCCTTCCTGGCCGGCTGGCGACGGCGATGCACACCACGCTGCTTGTGCTTTGGAAATCGTTGCTACTGAATTACATGTCTTCGTCCAAGTTCATGAGAATATTCAGTGTACAGGGGAGAGCCAGAGCTTACTAGCTTCTTTTCCTAAGCACTTTGGGGAGCCATCGCTCGGTTATACTGTATCTATTTTCTACTTCTACCTTACTAGCTTCTTTTCCCAAGCACTAATTAGAACCTGCTACTAGGTTCCAGCTTTTGAAACTAGTCTATTTGGCACTACTGTTCTCGAACCCTGTTGATTGGCTAGATCCAAATTGATGATTTTTGTGAAACGTCATTTGCTCTAAAGCAACCCCGGGCTGCAGTTTCTTGGATGGGTGATGATTGATAATCTCGTTTCTGAACATGAGTACTAGTAGTGTTACTAGTAGTGAAATACCTAGTTAGTGACGATCGGGATGTATTTCTGGATTTCTGGTGTTTGTTTTTGTGCTCTTGTCGATTGTAGCATTTCCACATTCTCTATGATTGTTGTTTCTAGATTGATGTGGGGAGGTGCTAGCTTGCTCGTGACGTTCCGTTAGAAAAAACAGTGTGCTGCACTTTTATGGAAAACTATTGGAAAACCTTGGGAAGGTAGGGTAGTCAGCCAATGCAATTAGATACGGAGCTACACCTCTTCTCCTTTTGAGAATTCACATTACAAGCTTATTATTTTGATTTGCTCATTTTTTGTGAATGCACGTAACCGATAAAAGGAACCGTGAGAAATCAGTGATTATAGCATGTAGTAGAACTAGAAATACTGGTATTGTATTAAAAAAAATCCTGTTATGTATTGCAAAAAGTTACCATGTATCAGTTTTGATTACTGAAACTACTAATGAGAAGAATTTTGGAAACTGCAACTCCAAAAAATGACAGCTCCATGGTTGTTGTATCTTTGTTCATTTGTTTGTTTATCACAAATTAAAATGCATAAGGACGGTGCTTCATTGTTTGTGAATAATACTGAAATAACCCGCAACATGAACATATTGTTTGTATTAGCTCACTTTGTTTCTAAGAAAATGCACTTCTAAGTTGTTCACTGTGCTTCTGTTCTAGTATCAATCATCTTAGTATTATTTTGACCGTTTGTATTGGAGCTACACCATGAGATTTTCTTAGTATTATTTTGACTGCTATAAGAACTGTTCCAGTATGCAGTAGTGTCCTTGTCTCAGGTTTCCAATGATCTCACTAGAATTACTCAGATATAATGGTGGGTTTAGTTACTGAATTTTTTGTGTTGTTTGTTCAGCGCTAGCTGGTTATTCAGTTTCACTAGATGGTTTCTTGTTACTTGTATTATTATCTAGATGATGTCTTGATTTGCCAAATGGCATGCAAAAGTAGCTCAAATCAGTCTAAAACTCTGAAATGCTCAAATCAGTCTAAAACTTTGAAATCCTTCCTACTGTCTTTTTATCCGGATAATGGGGTGGGCATAAGCTTATGCTGCTGCTTGCAACATCTGAATATTCTATTTTTCTAACATGTGTGTTAGTCTTAATAAAATTTTTGAATTTCAGACGTGGACTTGGTTTATGCTATATGCTCGTCTCTTCTCAGTTCTGTTGTTATTTGGTTACTAACAAACCGATAACATTGCTGTTATGCCAGTTACCGAGAAGTAGTAGTGACTGCAGTAATAAAGTTATTTCAAATACTCAATTATCACCTCTATAGCCGGTTGCATGAATATAACAGGAGCAGGAGTTATATGCAGCTGTGTGCCTACTAGTGCTAGGATTATTTAAGGGCAGGGCTTGAACTGTCAATCAAACTAATAGGTCGACCAGTAGAGTTTTTACAAATCACACTGGTGAGGCGAATGGTCCAGTATCTCACTCTCAGTTAAGGTAGTTCAGAGCCAGGCTAGTTCCCATCAATTATTCATGTTATTTTGATATACTATATTTGCAGTTCTTTATCTCTCTATTTTGATTCTGGAGCAGTTCAGTACTTCAGTTTGTTTCTGAATTCTGCGATGTGGTTGGCCACAAAGTGAGTTTCTGAATTCTAGAGCAGTTCAGTACTTCAGTACATGGTCATGCTGTGCATGCCAAAAGTCACCACAAATTATCTCATGAGCATGCTTATGTACACTATCTCAGGGGGTAAGTATGTGTAAATGATGTCTGCAGTTGGACCTTGCAAGTAGGCGTAGTCTAGCTGTCCACTCTTGCTCTTATAGGACTTTGTCAGTATCATTAATAAAGCTGCAAGTCCAAATCTAGCTATGCAATGCAATGAACTATTCCACTTGTTACTATTTATCTAGCAATATTTTTTTCTTAACAAATACCTTTTCTTGTTACTCGTAGATCCCTCCAGCACCATTTGGAACTGAATTACTCGAGCAAGTGGGAGTTACAAAAGTCTATCACTACAAGAGTGACCGTTGTGAAGTTGCTTACTGTTTCTCGTAGATTAGTAGTAGTTCGGTAGTTGGGCACCAATATACCATGGTTAAATAGGACTTACAGCTTATTATTTATGTTCAAGTTCAACAACCTTCATGTTTGTTTTGGATTCAGGTCTTCGATACCCTGCTGTAGCTTTGGTACTGCATATTAATCTCATTTTTTTGTTGATGACAAGCACTTACATCTGTTTGTCAGGTCATGAAATTTCTGTTGGGTTTTGCTTTGCATGGTAATTTGAATTGTTTCAAGCTTGATCATATTTTGCTGTGTTAGTTAAATGCCTGGATATGTGAACATGCTATCAGTAGCCCGGGATTTATCTCTGGCCAAAGCGAGCAACAAATAAGAGCCTCCTGGATTGGTTCTGCTGGGGAACGAAACCTAGACCTGGAATGAGTGACCGCAAGTGGATCAACTAATTCCAGACCTAGATTCCGGGCCTGGATTGGATCCCTAGCTGCCGAACGAGGCCTTAGGCTCGGACTTGTAGGATCGGATGCTTCCGCATCGCATGACTCCATGAACCAAATACGCCATATATCTCTACCCCGGCTCCGTTCGTTTACACCGTTCCCAGTCAATCCTGGCCTGGAATGTTTTCGGGCCTATAGAAAATAACGAAGAAACGACAAGACCATGAATGATTGTGGCCAGGAATCACCCCCGCCCGCTCCCGCACCCTCCCCACATCCACCGGCGCCAGAAGCCTCCACGTCATCGATCCATGGCACCCCGACGTCCCCAATCAGCCCTCGGCCTGCCCATCCCTCCTTCCCAATCGGCAGCGGCGGTGCCGCTCCCGGGCCCAGTTTAGTTACCCAAAAATTTTGCAAAATTTTTCATATTCCTCGTCACATCGAATCTTTAGACGCATGCATGAAGTATTAAATATAAATAAAAAATAAAACTAATTACACAGTTTAGACGAAATCCACGAGACGAATCTTTTAAGCTTAATTAGACTATGATTGGACACTATTTACCAAATAACAACGAAAATACTACCGTGCCCATTTTACCAAAAATTTTGGAACTAAACTCGCCCCCGGTTCCCATTCGGCAGCGACGTCCTCGGCTTTATCAGGGTGCCCCCGACCGCACGCCGCCGCCGCTGTAGCACCCCTCCGCCCCGCGCCTCTCCGTCCCACCCTGCTCCAACGAAGCACCTGCCGCCGCCCGCCCTCATCAAAGCCTGCTGCCGGGGTCAGGGCGCCGCCACCGAGGGCCGCCGCCACGCCGTCGCTTCTGGCTCCTGGTTCTCGCCGACCAGCAGCAGCAGCAGCCCCGCCCTCCCAAAGCCTCTGCCACGAGCTCCTGCCGGAGGTGCGCGGCCGTGCCCGCGCAGCAGGGAGGGAGGCAACCACTGCGCCTAGGAGCACCCGATCTGTACTGTGGCCCAATGCAGTGTAAGCCACATTCTACCTTATATCCTGTGATTCTTGTATGTTCAGTGAAACCTACTGACCCAGTTGTTCAGTGGAGCCTAATTATTCTCTACTGACCCAATGACAAGTGTATTGGGCATTTGGTTGTCGGATCCACATTTTTTCACTGAAACCTACTGTTGTTCTAAAAAATAGGCTACCTAGCTGAACCTGTTTTGATTCATCATCATCAGTATGCTGCAATCGTGCTGTGTTTCTTTTTTGTGATGGACTGATGGCGCTGTGTTTCTTTGCAGAGAAACAAGAAGTGAAGAACGAGAAGAAACGAAGAAGCTGATTGAGACCTCAGGTATTTCAAGTATCTCCGAATCTCTTCTTCTCTAGATGGAGAACATGCTAATTCAATTGTTTTCATGTGTTGTACCATGATACTGTCGACATACACATTCCTAATGAATCTGAAATAAAAGCAAGGCTGAAAGTTTGTTGTCTAAAAATTATGATAACCAAAGTTTGTTTACGATAACCATTCCGGTTGCCTGAAAGGCTGAAATAAAAGCAGTACAAGTTTGTTGCCTGAAAGGCTGAAAGTTTGCCTGAATCAACTGAAAGCATTGCTTCATATGGTCAACTCTTAGTGGTATGGAATTTCAGAAGTATTGGTTTGTATTTAACTTAGCTGTATAGGGCCTGGACGAACAAGCACTTGAGTTAGTCTTGGGTCTCGGCGACAGCGTAGACCCCAGCTTTCATTTTTATGTTCCACAGCAAGGGAGAAGCGCGCTTAAGTTAGTCTTGGGTCTCAGCGACAGCGTAGACTCCGACTTTCATTTTTATGTGCCACAGCAAGGGAGAAGCGCGGCAACGGCAGTAAAAAGGACTCGATAAGGACAGTGGTGCACATCGAAGAAATAAGAGTGTTTTAACTTTTTACATGTGGCCAGGCCAGAAAAAGAATCGGCCAGCAAAGAAACCGGCCAGGAAACTACAAACATGAATACGTTTGTTGATGTGTGTCAAGTAGTAGTGCTGACTGTTGATGTGTGTCATACATACTGTTATTTTGTGTGAATTTAGCCTCAGTCTGAGTTCAGGACCTCATCCTGTCAAAATATCAGCAAAGTACATGAATACGTCAAAATGAACCCGTGGTATGAAAATACAATTGGTCATAAGTAACTGCATCTCATGCATTTGCGTTTGTTTTTCAGAAAACTAAGAATCATTTCTGCCTACAAGTTATATCCAGAGAAATTTGACAAGTTAGGTCCCAAGTTCAGAAAACTAGAATCATTTCTTTGCTAAATCACTGTGCTCTCTTTGCTTCAGTGATCATGATCATCCCTGTAAATATGCAGTGATCATGATCATCCCTGTAAATTTGCAGTGATTGCATTTTAAATGTTGTTTCCAGTGATTGCATTTTAAACTGTCCAGTTTAAAATGCATTTCAGCATTGTCTTTCAACTGACGGGTTGTAGCAGTAGCAATGTGCTTGTAAATCTTTGGTACAGTCCTTCTCTTTGGTACAGTCCTGCTTTTAATTTGACACTGTGATTTAAACTCACCAATACCAAATATGTACTGATGCTGCTTATTTCTGTAACGCAGTGACACCCTCACTCTATGGTATAATTAAATTCACTTTGTGATTTACTTTGGTTCGCATGCTTGTGATTTAAAAATAGTGGTGTGTGGCTGTTCTTGTCTGCAGTACCTACCAATACCAAATATGTACTGCTGCTGCTTATTTCTGTAACTTGGGAGGGGTGTCCCATGAATGATTTGGATATGATCAACTGCTTCTTTCTGTGACCATCCTCAAATTTTTCTTTGTGGGTTATAAATTTGCTGTCACTTGCATGAGTGAACCTGTTCTGGTTTTGATGTGGTTGAGTAAGGCAGAAAGTTAGAGTCAGATCTGTTTAAATTCCATTGCAGAAAGTTCTTTCTATTTTTGTTTTGGTTATTGCACAGGACTACATGAGAGTGATGCTTATTAAGCAGGTAGATAGGACTATAGGAAGGACTGAGATTTCTGAGTTTTTTCAAAGTTTGCTCCGATGGTTGACAAAGATCTAAATTTTCATTAGCCTTTGATCACTGCAACTCGACAAAAAACAATATGAGGTCACTTAGAACCATTGGTATAACGGTTCATGTTATTTGCTCTACTTGTTCATCTAACTGATAGAGATCCTATAATCATATGTCTCTGCCTATTGCAGATTAATCTCTATCTCTACTCCTAAAAAGATACTGGGAATCGTCAACAGACTACTTCGCGCCGCCACCAATGCATCACCCCGACTCCCCCACCTCCCTGACCCTACGCACCCATCCACTCCCCGCATCCCTCCCCGCCGCTGCCATGCCTGGCCCGACCCGGCGCCGCGCCGCCGTCGTGCCTCCCTACCCCGTCGACGAGAGCCGGAGATCGGATGTCGAGTGGCCCCATGGTGTTGTGCCCTTTCTGGTGGCGGCGCCGCTCCTCGCCCATCTCTTCTCCGCCCGATTCCCTCCATTGGTCTCCCTCCCTGCCTCCACGACGGCACGGCCTCAGCCTGATCCTCGCCATGGAGAAAGAAAAGCTCGCGGTGGCGCAATCCATCCTGAGTGGCGCCGGAGAGGCCGTCTCCTAGCAGCGCTGCTCCTCTACTGAATGCCCTGTCGTCGCCCTGTACAGTCGATGCGCCTCCCTGCCCTGCAGAGGGTCTCTCAGCAGTCAGCCCCGATCCACCCCCTCCATGCTGCACCCAGAGGGATCTCCGTGGGGGGAGGTACTCCTGTGATTGTGTAGAACTTGGACCAATATGGTTGTGTTATCGATGCCTGGATGTTGAACCCCAATTCGCTCTTCCATTATCTTCAAGACGGCGTCATGCTGCCCCCTGGAAAGTAAGAAAAGCTCCTTGCTTCACTGCATGTCGTTAGAAGATTCTCTACCTTTCCTGGAGGAATCAAGGCATAATTACCACTTATACTATGGTTATGGCCTTTCCATAAGATTTCTGGGGTTCTGTAGTAGTTCCGTCTAGATTACATGGTTCCTTTTCTTTTATTTTAATTTCAAACTAAGCTAATTCCAATTAATGGGCTTGACCATTATAACTGCATGTAACTATGTGTATGATCTAAATCCTAAGTAGAGGACTTTTACTGTCTTGTCTGAACTGTCATTTGATCTAAATCCTAAGTAGAAGACTTTTCTACTTAGTGTGCGTTGGTGTATGATATGTCTGTGTGTTTGAGATATATTAGCCACGAATTGTGAAAGTTTCACAGTACATAATTTTTATTCCAGTTCTCATGATAATCTAGGTTGCTTTATCTCAGTATTGGGTACTCAGCAAGAGAATATTTGCTTGAATTTGTCCTCCACTGACAGCCTTGTAAAGCTGCAGGTGCTATCTGTTGCAGGCTACAACCACTATAAACGGATATACCATCAAACTTTACAAAAGGGGCCAGTTTCACTTTGCTGTGTCAATTTGTCTTTTCTGCATATAATGAATGATATTCATTTCTGCACCCATAGAAACTGGAGTTCATAAATATGGCTCAGTGACTAATTATGTGGTATATAAGCTAAAGAGGTAGGTTTGGAGCAGATTTGGGTGGGTTTGATGGTAAACCTGATGACGGCAACCATGTCGAACTAGAGAAAAGCAATGTGCTGTTAATGCGACCTACTTTCTCTGCTCTGGTAAGGCATTTGCAACCATTTAAAGCAATGTGCTAATGACGAATGTGCAACCATTTAAAACAATGATATTTTAGATGTTATATGCTTCTCAAGAGGATCATTTCTGCTTACCGCTCGACACAAGGCTCCTGGTTGAACTTCCCAGATGTCTGTTACCTTTCAGCTGCTAACTTTCACTGTTTTTCTGAGGGGTTAACCTGCAGCAAGTTGTGTTGTATGTCAGTGTAGACCCTTGAAATTTCTTTCATTTTGTAATATATATACAAGTCATGGTGCCCTGAAATAACCATAAGAAACGGTGGAAGAAAAAATGATTATTAGATAAATGCTATTAATCTCAAAGTCACGTCAACACTTCAGCTTTATATGCAAAAACTCAGTCTTTGATCGGATGCCAAATAAGGGGGGGAAAGGAATTACATAGCCACACTGTTATGATTACGACTACTAATTTCAAACTTAGGATGTGGCAACCATGCTAAAGCATCTGACAGATTGAAGAAATCAAGAACTATGAATTTAGTTCATATTGACTGCTATGTTTTCATGGTATGATCCCCAACATTTTCTCTATTGAATGCTTAAATGGCGTGTTTGGTTTCTTTATTAGTATTTAGTATTGTGTTAATTCAGGCTGCTGCATTTTTGTCCATGCTGCCTAGGAGGCCATCGGTACCTAGAACTCCCAATTAAGCTAATCTAGCATCTAGGAGATCAAACATACATATCTATGAACTTGCTAAGCCTCTGTGGGTACCAGCCCTACTAAAATCAATGATTGCTTCTGCAAGCATTCTCTTTATTGGTTCTTCTAAAGTAATCATGTCCCTGTTCACATGGTAAGAGGTAAACTACAATAAGCTGCAAAAAGGATATTGGTAGGCTCTCTAACCTCAAGTCAGAATCTTGCTAAGTTTATATCTATGGTGACATCTGAGTCCAGCTTGAGTATTTTATTATACATTTTTATTTTTATTTTAATAATTTCCACTTCGCTTTTTCAGTAGCTATAAGCATTAAGGACACGACGATTGATGAGCAGTGTCATGTGGGGGTGCCAATATCAAAGGCGCTCCAAGGCTCGAGACGCAGCCAGGGCAGTCTAAAAGGGGGCACCAGCTGTAGCTAATGACAATGAGTAGTCTGGGGAAAGGATAGAATTAATGAGAGATTAAAGATGATTAATGGGGAGAGAACCAAGGAGCATGTGGCTGGCGCCTAGGGGCTGGGCAGTCCTATATATACCCTGTAATCAGCTTATGAGAAGGCAATCAAGAAACAAGTTATCTCCTAATCTACCTCTGCTGCTCTTAATCTCATCCCCTTCAACATAGGGCGTCCAGGGATAAACCCCACGTCATTACCAACCCAAGCTACGAGCTTCGTAGTCGAGGGTCTGCTACTTGAGCACCAGCGCCCTTGTGGCCTCTCTTCACTGACAGGCTAAAAAGGTCCTATTTTCATATCCCTTGCTATTTTTTATTCGAATAGGAATGCCCAGAATGATATCAAATCAAGGCCGCAACTGACATGATAATTGTCTGAAAGTGCCTGTAACTGATTTTTTTTGCCAATTGGTTAGGCGAGCATTGAAGGGCGGGCCTGGTGCAAGCGGTAGAGTCTTACCGCCTGTGACCGGAAGGTCCCGGGTTCGAGTCGTGGTCTCCTCCCATTGCACAGGCGAGGGTAAGTCTTGCTACTGACACTCTTCCCCAGACCCCGCACAGAGCGGAAGCTCTCTGTACTGGGTACGCTCTTTGGTTAGGCGAGCATTATTCTTTAGTGTTTCTCGCTTCTAGATTTGCCAATCGCCTCGATCAAGTTGTTCTATCCTGACAGGTGACAGTAGAGCTGTTTGAATAATTCTTGTGCATGTAACTTAGGGGGTGTTTTGATCCGGCTACTAAAATTTAGGAGGTGTATTGGGAGGATATTGTATGGGGTGTTCGGATACTAATAAAAAAATAAATTACATAATCCGTCAATACTCTACTAGACATTTTTAAGTCTAATTAATCTGTCATTAGCACATGTTTACTGTAGCAAACCATTGTCAAATCATGGACTAATTAGGCTCAAAAGATTTGTCTCGTAAATTAGTTGCAAATTATATAATTAGTTTTGTAATTAGTCTATATTTAATACTTCATGCATGTGTCTAAATATCCGATGGAACATCGACTAAAATTTAGGAGAGGCAACTATAACACCCCTTTAGTCTTTGCATTACCAGTTTTTTAGTGGGTGTGCGCATGGCTGGTGTTTGCCCGTGCGTGTGTTGTGCTCTGACGTGCGCTATGTTCATGCGGGAGTGCCTCATGTGCAGGGATGAAAACGGTACGGATATTTTCCGACCGTATTCGAAACCGAATCCGTTTAGAGGGGTTGAGATCTGTCCGTATCCGAGTCCGGATATCCAACATCCGATACCGTATCCGTATCCGAATACTCAAATCGCATATTTATGATGTCGATATCCAATCGTATCCTAACCGACATAGTTGACACTATCCATATTCGAATCCAAATCCGTACAGAAATATGAAAACAAATATAATATCGGTGATATCCGTCCGTATCCGATCCGTTTTCATCCCTACTCATGTGCCACATCTGAGACGTCTGGGATGGCATTTGTTGAGGAGAGGTGTGGCGTGCATGCCGGGGTAATGCCTTGGTTTTTGGCTTATAGTTATCGCTTTATATAGTTAATGAAAGGTTCAGAAAACATTGCCACAAGTAGAGTGCTCACGTTCTGTTCTCACTGTTTTCGGTTCGTGTTTGCCTGTGTGTTGTTTAGTAACAAGCTCGCCGGCGTCCAGGCGTGACCGTTCTCCGGCGAAGTCCAACAAGAGCTACATGGCAGATATATACTGCCCGAGAGATTCATATTGACACCGCTGACCGCCTTACTTCGTCACTGCCTACTTTCCTCCCTCACAGCCCCGCTCGCCCGCACCCGTCCTTGCTCTTCCCTCACCACTGCACCCGCTCGCCTTCCTACCTTGCCTCCATGTCGGCGAGTGGATCTAAGTGGACACCTCTATGGTGAGGTGTTTCTCGACTATGATATCCTCCATGGTCGGGTGTCTCTCGACGACGAACTACACGTCGGAGGTGTGGCCACACTGGCAACAATCTCCTCCATGGTGACTGGGCTCCTTCACAGGCAAGCGCAACCGGAACTGCACTCTACGGTGGTTATGTTGTAGCATGTGATGGATTTTACGGTGTTGCAACCGTCGATTTGAGATGTTGCAATAGTCGATTTGAGATGTTGCAACATGTTTTTCTAGATGTTGCAACTGTCGATTTAAGATATTGCAACATGTGTTTTTTTTGGATGTTGCAACAGTCGATTTGAGATGTTGCAACATGTTTTTTTTTTAATGTTGCAACATTCGATTTAAGATGTTGCAATATGTTTTTTTAATGTTGCAACTATCGATTTAAGATGTTGCAACATGTATTTTTTGGATGTTGCAATAGTTGATTTGAGATGTTGCAACATGTTTTTTGAATGTTGCAACATGTTTTTTGGGTGTTGCAACTGTCGATTTAAGACGTTGCGACATGTGTTTTTGGATGTTGCAACTGTCGATTTAAGATGTTGCAACATGTGTTTTTGATGTTACATGAGGTTTCAGTATGTTGCAAACCTTTGTTCTTTAATGTTGCAAGCAATGATTAACATCTAATCCTTTTGTCTCTCTTTCCATCTCTCTACCTCACCTACGACAAGGTGCGGTGTCTGCATGCGCTATAGGAAGCGCAACCACCATTACCGTGGTTTACTTTTGCATCACAAGAGAAAGAAGGGAGTCGAAGGGGATGAGCGCTAGGGTAGGACGGGTAGAGCAAAAGCCTCTGGAACCGAAAGGGAAGGAGCGTAGCGAAAGCCTCTGGATCCGAAAAGGAAGGAGCGCCGAGTACAACGGGTAGAGCGAAAGCGTCCGGATCAATTGTTCATATCCGGATGTTCGGCGCTAGTATTTCCCTTTCTATTAAGTTGCGTGAGGGCTCAAACGTGTAAACATGAGTAGGTTGTAATTATTATTTTATTTAATTGTGCTAGTTAGGATTCAAACTTTAAGAGCTTTGTCCCTGGTATCGTGAATGCATCAGCCAATTTTGTTGGAATGTGTATCGAGTATTATGTACGAGTTTGGTTACGCTAAGACTCCGAGTTGTATTTGGCAGTATAGGTTGATGTTGGACTCTATAACCCGGTCTTCTTATAAATACGAGAGAAGGGCTGCTGTGTAACCATGATGACATAGCGACAGATTCGTGAGAGGGTGGCGGCACGTTGCGGGGACCTGGAGCAACCCGGTATTAGGGAGGAGCATCTGTAGTCGTGCCTCGGGGACGTAAGCTTCGGCTGAACCTCGTTAACAAATACCATGCCTCTAGTGTCTATGTGACCTTTCATATTCGTCTTGATAGATCCAATGACGCTTCCGTGCGCGGAGATTAGCAGACAGCTCGCCGCTGTGGGGGCTAATTTCTAACAAATTTAACCAATATAAACTTAAGCTATTAGCTAGGGAAAATGAGCAATTATTCATACTTCGATATTTTCGTCTAATGTGACTGTAGTGAAAACTGAAAACTAAAAGGTTAATATTGGCATCTATCGTTTAGACAAAGACCGCATGGAACTTGGTACCTTAGATGTCCATCGCAATCGGCATTCAAGTTCCGCTGGGCTCCGATGAAGATGAGGCCTGACCTAGTTTGATGATAAGCCCGTCGGCGACCATGTCCACAAGAACCATGCAGAGCCCGCCCGCTCAGCTAGCAATGATAGAAGCCCTCCGCATGCTCACAAGCAGTGACAAGTGAAACTGCACCATTTTTTGGAGCAATTATCTCTTGCAGATACAAGCAACTACCTCTGTTGTAAAATATAAGCGATTTTTATCTAGATAGATAGCCAGAATCCCACTAGTTTGGATCTATCATTCCCCATGGGGATTGGAGGAAATTGAGCCTAAAATTAGTTCTCATCCTCTCCAATTTTCACGTGGAAGCCCTTAAGACACATAGTATTATACCTATTGAATCTCTTCGTGAGTAAGTATTCAGATTTGTGTATAGCTGTTTTTGTTTAAGTCCAAGATATCAGTTTAGATCCTAATCACATCCTTTCATTCATATGACAAAACATTCATTTGAGTTGCACGCAGATGGTTAATTGGTTATACATAAATATCCTGCAATTTTACCATGGTTGCTCCACTCTTCGAGATTGTGTGCCTTGTGTTAGGTGCTATGCAAGCTGCTTGGAATGGTTTTGTGCTACACTTGGAATCTGGTTTATTTGTATAAAATATATCACGTGGAAGTAAAGAAAATACTCCCACCGTTTCAAATTATAGGACCTTTTGGCTTATTCAGATATATTGATTTTATTATGTATCGAGACATATGCCTTGTTTGCTTGTCTTATGAGCCGTACTATTTCAACGAATGAACACTGTTTTTCTCTCACAACAAATCAGTGAACAATACTTTCAGCCATAACTTTTCAACAAAGCGAACAGGGCCATAGTGTATATTTAAGTATGTGACATGCAGCCTATTCGCTGGGTCGTATTTGGCTTATCAGCCAACGAATAGTATTTTTCTCTCACACTAAACCAATCAACAGTACTTTCAGCCATAGCTTATAAGCCAAACCAGTCCAGACGAACCGAACGATGACTTCCTCGTCATGAACTTGAGCTCCACGAATTCATCACGAAGGCCTCCACCTCTAAGAGTCTAGTGACCGTGGATTCATTCTTTAGAAAGAGTGGTAGACCGACTTTGAGATGGCCATCTTGTATGCTGGAGACGGTGGCAATAAAAATTTGCGTCAAGAATGAGTGATTATCTTTTAATACTTGGTATTTAGTTGGCTGCTATTGTTTTCTGTGTGAAGAGGAAGATGAACGCCTGCCACAAATCCCGGGCTCGGCCCCTATGCCTTGTTCTATTGCAACATTTTCTTTTCAGCTGTCCAGCTGAGCAAATAAAAAGGAAACTTCCAACGTAGCAGGAATGATGAAAATTAAGGAAAGCAATATGATGTGGAACCCAAAACGACAAATGGTAAGGTCCCAATTACAGTGTGTTTCTACTCCTTATGTCGAGGTTCTTTACATGTAACCCTTGCCCAACTTGCATAGGGCATGTACAACCTACAGACGGGGTCCGTCTCTAAATGTCTCGAATCAATCGTAGAGATAGATATAAAGACATGTCATATAACCTATAGACAGGGATCCGTCTCTAAGCTATTTAATGTTTTGCATGTAGCTAGGATTAACTATAAATAAATTTTTACATACCATTATGTGGCTATTTGATAGAAAATATATCAAGGATAAATAAGAGCAATATGATTACAATATTTTTTAAAAGCATCAATATATAATTATATTACATATAGTTGCATCGCCTTTTATCTATTTTTCTTTGTTTTCGTAGTGTTGCCATATACTTTGCCAACCCTATACTTTGCACAAATCTTATCCAACTTGGCTCCATCTATTAGTTTCAGGCCGACTCAGATAGCCTGAACTTGCATGGAGACTGCTCTGTGAGTAACAACTTGTTGAATAATAAATTAACCAAAAAAAAAGTTTGGTTGGTTTCATCATATAGCATATATTGTATTTTAGATGCATTCTTCACTGAAAAAACCAGCATATATTTTAGATGCTTGAATGGACATTTCAACAAACACCTAAACTACATGCCGTAGCAAGCTCGCAACACGAACACGAAGCTCAAAGTATCAGCCACAATCAGAGGCAAATCATGAAAGCAACACCCACAAGCAATCACATCAACACCTGGTTGACCAGGGATTCCATGTTGCAAGGGCCAAAGGCGGAGGATGGCCAGCGAGGACAACCTGTGCTTCAACATCTCGCCGGACCCAAACTGCAGGGCAGTATGCAGCAGTAGCTCTTGGAGGACGTCTGCGTCCGATGACTATGGCTGTCGAGCAGCTTCCACGATGAATGGGTCCTACGGCCTTGCCATTCCTCGTATCGCAGCCGGTGGCAACGAGCGTAGTGGCGCTTGGCTTGACGTGGCAAGGAGCAACGCGGCCGGCATGACCGCATGAGGAGGAGCGTAGCACCATCCCGCGCGCAAACCACAATCCGCGAGTGCCCCCACACGGGATCTGAGCGCGGCGTCGACTCGAGAAGACGCGGTCGTACAACGCAGCTCTCCCCATCGATTGGGCCTCGGAGCACGGGCCTTCGGCGTCGTCTCGTGAGGCAATGGGGAGTCCGTCTCCAAGTGAAATAGAGGAGTTTTTCGCAAAATTACCAACATGGAGACAGGAAAGGAACGACCGTTGCACGTGCCCTTATGTGTTTCCTTCTCCCATCTGGAATGAAAGCTTCCGGGAAAAGGCTATGCTCTAACGTTGTTTTCAACAACGGCATCATGTCATCAAAGGCACGAGACTTGCTGTGCAACCTTCTGATGGTGATTGTTTTCTTATGTAGTTTTGTATAGGGATTACAGCGGTTCGGATAAGATGTGGGAGAAATAAATATCTACCCGTGAAAAATTTCCTCATATTTAAAATTTTGTATCTATCTATACACTTATATTCACACCATAGATGGAATCCCATATATTAGGATCACAAACGGGTGAAAAGATATACACGCACCCATAAATTTGACGATCTTACTTGTGAGTGGAGTTTTATATCTACACTCACACCTATTAGATGCAATACTTGTACCTGCACCCGCTTATATATATACACACTCAAATTAAGCTAGTAATCTATTCGTCCCAAATTATAAGTCATTCCAAAAATTTTGGAGAGTCAAAGTATCTCAAATTTGACTAAATTTGGATTTGAGGGAGTAACTAATTGGGGTCTGTTTTTTTAAAATAAAAATAAAAATAAAGAGAGCTTATGGTAGGAACACTCAGACTCAACAGGCAATTCAGTGGATCGTTGCACTTTTTTTAAAAAAAAAAAACAGCACAAAGTAGGTCACCTTTTTAAGAAAAATGGCACAGAGTAGCTAAACTTATGCATTTCCCAAATTATGGCCTAAACATCTACCTAAAAAAGGGTGCTACTGCTAACTATGTGCCACGAAATCACTCTTCAGATAACTATCCTGCCACCGCAATTTTACAGGCTTCAATCATCACAAATCCCCATCATGGTCTTAAAAGCATGAGAAACAACCAGTGGTAAAGGAAGGACCTCTGTGTTTAGCTTTACACTCCTCAAATCCAGTAGAACACACGAGTTGAAAACAATATTTGAAAATTATGAACGAAAAAGCTGTAAGCCAGGCTGCGGTCGCGGAAAAAACGAAGAAAATAGCTGTGTGTAGATTTGTGATGAAAGATCAGAGAAGACGCCAGAGTGATTTGTGATGAAAGATCAGAGATATAGATCAGAAACAGAAGACCTCGAGGTCAGGCAGGCAGCTCTTCTCCATCCGAGAAAAATCAGAGAAAACCTTTACCAGGTCCATCTAGTTGTCGTTTTATCTGGACTTTTGCAACACCATCCCGGCAGCATTAAATTGACTTCACTGTTGGCACAAGGACTATCAGTCCAACGTCAGCGAGTCACGTTCCAATGGCCGTGGGTATCTTCGCAAATCGTGGCTCCCTGTCGCCGGACCACTCTCTCGGCGCGTTCCGGTTCAGCCAAGTCTCTTGCCGTGCATGACAAGTCACGCTACAGTATCTTTTAGCCGGCCTTTGTCACTATCCTTTCTTGCTTCTAAAACAAGTATGGATTTTCCTACATGCTCAAAGACCTTAATGCTCTATTAGGGTCACCTAGAACAGCCTTTTTGCTTCCGAAATCCTTTGTGTCGGTACATTTTCCCCGGAGCAAAAAAAATTCTACAAAAGCATCAAGCATGCCAAATGATGGGCAATAGTGTTTATTTAATCCCCACCTAATTGGCTCTCCACTTTACGTCCCTTGAATCGCACCCGTCATCATCGCTAATCTTCCCATCCTCGCCGTTAATCCCCATGGAAACAAACTTTCCAGGCAGCATCACACGAACAAACACTAGCGCAGTACGAGCATGCTCAGTGTTCAGGGTCGACTTGCCGTAGAACAAGGGTTATGCCGCGTGCTGATGACTGCTCTTTCTTTCTTGTGCAGGCAGCGAGAGGGGTGGGGGGACGACACGACACGACACGACACGGCGCGATCCGGTTGGGTCGGGCCGCCGGCCGGCTGGGCGTGCGTGCTTTGGGCCTTGTTTAGATGATGGTTGAGAACATTATAACATTTTCATTTGTATTTGACAATTATTGTTCAATCATGGTCTAACTAGGTTCAAAAGATTCGTCTTGTAATTTACAATTAAATTATGTAATTAGTTATTTTTTATCTACATTTAATACTCTATACATGTGTCCAAAGATTTAATGTGATGAAGAGAGAATGAAAAAACTTAATCTAAACAAGGCCTTGTCTAGCCAGCGAGCTAGCTAGCTAGCTAGCTAGGGCTCCATTCCATCGGAGCTTGGCTTCGCTTTCAAGTCAAGTCGACGCCACCTCCCCGTCTCCCCCTCCGGTATTGCTAATTTGGCTCCGTTGGGTGCACACCCCATCATAAGGCGCATCATGGAGTTCGGTTGTGGTGCAGGTGGTTGTTGCTCTGCTGCGCCCCCGAGCAGAGCTTTTTGCTGAGTGGCAGTGTCTGCTGGGCGACCTAAAACCGCACCTCGGGCCGCGAGCTCGGCAGGGTTTCGTTTCGCGCGCATGGAGCCACCAGCAGCTGGGTGCAGCGGCAGCGGGAGGACGATGGGGTTCCTTCTTGCCGTGGCCGTCCTGCTCTCGGCGTGCGCCCGAGAGTGCCTTGCCATGACCGACAGCCAGGACAGTGAGTAACCATGCATTCACTTGCTTTCAGATACTGTTCTCTTCTGTCTTCTGTCATGTGAAGTCAGGTTAGAGCTTCGAGCTGCTCTGGCTTCTTTCTCTGTCCACAGTCAGGATCAGGGAACTGTGATGCTAATTGTTCTCTTAGTAAAAAGTGAAAGATTTACTCAGGTAGGAAAATCAAATGAACCGAGGAGTTTTGTTGCAGCTTCTGTGCTCCGGGCGTTGATGGATCAGTGGCAGAACACGCCGCCGTCCTGGGGACAGTCCGACGATCCCTGCGGAGACTCGCCATGGGAAGGAGTGACATGCGGCAGCGACAAAGTGATCTCCATGTAGGTGTCCGCACAACTCTGACCAAAAAAAAATTCCATTGCACACTCATTCTACGATACTGATGAGCCTACTTGACTTCCATGCATGCGACTCTTTCAGAAAACTTTCCACCATGGGCATTAAAGGAACTCTAGCTGCTGACATAGGCCAGCTCAGTAACCTCCAATCCCTGTATGTGGAATCACCCAGCTAGCTAATACTTCGATTAGCCTTTCTGTTCTTGCAGTTTGCCACGGTGAACCATTGGCTAATCGTGTGGGTATGCAGGGACCTGTCATTCAACAAGGACCTCGGCGGCGTACTCACTCCGACCATCGGAAACCTGAAGCAGCTCACCACCTTGTGAGTTCTTGATGCGTCCTGTGTTCTTCTCCATCTTGGTTTCTGCTCGCTTGTCTTGAGATGTTAACAGAAACTGCTTGTTTCTGCAGGATTCTGGCCGGTTGCAGTTTCCATGGCACCATCCCTGATGAGCTAGGGAGTCTGCCAAAGTTGTCCTACATGTAAGAATTTCTTGTTCTAGGTGTATAGTGGTCAGCTGTCCGGCCTTTTTGTTCTTCTGAAGTTTGCTGTCTTTGGATAAAGTTTGACATCATTCCCTTCCAGGGCACTGAATTCAAATCAGTTCTCTGGAAAAATACCAGCTTCGCTGGGAAATCTCTCGAGCCTCTACTGGTTTGATATCGCCGACAATCAATTGAGCGGTCCCCTGCCGGTTTCGACAAGTGGCGGAATGGGTCTAGACAAGCTTATCCAAACCAAACACTTGTAGGTCCAGTGATTTTGTTGACTGCTGTTCCTCTACCAGCAGCTGACCTGAAACGAATGAATGGCTAACCGAAGTGTGACCTGGTTTATTCGTTCTTCTGAATGTTTCTCTGCAGTCACTTCAACAAGAATCAGTTGTCTGGTCCAATCCCTGACGCTCTCTTCAGCCCGGAGATGACCTTGATCCATCTGTGAGCTCGTGAATCCCACTGTTTCAAGACTATTTTTGCAATTCCACGAAGTTTACTGACACCCTAAGATACTTGGCGCAGGCTCTTAGATGGAAACAAATTCACCGGGAATATCCCAGACTCTCTTGGGTTTGTTAGTATACTTGAAGTTGTGTAAGTTTCCTTTCGTTAGAAGAAATTGTACAGGTGAAGGCTATACATAATTTCTTACTACCAAATATGAAATTGACGAACATTCCCCTTCTCTGCGTGTTGTTTTGAGCAGACGGCTGGACAGAAATTCCCTTTCTGGCCAAGTTCCTTTAAATCTGAATAACCTCACCCAAGTAAATGAGCTGTAAGTTATTCAAGACTTGCACAATACTCCCCCTTCCAAATAATAAGTTGCTTTGACTTTTTTTACATCCATTTTACTATACATCTAGATATAATAATATGTCTAGATACATAGCAAAATGGATGAACCAAAAAGTAAAAGCGACTTATAATTTGGAACGGAGGGAGTACTTAGTAGCATTGCATTTTTGTGCAAGAGAAGATACAGTAATACTAAACAGAGTGTGGGTATGTTTTTCAGCAACTTAGCCAACAACCAGCTCACCGGAACATTGCCAGATCTAACTGGGATGGATCTTCTGAATTACGTGTAAGCAATAATGAGCATCATGAAAATCTATTAGTATGTTATTTGAACCCATCAGTGGATAAGGTTAATCTGAAATTCTTCTGGTCTAACTACACCTCAGCGACCTGAGCAACAACACTTTTGATCCTTCACCATGCCCAGCGTGGTCTTGGAGTCTGCCACAGCTCTCAGCCCTGTAAGTTTCTTCCCCAAACCTTGCAGATTCACATATATAGTATTTAACAAAACTGACATGATCTTGTATGTTCATCAAGGATCATACAGTCTGGGAGGCTCTACGGCACCGTGCCGACAAAGCTTTTCAGCAGCCCGCAGTTGAATCAAGTGTAAGAAAGAGCTCACTCACCAACCTTCGGTGAAATGATCAAATGACGTGACGAACTGGTAACTTTTTGCAGGATCCTCGACGGCAATGCGTTCAACGGCACCCTGAACATGGGCACGAGCATCAGCAGCGAGCTGAGCCTGGTGAGCTTCAAGGACAATGAGTTCTCCTCCCTGACGGTGACCTCCAGCTACAATGGCACCCTTGCGTGAGTGTCCGGCCCCGCTCCTGCTTCTGGAATCTGTGACATCTCCATCTGATCCCTTCTGGATTCTGCAGGCTGGCCGGGAATCCGGTGTGCGAGCGGCTGCCCAACACGGTCTACTGCAACGTGACGCAGCGGCCGCTGTCGGCGCCCTACTCGACGAGCCTGGTGAAGTGCTACTCGGGGTCGTGCCCGGCGGGGCAGAGCCTGAGCCCGCAGAGCTGCCTGTGCGCGTACCCGTACCAGGGCGTCATGTATTTCCGCGCGCCCTTCTTCCACGACGTGACCAACGACACGGCGTTCCAGGCGTTGGAGAGCATGCTGTGGACTAAGCTGGCCCTCACCCCGGGCTCCGTCTACCTGCAGGACCCCTTCCTCAACAGCGACGCCTACATGCAGGTGCAGGTCAAGCTCTTCCCCGCCGGCAGCAGCGGCGCCTACTTCAACCGCTCCGAGGTCATGCGCATCGGCTTCGACCTCAGCAGCCAGACGTTCAAGCCGCCCAAAGAGTTCGGCCCCTACTACTTCATCGCATCGCCGTACCCATTCCCAGGTCAAGATCAAGATCGAAACTGAACTGCTGAAGTGAGATTCAGTGGCGGCATAGCAGTGTTGACAATCAATTTTTTGATTGTTGCAGAAAGCGAGCCATCGTCGAAGAGCAAGGGCGTGATCATCGGCATAGCAGTGGGCTGCGGCATCCTGTTCGTTGCGCTCGCCGGAGCGGCAGCCTACGCGTTCATTCAGAGGCGGCGGGCGCAGAAGGCCAAGGAGGAGCTTGGCGGCCCTTTTGGTATGTTTTGTGTCATGTTCAGTTCATCTGACAATATATTGCCGCACACTGAGACTGACGACTGTGTCAACTGTCCACTGCGGCAGCGTCGTGGGCTCGGAGCGAAGAGCGTGGCGGCGCGCCGCGGCTGAAAGGGGCGAGGTGGTTCTCGTACGAGGAGCTCAAGAGGAGCACCAACAACTTCGCCGAGGCAAACGAGCTGGGCTACGGAGGGTACGGCAAGGTTTACAGGGGCATGCTGCCGACGGGGCAGTTCATCGCCATCAAGAGGGCGCAGCAGGGGTCCATGCAGGGCGGGCACGAGTTCAAGACGGAGATCGAGCTGCTCTCGCGCGTGCACCACAAGAACCTCGTCGGACTCCTCGGATTCTGCTTCGAGCAGGGGGAGCAGATGCTCGTCTACGAGTTCATGTCCGGCGGCACGCTGCGCGACAGCCTCGCCGGTAAGGACGACGATCATATCTGTTCTGTGTGTCATCAGATTAGAATTGCAAACTGCATGCATGCCGGCGCTGAAGCTGTCAGCTGGGTGGGAAACTGCAGGCAAGAGCGGGCTGCATCTCGACTGGAAGAAGCGGCTCCGGGTGGCGCTTGGCGCGGCGCGCGGGCTGGCCTACCTCCACGAGCTCGCCGACCCGCCCATCATCCACCGGGACGTCAAGACCAGCAACATCCTCATGGACGAGCACCACACCGCCAAGGTCGCCGACTTCGGCCTCTCCAAGCTAGTGTCCGACAGCGAGAGGGGCCACGTCAGCACACAAGTGAAAGGAACACTGGTACTCCAACAAATTTTCATCAGGCTGTCACTGCAGCATCTGGTCATCCGCTACCGCCAACGACCGACTCTTTCGGTGATCTGACCTTTGCCGCATTGATTGTTTCATTCACCTGCAGGGCTATCTGGACCCTGAATACTACATGTCTCAGCAACTGACCGAGAAGAGCGACGTCTACAGCTTCGGCGTGGTCATGCTGGAGCTGATCGTCGCGAAGCAGCCGATCGAGAAGGGCAAGTACATCGTCCGCGAGGCGAAGCGGGTGTTCGACGCCGACGACACCGAGTTCTGCGGGCTCAAGGACATGGTAGACGCAAGGATCATGAACACCAACCATCTCGCGGCGTTCGGCAAGTTTGTTCAGCTGGCCCTCAGATGCGTCGACGAGGTGGCCACGGCCCGGCCGTCCATGAGCGAGGTCGTCAAGGAGATCGAGATGATGCTGCAGAGCGAGGGTCTCAGCAGCGCCTCCACGTCTGCATCGACGTCCGCGACCAAATTCGACGTCACCAAGGGGACTCCTCGCCATCCTTACAATGATCCTCTCCCAAAAAAGGACAAGGACGTGAGCACTGACTCGTTCGACTACAGCGGAGGATATTCTTTCCAATCCAAGGACGAACCGAAGTAGCTGGTTTCTGGATTGACACTATCTTCTCGCTCGGCCTTTTCCTTCCTCCCCAGCAAGTGGATTGACGAATATGTAGAGATATGGACAACCTTTTTTTATTGTACTTTGCTTAATACTTGTGGGAGACTAATGACTTGTATGGTTGATAGGAGAGACACATCAAGAGCAAACCCATCTGCTTCTAAAGTGCTGCTAACTGTTGTTTACGGACTAGAGGAATATCATAGAGCAAAGATGGCAACAGAGGCGTGTTTGGACCATGGGCAACAGCTCGCGCTAAGCAATTCCATCAGCACGAGCAAAGGGATGTCGTTGCCACTCCAAGAGGGCCTATTTGACTCTCCTGTGTGGCTAGTTGCTTCACTCTCACTGCTTTCACTAAGGAGATCCAATACAGACACCTAATAACGATTGCCAGTTTGATCACACGCTGCCTGAAAATCGAGCTACCAACCGATCAATGAGTCCTTAACTCAATTCGAATTCCTTTCCTCCCAAATCCAAATTGAACAGCGCAACTCAGAGTCTGAATTGAGCACCTCCCCCCCTATGGCAAATTAAAGTATTAAACAGCTCTCTATCCAAAAGGGAGAGTTCAGAGAACATGGGAAGCAAACAGACTTAGAGAAGTTGCCTCAAACTGGGAGAGATCAGCAGAGCTTACAATTTCCACACATGCACCAACACCAAACAGGACACCAGCATTGGCAGATTCAAGGGCACAAACACTTCGAAAGATGATTAAATCACAGATCCTAATATGTTGTGCCACAAAAGCTAGTGTTGAGTGTTAGTGTGTGCATCACCTAAATTCTAGTTTCCAGTTCTGAATGTATAGAAATGTCTAAATTTGCACCACGTGCACATTTCATTCAATAAACAATATTAAAAGGGAATACACACAAGGTGCAGCGACTTTCTCCGTAAAATTAGCAGTCAAAATTTTCGATCACAGATCCTTCTTCACACCTATTGATCTAGAATGTGTGTCCAACATCCATTGCTTGTAATTGGTGTACAGAGCTAAGATGACAAATTGTGAAAAACAGAAGAACATTATCAGTGCATCAAAGAGGAAGGGATACCTCTTGGGAGGCTCTATTTGCTGGTAGGTAATGTGAAGTAGAAGTGAGCATAAAAGTGGCAAGCTAAGAACTAACTTTGCCCTGCATGACATGTTTGATCTCTTTCCATAGCTTCCGCTAGGTGAGTAGTATATAAGAAAAAATAGGCCAAGAACAGCTATATACTGTAGAAGAAGCTGGTCACGGCAGATAAGTGGGTACATTGAGAAAAGGGCAAAGTACACAAACCATCCATACATCCGAGGTTCTTCCAGTGCTAAAAGACTTGCAGGTAAAAGAGGAAGCAAAATTGATTTCTCATGAACTGCACATAGAAAACAAAGGGGAAAACGAAATTAATATACTTACAGCACACAAAAAAAAACACTAGCCAATTTACAGTAAAGCATACCTTGGTATGAGAATAGGTAGAAAGAGAAAGAGCTGTTCATCAGAGAATAAAGGAAGCCAAGATTACTTGGAGACTTGACTTGCTGAATGAATGAAGGCAAGAAAGCCAGTATGGTAGCAGAGAGACTCATAAGTTTCAGCGGCTTTATCGTGAACAATTTCTTCCACTTGATAATAACTGAAGTACTACACCAGAAATTTGCAACATAATCCTCATATATGCCTCTCTCAAATGGAGCTAATCGAGAGATCACCTGATATTACAGATTTCACAAGTTCAGTACCAACTGAGAAGCAGTGTAGTAAGTCTATGAAAAAGTATAAAACAAGTATCATGATGAGGAATAGCACCAGATAGTTGAAAACAAAACTCTACTGGTTGTATTTATGTAATTCAGCAATATAAAATGGTTTCCTTGAGCATAAAGAAACAGGAGAGTATAATTAATCATTACCTGTAGGGCAGCCTCATGAGAATGCAAAAATGGCCACCAGACAAGAGCAAAAGTTCCCAAGACCACGAAAGCAAGTTTTGTTACTTCGACAATAGGATACTTTCGTTTGAGGCACTTCCCCAGAAGATGGCTAAAAAAAGCTGGTGCAAAGTACAGGCTCATCTGCAGCACATTATAAAGTTGTAAGATATATAGGAAAGTAATGGGATATTAGAACTTGAAACCATATCCAACAAATTCTTTGTATTAATGAGCATCAAGTGCCCTAGGTTAGTCACTTGGAAGGGTCGTAAACATTATAATAGACTAAAGTTCATGTATAGATTGGGTATGTGTGCAACTGTGCATGTGTATCATTGTGGCTTTCCCATGATCTCATCAAAATAATTGACAGGATGTAATGATCCCCGCTTCCCACTCAATGGCTATTGCCAATTTGAGTGAGCTGACAATCCAGTAATTATGATGTATGAATCAACAGTTGAGAACTAATACTGCACCAATACATATGCATGCCTTATGATAGCATATTTTATTAACTATTATTTCAGGATGAAATGTAAAAAAAAAACAAGATAGTAGGTAGTCCCCAGTTCAGCATCACATCTTAACAGTCCATTGCCAATCACTGTTACTAGGACTCAAGCATAAAGGTAAAGAATAAAATTAACAATTTTGTTGGTTGTTGACGCGATTTTCAGTTGGATCATAGGGTCTGCTTTGTATTCTCAGTGACAACCTCCTGATCTAAGTAAGGAAGTATCCACTGGGTCTGTTTCATAACATTGTGTAATTAGAAAGGCGTGGACTTACAAAAGCATAGCATTCTCTAGGATGTTTGACCATACATGTATGGTAACAAAGCTTATGAACCACCGAATGAACATAATTTTCTAGACATAAGGCAAACCTGTTTGTGATTGATTGCAAGAGTGAAGAGAGCTGCAGCAACAAGCTCATTCCTCGACAGAACACCAGCAGTTGCTCCAAGAGTAAGTCCAAGGCTAATGCAGTTATACTGTAATACAACACCTAGTTGTTAGCCAACAAACAAAATGCAACACAAAGCACTCTGCTGGTCAGCGCACTTGCCCCACCTAAATCACACACATTATTAGTTAGTGCAGTAAAACTCACCTGAAAATGGCCATGATCGATCAATACTAAGCAAGGACTGATCAGGACCATGGATAGCAGCCACATCCACCCCTTCCGTCTCTCCTCTCCACCGATTCCAAGTTTCATGTATGCCCACACAAACCACAAAACAGCAGGGAAGAACACCAACAGATCCGACGAAAGCACTGTCCACCGCATCAGCAACTTCCTAGTGGACCAATTCAACAGCAAGTCTTAACAACACACGATTTTACACGCAACGAGCAGAAAAAATCTACTGGGGCGGGCGCGTACGATTCCATAGATTCGTAGCCACGGGAGGAGCGGAGCGCGACGGCCTCGGGTAGTGAGGCGTTGATGATACGGCCGTGGAGGAGGCTCTGGTAGGCGGAGAGGGGCGGGTAGTCCAGGCCCCAGTAGGCAAGGTCATTGTCGGAGGTGTTGCGGTACCAGTCGGAGGGCGTGAGGTGGAGGGTGAGCTCCATCCAGTGCCGCTGCGCCTCGTAGTCGCCGAACTTGGGCGCCGCACCCTGACCGGAGTAGGGGCCCACGGAGACCAGCACGCGGACGAGGAGCGCGGCGAGCGAGATCAGAACGGCCGTGGGGACCGGCGGTGCCGGTGGGTGCCACGGAAGCCGAGCGGCGGATACGGGCGGATCTGGAGCCGAGGTGCGGGGTTTCCTCGGCTTCGCCATCGGCAGCGTCTCTGTGGATCTCAGAGATTGGCAGGCCGCCTGCGCGCCGGGGACGGAGAGCACACGTTGGGGAGGAACAGGAGCACGAATCTTGATGCCCAACGAAGGGCCACGGTAAGCCCGGTTCCACGAGCCAAAGTTCTGCCGTCTCAAGTGAGTGAATCGAACCCATCCTCCAAAGTGCAAAACCCTCTGCAACTGCAAATGAGATCTTTCTTTAAAACGAAAAATTAATTGATCGTTTCTGGACATCGTGGCATTACTTTTTTATATATTTGAAAGGAATAGTACATGATTTGCTAGATTAATATTCAGGATCTGTTGTCAAAACTCAAAACCTATACGTTTTTTTACAGCAACTCAAAACCTATACGTTGGTTATGGCCAACAATGCTACATGTTTCCTACTTACATTTGATAAATTTTTTAAATGTAAAATCTATTTTTCAACCTTCAGCTAAGTTGATTTTCAATAGTATAATACCAAAAAACCTACACTCCTTATAACTATCATCAAAACCAGCACATCACATAGCAATGTTGTTCTAATTTTTTCATCCCACATGGCGTTTGTGTGGAACGCTTTTGACACACCAGCTATTAATTTTAAATTGAATGTTAGAAATTCAACTTTCATGGTAATTGGAGATTCAAATCTAGATGTCACCTTATTATAATTATGTTACCTCTAGAAAATATATTTTTAATGTATTATTTAAAGTACATTTTTATTTATCATAAGTAAAACCTTTTTTTTACCTTTGACAATGAATATCTAAATTTGTATTTTTCTTTCATTAGCATATGATTTTTGAAATATTAATATTACGTATAATATGACTATAACACTACTTCGATTGACAACCACTCTATTAATATAAGCATATATGTCATATATAGATTAAAACCATGAGTATTTTTAACAACCTTAATTTTGTATTAAAAATCACGTATCAATAAATAAATATAATTTTAGATACTCTTTGTCAAAACTAAAAAATAATTTTACTTAGGACAAATCCAAATGAACTTTAAAAGATACATTTGCAAATATATATGTGTGTGTGTGTGTGTGTGTGTGTGTGTGTGTGTGTGTGTGTGTGTGTGTGTGTGTGTGTGTGTGTAACACAATTCTTTTAAATGTTTGTTTGGATGCACATATATCTACCACATTCCATTTGTGTTAAGTAGATTGGAATGGAAATTAAACTAAGTTTCACTTCGCTCCGACATACATGGATTAAGGTGGATACATGCGTGTTCAAACTGGGACTAAAAGTATGTCCACCAAATCTTTGTTCCCCTCTCCTTGAAATCTGTTGTAGAGTATTGAGAAAGCACAATTGTGAGCTATAGTGAAGTGTTGTTGCACTAGATTGAGAAAATCTTATCTCCTTTATTAAATGTACCCACATGTCAATCATTAGAAATCTCCTTTCTTCTCTCTTCCCTTTCCCTTTCTTTGTGCATGCTGGCCATGGATGCCGAAAATCCAATGGTGTTCGCAAACAATGGAAGAAAGAGGATTGAGAAAAATCTAAGCTTCTTCCCCTTTCTTCAAGGGATTGTGGGGAGGTTTTGAGGGACCGAGGGAAAATATAACGAAAAAAGGATTCTGAAAGGGGATTTGCTGGAGGTAGTTTTTTTTTCTACCAAATCCCCTATATCACTGGTTATGGGGGAAGGGGATTGAGTTTTCTCAATCTGGTGGAGATGCTCTAAAGTGACATTTAGATTTCAACACCCAATTGTCATTAAAGTTCAATTTACCACCTTAAATTTAAAAAACAATAGTCGACCTGCCTAAAGCACTCCATGCAAAACACCGCATGGGATGGAAACTAAGATAGAGTTGGTATGGGGCTGTGTTTTGTCCACTTTCGATAGTTAGAGAGCGCAAGGCGTGTCCAAATTTATAGTTTAGGGTTGAAAATGTTTGAAAATGAATTCTACCTATTTGTAATCTTGGTCGCTGATTTTATATGATACATGGCCCGGATCACTTGGATTGGTTCCAGCTTCCAGGTCAATAACCTATTCACAACTCACACATTGAACGCATCTTGACTTGACACAAGTGCTTTTGTGGACTAATGTGTATTTTTGTAGCGGATAATCACATTGGTTTGAAACAAGATTGGTCCATGGTGTCTTGCCCTTGAAGATGTGTGATAAAGTATGGTATAAAGGATATTTGTGAATAGTCAGGATTCTATAGGATGAATGTAAGTTGTTTGGTGTTTGGAGACATTCAATGTACAATATATCATGACTTTTGTGCATGTGCTTTGTTAAGAAACTTCAGATTTTGCCTCAACACAAATATTGAGCAATTACATGACAAATTATACTTTTCCAAACCATGAAACTAGATTCTTTTGGGATTTTTGCAGTTAATTTTGAGGCTAATCAAGTTAACCTAGGACTCCAATACAGCGGTACGAAAAAAAACTATTATTTCAAAAGTGTAAGAGGTATGATGATGCACGCAAAACCATTATTCTCCTAAATGCTATTTAGTAAGAGTGGGTGAGTTGCTGTTTACTCATTATTCGGGCAAAACAACTGTTAAAACTGGATAACGACCGATTAAATGAAAATGTCATACCACTGTGTAGCATTTTGATGGTGCATAAATGGGCTAAACGATCGTTTAGGTGAGTAGTGAGCAAAACGGATCATGCTTATTTTATAACATCTACTTGAAAAATTCGAAGAACTTTTTAGATATACATAGGTCCTTTATTCTAGATCGACAAAAAAACTAAAAAAATCAAAACACCTAACAACTAAGAACCATCGGACGAAAATATGTATCACGCCGTAGGTGGTGGTATGACTCACCTACTCAGTCATGTCATCTACTTTGGTGTGCTTCAGCTAGCCAGAGGCATTAGCGATGGCGCGACTCAATATCGTGCCACTTTGATGACTTAGGACCTATTTGGATTCCATGATCTAAAGTTTAACCACTAAATTTAAAACTCTCTTAACTCTTGAGGCTTCAAATTGGTGGTTGAAGAGCATCTCCGAGAGTCTCTCCTAGACCCACTCTCTAATTATTATTTGGAGAGTTATTTGAATAAAAAATGTTCTCTATATCTACTATCCTTCAACAGATTCTTTATATCTTGTGCACACTTTAGAGAGCTAATTTCCATCTCCGTCTTTTTAACTAGCAAGAAATATGGAATAGAAGTTTAAGAAGCCGTTGGAGATGGTGGTGGAGCGTGCAGAGAAAACAAGCAGGGGCTATTTTTTTTTTCAATGGCAATCATAACTGGTAGCAGCTATCTGACGGAGCATACTAGGCTCTTCTACCATTTTGTGTTTGTTCTGTGCAGGCTGCAGCCTAGGCTTTCTACTTTTCATATGCTTCATAGCTTCCAGAAAAAAAATTTCACAGAGCAATATAGTGAGAATAGTACTATATGCAGTAATAAAAACATGCAAGCAAGGGGGGCAAGAGCCCAGGTTAGCCTCTAAGAGGCTCCGCTGGTTGGAGACTTTTTATTCCCACCTATCTCTATTTCTATCAGTTAGGATAGATATAAAGAGACTATTAGAGTTTCTCTAAAGTTTAACAAACCTCACAAAAAAATCATTAATTTATTGGATCACACAAGTTAGCTAAAATGGCCCTCAATTTTAGTCAACTAAACTTTAAACCATAAGATCCAAACATGATCTTATATAGTTTATATAAAAAGTGTTCTATGTACTTATCTGTTTAGTTAGCCATACGTGCTCTATTTCAAATATTAGTTTTTTTAGCTAAAGTAAAGGAAATACCCGATCTGAATAAATTAGCTCGCAGGAATGTTCTTAACATTAATAACAGGGGCTTCAGAGTTCTATAGGAATATCTTTCTAAAACCATAGATTTTTCTAACTCATCAAAAAGTATTGGGAGAAATAAATAAGACCACCTCCAACAATTTTCAACAATTTATACTTCTAAAATATAGAAGATAATTTTACTTCAGGAATACTATACTATTTCTAAATTATACTAACCACTTTTACATATTCTTTCTCTCTTATACATTTGCATCAGGAACCTTTTCTTATCCTTTATTCTTTTCCACGTCCTTCTATCTTAGGCTGGAAGACCGATACGACCGTGGAAGACGCGTGGATATCTGCGAAGATTGGGAGGTGGGATTGGGAACTCTTACAGATGAGTTTTTTTATTCTTATCAAAAATCTCCGTTTGGATCCCTTCATTTTGGAGGAATTAAAATCTACATAATAGATTAGACTATTTGTCCTGGAATTTGACATTCTATAACATTATCAAGCTAAAAAATAAGCCTATCTGAAATTCATAGGGTAGGAGATGGAAATAGATTCTATAGATCTCTATGTTATAATTCTATTCTCCAACTTATAGCACATTTGTCGGTGCAGAAAGTGACCAACTAGTAAATATTTATAGTTTTGCTGTACGTTATGATCGGAGGTGGCCTAGCACTCAATGACGTCCAGTCGGGGTCGGTCGGTGACTTTATTCCTGAGCCCAGGTGCTCAAAGTCTGTAGTGGGGTTACAAACGAGAAGGAGAAAGGAGGGGGATATAAGAGGTTCGGTCGACTCCGACCGAAAGGGTCGCGGTCGGAACTGGGTGGTCCTACGGTTGGGAGTGTTGATGTCGATCTAGTGAGTCTGAGCTTGAAAAAGTTGATCCCCCCTCGTTGGAGGGAGCGCATCCCCTTTTATAGATGAAGGGGATGACTTTTATAGGTGAGAGGGGGAGAGTACAGACATTTCTAAGCCTTGCTGCCTACGGTGAGGGAAATTGGATAATGGTTGACGCCCCCCCAATACTGTCGATGTCGCTATAGGATGTCAGATGTGCACGGGGGGTCGAGCTATCTTCTTCAGGAAGGATGGACGCCGGTACCTGCAAATACTTCTGGATGCCTAGCGGCACGTGAGGAGCCGTGCTATGTTCACCCGGTATGGCAAATCCTAGAGCCCATACCGCGATCGATGTCCAGAGACATGTGGGGGACTTACCATATGGGAGTTTCTAGTGGCCCCTACAATACTTTGTGTCAGGGTGGCTGCAGAGCACTGTTTCGTACAGGGTATGGTCCCTGGTACAGTGGTGTTGACTTGTGAGTCATGCCTTGCCTTTCTCCGCACGCCTTCTGGTTCTTTCTGAGCAGGCGTCCCCGGTCGGATGGTCCCCAGTCGGTTCTGGCACGCCAGTCAGAGAATAGTGATAGCGGTGTTTTTCTATGAACCCCGGTCGGAGACACGGGGTCGAGGTTGGAGGCGGTCCTCAGGTCAGGCTTTCCGAGCGGAGGCTGTGTGAAGGCGGCTAGGGCCTAAAGCCAGCGCTCCGATCGAAGAGGCCATTCAAAGTTGGCATGAGCCTAAGGTGCTTCGGTCGAAAAGATGGGCCGATGACGGCCAGGGCCTGAAGCGAGTGCTCCGGTCTATTGAGTTCAGACTCTTGGTCCGGTCCAGAAGAAGAAAAGGACATTCTTCTGGGCCAAGCCTTGGCGTGGAAGCCGGTCCCCGAGGGACCCCAGGTTTATGAACCCGACAGGAGCCCCCAAGCCCCCGGGCAATTTGGACAGAATCGTCTGGGGATTTTTATCTTGTCGGCGGGTGCACGTGAGCACACCCGCGGGTGTAGCCCCCAAGCCCCAGGCGGTTCAGGCTGAATCGGTTGGGGGTGTTGTCTCAGCAGGCGTGTATGCATGTTTTTTAGTTTGAGACGGAATTTTGTTTAACCATGGTGTCGTTGTGCAGCCGAGGTGTTTTTAAGCGCGGGGATTGGATTGGGACAGAACTTAATGATCCCGGTGTCGGTGCGCGTCGGGGATCGGATGAGGAAGTTTTGAAACAAGCCCTGGCGTCGGTGCGCGCCGTGAACAGAAATAACTTAGTTTTGGATGCAATAGAGTTCGATCTTTGGCGTCGGTGCGCGCCGTGGGATCGGGAAAGGTGGAGTCGCAAGTAGTCCTAGGCGTCGGTGCTTGCCGTGGACTGAGAGAGTTAGTTTAGTTAGTTCAGGAAGCCGTTACACGAGTTTAGGAGTCGCAGTCCCAGGAGCCATAGCCGGATGTCGCCGATCCTGTCGACGCGAGTTAAGGAGTCACGGTCCCAAGCCGTAGCTAGATGTCCCCTATCCCGACGACGCGAGTTAAGGAGTCACGGTCCCAAGCCATAGCTGGATGTCGCCTATCCCGTCGACACGAGTTCAGGAGTCGTGGTCCCAAGAGCCGTAGCCAAATGTCGCCTATCCCATCGATGCGAGTTCAGAGTCACGGTCCCATGGCATTTTAAACCACCGAGCCCTGTTGGGCCTTCATGGGGGTTGTGAGTTGTTTTTGCACTACCCCATCCGGTTCCTCACAACCGAGGGGGCTGAGTTTCGTCACCTATCCCAATCGCTCGGGCTCGAAGACTAGCTAGGTGAGCTCGCTAACGGGTGTGATCGAGCGGAATCCAGTCCCGTCATTCGTGACAGGGTCGGCATAGCCCATTGTGGCATTCCACTACTCCTTTACCTACAGCCCAATAGATGCCTAGGTCATTCCATAGAGCGACCTGGGTGGCCTGACGGCCTCCCCTCGATGGAGATTCTGTGGGCTTGGTGAGAGGTTCAGGATCGAACAAGAAGGTTGAGATGACCCGGTTTGGCAGACCAGGCGAAGGCCGCACGGTGCTCATTTATGGTTTTCTCCCCTGGCTCTGTTTGGTTGCTCATGTCGAATGAGGCAAGCCACCGCTTCGTGGCGCAACACGGAGCGTTCTGGTGCATTTTGCTGCACATGCGATGCTTAGTTCCTGAGCCCCCGGGCGGTTCATGCCCTAACCGTCCAGGGGATTCAGGCGTATGGAATGAAATGCGTGTATGGATGTATGAATGTTTTAAATTGAAATAGAGGGGCTTTGATAGTGTTTTACCTTGAAGACTGGAGAGACAGGGTTCGTTGGGCTCTAGTTAGAAACGTCCGTCTAGGACCTTGATGACATGAGAGACGGGGTTTGGAGAGCTTTAGTCGGAAATGTTCGATCAGGACCCGTGCTCGTCATTCGAGACGGAGCCAGCATGGCCCGCATGGGGCGCCCCTTCGCTTCCTTCCTGTATCATAGGTGCTTATCCTGAGTGAATCAATCGACTCAGGAGGCCAGTTGGTCTCTCGGCGGAGATTTTGTGTGGTGGTTCCTACACGACTAGAGTGACGGGGTTCGAAGAGCTTTAGTCGGAAACATCCGACCGGTACCTACGCTTGTCAATCATGGGTTAGCTCTCATGTGAATAGTTTTGTATTTAATGAACACATGCTCACCTTGATGACCTGAGAGACGGGGTTCGGAGAGCTTTACTCGGAAATGTCCGACCGAGCCCCATGCTCGTCATTCGAGACGGAGTCAGCATGGCCCACATGGGGCACCCCTTCGCTTCCTACTTGTATCTCAGGTGCTTGTCCTGAGTGAATCAATTGACTCAGGAGGCTAGCTGATCTATCCTGGGTTACTCGATCGACTCAGGGAGGTCTGGTTGTCTCTCGATGGAGATTTCGTGTGGTGGCGCCTGCACGACTAGAGTGACGAAGTTTGAAGAGCTCTAGTCGAAAATGTCTGGCCGGTACCTACGCTCGTCAATCATGGGTTAGCCCTTGTGTGAACTGTATGTATTAATGAACACATGCTCACCTTAGTGACCTAAGAGACAGTGTTCGAAGAGCTCCAGTTAGAGACGTCCGACTAGGACTTGTATCTCAGGTGTTTATCCTGAGTGAATCGATCGACTCAGGAGGCCAGTTGGTCTCTCCCGGCGGAGGTTTTAACTGTTGGATCTCTCTAGGTCATGCCTGGGGAGATGGGGAGCCATCCGCGTGTGGTGATGCTTTGGTTTTTGTGCCCGATGTGCGGTAGTGGTGGGCCATGTCCTGGTCGTGTCCTGTCTGATTAGGAGCCATTTCATCACGTTGGGCACGTCTCATCGATCAGGGGGCATCCCACCTGCATTAAATGGGAAGAGAGAGAGAGAGTTTCTTGCCTGCCACTTCACCTTCTCGATCGGCATGTCCTTTCCTAACTGCTACCCCTCTTCCTTTAAGTAGGAGAAGAGAGAGGGTGTTCGCCTTGTTCTTTTGCCTATTCATCGTCTGCCGCCACCGCCTTTCTTTTTCCTCCTTGTCGAGAGCGTTCCTGAGAGCTACGGAGGTTTCTAGGAAAGGAAGGGGGAGAGGGCAAGGGAGAAGAGGAGAACTTACGGATCCTTTTTGCAAGCCGAAGCAAGATGTCGGACTAGAGGTCGTCCACCGTGAGGAGGTCAGTGCTGGAGTCTTTCGTCAAGAAGGGTTTTCTACCACCGCAGGAGGTGGCACACTGGAGGGTCCCTAGGGAAGAGGAGTTCCCACGACCTTGTCCTGGCAAGGTAGTGTCCTTCCTTACCTTTCATGAGTGTGGGCTAGGATACCCCGCACACTAGTTCCTACGTGGGCTCCTTAATGAGTGGGATTTAGAGTTGCAACACCTCAATCCGATGGGGGTGCTGCATATAGCTGGTTTCATCATCGCCTACGAGGCCTTCCTCGGGATGGAGCCGCACATGAATCTCTTCCAACGATTCTTCTCCAGGAGGACCTTGACGGTGGGGAGCTCGATTGAGGCCGCGCCGGTGGGGGGTTTCACCCTTCAGAGGAAGCCAAGCGTAGGAGGTTCATACCCCACGTACACCCCCTATAGTTCCAACCGGGGGGTGGCACGGGGAGTGGTTCTACATCAGGAACCTAGAGGCGGTGCCATTTCCGGTGTTCACCGGTAGGAGGCCGGAGGAGCGGGAAAGCTAGTCGTGGGGTTGCGGCCGTAAGGGGAGGCACAAGGTGGAGGCCATCGAAGAGGAGCTCTAGAAGCTCGTGAGGTGTGGCCTCGACGGAGTGTGGGTGTTCTACACCCTCTACCGCCGCCAGATTGCGCCATTGGCGGAGAGGACACAGCCGATGTGGGAGTACGGCGGACGGTCGGACCCGAACCACGCATCATCGGAGGAGTTGCCGGAGGGTGAGGTCTGGAGTCGCATCGGCCGGGTGCTGCAGCTGAGGCCTGGGGAGACAGTTGCGAGAAAACCCATACCGCTCAACGCCTTGATCGCGTCCACATTGGTGTGTTCCCTTGTTTTTGTTTGTGCTTCTTCTCTGCTCTTTCCTATTTCTTTGATCTGGTTCATTCATTCCGTAGGAGCTTGGGAGGTATAAGTCCTGACTGCACCTTCCCAAGGGACCAGAGGGCGTGGCTCGGTAGACCGCTTAGAAGAGGTGGTCGAGGCTTGGAAGAAGAAGAAGAATAAGGAGATCCTATGGAAGCAGGGGAAGGAGCAGGAGATCGTCCGGCGCATGAGGGCCGGGGAACGAGGAGCGACATCGAGTTGGAACTCATGTCAGACGATCTTATGGATCTGGATGATATGGTCTTCTTCGATGAGGAGGAGAGTGGGGGGGGGGGGGTCGTTGTGACCTCGGTGGATCATCGTGATACCGCGATGTCGTCCGTTGGTGATGAGCTAGTGGTCGTGCGTCGCGCGGCGGATCCCTCATCGAGGAAACATGCAGCAGGCGCGGACGTCGTCGATGAGCGAACGTCGAAGCGGACGCGGTCACCGTGCCCCTTGACAGCGGCGCCGGCCCCGCCCCCACCTGTTGTGGGCGTGGTGGAGCAAGGCGAGCGGTCTACTGAGGGATGGACTGACACTCACGTGTCGCTCGGACCGGCGCCAATGCATGACTCGTGGTGGGAGGAGGACCTGCCTACTACGGGCGTAGTCGAGCATGCCGGGCGATCTAAGGGGCAGACCGGGGCACGTGTGCTGCATGAGTCGTAGTCGAAGGATACTGCGCTTATTGCTCTGGTCGAGGATTCCTGAGCCGGGGGTCAGGATGACCCGCAGGTCGGGCAGGAGCCGGTAGGGATGACTTTGCCCCCCGCCAAAGTAAAGGAGTGTGGGTCGCGGTCCAAGAGTGGTCCTCGATGCGCAGGCGCGTCGAGATCAGGGTCGGCCTTTAGAGTTGTGCCGCTCGCCCCCCCGGTATGTCTTTCTCTGTTTTCTTTTGGTTTTTCACTAGCTGAGCTTTTTGTTGGAGTGTGACTGACCCATACCTTCCGTTAGTTGCTTGGGGATGCCGGGGATGAGTATTGCCCTGACTGCCGTGCAAGAGACCTAGAAGCTCGTTCTGCAGCGTGTCGCGGTGGCAAGACCTTCCGTTTCGGGGATGGTGCCCTCTGATTCGGCTGTTGAGGAGGCGGCGGCTATGGCGTCGGTGTTAGTGGTGATCCTGATGCCGATGGTGGCGGTGGCATCGGAGGTGACTCTCACGGCGGAGGCAAGGGAAATCGAGCTTCCTGCCTTGCCGGGTAGAGGGTCGCGTGGCTCGCCCTTGCCATCGGAGCCGAAGGCACCAAGGGAAGACATGGCTGGGCTAGGGTCGAGATGCCCGGCGGTGGCCCAGGTCGATGAGGTGGTGGAGATCCTGTCTAACGATGAGGCGGATGTCCTGATAGAGCCATCGGTGCTGTTGTAGCAACCCGTCGGTGATGTTGCGGTGGAGCCATTGGTGCCGTCGCTGAGCCTGGCGGTGGTTGGGACCTCTGGCGGGCCAGTGGTGTCATTGCGAGACTTGGCGGTGGCACGGTTGGAGGCTGGGCCCTCCGGCGAGGTGCCGAAGGGTGACCTAGAGTGGCCCTACCCTGAGCACCTAGTGAGCGCGTGGTTCGTCCTTCGGGACTCCCAGGAGCATCAGCTCTAGGACATCTTTGGGGGGCAAGGGCACGTTGCGGTATCAGAACTCACCAAGCTAACCGCGTAGCTTGAAAGCGCCCGAAAGCGGACTTTGTTCGCTCGGCAGTTGGTTGAGGGCGATATGCAGCTCACGGCGGAGGTGAGTTTCTGGTACTTGTCCTTTACCCTTTGAATCCCTTGTCGGTTGTTTTTAGCGTGCTTACCTTTCATAGGAGATAAGGAAGACGTCGTCCCGCAAGTCCCACTTCCTCCGGTCGGAGTACGCCTGGATGGCCGAGCTCGAGCATCGAGCGGAGTTCGCTTACCGTGACTCTCGGGACCGAGCGGCCGAGGCGGCCGTGGCATGGGCAGAGGGGCAGTGTGCGAAGGAGCAGGCGACTGTGACCGAGCAAGGGATCGAGGCGGCAAGGGCCTGCCAGGCAGAGACTGAGGCAGAGTTGTGGGCGTCCCTAGCGAACATCGAGGTGGCATTTCAAGAGGCCTTGGCAGCCCTTGATCCTAAGCACGCCGCCCTGGAGTCAGCGGAGAAGGCCCCGAAGGTGGAGCGGAGGGCCTAGTCAGAGACGGATCGAGAGGTGGTCATGCTCCGAGGCCAGGTGATGGAGGCAGAGGACGCGAGTGCCCTGCTGCGTGAGCAGGTGGCCTAGCTACGCGAGTAGGTGGCTCAGCAAGCGGAGGATCTCTCCACCCTCGAGACTTCTCACGTCGGTATGTACCCTTTTTGTTTTTTGTTGTGTTGGCTTTTCCCTCAGCCTGTTTCTGAGCTCGTTGATCTTCTCGCAGAGCTGGGCGGAAAAGCGAAGGTGCTAGAGCGAGACCTGGAGATGACCAAGGCATTGCTTGGCCGACGTACGGAGGAGCTGGCCAAGTCCCGTGAGGAGCATCGTGCTCTTGAGGGGGATCTTGACCAGATCCGCAACATTGCCCAGCACATCATTTCAGAGATCTTTGGGTCAGCGCCGAGCACTAGCGCACCCGCCATCTAGCTAGCGGAGGTCCCGGGGGAGGTCTAGGATCTTATTAGATCCAGGCTGTTCTATGGAGCGTCGGGGGTGCTGACCATGGTGGGGATGCACCATCCGTACCTAGACTTCGCCACCATATGTAGCGGATATGCTGAAGGCATGAGCATGGTGGACATCTAGTCCATCAGGGACAGCTTGCTATCGTATGCACGGCTGGTGGCAGACCAAGTCTCCGCCGAGTGGGTGATGGACATCTATCGTGAAGACCTAGCCAAAAGCGCGCGTGGAGAGGATGCTGCAGAGCTCTCGGGTGGCGAGGAGCCTGGGTCGGAGGTGAATGTTGCCCCAGTCTTGGCCGAGCCAGATGTCGTGCCGTCGGGAAGTGAGCAGCTTGCGCCTTCGTCCGTTGCACCATCATCGGATGTCGCCGGGGCAGCCCAGTAGCATGTAAAAATATAATAGTAGTTAGTAAATGTAGGAAGTTTTAAGTTCGTGGGGGGAAACCCCTGTGTAAGACGTTTCATGGTGTGTTTTAATGACTGCAATTGGTTTTTGTTCTTGTGATGGAGTCGCTCCGTTCAGGGAAGTTTGTTCCCTTTCGTTCCTTAGTTTTCCCTTAGCATAATTTTATTTTTAATTTCTTTCTATCTCGTACCTGCCCGTTTGTCCCGTAGGTCACAACTTTGTGAGCTCAGGGCGTGGCCCGCGAGGCTCGGCTGGTCATAGCCGTTGGAAAAGGTGGGGTGCGATCAGTCGGAATGTTTCAAAGCAAAGCTACGTAAGGTAAAACAAAGGAACGAATTACCCTTTTATTTAGGTAGGAGGGAGTTTCTTCATACAAAATCAAAAGAGTACTTAAGGTAAAAACAACAACGAAGGGGTAGTAGAGCCCCTGAGTGCCCCGAGCTAAAAAGTGTTTGGGTCGAGGTGCTCTTATAGGAGCATTCGCTAAGTAAAGGTAAGACTGAAACTTAGGAAAAGAAGAAAAGACATAGCTGTTCCAAGGTCCTTGGAGAGAGCGTCATCGTCGTTCTTCAGTCGGTAGGCTTCTGGTTGGATCACCTCGGTCGTCTAGATCCTTACCCGCCGTGGCCCCTTCTTCGGTTGCTGCTTCCCCATCTTCTTCCTCCTTTGGCCTGCCAGCCTACCTCAGCAGGCGCTTGAGGAGCTGGCAGTCCTTGTAGAGATGGTTGACGGGATAGTTGTGGTTGGTGCATGGGCTCTCTATGAGCTCGTGAAAGTGGCCCGGAGGGTCTTGCTAGGGCTGAGTGCCCACGTAATCTACCGCGGGGGCCGACGTGAAGTTAGCCAGTTGGCGGCGATCCTTTCTGTTCTTTTTCCCCTCTGCATGGAGGGGCCCTCGTCCTGATCCTAGAGCCCAGCCTTACCTTTGTCGTAGCCCACATTGAAGTGCGGCAAAAAAGGCGCTTGTTGGGGGTGTTGGACAAAGGTCCGTGGTTCTAGGCTATCAGGGCTGGGACTCTGGTCGACGCTGCGCGCGTCTTGGTTCGGCCCGAGCCGCACATAGATGGGCGGTTGGCATGGGGCGGTCGTCAAGTCAAGACAAGGAGTGGTTGTGGCTTCTTGTGCCGCAATCGGTGGTTGTGGCGATGATAGGGTGTAGTGCCCCATCTGCTGCGTCCCTATTCCCTAGACAGAGAGTAAGGTCGCGAGTCGACGTCGCGATACAGAGCACTTCGCTTGCTGAACGGCGACGGTCTCCAACAGTGCCCGGAGGTTCTGGTGGATTGCTCGTCCACAAGGGTCGTTCGGCTCGGACAGGTCACGCAGGAGCATTGCCGTGGCGGCAACGTTCTGACTAGCCCGAGCGAACTGCGGGGGTTGGTCCCCCAAACTGGGGCATTACGCTAGGGCTGACGGGCGCGACCCCGAGCGCCGCTCGCCGGTCTATGCGCACAGGGCACAGTGTGGTGCACCGAGAGCGTTGGTGCAGTTGGTGGTTGTGCGACCACTGTCATCGTAGATCCTCCCCGTGCTCACGTGTGAGCTCAGGGGTCCCCGTGTGGGGGCCCGGTGGGGCGTGGGTCCGGAGGGACTCCGTTACCCCCAGCAGCTGTTCTAGGGCATCTACCACAGCGTACTCCCAGGACCGACGGTGGCTAAGCGCCACGTCACCGATGCTGGAGCCGTCACTCTCGACGTCATCGTCTATGATGTCGAGGAAACAGATGGGAGCATAGCTCGCCATCCCCACGAATTCAGACATGAGGGGGTGCGGTGCCAGCACCTTTTGGAGTCTCCGGGCATATGCGTCCACGGAAGACGCAAGGCCATTAGGGAACTGGCCGTATGGCGGCTGCGATAGGGACAACGGTAACCCACCAGGTATTTGGCGGAAGATAGAGCGCAGTAAGTAAATAACAACATGTATATTACTCACAACAGGGTTTGAACAGAGAGTTTGCTCGGAATGAAGCGCAGATGCCGCGCCGTCGAAGTCGCGCGTCCTGGAATCGATGGAGGACATCCCTCCAATGGGTGTCGGGTCGTGAGCCTCCTCACAGAGGTGGAGTACGCCGAGCCGGTCGGCGACGAAGTCCAGGCTTCCGAAGCGGAAGGCCTGGAATGGCTCGAAGATGGGTGGAAACCGCATCCCGACGGGCGAGACTACGGGGAACTCTAGCGAGCCAAAACGAATCGTATCGTCCGAGCCCGCCATGGCGGGAGTGGTGGAAAAATGGGCCATCCGATGACAAAAAGGTGTTGAACGTACGACGTCTTCCTCATGGACGGCGCCAACTGTCGGTGCAGAAAGTGACCAACTAGTAAATATTTATAGTTTTGCTGTACGTTATGATCGAAGGTGGCCTAGCACTTAATGACACAGGATTTATATTGGTTCAGGCAACGTGCCCTACGTCCAGTCGGGGTCGGTCGGTGACTTTATTCCTGAGTCCAGGTGCTCAAAGTCTGTAGTGGGGTTATAAACGAGAAGGAGAAAGGAGGGGGGATATAAGAGGTTCGGTCAGCTCCGACCGAAAGGGTCACGGTCAGAACTGGGTGTTCCTGTGGTTGGGAGTGTTGATGTCGATCTAGTGAGTCTGAGCTTAAAGAAGTTGATCCCTCCTTATTGGAGGGAGTGCATCCCCTTTTATAGATGAAGATGATGGCTTTTACAGATGAGAGGGGGAGAGTACAGACATTTCTAAGCCTCGCTGTCTACGGCGAGGGAAACTGGATAATGGTTGACGCCCCCAATACTGTCGATGTCGCTGTAGGATGTCAGATGTGCATAGGAGGTCGAGCTATTTTCTTCAAGAAGGATGGACGCTGGTACCTACAAATACTTCTGGATGCCTAGTGGCACGTGAGGAACCGCGCTATGTTTACCCGGTATGGCAAATCCTGGAGCCCATACCGCGATCGATGTCCAGAGACACGCGGGGGGACTTATCATATGGGAGTTTCTAGCGGCCCCTACAATACTTTGTGTCAGGGTGGCTGCAGAGCACTGTTTCGTGCAAGGTATGGTCCCTGGTACAGTGGTGTTGACTTGTGAGCCATGCCTTGCCTTTCTCCGCACGCCTCCTGGTTTTTTTCGAGCGGACGTCCCCGATCGGATGGTCCCCAGTCGGTTCTGGCGCGGCAATCGAAGAATAGTGATGGCGGTGTTTTTCTATGAACCCCGATCGGAGACACGGGGTCGAGGTTGGAGGCGGTCCTCGGGTCAGGCTTTTCGAGCGGAGGCCGTGTGAAGGCGTCCGGGGCCTGAAGCCAACGCTCCGATCGAAGAGGCCATTCGGAGTTGGCATAAGCCTGAGGTGCTCCGGTCGGAAAGATGGGCCGATGGCAGCCAGGGCCTGAAACGAGTGCTTCAGTCTATTGAGTTTAGACTCTTGGGCCGATCCAGAAGAAGAAAAGGCCGTTCTTCTGGGTCGAGCCTTGGCGTGGAAGCCGGTCCCCAAGGGACCCCGGGTTTATGAACCCGACAACACTCTTCAACTCATTTCCCTATAATAGAAATGCAACATATAAGTATGTCCCTTATATGCCTAACAATAAATATACAAATATATTTTATATATAATTATATTAGTTTAATTAATTTATGTCTAAATTATAATTATTAGAATGAATTCAATTCAAGGATTTAAACATGCTCTAGATTTTTTTAACGGGAGACTTTATTAAAACTCTTGGAGATGCTCATTGTCATTGGCATATTTTTCACAAGCCATCCAAGCCGTCTAAAGTCCAAACGCACCACAACGGCAACGGCAAGAGGTTACACACGGCCACGGCGATGCTGCATGGGCCTATCCGCAAAAACCTCCACCCTAGTACCCCACCATGGTCCAGACTTGAGACTCCAGAGAGAGAGAGGTGCGCCTCCCCGTGAGCCGGGCAACTGGAACTGGTGGGCGTCGTCCTCTTTGTGCAGCACAGGTTCTCGCCTCCCCCTCCCGGCAGCTTCTCTTTCCACCACCGCGATCGGCGGCAAAAGGCGATCGTCCCACCCAGAATTTTCCCCCTTCCCACGCACCTCCTACCAGCTCTATCATCGCGCCGGTCGCGGCGGCCTGCCGGCCTCCTCGCACTCTCCCAGGTACATCGCACCCCCCCCCCCCCCCCCCCCCCCCCCCCCCCCCCCCCCCCCCCCCGTCAGGTCTCCCCCGTCCAATCCAGTACAATCCGGGCCGTCTCGATTGGCGGACGCCGCCAAGTCCGTGTGGGGTGCGATCGGCTCGCTGGGGCGATCCCGATTGGAGTCGTGGACTCGTCGGACCAGATGCAACAGTAGTGGAGGGGTTACCTAGGGTTTTTTTATCACGACTGGGGATGCGGGTCGGGGACTTAGCTCCGTGCGAGTTTGGTGGGGGGAGAGTGCACGTGGTTAGGGATTGTGATGGTGTGAACGTGTGATCGCGGTACGGAAAGCGATGTCAGACTGGGTGGGGTAGGATTAATCGGGGGTCATTTCAGGTCAATTATTAGGTGCTGTACTGTGATATCTTCAATCATCTGCGGACCTGCCATATAGTGTCCTTGACTGGTGGAATATCTTGCTTGCCCCCAAGGGTTTTTAATCTTAATCCAGCAATCAGGGTCTTGTCCTAGTCCTGTGAATTGATTGCACATGTATATATTTTAGCACTCGATCCGCAATTCATAGACTCAGGTGGGCCCGCGTGTCATTCACTCAGTGGCCACTTCCCAATTGTATCGTCTTACAGACTATCTGTGCATAATAATTTCATAATATTAAATACCACACTAATTTGGATTTGTGATGATAAGATAGTAATTAGATAAAAAATGCTACTGCCTTCTTTCTTAGCAGTAAGAGAGCTCCTGTTATGAATAGGGATATTGCTGGAAGGAGGACGGCATAGAATTTTGTTGTGGGAGGTAGTAGGATGTGGCTCTAGACCTCAGTGTGGCTTAGGGCCAGTTTGGTAGAGGTCTCCTTCCTGATCATTGAGCTTCACTTTTGATTCTCTGATGGAGTGATTCTGGTGGGGAGCAGGTGAGAAGTGATTCTAGATTGATTCTAATGGTGATTGAATGGGGAGCTATGGAGAGCGGGTTTTTTAGCTCTTAGCTCGTAGTGTAAATGGAGAAGTGATTCTCGTCAGCTCCCACCAGAATCCAGCTGCATTTGAACTATTTGGTAGGGCTCTTAAGAATCCGCTCTAAAGAAGCTAGGAGCGGGGTTGTACCAAGGTGCCATGGTGCTGTGGTCAATCACTGCACCCAGGAGATTGGGAAGGAGGAAGGGGACAATAGATTCAATCTCTGCTTGGCTTCTAAAAGTACTGTTCTTGTGTCATGTACGGCCGCCCCTACGTCAGGCAACGGCGCGCCCGTGACATGCGGCGTGCGCGTGAGCGCGCTGAACGCGTCCAAGAGGCAACAGCCGCAGGGTCCAGTGGCTAAGATTGGAAAATTGATAGTTAGTTGGAAGGTTTGTTTGCATGCCTAGGATTAAGGAGCAATTAGCTCCATGCGTGTGTGGCCGGGAGGCCTTATATTCCTGTAACCGGACCTGAAAGGAACTAAGCAAGATCGTTATCCTAATACCTCTCTCTCTCTCTGTTAAGCCTACGGTTGAGGGGAATAACCTCACCGGAGAAGACGGCCGAGGGCTACGAGCTGCGTAGCCGAGGTCCTGCCCGTCAGGGGTTCGACGCTCTTGACAACCTGGTATCACGGTCCCGGCGATCCTCTCCCACTCGCTACACCAGCCCTCCACCTTCACCCCAATCTTCCACCGCCTCTGTCCTGCAACCAGCCACCATGGCCGAGCCGTCCATGAAGGACGTGATGGAGATGCTTAAGTCAATCACCACCAAGATGTCCACCATGGAGGCTGACATGGCCGCCATGAAGGAGAAGTCGGCTTCGACGTCGGAGTCCGGCGCCGGGGGCCGCTCAGAGGTGCCGCGCGATCTGGATCGCCCACCCAAATTCCAGAAGCTGGACTTCCCCCGCTACGACGGCAAGTCCGATCCCATGCTCTTCATCAACAAGTGCGAATCATACTTCCGCCAGCAGCGCACCATGGCGGAGGAGCGCGTGTGGATGGCCTCGTACAACCTGGAGGACGTCGCGCAGCTATGGTACATCCAACTCCAGGAGGACGAGGGCACGCCGCCCTGGGGACGATTCAAGGACCTCCTCAACTTGCGGTTTGGGCCTCCCCTCCGATCGGCTCCGCTGTTCGAGCTCGCAGAGTGCAGGCGCACAGGGACCGTGGAAGAGTATGCAAATCGATTCCAGGCCCTTCTCCCTCGCGCGGGTCGTCTCGACGAGCACCAGCGCGTCCAGCTCTTCACCGGCGGCCTGCTGCCACCACTCAGTCATGCCGTCCGCATCCACAATCCGGAGTCGCTCGCGTCCGCCATGAGCCTGGCGCGCCAAGTGGACCTGATGGCGGCCGACCGGCTGGTGCAGCCTGCACCTCGGGCGCCCCCGCGCGGTCTACTGCCCGCACCGGCGCCATGTCCAGCGGCCCAGCAGCCGCTGGCGCTCCCTGCACCACCGGTGGCCGCCCAGACGGGCCGCGGCGCGGGCAACCAACGGCGCCTCACCCCCGACGAGATGGCAGAGCGGCGCCGCATGGGCCTCTGTTTTAACTGCAATGAAAAGTACACGCGTGGCCACAACCGGTTTTGCAGGCGTATTTTTTTCGTGGAGGGCGTGGAGATTGACGACACCGACGAAGCGGCCCAGGACGCCGACGGTGAAGCCCCCTGTTTCTCCCTGCAGGCCCTTGCCGGGGTGCCTGTGGCTGACACCATGCAGATCGCCGTCGCGCTTGGTGCCGCCTCGCTGGTCGCCCTCCTCGACTCCGGCAGCACCCACAACTTCATCTCCGAGGCAGCGGCGCAGCGCACGGGACTGCCCCTTCACCAGCGGCCACGTCTCATCGCCATGGTCGCCAACGGCGAGCGGGTCACCTGCGCCGGGGTCCTCCGTGACGCCCCCCTCACCATCGACGGCACCCCGTTCCCGGCCGATCTCTACGTCATGCCGCTGGCTGGGTACGACGTCGTCCTCGGTACACGGTGGCTGGGCGCGCTGGGTCCTATTGTGTGGGACCTGGGCAGCCGGCGCATGTCGTTCCACCTCCAAGGGCGCCCGATCTGCTGGACCGGCGTCTCTCCTTCCAGCCCCACAGCCATCAGCGCCACTGTGGCGAGCGAGCAGCTACTCGACGCGCTCCTGGACTCCTTCAGCTCCGTCTTCGCCGAGCCGACCGGTCTGCCACCGCAGCGCGCCCACGACCACCGCATCACCCTGAAGCCGGGCGCGCAACCTGTGGCAGTCCGGCCATACCGGTACCCGGCTGCCCACAAAGACGAGCTGGAACGCCAGTGCGCCGCCATGATGGAGCAAGGGATCGTACGCCGCAGCGACTCGCCTTTCTCGTCGCCGGTCCTCCTCGTCAAGAAGCCCGACGGGTCCTGGCGCTTTTGCGTCGATTACCGCGCCCTCAACGCGCTCACGGTGAAGGACGCCTTCCCCATTCCTGTGGTCGACGAGCTGCTGGACGAGCTCCATGGGGCGCGGTACTTCTCCAAGCTAGACCTGCGTTCTGGGTACCACCAAGTGCGCATGCGCCCTGAAGATATCCACAAGACGGCGTTCCGCACTCACGATGGGCTGTACGAGTTCCTGGTGATGGCGTTCGGCCTCTGCAACGCGCCGGCGACGTTCCAGGCGCTCATGAACGACGTCCTCCGCCCATTTCTCCGCCGGTTCGTCCTTGTCTTTTTTGACGATATTCTCATATACAGCAAGACATGGGCGGACCATCTTCGACACCTCCGCGCCGTGCTCGACGAGCTGCACCACCACCACCTTTTCGTCAAGCGTACAAAGTGTGCGTTCGCTGCCCCGTCCGTAGCCTACCTGGGCCACGTAATCTCGGCGGCGGGCGTGGCCATGGACCCGGCCAAGGTGCAGGCCATCGTCGACTGGCCAGCTCCACGTTCGGTACGAGCAGTACGTGGCTTCCTCGGGTTGGCGGGCTACTACCGCAAATTCGTGCACAACTACGGCACGGTGGCGGCCCCGCTGACCGCGCTTCTCAAGAAGGATGGCTTCGCCTGGGACGATGGGGCGGCTGCGGCATTCGCGGCCCTCAAGGCTGCGGTCACCTCTGCACCGGTGCTGGCCATGCCGGACTTCGCGAAGATATTCATCGTCGAGTGTGACGCATCGTCACATGGGTTCGGCGCCGTGCTTGTACAGGAGGGCCATCCGGTGGCATTCTTCAGCAGATCCATCGCTCCCCGGCATCGCGCTCTCGCGGCCTACGAGCGCGAGCTCATCGGCCTCGTCCAGGCGGTGCGGCACTGGAGGCCGTATCTCTGGGGTCGGCAGTTCGTCGTCAAGACCGATCACTATAGCTTGAAATACTTGCTCGACCAGCGCCTGGCCACGATCCCGCAACATCACTGGGTCGGCAAGCTGTTGGGCTTTGACTTCTCTGTTGAGTACAGGTCGGGTGCGACGAACATCGTGGCGGACGCGCTCTCTCGCCGCGACACCGAGGAGGGCGAGCTGTTGGCTGTCTCGGCGCCCCGTTTCGACTTCATCAGCCGCCTGCGCCATGCCCAGGCCATGGATCCCGCCTTGGTGGCTGTCCACGACGAAGTACGCGCCGGCACACGCGCTGCCCCATGGGCCGTGACGGACGGCATGGTCACCTTCGACGGGCGCCTCTACATCCCCGCCGCCTCCCCACTACTGCCGGAGATCGTCGCCGCTGTCCACGAGGACGGCCACGAGGGTGTTCACCGCACACTCCACCGACTGCGCCGCGACTTTCACTTTCCCAACATGAGGCGCCTGGTGCAGGACTTTGTGCGGGCGTGCGCAACCTGCCAGCAGTACAAGTCGGAGCACCTTCATCCCGCCGGCCTGCTGCACCCCCTCCCGGTCCCCTCCGCCGTTTGGGCGGACATTGGCCTCGACTTCGTGGAGGCGCTTCCCCGCGTGCATGGCAAGACGGTGATCCTGTCCGTCGTCGACCGCTTCAGCAAATACTGCCACTTCATCCCTCTGGCGCACCCGTACACCGCTGAGTCCGTGGCACAGGCGTTCTTCACCGACATCGTCCGGCTGCACGGGGTGCCGCAGTCCATTGTCTCCGACAGGGACCCGGTGTTCACGTCCTCTTTCTGGACTGAGCTTATGCGGCTCATGGGGACAAAGCTACTCATGTCCTCGGCGTTCCACCCGCAGTCCGACGGCCAGACGGAGGCGGCCAATCGCGTCATTGTGATGTACCTGCGCTGCTTCACTGGAGATCGCCCCCGGCAATGGCTGCGCTGGCTGCCATGGGCTGAGTACATCTACAACACCGCGTACCAGACTTCCCTCCGCGACACGCCGTTCCGGGTGGTCTACGGCCGTGACCCCCCCTCGATCCGTTCTTACGAGCCGGGCGAGACAAGGGTCGAGGCGGTGGCTCAGGAGATGGAGGCACGGGAGGCCTTTCTCACGGACGTGCGCTACCGTCTCCAGCAGGCGCAGGCCGTCCAGAAGCACCACTACGACAAGTCGCACCGGCTGGTCACCTACCAGGTCGGCGACTGGGCTCTTCTACGTCTCCGCCAGCGCGCCGCTGCCTCACTGCCGCGCACGGTAGCTGGGAAGCTCAAGCCCCGTTACGTCGGCCCGTACCGCGTCTCGGCGTTGATCAACGACGTGGCTGTGCGCTTGGAGCTTCCGGCCGGCGCTCGTCTTCATGATGTGTTCCACATTGGCGTGCTGAAAAAGTTCGTGGGTGCGCCACCGACGTCGCCACCAGTCCTGCCTCCGACCATCGACGGCGCGGTGGTGCCTGAACCAGCCCGGGTGGTGCGGGCTCGCCTGGCTCGTGGTGTCCGCCAGGTGCTTGTTCAGTGGCGCGGCGAACCGGCCGAGTCAGCGACATGGGAGGACGTCGACGACTTCCGCGCCCGGCATCCAGCGTTCCAGCTCGAGGACGAGCTGGTCTTCGAGGAGGGGAGAGATGTCATGTACGGCCGCCCCTACGTCAGGCAACGGCGCGCCCGTGACATGCGGCGTGCGCGTGAGCGCGCTGAACGCGTCCAAGAGGCAACAGCCGCAGGGTCCAGTGGCTAAGATTGGAAAATTGATAGTTAGTTGGAAGGTTTGTTTGCATGCCTAGGATTAAGGAGCAATTAGCTCCATGCGTGTGTGGCCGGGAGGCCTTATATTCCTGTAACCGGACCTGAAAGGAGGCTAAGCAAGATCGTTATCCTAATACCTCTCTCTCTCTCTGTTAAGCCTACGGTTGAGGGGAATAACCTCACCGGAGAAGACGGCCGAGGGCTACGAGCTGCGTAGCCGAGGTCCTGCTCGTCAGGGGTTCGACGCTCTTGACATCTTGGGTTAGCAATGACACCGGCCGGGAAATAACAAACCTCCAAACTTAGCCATGAAGCCAAATAACATGCCAACAAGCCAAAGAAATTGCTAAGTAAACTGCGATATTCAAGCATCAGGCCTGTACTTGGCCTGATGGCTCTGACAGTAGGCTTTCACCTAGGAACCTGGCCTACCTCTTTGCGCCTCTCATCGTAGAGACGCCACGGTCCACATGACAGTTGAGGTCAGTGCAACCTTGTCAAGGTATCAGTTATTATGGCATAATGTGCCGGTTTCTATCTTCTAAGAAAGTATGGATTGAATGATGATACCTTGACCCTGGCAAAAAAATATTTACTGATTCTTTATTGCCTCAATTGCAAAGATGTTGAACCCACATTGATCAAAGTATTCCTTGCATATGACCAATCACCAAATGCCATTGACACTAATTATGTTTGCTCAGTTACATTATTTTCTCATGACTTCTCAATATTTTACCCTTATTTAATTGAACTTCTCTTCTGTTTGCAGAGTAATGGATTAATGCTTTTATCAAGGTGATGAAAGGTACCAAAAGTGACTTATGGGAAAGAAACAAAGCTTGTTCACTGTTCTTAGAGAGGAGGTTTAATCTGATGCAGTCTCAAAAGAGCAGAGTTTTGGGAGCAATGTCATCCTCTTTACCTATTCTGCCAAATCCTTTGAAAGGGAGCTTCCCAAGGCCTTGTAACCCCCAGCATATTCCTATGTCGAGGCAGCTGCCTGATGACTCTATGCCCTTGCGTAATGACATACATCAGTCTGCTAGTTTGCACCCAAGAGCTGGTGTTATCGGGGCACCATATTCAGGCTACTCTGCTAGTCCACTTGATTCTGTGTCTAACCATGACAGCCAGTCAATGGTCGCACCCTATATTTCTCAGTCATCCAGTTTTGAAGCTTTCCAGTCTCTATCTGATAATACCCCAGGAACACACACTGAGGCAGCCTGGTTCACATCTTCTATGGATGTTTCACCACTCTACACAGATAATATTGCTGCTCCTGATGATAATCGAATCCAGAGTATACGTCCTGCTATGACATCTGATGGGACTGCTAAACAGAATGATTGGTGGGCAGATATAATGAATGATGATTGGAAAGATATTCTAGACGCAACAGCTACTGATTCACACTCAAAAGTACGCAACTGCAGAACCATAATGAGTAAACTTGTAGCTCCATCTTCTGTTCTGGAAGTTTAGAAATACTCTCTTCTTTATTATGGCATTAGTTTTGATACTCAACGTACTGTTAGGTTTGTGCAAATATTTTATGTATTTTAGTCATTGAAGCTGGAGATTTTTTTTGCTTTGCACATACTTCTGTGACATACATCTGTAATGAAGGTTCCCTTACCCCTTAGGAGAAATTGAGAAGCCCTAATGTTGTACAAGTAATTTGGTCTAGCTCCAGTTTTTAGTTGTTTAAGATGTCTTATTGAATTGGCGGTGAAGATAGCAGAAGTGATTCCCAACATATTTCATTTGAATAGTGTTATTGTACATGTTAGATTGACCACTGGAGGTACCATGTTAGAATCCTTTAAGAACTTTTCATGTTATTAACGCTAAATGGTTACCGCTGGAAAATTAAAGTGCTGTTGCCGCATCTCCTCTTTGGTACAATATAGGCACCCAGTTGTCTGTGTTTAAGATAGTCGTAGGCTCGTAGCCCTGTAATTTCTGTGACACTAGCTGTAATGACTTATGTTTCTTTTATGACTGTTACTCCTTTCTGTTATAGGCCATGATTCAAACTTCCAACTCAGCTACATCACTACCTGCAGTAAACCAGTCAGCTTCATCTCATAGTATGGAGATTTGCCCTGTTGCTAGTCCTCCCAATAGCAGCAATGCTTCAGTTGCTAAACAACGGATGAGATGGACCCCAGAACTCCATGAATGTTTTGTAGATGCTGTAAATCAGCTTGGCGGTAGCGAAAGTATGTCTGCCCTGTTGTCATTTTCCCTCAAATAGTTTAAGTTATGAACCCTATATCACATCATTTAATGCATATGTTCTTTTCTCTTATTCCTATTCAGAAGCTACTCCCAAGGGCGTGCTAAAGCTTATGAAAGTTGATGGTTTGACTATATATCATGTCAAAAGCCATCTGCAGGTTTGCTGTTTAGCTTTCTAAGTAGTATCCATGTCCAAAGGAGACCTTTTCATTTTCTTATCTGAACTGGTTTGTGTTGCAGAAGTACCGCTCAGCTCGCTATAAACCAGACCTGTCTGAAGGTATATCTCGCCTGGACTCTTCCCAACCTATCTTCTTTGTGTTGTGGATTACATTTTGCATGGCAAATGTCTAGGGGTCATGAAACTTTCATCTAATTTATTTATTTGTGTCATGATAACCATGTCGTGAGGAATTCTGTGTTGCAGACAGCATGCATACGTGTAGCAATATCAAAATAACTGTGAATTGTTAGTGTTAATATTATACTTTTGTAACTCATTATGCAGGTACATCGGAAAAAAGGACAGCCGCTGAAGAGCTGGTCCTGGACCTGAAAACGTGAGTGAATAATTACCGTATGTAATCCCTAATTTCACTTTCTGGTGTGCTACTTGTCTCATTTGGTGGTAACTGGTATCATGTTGCTGTGTGATACATTGCTTTCACTTTGTATATAGACATAGGGTATATGTAAGTGCATAAAAAAATCTATGTATCTCGGAAAGCCAAAACGTCTTATAATTTGGAATGGAGGGAGTATGAATTAAAGGAAATTATTCTTTGTACATCTCTTGAAATGATGGCAGAGTATTAAAAGGATCGTCTTTGCCATTTGGATTGCTAGTTACTTGCCAATTTATGCATGTCTAATCGGATGATAGTGGTTTTTAGGAATATGCTTTGCTTTTTGTTCATAACGATACTAAAGTGTGTCTGAGCTTGTAAGGTTTGCTGCCCTAGAATTGATCTATTTCCGGACTGTTCTCAATTGACACATTTGCATCCATTGATTTGCATTATTTACCATGCATTAAAGAATTTTGAGGGCTATGAATTGCCTACAAGCTGTTTCAAATCTATTCTTGAAGGGCCTTTTTACAATAGCAATGCTTTTACAATTACAATCATGGTCTGAAATTTAACAAGTAATAGATACTCCGAGCATAGATCATGCCCTGAGTGTAGATGCATGTGTCAACACCCTCTTCTAGTTCTGGAATTGTCATGATGCGTATTGAGCCCATTGCATTCACTTCTTTTCTTGCTTCTTTTGAAACAAAAAATCTAATTTTGAGGTTTTCCTATATGTTAAATTGCATCATGCCATCATCTTTGTTGGTTACTTCTTGGAATACTCTTTCATGATATTGGCTATTCTTGTATAGGAGCATGGATCTTACTGAAGCACTGCGCCTTCAGATGGAAGTCCAGAAACGTCTTCATGAACAGCTTGAGGTACTATTTCTAAATTTAGTTGGTGTTGATTCCATAAGTGCTTTTTCTCTTAACATGATGCAGCATGTGCCCAACATTAATGCCAATGAAGCTCACTTTATCCTAACATGATACATATATTCCTATATTACAGATTCAGAGAAAATTGCAGTTGCGGATTGAAGAGCAAGGAAAGTATCTGCAGATGATGTTTGAAAAGCAGAGTCAATCGAGCACGGAGAAAGTCCAGGATCCATCCTCAAGGGATACAGCGGCAAAACCATCATCTATTCTGAACCAGTCTGCAAACAAGGATAGTGGTGCAACCATGGACCCAAATAGAACAGGAGACAGCGCGAAGACTGCAGAACTGGGAGAACGGTCATCTGGATTAGGTGTCAAACAGAAACTTGTAGAGATCGAATCTGATACTGAAGGAGCCACAGACGATGGATCTAAGATCTCCCAAGAGAAGCCGCGCAAACTGCAAGATAGTTAACATATCGGTTGCACCATTCAGATATAGCTGTTCAATCCGTTGCTTGGTCAAAAATTGGTATCATCAGTGTGTGGAATTCTACTATTGATCCGTACGTCTATTGATGAGTTGTACCGCCTTTAGTTAGCTATATATTTATATTTATATATAAAGGATACTAAGGAGGAGGAAAGAGAACCTCCTTGCAGCCGTGTTTATAACACTAGCAATAAGAGCTATCCCCGAAGTGGGGTAAAATAAGGCCTTGCTCTATCTGGATTTCTTCTGTTTGGGTGGGTGGTGAAGTGGTCACCGAGTTAATGTAGATGACCACATGAATTTATCGGAAGCAAGCCAGTGCTTTTCCCTAGCGGCATAGGAACCAAGTACTGAAACGCATGAGCATTGCTTGATGTTGCAAACTTTTAGAATTAATTCTACATCGATTTGTTTGGTGTTGTTTGGGACTTTGGGAGACGAGGGAGTGATAGGGGCCTTGCTTGCCGTGCGGAGCAGATGTAACGACCACGGACACTTAACTATATGCATGATAATATACCCGCTAATTATGGTACCTAACTATGTCAACAAGCCACCTCATCCATATCAACATACATTTAGTTATCCATGTTAGCATACCAAACAACCCACATCCCTTCATACAAGTAAATATGAGTTGTCTAATTTTATTCTAAATTATTCATGATCTCTGCAATAACGCATGGGGTATCCTTCTACTTTTTAAAATTTCTCATTTCCACTTCTTCTCATTTTTAAATTGAAAGTCATATATTTATACACAACTTTAATATATAATATTTTTATTAGATAAATTCTAAAATAACTTTCTTTGCCCAACTTTCATGAAAGCGTTGTCGTAGGGAACTTATAAAAATGATTTTACATATGTTTTTTGTCAGCCAACTTATTTAGGAAACTATTTTTAGAACCCCGTTTGTTGCACATCTTTGGACAATTTTGATTCAAATAAGTTTTTAGAAAAAAAACCATCCAACATGTCCTTAGTCACGATTACATTGAGAATATGATCCTTAGTTACGACAACTAAAGTCTATGGCTAAGCACACTCTAGCACAAAGAAGTAATCCTAGTTGTCACCCAAATATTCTTTCATAAACAAACAACTTCTCATTTTTGAATTGAAAGTTATATATTTATACACAACATTTAACCTTTTTATCAGATAAATTCTCCTAATAACTTTCTTCACACAACTTTCATGAGAACATTATCATAGGAAACTTCTACATAGTTTTTCGTTGACCAACTTATTTAGGAAATTATTTTTGGAACCCTGTTTGTTGTACAACATCATTGGAAAACTTGATTGAAATAAGTTTCTAGAAAAAGCCATCCAACATGTCCTTAGTCAAGATCACATTAAGAATATGGTCCTTAGTTATGACAAGTAACATTCATGGCTAAGCACACTATAGCACAACAAAGTAATCCTAGTTGTCATAACTAAGTACAAAGAATATGCAGAAAGTGATCCTAATGTCATGAATGACTTCAAAGACCCGTAAGCTGTTGAGTTTGAACGAAGAAATGGTGTCAATTAGTGTAGTCTATTATTATTATGTTTGTTGTGAGTTGTGCCTCTGTTCAAGCATGCATGACTACATTAGTTGTGCACTTGTGTGTGTCTGGCTCTGAAAGGATCTAGATGGCTAGAGGACGTGAATAGCTTATAAACATTTTTTTTCTACAAAGGCACAACACTAGAGCAAAGGTGATTAGTATAACAGATGATCCTAGTAGCCACTACTCGCTCTAGTTCTAGATCACTCATGCAGGTCCCTACATGATAAGGACATGAGCTCCATGCATACGACCATGCTTGGAGATAGAGGACGAGGACATCAGCGAGGTTGACCTAACCGAGAAGGAGGCCCGAAGCTCATCTGGTTCGAGTCACCAAGGTGGAGGCCCAAATCAAGTTGAGCCCATCTCGGGTTTCAGAACCAGTCTGTCATAAAACTGGTCACATGGGCGCATCCGGGCTCCGTTTTCGACGATCCACATATGGATGGAAAACTAATTAGATAAGGAATCCAATGCAAGTGCTCTCACTTCAAAAGCCCTTCGGAATCAACGGAAATTGTCGAAACAAGTCAGCGTCCAGAATTTGTCAGGGTGCTGCGACACCGTCTTTTGATTCGTTGGGCCGTGCATCGTCTTAGAGCCCATTAGGGGGCGTGTCTAGAGGGTGACGTCCGGGGCTCTATAATTAGCAGCCGTCGCTCTCCTTAGGATTTGGGTTTTGTTTAATTCTTGATTTTCTCATGAAACAGACATCGTTTTGCTGCAACTGTGCCGCCAAGGCCGCTTGCTATGAACCAGGGCCCCTGTTCTTGATCTTGTTCAGCTGTGGCGATTAGTCCTTTCGAATAAAGACTTGAACTCATTTTCGTTATCATAAGCCTCATATTTATTTACAATTTCATATTGCGTTCATCCTGTTCTTGCTTGTTTCTCGATTCGCTTGTAGGAAAGCCTTCTCGACGAGGTCAATCGCGTTCGCGTGGTTGATAACCAACGGAGCAGTGGTGTAACGGTTGCGAGGGTCCTAATCAGTCTTAGTTCGAAGCCTAGATCATAAACGTCGAGTCTCTACTAATCGACGCTATCGTACCTATCGAAAGATCGGGCCTTATCTATATTAAGTGGTATCAGAGACCTTGTTGCCTATTAGGTATACTTTTATTTTTTCTTTTAGATTGTTACTGTTTTTGCTTTACCTATAGTCCACAAAAAGCCAAAAATATATACACCACCTCATATTCCCTATCCTATAGCCTCGTTGTGCCGTGTAATTTCACCTCTGTTTCGCGTTGTTGAGTTTATGTCCTGGGGCAAATTCTGGTCGCTGGTTATAGATCGTTTTTGAGTCCCGTTTGTATCTTTTTCTTTGTTGTTTATCATAATCTGTGAACAACTTCAAGTCTTGTTGTGTTTCTTTTGTATCCATCAAACCCTAGTCTATGCCATCAGATTTGTTACACTTATCTTCACTGTTTGCATCTATCCATAGCCGCCGCAATAACTTTTGCATGTATTGTTCCCGTTTTGTCCTCTAATTCGGAGTCAGTTCTCAAAACCGGCCTAGTTTTCACATACGAACTCGGATTTCAACGTTCCATATATCAAAATCGATCAGAAATTATTTTTGGATCCGTTTGTCCCCTGCTTTGTCGGGTTCAAAATTTTTTATTTTAGCCAAAAACTGGTCACAAAATTCTCTTTTCGTGGTCACAAGCTTTTTGTTAATTTTGAGCACGTCTTCTGAATTTTTCACAGGCCACGTCTTTCACTTGTTTAAGCTCATATTTTCTATGGTTACTTATTTTATGCTCCTAAGTGAAGAAAAATATCAAAAAAGAAAAAGTCAAAGAATCCCAAAAAACAACTATAGCCCAAAAATAGAGAAAAAAGAGGGGCAAAAGTGGAATAATATCTAGAGGAGCACATAGAGAGCGCCATTTGAGCTATGTTTGCGTGTGCTAATTTCCACCTTGTTCCTAATCATATTCTTGCTGTTCACATCACTTGATTCATCTGATACTTGGAACATGAATAGGCCAGCAACTAAGACAAGTACTTGGGATACTTATTCAGCTTTGCTATTTAGTTGCGAATATTGCTATTCCTTGCTACTATATTGTGCCTGTCCAAGCTCTACTTTCTTCTAACCAAGTATATGTTCGCCTTGCAACCGTTACACTCAAGCTATAACGGTATCACAGTCACCGACCGATTGCACCGCCTGTTGCTTTGGTAAGAACACTTGTAAGACCGTGGTAAGATGCTTGAGAGTGTGTGTCTTTACTCCTTGACCACATCCTATAGTAGCTGATAGAAAAATACATACTTGTGTGTTTTCTTGTTTGATGCTAACAATGACAGGTTACAACACGTACCGATATGAGACATCAATGATGCATAAGCCACACACTATTGCTTCTACACCTTCTCCCATAGGTCAATCTATTCTTTCTTCCCCGCCTACTTATGATGGTATTGGTGCTGATGAGTACATTAACGGCCCGTTCGCTGGTTGGTTTCTAAGCTGGTTTGGGCTGACTGATGCTGGTTTATTGTGAGAGAAAAACACTGTTGGCTGGCTGGTTTGGGCTAGCTGAAACCAACAAGCGAATAGGCTGTAAGTGAGAAACTAAAATAGATAATATTTTTGCACAAAGTTATATGTGCGAATGGAGGAAAATAAAAAATGCAACTAGTGTTTTGAGACAATCTGCATCAACTTGGTGGGAGTCTTTAAGTTTTTCAGATAAACCTCACACATGGAATGATATGAAAGATCTTATGAGAGAAAATTTTGTTAATCCATCTCTTGTAATTAATTCAAATGATGAGGTACATCAACTAGATCAATCACTTGTTATTCCTCCTGCTATGCCTAACTTTTTGCAGGACAAAAGAGCGAGGATGACGAGACAGAAAATGAGATGCTCACAGCCTCATGTGAAAATTCAAAACCATCAACTATTACTCCTGCTGAACATGAGAGCAAAGGTAATGCCCATGATGCTAAACTCACAGAAGGTGAGAGTTCTCTTAATGTGCTGAATTTTTCCACCAATCATGCTATGATAGAGCAAATTTTAGTGGAGCCTTCGCTTGATTTACCTTTGTTACAAGATGATTTGCTTGATGTTCCTTGTGACGAAGATGACTTGCATGATGATATTTATATTATACCCATGCAATCATTGAAGAATGATCATGCTATATGTGTGCTGAAATTGAATACTTGTGCTTAAAATAGACTTGTTATTCATAATGCTAGTGAAGTTGATGAGCTAAAATTATTGTCTTCTTTAAATACTTTGGGTTACATTGAATTTGATGTTCTGTGTAATCTTAGTTCTTTAGAAGAGAAACTTTATGCATATACTGATTTGCCATAGTTCTCTAGACATACATATCATGTTTTTGGTAAATATAACAACTAAGGACAATATTTGATACAACGAGTTTATATTTGTATAAATCCGAATTCTCCTTTTGTTGTGCAAAGTAATGATCAACTAGAGGACAACAAAATCAACACTATTGTTATGCTATATTTCTCTAGTTTTGCTTTTCGAACACAAGTGGAATCCAAAGAAAGGGAGCATATATTTCTTGTTAGTACTAATCTTTTGCAGGATAGTATTGACAAAGATTGTGTGTATTTTAATCGAGCAGAATACATGTCTATAGGACAAGACATGCTACAAACCTGGACATGTGGTCATATTCTTTCTCACAATATTGTCCATTCCTATTATTTTGGAAACCTCGTTTGTCCTCCTGTTGTGTAGGATCGACTTTAAGCAAAATCGACGCCGAGGATGACTTTTCATCAAGAAAGGGATGATGATAAGGACATGAGCTCCATGCATATGACCATGCTTGGAGATAGAGAACGAGGAGATCAGCGAGGGTGTCCTAACCAAGAAGGAGGCTCGAAGCTCATCCGGTTTGAGTCACCAAGGTGAAGGCCCAAATCAAGTCGAGCCCATCTCGGGTTCCAGGACCAGTCTATCATAAAACTGGTCACACAGGCACGTTCGGGCTCTGTTTTTGACGATCCACATATGGATGGAAAGCTAATTAGATAAGAAATCTAATTCAAGTGGTCTCACATCAAAAGCCCTTCGAAATCAATAGAAATCATCAAAACAAGTCAGCGTCTAGAATCTGCCAGGGTGCTGTGACACCGTCTTTTGGTCCGTTGGGCCGTGTATCGTCTTAGAGCCCATTAGGGGGCACGTCTAGGGGGTGATGTCTGGGGCTCTATAATTAGCAGTCGTCGCTCTCCTTAGGGTTTGCGTTTTGTTTAGTTCTTGATTTTCTCATGAAACAGACATCGGTTTGCTGCAACTGTGCTGCCAAGGCCGCTTGCTGTGAACTAGGGCCCCTGTTATTGATCTTGTTTGGCTGTGGCAATTAGTCCTTTCGAATAAAGACTTGAACTCCTTTTCGTTATCATAAGCCTCATATTTATTTGTAATTTCAGATTGCATTCATCCCGTTCTTGCTTGTTTCTCGATTCGCTTGCAAAAAAGCCTTCTCGGCGAGGTCAATCGCGTTCGCGTGGTTGATAACCAACGGAGCAGTGGTGTAGCAGTTGCGAGGGTCTAAATCAATCTTGGTTCGAAGCCTAGATCATGAATGTTGAGTCTCCACTAATCGGCGCTATCGTACCTATCGGAAGATCAGACCTTGTCTACATTACTACACAATTCTAGTAGCAAGTGATTTCTAATCTAAATCATAACACCACACAAGACTACTAGCTACACTAAGCAACTCTAGCTAGCAAAACTAGTGAGCAACTAAAAACAAGCTACTCTACTACTAAAACTACAACTAACTAGAGAGCTACTCTACCAAGCAACTACCACACAAGCAATGGATATGAAAGTAAATGCAAGCAATGAGAGTAGTAGCAAACCAACAAGGGAAAGTGATCAACACAATGATTTATCCCCATGGTTCGATTGCTTACCGGCAATCTATGTCCACATTGTGGCGAGTCCCCAAGTGATGATTTGCGTGTTAAGTAGCGTGGCAAGCTAGACCCACAACTTGGGTGCCGTAAGAATCAAGCACAAGGTGCACTCCAACTAGCCATTAGCATTTTAGTAGAGTATCCCTTTGGAACTACGCGAGGTGGGATCCCAAATCACCGATTGGAGGCAGAGAACAATCACAAACACAACCCTCAATAACCACAGCTGCTCAAGCAATCTTGGTGGCGGCAACCACAAAGAATAATAATAAAACCACAACCTAATCGAAGAACTAGTGCCACTAGATGCAAATCAACAAAGCAAATGCACTAGATCTCTCCCAATCTCACTTTAGATCAAGCATAAGTCAAAAGATAAGTGTGAGGTGTTCTTGAAGGCTCACAAGTGTGTTGGATTGCTTAGAATGCCAAGAGTACTCTCAAAGAGCCGACCAACAACTATTCATAAGCCCCATGTGGGTTGTCTATGTAGGCACCGACAAGTTTGGTCCCCATCGAACATCACCACTCGATGAAGCATTATGGGAAACAGGTAGCCTAGCACTTTGTCTAGTTCTTGGTTATTAGTACCACTAGACAAATCCGATGGCAACTCAAATAGTGGCCCATAGAACTAGCTATTAACTCCCCTAACGGCTATATTGGTGGTGCATTGTCCGATGCTCGGCCCCTGGTGCACCACCGGACAAATCCGGTGGTTACCAGAGAGGCTCTAGTAAGGATTTTTGCTCATCGAACAAGTCTGGTGCTTCACACCGCTAGTCCAGAGCATGTCAGTTGGTAACCACTGGACAAATCTAGTGGATAACCCTAGCTTGTGTTAAGTGACCCTGTACACCCCTATATGGCTATACCATAGCGCTTCATTTGGTGCTCTCTGCAGGGCAACACCGGACAAATTCGGTGCCAGCAGATAGGCCTCAAACAGCTTCAAAACAGTCCCTTTTTCAAATGTGCTAAATCCTTCAAGTGTCCAACTAACATATGTGCATGTGAGTTAGCATTTTCAAAACATCTTTTAAAGGGGTTTCACTTGCATTTGACCATGTCACTAGGTCTAATGCATATGCAAAGTCATTTCACACCTAGTGGAACTTAGATAACCGATCTGACTTTAGCGTTCCTCTCTTGGTATGACTATCTATCCTAAACCTGACCATGCACTCTATTGTGTCTTGGCCAACAAAACAAAACCCTATCTTGTACCTTCGCCTTGATCACCATAGGGATTTGTTGTTCTCTTTCTTCTTTTCCAAGTGTGAGCTTGCTCCAATTGGATTGATCACCCTTCATCCATCTCCAAGGCTTGCTCACCACTTTGGTATGGACCTAACCTAGCTTATATAATACTTACCAAAAGGTTAGTCCACTAGTTATCTTAATTACTAAAATCAAGCATATGGCTTTCAGCCTCGGGCCTTAGTGCCTGCTTGCGTTAGATCTTGGGAGACTAATCATGTTACTTTCTAGTGTGTTTGACTTAATCAAGACATAGATGTTGGATGCTTGCACATGGTGTGGGACAAATTCCATTTTACGTTCCCAGTTTCCTACCACTTTTGATGGGTTCCTGATCGTATATCGCTTTCCTTATCTCGCTAGTCATGTGTTCGTTCTCGTTCCAAATTTCAATCTTAACAAAATAATATGAAACCAAAAACAAGTGAGAGGCTATCTAGATCAGTCATGTTCATTTTCATACCTAATCTACAAAATGGTAGGAAAATCCTGATCTCGAAATGGATCATATGAAACAAATTTGGAAAATCATATTATTCATGCTTATAAGGCACTCTTGATGACTAAGAGTCTAGTTTCTTCTTAGGTTCCCCTATGGAACTAGTTAGACTGAACATTGAAGTGTGCTCCATATCTTAATTATTGGGATGGATAGATATGTCCATTGGATTTCTAATACAGATCAATGTAGTGTTTGAAGGTGCGACATTTTGGTGAAATGCCTTGACCCTAAGGAGATGCATGGGTAGATTCTCCTTGTTGCATTAACTTTTACCATTAAAATTCTTTGGAGACATTATAGCATGGCATTAAGCTTACCATGATTCTAAAATTTCAAACACACTAAAGTAATATAACATTGTTAGGACTTAGGATGATGTTAGTGATGATTCCTTTGTAGAAGTTTATCATACACTTTGACCTGAAGTAATTTAAGAATTCTTCTAGGACAAACATAGTAATATAAATTCCTACAAATGAAACTATGGATAATCATGGTTGACATTGAGAAGAATGACTTCCATGTGTTGCTCATAGCACTCTTTGAGAGTTAGCCATAAAGTGCATAGATTTACATCCATGAGATACACATATTTTTATCTGGATGTGTATGGTACTTTATAAAAAAACTCTTTTTGTGATCTATAAGCAATGATGCTCTATCATAAGTTGCTTTGAATGCCACTATAAATCCATAGGTTGATACGTTGAACTTTACATCCATTGATCATGTTGGATAATTGTAACTATCAAGAATGATTAGTCAAACTCTTTCTTGGACATGTTAGTTCAATTAGGTTCAAACCATGTACTTTTCTCTTACATTGAAAACCACTATGGTGGTTAGATTTGTTCTGTTAAAATCTAAGATAAAAAAATGTAAATCTCTCATGCTTCTTCTTATATATATATATATATATATATATATATATATATATATATATATATATATATATATATATATATACGTGGATTTTTTTCCTTTTAAGAGGTAAGATTGAGTTATTTCTAAACATGGAGGGGGCATGTGCCCCTGCAATCATAAATAGTTATACGGATGTTCACTCTGTTTGGTGTTTGGTGAGAGACTCTAAACAAGCGCATCTCAAGCGACATTTCTCAAATTTCCTTGCATGAAGAGACTAGGTTTATATGGACACACATAAATAAAAGTACTATTTACTTGGTCAAACAAACTAATTGATTATTTATGGATGATGTGGATTAATAGGCTTTTATAGTGAATAAAAATTGGTAGGGTCAATTTGTGGATGATGTGGATCAATGGGGCTTTTATAGTGAATAACAATTGGTAGGAACATCTTAGCAACATCTAGTGAAATACTTATATCAAGCATATCTTCGATTCAATATTGTATGAGTTCTTTTTATATTTGACATTAAATCTTACTATGAATTTACTACATAGTGCAATGTGTCACCAATATAGTATATGCCATGAGATTTGTATGCGACTTCAACATGAGAAAGAACTATCGAGTCACTTTATTTCATTATCTACTCCATGTCTTGGTATCTCACACGACAAAGAATGGACATATAAATACATGTATAAGGTCAGGGCACATGCCCCCCTCCCCCCACCACATACTCAACCACTAATCAATTAGTTTCCTTTGTTCTTGTTGTAACATAAATGGAGAGGCACAAAATGAATCATGAATAATTTGTTTTATTGCATTGATTAATTGTATGTTGATATACTCCCTCTAATTCGTTTCCTTAGGCATTTTCGTGTTTTTGAAATGGACCAATATGTTAGGCGCACCTGTAGGTTTTGATGTGTTCTACCGCCGAGCATTCAAGTCTTGACGAAATCCAAAACATTTTTTTGCATTCAAATGGGCCAGGAGGGCACGACGCTTGGCGGACAATAATCATACTGTGCTGGTGTCTTGGTATCTACGTTACTAGTCGCTACGCCTAAGAAAACAGACTTGAGGGAGTACTTAGTAAATAGACCTAGGTTAAAACTCTAAATAAACCATGATAGGAAAGGCATCCATCTCAAATAGACGATACCAACTTGTGCCCAAGAGGCTAACAGATATTCCTTCGGAATACCTAAAGCCTATTTTACTTTTGTTAAATCTATGAGATCACAGAAGAAGTGTCATTTCACCACACTTTGAAGCTTCCTCTTTTAATCAGGTTTAGTACTACCTCTAGTCACAAAAACTTGCCATGCTTAACTTTACACAATCTTCAATGCATATCTTTGAAGACTAATATCTTCTCGAATTATATTTTTGAAGTCCTTCAAATTTATGATAACTATTTTCTGATATAAATCTACACATCTACCTTGCATGCCCCTGAACTAAAAATTTTACTCTAGAAGCTAGTGATGTATGTAGTTTTAATGGTTTGACTAAATCGTAACCTAAATATACATTATTATGGCTACAGGGAATGCCAATTTGATAGAGCATCTCCACCAGATTCCCTTGTTTGCTCTAGCTATGGAGATTAGCAGGTTTATACTGGTTCAGGTACAGAGGTACCCTACGTCTAGTTGAGAATAGATATAGATCTCTTATCTTGTATGCTCGAGCTTACAAGGGCGCTGATGGCTAGTTTCCGAGGTTGCTATGAGCAAGTATTGTATACCGATCGGGGCTCCCCACCCCTCGTTATATAGTCCAGTGGGTGGGGTTATACATAGAGTCCTGATCGGTTTATAATGTGGGTTTCCTAGTTCATTACAAGGAAATCTACCCTATAGAGTTGGTCTCAAAGTACAACTTGCTATGCATTATTGAAAGGATCAAGATGCCCAAGAGGGGGGTGAATTAGGCTAATTCTAAATTTTCTTGCAGTAGTCAAATCCTATGGATAGCCCAATTAACCCCTTGTGCCTAGAAAAGTGTTTCTATCAAACTAACGCACAAAGGACTTGCAACCTATGTTCCAAACTTACTCTAGCATGGCAATTCTATGAATGTAAAGACAAGTATTGAATTGCTCAAAGTAAATACTCAAAGTAAATGCTCAAAGTAAAGAGAGAGAGGAACGCGGTGATGTTTTGCCGAGGTATCGGAGAGTCACCACTCCCCACTAGTCCTCGTTGGAGCACCCACACAAGGGTGTAGCTCCCCCTTGATCCGCGCAAGGATCAAGTGCTCTCTACGGGTTGATTCTTCGACACTCCGTCGCGGCGAATCATCCAAAGCCGCTCACTACTTGAGTTGGGTCACCCACAAGCTCCACCGGGTGATCACCAAGCTCCCAATCACCACCAAGCCATCTAGGTGATGGCGATCACCAAGAGTAACAAGCACGAACTCTCACTTGACCACGCAAAGCCTAATGAGAAGATGGATGCACACTTGATTACTCTTGATTCACTAATGAGGCTACTCTCTTGGATTCTCAAATCTCAATCACCTCACTAGGACCTTGCTCTTCTTAGCACTCACAAACATGTTTCTCAGCTGTTGGAATGAGCAAAAGTAACTCCACACACAAGTGGAGCTTCTATTTATAAGGTAGCCTGAAAAATGAACCGTTATGAGCTTCTACGGGGTGACCAGATGCTTTGGTCATATTGACCAGACGCTCCGGTCAGTTCAACCCACGAACTAGTGAAAATGTGTTGACCGAACGCTGGCAGGGTCCGGTCACCACTGGCCAGACGTGTCCGGTCACATTAAACCCTTATTAGAACCTTACTGGACTCGACCGGATGCTAAACCCTCAGGGTCCGGTCAGTACTGACTGGACGCGTCTGGTCATAGTTTCCCTTCTCTAGAACCTTACTGGAGTCGATCGGACGCTATCTTTTAGCGTTCGGTCACTTGACCTCTCCAGCGTCCGGTCGCACCAAATGTAGTCTGTTGATCAAATGAACTGACCGGACCCTGTGGCCAGCATTCGGTCGCACCGGGGCCAGCGTCCAGTCAGCATTTGACCCACCATTCACTTCCAACTCTCGAACATATATGAATGAAGTTTGCTCCAAAGGATCTTAGGCATTCATAGGAGCTACCTAGAGCTAGTTTTAACAAGTGTGCACCACACCTAACTCACTAGACTCACCTAGGTCAAGCTACCCGTCCATACCCCCCTTAATAGTATGGCCAAAGGAAAAACAAAGTCCTAAACTACTCTAAGTGTCACTCCAACTCCAATCGACACTTAGAACTAGTCATCCTTAACCTTGTCGTCTATCCTTTGAAAACCAAAACGATTTTCATCATCGGGGCATGACCACCTCGATTGCCCAATCGATCTCCATTACCATGACCTAACTTTATTTCCTCTGCAAAACATACGCTAGTCATAGTAATCCAACTAGGGGCCTAGATGCTTTTAATCTCTCCCTTTTTGGTGATTGATGACAATACCACCTCAAGTATGTGAAAGAGTGAGGTTTTTGATGGGCTTGGTTCATATAAGCTTTTGTCGATAAGAACAAAAGTGTTAGTCAAGCTTATATGACCCAATCCAACACAATGTACTCAAAGGATATGAATTAAGCATGAGTACGAGTAACAAAGCTCATTTGCATCGGAGTATAAATGCGGAAGCAAAGGCAAATGAGCATAACACAAGTGATATGACATATAAATAATGTAAAGTAGCGAGCACACATGTCATATATCACAATCACATAGATAGCACTATCACATAGATATAATAGTATGCATGAAAGTAACACACGAATGCATAATAGTAATAGTGTATCACACAGATAAAACTCCAAATGTATATAATAAGCTAATACTAGATAACTAGCTCCCCCTGAAAGTCGCTCCCCCTGAGTCTACATACTTGAACCCTCTCCCCCTTTGGCGTCAAACACCAAAACCTAAGGGTCGGTCGGCAGAGCTGCAGCGAATGAGTCAGGCGCTGAAGTACATGGAGCAAGCTGGAACTAGGCACCATCATCATCTGACCCCAAACTCTAAACAGACTGACCCTCTATAGTAGGAAGTGTTGCTGAAGCAGTCTGGGTCTGAGCTGGGGCAGGTGCTGCCTATGAAGCTGCTAGTACATCTGTCGTAGGATCTGAAGAGGCAACAGACAAGGGGAGCCTCTGAGTAGTCACTGCAACTAGGGCTGCTGTAGAAGGACCTGCGGTATGCATATGAGGTGGTGTAGGCATGCCGGTCAACTCGCTAAAGGATGCTCCAAGACTCCTGGAGACTGACATGTCAGGCACAAAAAGCGAGGGTGACTGCTCCGGTGAGAAGCCCGTGTGATATGGAATGAACTGCGGGGCTACCACTGGTGAGGACAACCACTAGGACACCTGAACTGTAGGTAAAGCAAACTGAGCTAGAGGCTGTCCCTGACTCTGAAGCCCACTGGACTGTATAGCTAGAGTCGTCGAAGTGGTGGTAGGCTAAGCAAGCTGGGGTGAAGGCTGTGGCAGTGGGGCCCCAAGTGCTGTCACTACATGCTGCATAAATCCCATAAGCTGCTGCTGCATGAGTAACTGCTGGTGATGCATCTGCTGCTACTGCTACTAGAGAAACTGCTGCTACCTCTGGAACTC